>NC_141687.1:939304377-940504377 GCF_964263255.1 Lissotriton vulgaris
GTGTGTTGTTTTATGTTGTGTTGGGATTGTGTTGTTGTTGTGTTTTTCATTTTTCCATGGTCTTTTGATAGTTTGATGTGTTGCTGTAATGTTGTTCTTTGGTGTTGTGTTATCGTGAATTAGTGTTCTGTATTGTGCTGTTGTATTGTTGCAATAGTGCCTTTTCTTGTTGGAATTGTGTCAGTGTTTTGGCTATTTGTTATTTTTTATTTGCATCGTTATTTTGAATTTAATATATGATTGTAATGTTTTTTGTGTTGCATTGTGCAGGTTAATGTTGTATGTGTGTTTATATGTGGTACCATAAGATTAGCTTGTGGTGTTGCTGCACGTTTTTATAATTTTTGTTTTGCTTTAATGTGTTACATTTTCTGGCGTGTGGCACTGTTCTTTGCTGTGATTCTGTTGATTTTGTATTGTTGCTGTGCCATATTTCGTTAGCCTTTTTGTGCTGTGTCTTTTTTGCCTAAGCTGTGGTGTTATTTTGAGTATTGTAATTGAATTCTGTTCAGTTTTCTAGTTCCTTTGCCATCTGTAACAAAGGTTGCTATGTTTGTATTCAAATACTGCATATTTCATTTAAGTTCCTATTAAAACAACCGTTTACCACTCTTTCTATTGTTAATTTACCACAGCTACAGCTCTACCACTTTGTATGGTTATCAGTCAGTCTAAAACAGTAGCACAGACTTCCTTACATAGAACGTGCAGCGTTCACCTTATGTGAGTATTTCATGCTAATTTTCAAGGCAGACTAATCAGAAAGGGGCCTCACTTGAGCTGTGTAGGTCTCTAAGAGGCAGGAGAGGCTCAATCAGCACAGAGCACACCTGTGGCTGCTAATTTGAGGTTTCAGTCTTGGTGCTGGTTTCAAACAGCGGCTGCCTGCAGCCGAGAAAGAACCTGTGTTAACCGAGCTCAATACATTCCCAGTGTATAAATCTTAATTTGGTGTTTAGTCATACAAGCAAGAATATGTATTGCAGTGCAGTATGCTACAACAACGAGGTTACATTGGTGGTCTTCGAAGCCCCCTTGGGGCACAAAGGAATGCTGGGGTGAGATGTGGGTGGCAGGCGGAGGCGTAAGGTTTGCAAGAACAAACACTATGGGGCATATGTACAAACCCCTATCGCCAAGAGAACGTCATTTTTTGTGACGTTCCCTTGGCGATAGGGGCCTTGCACCCTTTCATGCTAACTTAGCGTGAAAGGGGTGGGCAATGGGTGTTGCTATGGGCGTTTCACCGCAACACCCATTGTATTTGACGCTGCTCTCTATGTACAAGGATGGGGTACATAGGAGGCAGCGCCAAAATTAAGACCTGGAAAATCCTGGTCTTTAGTTGGCAAAACGAGGAGAAATTAGTCATTTCTCCTCATTATTGCTTTGTCCATGTGTGCTGCCTTGTGCAGCACTCATGGAAAAAGGAAAATGCCATTGTTTGTTTATGTACAGGAAGGTGTCCCTTCCTCTACATGAACAAACCTTTAAAAAAAATGCCATTTTGTAACTTTGATCTGTGCTGCACAAAGCAGCACACATGAAAATTACAAAGTGCCATTTTAGGATTATTTATATGCAGAAAGGGACACCTTCCTACACATAAACAATCCTCCCCTGCACACAGACTCCGTTGCACTCTGGTGCAAGGGTGCCTGCGTTGGTGCTAAGTTGCTAAACTTATTGCCATTGCAGGGTAAAACACAAATCTGCACCACATACTTTCCGAAGTGGTGGAGCGTATCGTTAAGCCAAGGAGGCTAACGACACGCCCCGCCACATCATTGTACATATCCCCCTATGTTACCAAAACAAAATTTGTCCCATTTACAGGAAATAAGAGCCATGTCAAATATAATTGGACACTAGGGGGAAAACCATTGGAAATTGTTAAAGAAGATATATATATATCGCGGGAGAATTTACACTCAGTCCCTGCACAATCAGCTTCACTTGCAAAAAATGGGTCGTAAAGCTAACGTCCACTTAGGGGCCCTCCAAAGATTTTATTCCTCCACCGGCCAAAGACACTGTTTTTCCCTGTTACAGGTATATAGATCTAAAATCCCTGCTGTTTTATCATATGCAATAGAACATATTCCAACAAAAGAATGGAAACAAATTGACATCAAAGAAGGGAAAATCCTTCGGAAACTAATTAGGATGCCGCAAGCAGTGCCGGTCCAATCTCTTAGGCTGGAATTATCGCTAGGCAGCTCCTTCGCCAGAGGAATCACAAACATATTCAGTTGGGCATATAACTTGATTCATGCCGACCAAGGAACCTTAAGAGAACTGGTAAAAATTGAGACACTTGAGCAAGATTTTCCAAAGTATGTGTTCTGTAAAAACCTATCTACTGCTTTTAAACTAACAACTGTTACTTTGCATATGTTAAAATCTTGGTTACCAGCCCAATTGAAACTCTGTCTAAAGCACTTAACCCAAAGGCTAAGAATGAACCTTGATATCCGACATTGCTCCGATATCTCAACGTATAAACATCACACAGACACAATAGTCTTCCAAAAAATGTTACAATATATCCTCTTCAATCTACACCACAGAGTTAGGCGAAGCATAATTTTACTACGGCTTGGGATACTACCCCTGAAATCACACACTTTTAAATGGTCGCTAAAAGAAAGGGGGACCAATCACTGTGACTTATGTAAAGGGGTGTAAGATCTGGAACCCGTCCTTTTTGTCTGTCCAAACAAGTCTGTTGTAGCAGCCAGGACAAGATACATCACAACGATCAAAACAAAATGTAATATAAACTCTGTCCAGAATCTGATCTCTCTCTGCAAAGCTCAACCTAACGAATTTGTGTGTTTTAATATGTACAACTTTTTAAAAACATTTTTTTAATTATATTAGATCGCTAATTTTATCTGTATAAATTTTAATTTTTACTGTCAAAATTTGTTGATCTCGTAAGAGAACTGAATCAAATAAATTATTTCATTTAATTTCATATCCCCCTATGTCTTCCCCAGCCAATTCACAAATGTCTCTGAAAATCACCAGCACTGGATCACGGAAAGCAAGTTGAGAAAGTGCTAATTTAAGGTACAGACTTTGCCACGGTCTTGGGATGACTGGTGTCTCAAACATTTGAAGACCTGGTATAATGCTACCAGACAACACAATAACATAATACAAAGCAAAATATCACTACAAACATGCTACAACAAAACAAGGAAAACAGAACATTATTGTTGGACCCGGCCCTTTTGGCAGGTTCATCCCGAGACTTTTTGCTTTTTCCTAGCCTGTTTCTGTGACCTGGTGTTGGTGATTTTAGGCCTCTGCGCACTTTTTCACTGTGGTACAGTGTAAAGTGCGTAAGCTCTCTGTGTATGTGTGGTGAGTGACCTGCCCTCCCATAGGAATGAATGGGGAATATGTATGCCCATGGTAGTTCCTGATGTGTGGGGAGTGTAGGGTCGAGTTTGGTATGTGCGAACTCATGAGATTGAATGCTGCACATTGATATAAGCGGCATGATTGTGTCTAGTGTAGAAGTGCCACTTCTAGAAGTTGGCATATTTGTGTAATTTGTGCCTGGCATGTGATTGGCTGGAGCCTGGCTCCAGGAGGGTGCCTGGGCCTGCTTGTGGATTGACTGTCTGGTTTGAAGGTGACAGGGGCTGGGGAGCCCCCAGGAGGTTGTCTGAGTCAGCCCTTGGTTGAATGACTGCATCTGCAACTAGAGTGGTAGGAGGAGATAGCACCTGGGAGTGAATGGGGCTGGATTTTCCCCATACAATGCTGGCTCCACCCCCTGTGGTGCGTCTGATGCCCCTAGCCTGGCCTGTGAAAGGAGTTCCCTATATCCAGTTGTAGCTGGTTCTCACACTGCCTGCACCCTGCTAGACAAAGGATTTCTCTGTATAAAAAGGGGCTGTGTCCCCTTACAAAAAGTTCTTATTTCTAACTGGAATCTGCCAGGGGCGTGCTGCTGCTTGGGCTCAGGGGAAGGCTTGCCTCCCTGGGCCCTGCCCAGCCCCTGGATACCTTATGGACCCTGTGCTGGGACCCCTCTGCTTTGCCTGGGGGAATTGGAGGACTTTTCCTTGCTTATGGGCTGGTTTCCCCAACTCTTGGTTCCAGGACTTTGCTGCATCCTTTTTAGCACCCTGGGAGTGCTTTCCGTTTTATTTCAGGACCCCTGGGTACATCTAGCGCTGGGAGCGCTTTTGTTTGTGTCTCTAGCGCTGGAAGCGCTTTTTTTTACTTATTACGCTTACGAGCGCTGTGGTTGCCAAGCTGGTGCCCACCCAGCATTTGCCCAGGATTGCAGAGCAGATCGAGTGCCCACCTCGATTTATTGTTTATTTTTTAACAAGCCGGTGCCCACCCAGCATTTGCTTGAAGCGCCGCTGCGCCTCCCGCTGCGTCATCGGGGAGGAGCCGGAAGGAGGAAGGTGGCGCAAGCTTTTGTGGGGGCTCCCATGTCGAGGGGAGAGCTCCGCGGTGATGGCCCAAAGTCCCGGGTCCCAGAAGGGGGCCCGGGTGAATCTGAAATGGCGGCCGAGGCCGCCAACGGCCAGGCGGGGCTCCCGGAGTCCAGGGAAGCCCCTCGCTGAGGGAAGGCGCTGCCTCTCTGAGCCCCACTGCCCAGGATCGCCACTGGAGGAGTCTAGAAGCAGCCGGTGAGTGCGGGAGGGCTGGAGGCTGAGAGGGAAGGTTAGAGTGGCCCTGACAAGGCTGCATTCTGTTTCGAGCCCCGAGGCTCCTGGGGCATATTTGTTGAGCCCTGCAAGGCTCCCCGCATTAGTAGTTCGAGCCCAGGCATAGGCTCCCAGGCCTCGCAGTTGTGTTGTTAGAGCCCACGAAGCTATAACGGGGCCATATTTGTTTTAAAGAGCCTGAGAGGCTCAAGGGCATGTTTGCCTTAAGGAGCTAGATGGCTCCCTCGCCCCCATTATTTCCCAGAGCCTGTGTGGCTCCTACATGTTGGCACAGTGCTGTATCTAGGGCCAGTGAGGGCCCTGCCACAAGTTTTACTGATGTCTCAGCTGCCCAGCAATTAGTGGGCAGCTGCACCGTTTGGGCGTAATGTGAGTGAGTCCCTGTGTGGGACAGAGATGGCACAGTGGTGCCAGGCCTTCTACAGCTGTGCAGCACTTAGTGCCAGCTGCAAAGTTTAGGCCCTTGGGATTGTTCTCAGCTGCCCAGCAATTAGTGGGCAGCTGCAACGTTTAGGTTTGCGCCGGTGGCGCACCCCTGACTGGCGCTGCATTGACAGCGCACCCTGACATTCTGGACACAGGGCTTTTTGAGTCCCCTTGTTGGATGGCCAGTTGGCCAGGGGGCTGGTATGTGATTTCTGCGCACAATGTGATTTCTATGTTTTTGATAGTAATTGCCTAAGGTGATGTTTGCGCAATGTGATTATGAGGTTATTTTACCTATGTAGGTTTATGCTAGTGAGAGTTTATTTCACTATGTGAATTATGCCCCTAAATGTGAGTTATGCTTAGGGGGAGAGTCTAATGTGTTTGGACTAGTGAGAGATTGCCTACTGTAGTTTTTACTGGTTATGCCCAAATGTGAGTTATGCGTAATGTGCTATGCGATTATGCCTGTGACATCTCTGAATGTGTTTTATGCATTATGTGTCTTACCTACACCTTTGAATGTTTTAGGCATCATGTGTTTTTTTGTGCTGCACCTCTGAAAGTGTTTTGATGCGTCATGTTTCTTGTTCCTTACACTGCTGAATGTATGTTTATACATCATGTGTCTTTCCTACACCTCTGAATGTTCTATGCATCATGTGTGAAACTTCTGATTGTTCTATGATCTACTAAGTGCTATTTCTACTAAGTGCTGATTCTGACAGGCGCCCACGTGGCCCTGTCCTGTGTAAATAATCCCTTGTGATTATTGCCCCTGCCAGTTGGCACCATGTATATTGTGTGATTACTATCTGATGTGTGTTGCAAAACAGAAGTTATTTTTATATAACCTTGTTTGGAGTTCTTTTTGTGGTGTGCCTAGGATGTTGTTGCTGTTGTGTGCGTGCGCAAATGCTTTACAAATTGCCTCCGGGATAAGCCTGTCTGCTCGTGCCAAGCTACCAAGGGGGTGAGCAGGGGTTATCTTGGCGCGTGACTCCCTTGCCCTGACTAGAATGGTGGTTTCTGCCTGACTTTGGCGTCAGCCCTAGCCAGCCAGAAATAGCCAGTTCTAACATTGTTGGACAGCCGTGAGGATTAGGACTTGTGTTTGTGCAGTACCGCAGCGACAGATGACTACATTACAAAACTCTGCATTCTAGATAGTCACATGTTTGGGATTATTGTTTATGATTTTGTTTTTCCTCAAGAGTGTCATTTTCAAATGGTGTTCCTGCGCTTTTATGTTTAGTGGCAGATGAGAGAAAATGACAGGGCGGGATGCCAGTAGAGGGGGAGTTTCCCATAGATAAGAAATCCCTTGCTGGGTCCAGTGCCCATTCCCTGTTCCTGTCCCTGGGTGGGTAGATGGAAGAGAGGGAGTATGGAGGAGGAATGGCTAGCTCGGGAGGGTAGTTATCCACTGAGTGTAGTGTGTGTGTCTGGATTCCCCAGTATGGTAGGATCCAGTGGTGGCAGCTAAAATATGTCCAGTGCGTGAAGTCCCATTCCCAGTTCCCAGAGTATGCTGCCTGGTGCTCAGTAAGAGGGGTACATGTTGAGAGTCAGCGGCAGTGAGGAACTGTCTCACCAGTCTGGAGGGGGAGTGTGTGGATCAGGAGTTGGTGTGATTTTTTTGTGTGATAAAAAAAGCTTGCACTGGAGGTGTACCTCTGGCGGTGTGTAGGAGGTCCTGCAGAGGCACTGGATAAGAAGGTGGACCTCTGGCGGTATGCTAGATGTCTTGCATTGGCATTGGGGAGTGATTCTAAAAGTAGTGGCTTGTGTACCTGATGATCCTGTGTAGGGGAAGAGGTTAATGTGTAGCCCAGCTAGGTCCCAGTAGGATGGTAGGGGTGTAGGGGCTCACGTCCTGTCTCAGTGGAGGTGGAGTGAGTTTGGGACGGTGTGTCCCATGTTCCCCTGAAACCCTATCTCAGGGCCTGGGGGGTTCCCTAAGGGAGCGCCAGGTCAGGGGCCTAATTGTACTTACAGGTCATTTGAGGAGGATCGTCCTGTGTCTAGAGGACGGGGAGTGTCTGTAACCAGAACTCCGGCGGTCCTTATGTTGGGCAGGACCGCTCCTAAGTGGAGGGTGCAGAAGTCCTGGTTCGCTGGACATTTGACCGTCTAGAGAGCTTGACCATTTGTGGGGCCTGTGGAGGTTGTTATTTCCTGAGGAGGGGGGAGGCCAGGTTCAGGTTCAGCTTAACCTTGAGGGAAGGGCTTCTGTAATCAGTGTCCTGACCGGTTTTGGCTTTCAGGGGTACCGCTGTAAGTGGAGGGTGCAGAATTCTGGAAGGGGGTGCAGAGGGACGGTGTACTTCTGACCCCGGTGCAACTTGAGGGTTTAGATCCTAGGTTGGGAGATTAGGAAGCTTCCAGGTCAAGAGGAATCTCTACCAAAGTGTATCAGCTGAAGAGACTGAGGGGGCTGCCTTTGCTGTGTGATCTGGGGCTCACCTGCAGTTTGTTGTTTCCACTAAGGTAGAGGAAAGGGGACTTTGCTGTGTGCTGTGTCCCCCCACCTGATTGAAAGGGGATTTTGCTGTGTGCTGTGTCCCCCACCTGCTTGAAGAGGAACTGTGCTGTGTGCTTTGTACCTCAGAAGTGGAATAGTTTCCAGGTGGTAGACCAGTGATGAAGTGAGGTCCTGATCTGGTAATAGTAGTAGTAGTATTTATACTTATTAAGCGCGGCTGTCACCCAAAGGGTGTCCTGGCGCTGAGACCATATCTAACCATCGGGTGCAGTGCACTACAATGTTCTTGGAAACAGGTAGGTCTTAAGACCCCTTTTGAAGGAGGTCAGATCTTGTCTACTCCTCAGCGTCAGAGGAAGGGTGTTCCAAAACGTGGCAGCCGTGAAACTAAAAGCACGGCCGCCCATCCTCACTCTGTTAATCCTAGGAATGCTCACCAGGAACACGGAGGAAGATCTCAGAAGTCTAGCAGCTTGATACCAAGAGAAAAGATTTTGAAGTGGTATCGGTCCTAGTCCGTGCAGAGCCCTGAAGACAAGGCATAAAGCCTTGAAGGCAATCCTCTGCTGGACAGGTAGCCAATGAAGATCAGCTAGTGCTGCAGAAGAAGAAGCAGAGCGTGGACGAGAAAGGGCCAGTTTAGCAGCCATGTTTTGAATCCTTTGCAGCTTTAGGATAAAGGTCTTAGGAGCTCCCAGAAGTAGTGCATTGCAGTAGTCTAACCTACTGAGAATGGAACTACGCACTACCTCTGCTCTGGCTCCCAGAGGAAGTAATGGCAAGATCTTACGTAGGGCACAAAGCAGGCCCATACAGGTCGCCGCGGTCTTATTTACAGAGGCGTCCAGCTGTAGGTTAGGCTCAAACAGAACTCCCAAATTGCGGGCCGACTCTGCAGCCTCCACCGTGCCCGGAATGGAAGATGGCCAGAAGTCATTCGGTAGCGCGCGGGGGAGTCGGTCTAGGGAGCAGTGGAGTAACTCCGTTTTTGACCCATTGAATTGAAGTGAGTTAGCTCGCAGCCACTCTGCTGTGGCCGACATACAGTGGTGAAAGGTGTCCCTCGAGACTATCTCAGCACCCTCAAAAGAGAAAATCAATTGAGTGTCATCGGCATAATTGATGACTGATATGTTAAATGACTTAATCAAATCTACCAGGGGTCAAAGATATAAATTGAAAAGAATCGGACTAACCGCTGATCCCTGGGGGACACCTTGATTCACCTGTCATGTGGCTGATCGAAATGGTGGTAGCGTCACAGCTTGCTGTCTGTTGCAGAGGAAAGATGTTAACCATCTTAAAGCCAGGCCCGTTACTCCCACGCTCCGAAGGCGACCCATAGAACCGCATGGTCCATCGTGTCGAATGCGGCCGACATGTAGGAGAATTGTGTCTGGTGAGTGCTTCCCTATGAGGGTGCGGAAACCCAGAAGTAGAGGTAGGGTGGGGCATTCTTGCCTGTGACCTCTGGTCAGCCTGAGGGTGTGGTCCCTAGGTTGTAGGGTCAGTGGTAGATGTAGCTACACTGAGAGGGAGAGTGGAGAATGGCTATTGTGTGCCAGGGGTTACTGCCCCCCACTCTGTGAATTGGTCAGGACCTGTGATATTTGGATGGCCTAGGGCCTGGTCCTGGCCGTGGACAGCCAGAGAGTACCAGTGGGGTATCCTAGTTGGGTCAGAGAGTTCTTGTTTGGAGGAAACCATGTGGGTTCAGAGTGGCGAAAAACCGGAGGGTGTCCCTGCCGTGCGGGTCCGTGTCCGTGTTTTGTCACCCTAAGCAGGGAAGCCCATCAGTGGAGTGATTGGTCTACCCTGCGTTTTGTCTGGGAGGGGGTTGTGTTGGACCCGGCCCTTTTGGCGGGTTCACCCGAGACTTTTTGCTTTTTCCTAGCCTGTTTCTGTGACCTGATGTTGGTGATTTTAGGCCTCTGCGCACTTTTTCACTGTGGTACAGTATAAAGTGCGTGAGCTCTCTGTGTATGTGTGGTGAGTGACCTGCCCTCCCATAGGAATGAATGGGGAATATGTATGCCCCTGGTAGTTCCTGATGTGTGGGGAGTGCAGGGTCGAGTTTGGTATGTGCGAACTCGTGAGATTGAATGCTGTGCAATGATATACGCGGCATGATTGTGTCTAGTGTAGAAGTGCCACTTCTAGAAGTTGGCATATTTGTGTAATTTGTGCCTGGCGTGTGATCGGCTGGAGCCTGGCTCCAGGAAGGTGCCTGGGCCTGCTTGTGGATTGACTGTCTGGTTTGAGGGTGACAGGGGCTGGGGAGCCCCCAGGAGGTTGTCTGAGTCGGCCCTTGGTTGAATGACTGCATCTGCAACTAGAGTGGTGGGAGGAGATAGCACCAGGGAGTGAATGGGGCTGGATTTTCCCCACACAATGCTGGCTCCACCCCCTGTGGTGCGTCTGATGTCCCTAGCCTGGCCTGTGAAAGGAGTTCCCTATAACCAGTTGTAGCTGGTTCTCACACTGACTGCACCCTGCTAGAAAAAGGATTTCTCTGTATAAAAAGGGTCTGTGTCCCCTTACAAAAGGTTCTTGTTTCTAACTGGAATCTGCCAGGGGGGTGCTGCTGCTTGGGCTCAGGGGAAGGCTTGCCTCCCTGGGCCCTGCCAAGCCCCTGGATACCTGATGGACCCTGTGCTGGGACCCCTCTGCTTTGCCTGTGGGAATTGGAGGACTTTTCCTTGCTGATGGGCTGGTTTCCCCAACTCTTGGTTCCAGGACTTTGCTGAATCCTTTTTAGCACCCTGGGAGTGCTTTCCATTTTATTTCAGGACCCCTGGGTACATCTAGTGCTGGGAGCGCTTTTGTTTGTGTCTCTAGTGCTGGAAGCGCTTTATTTTACTTATTCCGCTTACGAGCGCTGTGGTTGCCAAGCCGGTGCCCACCCGGCATTTGCCCAGGATTGCAGAGCAGATCGAGTGCCCACCTCAATTTATTGTTTATTTTTTAACAAGCCGGTACCCACCCGGCATTTGCCCGAACGCCGCTGGTGCTCGAGGAAGCCGCCGGCATCACCCGGAGGCCACGCTGGGATTGGCCCAGCCGGCCTAGCCTCCCGCCACGTCATCGGGGGAGGAGCCGGAAGGAGGAAGGTGGCGTGAGATTTTGCGGGGGCTCCCATGTCGAGGGGAGAGCCCCGTGGTAATGGCCCAAAGCCACGGGTCCCAGGTGGGGGCCCGGGTGAATCTGAAATGGCGGCCGAGGCCGCCAACGGCCAGGCGTGGCTCCCGGAGTCCAGCGAAGCCCCGCGCTGAGGGAAGGCCCCGCCTCTCTGAGCCCCGCCACCGGAGGAGTCTAGAAGCAGCCGGTGAGTGCGGGAGGGCTGGAGGCTGAGAGGGAAGGTTAGAGTGGCCCCGGATGGCAGCGGGCCGCTCCAACGGTGGATAGAGCCTGAGAGGCTCTGACAAGGCTGCATTCTGTTTCGAGCCCCGAGGCTCCTTTGTGCATATTTGTTGAGCCCTGCAAGGCTCCCCGCATTAGTAGTTCAAGCCCAGGCATAGGCTCCCGGGCCCCGCAGTTGTGTTGTTAGAGCCCACGAAGCTCTAAGGTGGCCATATTTGTTTTAAAGAGCCTGGAGGCTCAAGGGCATGTTTGCCTTAAGGAGCTAGATGGCTCCCTCGCCCCCATTATTTCCCAAAGCCTGTGTGGCTCCTACATGTTGGCGCAGTGCTGTACCTAGGGCAGGGCCCTGCCACAATTTTACTGATGTCTCAGCTGCCCAGCAATTAGAGGGGAGCTGCACCGTTTAGGCGCAATGTGAGTGAGTCCCTGTGTGGGACAGAGATGGCACAGTGGTGCCAGGCCTTCTACAGCTGCGCAACACTTAGTGCCAGCTGCAACGTTTAGGCCCTTGGGATTGTTCTCAGCTGCCCAGCAATTAGTGGGCAGCTGCAACTTTTAGGTTTGCGCCAGTATTGCACCCCTGACTGGCGCTGCATTGACAGCGCACCCTGACATTCTGGACACAGGGCTTTTTGAGTCCCCTTGTTGGATGACCAGTTGGCCAGGGGGCTGGTATGTGATTTCTGCGCGCAATGTGATTTCTATGTTTTTGATAGTAATTGCCTAAGGTGATGTTTGCGCAATGTGATTATGAGGTTATTTTACCTATGTAGGTTTATGCTAGTGAGAGTTTATTTCACTATGTGAGTTACGTCCCTAAATGTGAGTTATGCTTAGGGGGAGAGTCTAATGTGTTTGGACTAGTGAGAGATTGCCTACTGTAGTTTTTACTGGTTAGGCCCAAATGTGAGTAATGTGTAATGTGCTATGCCATTATGCCTGTGACACCTCTGAATGTGTTTTATGCATTATGTGTCTTACCTACACCTCTGAATGTTTTAGGCATCATGTGTTTTTCTGTGCTTCACCTGTGAATGTGTTTTGATGCGTCATGTGCCTTGTTCCTTACACCGCTGAATGTATGTTTATACATCATGTGTCTTTCTTACACCTCTGAATGTTCTATGCATCATGTGTGAAACTTCTGATTGTTCTATGATCTACAAAGTGCTATTTCTACTAAGTGCTGATTCTGACAGGCGCCCACGTGGCCCTGTCCTGTGTATATAATCCCTTGTGAATATTGCCCGTGTCAGTTGGCACCATGTATATTGTGTGATTACTATCTGATATGTTTTGCAATACAGAAGTTATTTTGATATAACCTTGTGTGGAGTTCCTTTTGTGGTGTGCCTAGGATGTTGTTGCTGTTGTGTGCGTGGGCAAATGCTTTACACATTGCCTCCAGGATAAGCCTGTCTGCTCGTGCCAAGCTACCAAGGGGGTGAGCGGGGTTTATCTTGGCGCGTGACTCCCTTGCCCTAACTAGAATGGTGGTTTCTGCCTGGCTTTGGCGTCAGCCCTAGCCAGCCAGAAATAACCAGTTCTAACAATTATTTACAACCACAATACAGCCCGATAACACAAAAAACAACGGCATAAAAAAATCAAGCACATCACCAACTCAACAAATGCTACACAGTAATACAGAGCAACACACAACTACAAAAAAGCCAGCACAAAATAACACTATGGCACAGCAAAAAGTAACCGTTATAAACTTAAAACAATAACTAAACACCAGAAAACAACAGACCTCAGCAACAAAACAAATACACCAACACAATGTACCACAAAACAAAGTAGCATAAGTTTTTTTACAAAAGCCTAACAATGTGCAATAAAGCAATCCCAAAAAAAATCCAGAACTTAACACCATACTACAACCCAGACACACAAAAAACAACGCGACACAACACAAATGCCATTTTGTGCTTTAGTATATTTTGTGCTGATGTAGTTTTTTAATTCTAGGGTTGTGTTGGTGTGTTGTATTTTTGAGTGATGCTTTTGTGGTTGTCATCATACCGTCATTGTGCAGTTGTGTTGATGCCTGTGCTGGTGCATGGAATATGTCAGAAAAGGGTGTAGGTTATGCTTACCTCTGCATGCCAGTCCCACGCAATGGGATACTCCAAAAGACCTGCACATGCATTGCTTCAAAAGAAAACAGGGATGGAGAGGTGCACTGAGTGTGTGCAGCACCTAGACAGAGGCCTAGCATTTCAGAGGAACATTGTACTTCAAAAACATAATTAAAGTTGAGAAGGAGTACATGTCCCAACAGGATTATTATGAGACTTGCAGATGATGGCGGCCATCATGAATGCTTGACAAATAAGTTCCTTGTGAACCATAGCCAGTGCTTAATTTACACAGTGGTTTTCGGTGCTCGGCACCGGCACTTAATAGTCAGCACTGGCAGTTATGACAGTCTGCACATGGTGGCACTGTCAATCGAATTTCGAGATAAGGACACAAGCTGTTTATTAATTCAATACACAATACAAAATGACTAATACCTACCACCCAGGCCATTCTTTTAATTGCATCAAGGGCCTGGAATTGTCAAACTTTTAAGAGTGTGATGATGGGTAGTGTGTTGATGTTGTCATTGGCATTTCTGGCAGAGGCAACAGGTGGTGCTAGCTGCAGTGGTCTCCTGATGAGCGTCCTGGCACTTATCATTTTTACTAATGAATCATTGCCCATAGCGTATTTGTTAGGCAAATGTGATGTAAAGTTGCTGCAGCTGAGTATTGCTGTTTAGAAGTTAGAATCCTCTTAACCAATTATTCTGAGAAGTTGCTAAAATACATCATCTAATCAGAGAAGTATTGTCGAACCACACTCGAATAAGAATATAGGCTTGCATTTGTTCTTACTTTCTAGGAATCTGCAATATCATTTGAACTTGTATTTTGAACTTTGCTGGTATTCACAAGGAGGCTACCCTCACAATTATAAACCACTATTTTGCACTATGCTATTATTCACAGGGACCAGTCCATCACGATTACAAACTATATTTTGCATTTGTTTATACCACAGGAAGACATCCATTAAGACTGAGAAATTAACATTCATTTATATTGCTTCTACAAGCACAGGGTGTGGACTCGCATCTGATATAAATGATAAACTAGTTCTTGTTCTTAGAACACGCATGATATTAAGAAATTGACAAGAATTAGCATTTCATTATTGAAACATGTAGCAAAACCTCATGATATTAGGGAATGCATTTTCATAAGTATCAACCATTACATTGATTATCATCAGATTCACAGAAGGCTTCTGCATAATATTGAAGGTAGCTCTTTTATCAAATAATATATAATAACTCCGACAAGATTCACAAAGGTAAACTTACACCTTTGTGTAATTTTACATTTGTTTTGGAATTCACAATGCTGCATTTAAATTCTGAGGTTACCAGTGCAGAGACTCCGCAGTTAAGGCGGAGAACTATGAACATAAAAATATGAGGTATGCCTATCGTTTTATGAACTGAGTTTTCTGCTACGACTGCGGACTATCCACATTCGTAAACTTAGTATTAAAAAGCAGTTTTGCCATTTCAAAAACAAACGTAAATGTATGTAAGCGTGTACGTTTGCATTTGTGAATCGGCCCTATCATTTTGTTCACAGTTACTATACCAAATCCAATTATATTGCTGCTCAGGAGAAACATGAGAGTTTCCTCTCAGACTAGAGAGAGGGAAATACAAAGTCTCAACAGATGCATCACATATATATCAGAAGTCAAATGCCAATGCCAATAGCACAGCCATACTTAACGTATTTGCTTGTCTATAGATAGCAACGCTCTTGTCCTACTGGTGAAGCCCCGCTGTGCGTGCATGCAGTGTGATGATATCCAGTGTCTCTAGGCCTTAGTTAGAGTTTGGGAAAGGGGTTACTCCATCAAACATGACATATCCAATCCACTGTTGAGGAGAGGAGTTGGCCTAACGGCTAGAGCGGTCGTCCTCGAATCTGGGGAACTGGGTTTGAGTCTCTGCAACAACGCTGAACATCCTGTGATTCTGGGCAAATCACTTATTCTCCCCGTGCCTAACAAAAAATTAATGTGTCCTTATGTAACGCAACTGGTGCTATGAAAAGCGCTCTGATACCCGATTCAGGCCAAGATCGCGCTATATAAAACGCTGTTAAAAAATAAAACAAAGTATTACAAATGCCATAGGCTACAATGAACTTGTAATACAGGAGACAAGACATCCGATACAATTGTGATGGAGTGTCCTGTCCACCAAACTCTAAATAAGGCCCACCATTTCTCTCTCTTTCTCAGTCCTCTTTCCCCGAATCTACTTTTCGCATACATATTGTTAGTGTAAAGTTGGCCATGAGATCATAGAAATGTGGAATCCATTGCTACTAAGGCCTGGTCTGGTGGCTCAGTGGACTAATGCACCCACTGTGTTCAGCCTCATGGTCACACGTTCAAATTCCGGTGAGTCCACTCAGCCTTTCATCTATCTGAGGTCGATAAAATGAGTACCATTGAGTTGGGTAACAATAAACATCTATCATTCAGCACAAAGATACCTCAAGGTGAACGTGCGCTTTACAAATACAGGTAATGTCATCTAATGCTTGATCCGGACTGCAGGTTAGTATGGCTTGACAGTATTGTGATTTTTTTAATACATTTGTTATTGTTTTCATGTGCTTATTTGGTTTATTGAGTTATTTTACTGTACTGCATTTTGTTACTGTGGTGTTTTATTGTAATATGGCGTTGTGGTGGTGGTATTTTTGTGGGTTAACTGTGCCCCAACATTATTATATCTGCTAAAATATGTATAAACAATTCCGCCTTCATGATGCGGTGATAAACTGTTTGCCCCCAGCACTGCCATGCTTACCACCAACAACATATGATAGCACCTGTAAAAAATGTTCTGTGATGCCCCCACTAAAGAGTTTTAAAAGGTGTTTGGTAATATAAGCAACACTTTTCTAAAACTAATATTGTGAATCAAAGAAAAGTAATAAGGAACAACAAGCCCCGCCAGGCTAAGTTCCTATACCCGTTCCTCCTAAATACAAGCAGAACAGGCCTGCTCAAAAGCGTCTATCAGCAACAGGGAAGCCTTGAGGAGCTCTTATGTTTCCCTATATCCTGTAAGAGTAGCTCGCCCAGTTGAGTTATTTTCTTCACATTCTAGTAGTCCAAAGTTTAAAATAGGCTAAACAACCACATAATGCAAAATACCAAAATCTAAACTCATTTACATTGTCCCTCATCAGCACTTCTTAGACACTCCAAGTATGTATGTAAAAATTAGATGATCTACAGATAAGATTCAATACATTTTAAACCCAATTTTTTCTGCCTATTTGCAATTTGACTACCCTTATGTTATCCAAAAAGGTGTAAAGCTATTTGGGGGCTTAATCATACAATACATAGCAAAGTGTGCATCTACATCTCACAACTCTTTTATTTCTATGAATCATTTTTTGCTGGAGCAATCTTTTTTATTGTTGCACGTCAATTTGGCATTAGAAAAAAAGATTAGCAAATTAGTGAATAGTACGCACATACATGTTGGACTTGGCCCTTATGGCAGGTTCACCCCTAGACTTTTTGCTTGTAACGGTGACCTGGTGATGGTGATTTTTGGGTTCTGCGCACTTTCACTGTGTCCCAGTGGAAAGTGCGTGCCCACTCTGAGTGCATGTGATGAGATAGGCCTGCCCTCCCATAGGAATGCATGGGGAATGTATGTGTCCCTGGTAGTTCCTGATGCGTGAGGTGTGCATGTTCGAATTTTACAGGTGGTACTAGCGAGGCCCAGGTTCCTTGTGTGATCTCCTAGGATAGTGAGGATTGCATAGGTGGTGCTCACCTGGTACCAGTAGTGGCTGGTTGTGTGTTACAAGTTTTATATTTTGTGCTACAGTAATTTTATATTCTAACTTCTAAAAGTGCTGATTCCTGACAGTGGTCCAGGTGGCCCTGTCTTGTACATAATCCCCTGTAAATTCTGCCCGTGCCCCTGGCACATTGTAAAGTGTGTGTTTTTATCTAATGTGTTTATTGTAATACAAAGGCTATTTTTGTATATAACCTTGTGTGGAGTTTCCTTTGTTGTGGGCCTTGGGTGTTGTTGCTGGGGTGCGTGCGCAAATACTTAACTCATATCGCCTCCAAGTTTAGCCTTGCTGCTCGCGCCACGTTACCTAGAGGGTGAGCAGGGGTTATCTTGGCGTGTAACTCCTTTGCCCTGACTTGGGAGTGGTGGTCTCTGACTGACTTTGGCGCAAGCCCTGGCCAGCCATGGATCCCATTTCTAACATTGGACGCAGCGGTGAGGATAAGGATTTGTGTTTGCGTTGTACCACAGTGGCGACAGGCCACACTACAAAACTCTGCATTTTAGATGACCACATTTTAGGGGATTATTGTTTTTGAAGTTCCATTATTTTCTTCTCCTGAAGGTATCATTGTGCAATTGTGTCAAGTACATTTATTCCCCTGCCCCGCGCCCAGAGTTTGGTACCTGTGTCACATGTGGTCAGGTTGAGGAATCAGGGGTGGTAGAAACTGCCTTACCAGTCCGAGTGGGGGGTTGTGTGTGAATGAATGGTGTGTGGCACTAGGCAAGTGAGTGTGAGTTCTCTGGGAGAGGGAACTTGCTGAACCTTTGTGAATTGTGTACTCCTGTGTTAGCTCAGGCCCCTAGGTTCCCTGTGTAATCTTTTCTCCAGAACGTCTGCCAGAATGGAGCCTGCTTTTGATTTCTGTGATCTGTTTGGATACAGTATGGGAGAGTTGGTAAGGTTCTGTGAAGAGAGAGACATAGGGGTGGATGAGTCAGACACTCAGTCCGAACTTAGGAGCAGCCTGATACTGTGGCAAAAGGGTCAGTGGGATCTTGAGCGCAGTGAGGAAAGGGCCCAGGCTTCACACCAGGAGGGTGGTGGGTCTGTGGGGAGCCCTGAAGATTCAGAAGAGGAGGAAGAAAATGATAGCACAGGGACGCCAGCAGATAGTGAGGACCCCATAGATAGGGAGTCCCTTGCTGGGTCCAGCGTAGGAGGCAGCACCTCATCCCTTTCCCTGTCCCCAGAGGAGTTGGAGGGTAGGAGGAGAGAAAGGGAGCACCAGCTGGCTTTAGAGAAGCTCAAGTTAGAGCATGCCCAGGCTATGGCACAGCTGGGAGTTGGAAAGCAACAGCTGGAGGTTAAGAAGCAACAGCTCGAGACTGAGAGGGTCTTAGCGCAGGAAAGGATAGAGGAGGCTGAGAGGGCCCCCACCAGAGGAAAAGTAGCTCTGGAGGGTAGACTATCCCCTGCGCGCAGTGTTGAGTTTCTGGACTCCCCAGGGTGGGTTGAGTCCAGTGGTGGCAGCTATATAGAGCCCAGTGCGAGCAGTCCTAGTCCCAGTTCCCCCAGTATGGTACCTGTTTCCCAGGAAGAGGAGTATAGGTTGAAATTCAGGGGCAGTAGGAAGCTGCCTCACCAGTCGTGGGAGGAGTTTGAGGATGAATGTTGTGGGACACTGTTTGATTGGGTGCAGGTTCACACGAGAGATGATTTTGAAGTCTTGTTTGATCTGATTGTCAAAGAGCAGGTGCTCAGTTGTTGTTCACCAGGGTTGCGCCAACACCTGTTGGGGTGTGGATTGTCTGACGCATGTGAGCTTGCAGATGAAGCAGACCGCTGGGAAAGGGCCAGAGGTCCTCTAGAGTCATTAGGGAGTGATTCCAAAAGTAGTGGTTCAGGGATCTTCCAGCCCAGCGTGGTGGAAGAGGCTCAGTGTAGCCCAGCTAGGTCCCAGGATAGCGAGGAGGGTGTAGGGGCTTACTGCCTGGCTCAGTGGAGCAGGAGTAGGTGGCTGACCAAGAGTCCCCAGGTGCCCGATGCCCTACCTCAGGACTTGGATGGTTTCTATAGGGAACACCAGGTTGGGGACCTAGGCTGTCCTGTTAGTCCACTTGAGGATGATCTCCTAGTGAGTAGAGGACCTGGAGCATCTGTAACCAGAGCTCCTGCGGTTCTAGAGGCTGGCAGTTCCGCTCCGGTAGGGAGGGTACAGGAGTCCAGCGTGAGGAGTGATTGGGGGATGAGTTTCCCAGTGGATGCACCAGTGGACCAGGGACTAGCCAGTTGAGCTAGATCTTCTTTGGGGGACCCGGGTGGCGCCACTTCTGGTCTGGGGGATCGTCACGCACTGCCAGGTGGACAGAGGGCGGGAGATCTGCGCCAGACAGACAGTCACACAACAGATGTGTCATTTGTTAGCCTCAGGGGGATTGTGTGTGAGTCCCCAGAAGTCCTGGAGTGCCAGGCAATTGTTCCACCAAAGGTTTTAGACCAGAGGTTGGAAGGCCAGGTTCAGGATCAGCCTGACCTGAAGGGTAGGATGACTGTAACCAGTGTCCTGACCGGTTCTTCTTCCAGAGGAACTTCTCCAGTTGGGAGAGGGCAGACCTCTGGAAGGGGGTGCAGAGGGTGGGAGAGCCCACCTCTGACCCCGGTACAACCTGAGTGGATAAGCCCTGGGTTGGAGTGGCGTTGTAGGGGTACCCCTCGCAGGAGGAGGAGGAACCCTAGAAGAAGAGGAAGGGGGAGGAGAGCCTTCCCCGAGACTCCTGGTCCGCCTGAGGTTGTAGGCCCTAGGCTGGAGAACCAGTGGCAGTCTAGTCCTGTCTGCAAGACAGGACTAGACTGCCACTGTGAAGAGTGGAGAATGGCTACTATGTACCAGGGGTTACTACCCCCCACTCTGTGAATAGGCAAGGACCGGTGGCACCTGGGTGGCCCAGGGCCTGGTCCTGGCCGTGGACAGCTTGAGAGTACCAGTGGGGTAGCCCAGTTGGTCCAGACAGTGGTTTGAGAAGGAATCCCATGGGTTCACCGTGGCGTAGAACAGGAGGGTGTCCCTGCAGTTGCGGGCCCGCGTCCATGTTCTATCGCCCCAAGCAGGGAAGTCCATCACGGTGGTGATTGTTCTCCCCTGCGTTTTGGCTGGAAGGGGGTTGTGTTGGACTTGGCCCTTATGGCAGGTTCACCCCTAGACTTTTTGCTTGTAATGGTGACCTGATGATGGTGATTTTTGGGTTCTGCGCACTTTCACAGTGTCCCAGTGGAAAGTGTGTGCGCACTCTGAGTGCATGTGATAAGATAGGCCTGCCCTCCCATAGGAATGCATGGGGAATGTATGTGTCCCTGGTAGTTCCTGATGCGTGAGGTGTGCATGTTCGAATTTAATATGTGCGAACTCGTGAGAGTGAATGCTTCGCAATGGTGTGTGTTGCATGAGTGTGTCATATGTAGAACTGCCATTTCCAGGAGTTGGCATATTAGAGTAAAATGTGTCTGGCGTGTGATTGGCTGGAACAGGCTGGTGAGCCTGGCTCCAGGAGTCTGGATGGGTCTGCCCTGGTGGTGAGTGGGAGATTAGCATGCTGATGGCTGGGGAGGAGTGTACCTGTGTCCTGAATGGGCTGGGCTTTTCCCCACACAATGCTGGCTCCGCCCCCTGTGGTGCGACTGATGACTCTAGCCCTGCCAGTGAATAGAGAGGGTGGTTGAGGTAAACAGAGTACTTCAAAACCAGCTGCGACTGGTTTCCCCCCACCCTGCACCTACAGACAAAGGATTTAGGTGTATAAAAATGGGGCTGTGTCCCCACAGAAACTGTTCTTTCCTGATCTTACTGAGGGGGCTGGTGCTGCTGGTGCCAGGAGGAACCACCACTTGGACTGCCTCCCTGCCTGGAGGGCCAGTGAGCTGGCCCCTGGCCCAGCCTTGCCCCCCCCCCTGCCTTCCTGCACTCCTGGAGGACTTTTGCTGTATTTGTCCTAGCGCCTGGGAGCGCTTTTATTCTGCTCTAGCACTTTAGAGCGTTTTTTGTGGCTCGTAGCGCTTATGGGAGCGCTTTATCTTCTGAGGCCGGTGCCCACCCGGCATTTGACACGTTTTGCCGATTTTCGGCGCATGGCCCACTGGTTTGTTGGCCCCCACAGCGAGTGCCCACCTCGCTTTATATTTCATTTACACGGGAGCCCACTCTGTGTTTAAATCGCCGCCGCAGCTTGGGAGACCCGGCCGGGCCGCCGCGCTGCCTACGGCGACCCGGAAGTCCCGCCTCCAGTCTCCCAGGGCCGCGCTGCTATTGGCTGCAGCCGCGACCCGGAAGACAGGCACAAGACGCCCGGACGAAGGCAGGCACAAGACGCCAGGACGAGGGCAGGACCGGCGAGTCTCCCTTCTGCTTCCCCCGGTCTGGGGAAGCCTAGGAGTGTCCCCGGGAGACACAGCAGAGGAGCCGCGCCGAGAAGGAGCCCCCGCCCGCCAGAGTTCCGGGTGAGTGACAGCCCGCAGTGTTTGCCCAGAGAAGGGGGAGGCGTCGGGGCACATTGCCGGTGCCCCCCCCCCCCCAGTGCTCTCTCCACTCTCTCTCGTGTGCAGAGCGGCCCCGGTTGCCAGGGGACCGCTCCAACCAGTCGGGCATTTGGTTGCTGAGAGCTCAGCGAGGCTCTTGTGGGGGTGCAGTTGGCCATTTCCAGAGTTGCTCTGCGAGAGAGCAGGCAACTCCAACGACGGGGCAAGTGTTCTTAGAGCCCCGAGGCTCAAGGGGGCATTTTGATGTACTGAGAGCCCACGAGGGGCTCAAGCGCCACAAGTATCTTTAAGAGCCCAGAGAGGCTCAGGGGCCATTTATTTACTAGGAGCCTGAGAAGCTCCTGAGGGCCCAGTCAATTGTTTAGAGCCCAGCGAGGCTCCCACATTGGCCCCATTGTTGTTCTTGAGCCCTGGAAGGCTCAACCATTGTTGCGCCAGTTGCCCAGCACTTTGTGGGCAACTGCCACGTTTAGGCCCTGACATTGGGACACAGGGACTGCCACAGGTGGTGGCTAATGTGGATTTTGCGCTATTGTGTCTTCTTTCCTTGCACCTCTGATTGTATGTTATGCTTCATGTGCTTTACCTTTACACCTCTGAATGGGTAGTTTATTCATCATGTGTGTTGTTCCTTTTACACCGCTGAATGTATTGTGATGCATCATGTGTTTCCTTCCTTAGACCCCTACAGGTATAGCGATACTTAGGTGGTTTCCTTCTTGCTAGTACAGGTGGTACTAGCGAGGCCCAGGTTCCTTGTGTGATCTCCTAGGATAGTGAGGATTGCATAGGTGGTGCTCACCTGGTACCAGTAGTGGCTGGTTGTGTGTTACAAGTTTTATATTTTGTGCTACAGTAATTTTATATTCTAACTTCTAAAAGTGCTGATTCCTGACAGTGGTCCAGGTGGCCCTGTCTTGTACATAATCCCCTGTAAATTCTGCCCGTGCCCCTGGCACATTGTAAAGTGTGTGTTTTTATCTAATGTGTTTATTGTAATACAAAGGCTATTTTTCTATATAACCTTGTGTGGAGTTTCCTTTCTGGTGGGCCTTGGGTGTTGTTGCTGGGGTGCGTGCGCAAATACTTAACTCATATCGCCTCCAAGTTTAGCCTTGCTGCTCGCGCCACGTTACCTAGCGGGTGACCAGGGGTTATCTTGGCGTGTAACTCCCTTGCCCTGACTTGGGAGTGGTGGTCTCTGACTGACTTTGGCGCAAGCCCTGGCCAGCCAGGGATCCCATTTCTAACAATACACTATAAAGGGACTATTCAGGTGGTAGCACAACTATGTAAGGTAGAGTCATTCAACCTGGCAAAAGTTAAGTATCACTAGATTCAACCATCTTGCCCCCGGCCACTCTTGACATCACGGACATTACATAGCACTCAGCGTTGCTCCTGATTTCAAATTAACATTCCTTCCCAGTGCCATCCACATATTTATTATATATACCACCTGTGCTTTCACATTGATGTGGAACCCTTTCAAAGGAAGAAGTCTTCTCCTATTCACCTCCAGCTTCACATCATGTACCCTCATTCCAGGAGCAGCCGTCTCATGAAAAACCCTACTGTTTATGATTACTCTTGCAGTTGCTTCCTCTAGTGATGTTAACCCACCTTTCAGCAGGAGGCTACTGTGTCTATATTCACTTTATGTGGATAGCTTGATAATCAGACATAGATCAGGCCTATCATCCTACAATGGGTACCCATGGTACATTGCATCTCCTTCAGCTCCTCATGAATCCAGCTTGTGCCTGAGCTTCTATGGCACATGCCGGGAGCCATTTCCATCGCATTTATTTGGAGTCTCTCAAATCTGGAGTTCCATCGACAGAAATGGAGGTGAGATTGGAGTAGTATCAACAATTCCTCTGCCATCTTTTAAACCCTGAGATTTTGGTGCTCTAGTCGTTAAATTTTTAACTCAATTGAGGATTATAACCCCGCGGTTTTAGGCAGTCCTATGAAGGAGGCCAACCACAGTGTGAAATTTGCCTGCAGCTGTTGGAAATTGTGGAATTTGTCAATTCCTGCTGTATCTTTAACACTGCACAAATATACTTCTACCTTTTTATCAATGTTAAAAGAGTCTTTATATGATTAATTGCATACATCACATAGTCAAAACTTGGACTCTTTGCTGGTCAGATTTATTTAACTGAGCTTAAAATGAGCACTTATGTATACAAATGTGACAAACTCAATCTGTGCCATTGTTGGAACGTATAGAAATGGGTTATAATATACATATAACACATACTTTTATTTATTTATTTTTCTAAAATATATTTAAAAAAAATAAAGTTGATAAAGCAAAAATGGCTGTCGTTTTGCTGGATTAATGATGCTTGCTTTGTAAAACGCATTATGGAATGGTACCATGCCAGCTTTTTATCACGCTTGAATGATGATGAATTGTTACGGCTAGGATCCAACCCTCGGGTGCCAACTCCCTTCCTTACCACCCAGTATCATGGTCTTTGATCTAGCTAATGGAAGAGAAAAGGACAGCCAGTGCATCTTTTTCAAATGGCCGTGCAGGAGCAATTTAGAGTTAGACCCTTAGTTATAGTTGATGGGGAATCCAGATTTAGCTAGTAACAGGAGAAACCTGAATTTTGAGATACACACTATTACCACATGCGGTATAACTATCCCCATTTTCCTTAGTAGAAATTTAGCCATCCAGTCTTGCTAAACTCAGTACACTTTTGAAACATAGCCTGTGTAATGGCACGGCTCTACTGCAATCTCAGTACATACTGCTGATTTGTTGCGAAGAGTGCTCATTGAGTGTGCTTCCATAAAAGGTTGAGTGCTCCACCAAATGTGATGTAGAACATATCTTTTTTGGGATGAATATCCAGATTATTCACATTTATTTAACTTAAGTTGTTGTGCTAGAAACTATGAGGCAGATTTATCAAGGTTTTTCACCTATGCAAATCAGCACAAAGTCTTGATAAAGTATTTCATTTCCAGCACAAAACTTTTTATGTGATAGAAAGTTTCCCTTAAAGGAGTGCAAATAGCTTGTTGGCTTTCCAACGCTCCCACCTATGGCTTTTTTATACCAACGCGTCACATGCACCTTGATATTGTGATTACTGCAGTCCACTAAAGGAATTGCATTTCTCCATACAGTTCACTCCTTGTATTTGTGATGCACTGTATAGCACACCCCCAATGTGCGATTTTGTAAGTAAAATTATCTGAGAATAGATGTTTTTACTGGAAGGGTACCCTCCAGTACAAAACCCATGCTAGATAACATTCACACACATTTTGTCTATGGTGAAAAGTTGTGTGTGTTGTGCTAGGCGGCCTGTTTGTGCACCAGTGTATGGAAAGAGAGCAGCAGCAAGCCTTATTTAGTAAATATATCTTTGCGCTGATTTCTCCTCCCAGCACAACACGGTGCAGCAACTATGGCTGAAATGCTGCATTGCGTTATATTTTTGTAAATGTGTCCCTATGTCTCCTCTTGAAGCTATTGTAGGTGAAGTGCTTTCCGCTACGCCACATTCCTAAAGTCAGGGAAATGTACTTGAATGTAAATCAGCCTAAATGTTAAGAGATTTGGAAAGTTCGCAAATGCAGATGCGATATCAGAATCACAAACTGAGCGCCACCTGAGTTCCTCAGGCAAGTCCATCATGCATTGAACGTGGTTAGAGGCGTTGGTTAATCGGTTGAAGCAATTACGAAAAGCAGAAGGTTCCTGATGACACAACACGGATCCTGTTTTAATACTCTATGGTAAGAAGAAAATTGAGGCCCTGGGTGTACTGTGTCATTGCAAAGATATTGGTTCTGTCCTTTGAAATCTTTTCGTGCAACGATGTGAGAGGGGATAAGTCTTAATACCTTTTAGAGGATTGAAGTAAAACTGTACATTGGTATTACAAGAAGGTCACCTTGGAAACCGCAAGCTCTTCCTGATTGCAGAAAAGGGTTCAAGATCCTACCTGACATCGGACACCTTTCCTTTTTTTTTTTTTTTTAAACAATATTTCTTATTGCATTTTTTAACTTTTGCCAAGAATTCCAATACATGTTACAATACACATATTTCAAAATACACATTAGTACATTAGTAATACAGACAAAAAAGGGAATCAAAAAAGAAATAGCAATGTAAACAGATAAACCTGTTTCAGCCGCCCGCACTATTTTCCTATATCAAATATGTATAAGTCCTTCCTTCAATTGCAATGGTGGAGAGCTCTCCCCTATCCTGCCCTAGTCTTTCAATGCTCAATGGGCAGCCATATCCTTTCACCCAGTGCTCTTGCCCTTCTACCCTTCCTATCATATATAGCTGTCTCCATATTGTATGTAGATAGTAGCCTTGCTACCCACATCTGAAACGTGGGAGGCATCCTATCAAGCCATGTTTTTGCTATGCCAATCCTATATACTGCCATTACCATAAATAAAAATTCTATGGGGAGGCCTTCTGCTCCTACAATCACCCCAAGCATTATAAATTTGTCTGTCATTTTAATCTTGATCCCCAGGGACCCCTCCAAAAGTTCCTCAATTGCCAATTTCAATGTATGCAATTGTGGGCATTGCGCAAACATGTGTACAATATCCGCATTACTTGAGTCGCAACGCGGGCAGGTTATTCCGGTAGTCCCCCCCACTGTGCAATTCTGGCAGGGGTATGGTATAATGAATATACTGTTTTGTAGTGCTGTGCTTGTAATGTCGCTGAACACAGGACTGTCCGGCCTAGATCTAAAGAACCCTGTAATCCCTCAGGAGGCGAACCCACTTTTTCCACCCATTTGCTAGCATGTTTGCCCCTACCATCACCTATTAGTGCATAAAGTTCTGCATACAGCTGTCTTATTGTACAATGACTACTAAGTTCTATATAATCCATTATCCTGCAATGGCTAAACCCTAAGAGCCCTCCTTGTTTATTATGAAAATAACTCCTTACTTGCAGGTACTTAAAAAAGTTACTTCCCGATATCTCAAATTTACTTTGAATCTCCTGAAATTGTAAAATCCCTCCATCCGAATCCATTATATCCCCTAGTTTCTTGATCCCCCTATTGTCCCATTCTTTCATGACTGCATCCCTGAAGATCTCCCCTGTGAGTGAGTGATTTGTATACAGTCTCATATATCTATTGTGTCTGCCTATTCCCAGTTTTTTTGCAACAGCCTTCCAGATTTTATATATTGCTCTTAAAGTCTTAAACCTAGTAGGTTTGAAGTAAGTATAATCTACCGTATTTAGTAGTGCATTCTCCGCCTCCCTGCCCACCAAAGCTTTATAAACATTCACAGAGCCGGGTCTGCCAACTCTTTGACTATCACTTCCCCCTCCAATCAGCCCTTGTGAGTATTGTAGTGCTGCCGCACAGTAATAAAACCTAAAATCCGGTGCCCCCCAGCCCGCCTTTTCTCTAGTGAGTGTCATAAAGCGGTAGGCTCTCCTTGTTTTTCCCTGCACCCATATCAGTCTATTTACTATTGCTTCTAGTCTATTAAACCACATGCAGTCAAAGAAAAGAGGTATGGCTCTGAAAAGATACAGGAATTTTGGGAATGTAACCATTTTGATCACAATAATACGCCCCATTAGGGTCAAGTGTAGATTATTGATCCTTTCAGTATTACTTTTTACTTTCCCTAACAAGGGTTCCATATTTATCCCTACCAACCTCTCTATGTCCGCAGTCACTCTAATTCCCAAGTATACCGCTTCCTGAACCACCCTGGCATCCTGATAAATTGTAAACCTGTTCTGCACTATCTGAGTCTTCCCCTTATTTATAAGATATCCTGATATTAAGCCAAAGTTCCTTGCCTCTTGCTCTATTTCACCTATCGCTCTCCCTGGCTCCGGAGTTATAATGGCCACATCATCCGCATAAGCGAACAGTTCATATTCCTCGTCATGCAACCTAACAGGGGGGATGTTACAGTTACTGGCAAGTCTCTTTAGCAGGGGGTCCAGTTATAAGGCAAACAACAAAGGCGAAGCTGGACAGCCCTGCCTGGTCCCACGTTTTATCTGGACTGCCTTCGTATAGGTTTTATTCATTCTTATCCTTGCTGTCGGCTGTTTGTATAGGGCCTGAATTGCTTTATGTACCCCTTGCATATCCCTGACCACTCCAGGGCCTTCCACAGATAGTCCCAGGAGACCCTGTCGAACGCCTTCTCCGCGTCCAAAAAAATAGCCGCGACAGAGTCTCCTGCAACCTCTGCCGCATCTAAGATAGTAATCATTTGCCTTGTATGGTGGGTGGTCCCTTTCCCTGGAATAAATCCGTGCTGTGATGTAATAACTAACCCCTCAATAACCTTACTTAACCTTTGTGCCAGCGATTTCGAGTATATTTTTGCATCCGCGTTCAGGAGTGTTATTGGCCTGTACAACCCTGGTTCTAGTGGGGATTTATCCTTTTTTAATAACACTATTATATCCGCCCCTGCCCAGGAGTGTGGTACTGCCCTACCTGCCTGTGCCTGCCTAAAACTGGCCCACATATCCTCCCCTATTACATCCCAAAACGTATTATAAAATTCTGAGGGTATTTGATCCGGCCCTGTTGCTTTTCCTGATGGGAGATTAAATGCCGCTTCTCTTACTTCCAGGAGTGTTATTGGACAATCTAACTTTTCTTTATCCTCCGGATTTAGCCCTATGTGTGGTATGTGCGATAAATATTCCGTAATTCCTGCCTCTGTATTAGTTAGATTTTGCTCATACAGGCTTTCATAAAATCTCCTAAAGACTTCCTGCACCTCTTCCACTTTGTTTACTATATTCCCTGTGCCATTCTTAATCTCTTTTATTTCCCCTGCTGCTAAGGTTTGCCTAGTCTGAATTGCCAGCAGGTGTCCCACCCTTTCGTTGTATTCATAGCACTTTTCTTTTTTTGCTAAAAAGTTTCCTGCTGCCTTCCGTGCCTGGCTTTCGCCCGCCTCTGCTTTATTTAACTCTATTTCCAGCAAAATCTGCTCTATAGGATCTTGCCTACTTATGGCCTGAACTAAACCTTCTTCAAGCATCTCCAACTTTCTCACCCTCTCCTCCATCCTGATCTTTTCCTTTTTGCTCCTTATTAGCGTATTGCTCAAAGTCTCCCCCCTCTCTCCGGCCTTGAATGCATCCCACACCATATCCGCTGGGGCTGAATCCCTGTTAATGTCCCAAAACTGCATTATCCATTCCTGCATCCGAGGGACGTATCTCTCCTCCTTCAACAGCCCTCGCTCAAATGTCCATGTGCTAGTTTCTCTTTCCCCTCTGTTAACCAATGGGATGCTTAACACCAGCGGATTATGGTCTGACACTATCCTTGGAAGACGTTCTATTTGGGCCCCACCTACCAAAGAATTAGAAATGAAGAAATAATCCATCCTGGCAACCATCCTATGGGGTGCTGAATAATACGTGCTCCCTGTCCATATTGGATTATTCTCAGCCAAGACATCCACCAAAGCGTTATGCCAAATTAAATTCTGTAGTGCTTTATATGTCTTTCTCTTCTGACCACCATATCCTCCCCCAGCCCCAACGCTTGCGCCCAGTCCATCCAGTCCGTTGATATTAAAACCCCCACAGCATATTACAGGCTCTGGCCATAGTGACAGTTCTAGATCAAGAAATTCCAGCAGCTCCGGTTCATCATCTGTAGATCCATACAAAGAAACAAGCGTAAATCTCCCAGCATCTGTTTCCCCTTCCAGCAATATCCACCTCCCATCTTGATCCTCCTTCTTCCTTTTGAGTTTAACAGCACCTCTTTTAGCTATTACCCCTTTAGTTCTGGTTTCCTGTCCTGTATAGGCAATCACCTCATACCCCATCTGATCTCGCATGAACTTATCCTTTCCCATAACATGCGTTTCCTGTAGGCATATTACATCCAATCTCCACAATCTTAGCATGGCGGCTACCTTCTGCCTCTTCCCCCCATTATTAAGGCTGCAGATATTCAGTGAAGCTATCCTTACCGCCATATATGCTTACTGGAGTTTTCCCTACTAGTCACCCCCTTAACTCTCTTTCTACTTCCTTCTGTGTAGATGTCTAACCAACAGTCCTCCACTCTGTGTATTTTGAGTTTCTGTGCTGTATGTCCCGTACACCCATCACCAACACCCTTGTGCTTTCCCCTCCCCTTACCCCCCTCCCTCAACACCCCTCTCCCACTAGAATCCCTCCCCCCCTTCCACAGGCAAATAGGTCACACATGACCTATGTGTGACTGCTATATGTTGTAGTGTCGCCTCCCTCTCCTTCCCTTTATTAAACCTGTCTTTCTATCTGATTACCTACTTCCCATCAGTGTCTCGGCCCTTTCACTTATTTTTGTTCCTCCCCCTATGCTGCTCAGTAAGTTCTGCTAAGTATTCCCCAGCCTTTATTTCTGAAAAAAACATCCTGGTATGACCTCCCACGATAACCTTTAGTTTTGCCGGGAACATTAAGTATGCCTCAGCCCCTTGTCTCTGAAAAGAGGTAATTAATTGCCTAAGCCGCCATCGCCTCTCCACAGTCACATGGCAAAAATCGGGCCTTGCAAAGAACGTTACCCCTTCAAATGTTTTCTTAGAGTCTGGCCTGGCTTTCTCCATAATTTCTTGTCTTACCAAAAAATTACCAAAGAACACTAGTATGGCTCTTGGCAAAGTATCTGGATTACCGTCCCGTCTTTTTTTAATTGTTAATGGAAACCTGTGTGCCCTTTGGACTTACAGCTCCTATTGCCATTGAGCTTCCGGAAAGGCCCCTTTTAACAATTTGATGACATATCCTCTTGGATCCTGCCCCTCAACCCCTTCGTCTAGTCCAAGAAGTCTCACATTGTTACGCCTCTGGCGATTTTCAAAATCCTCAACTTTCCATTGTAGATCTTCAACAGCTTTTGTCTGCTCCATTTTAAATGCTTGCAAGTCCGTTACTTCGTCCTCAAGCCTGTCTGTTCTTTCTTCCACCACTTCCACTCTCTCCTCAACCTCTTCATACTTTTTATTTACTTTTCTGATTGCTGCTAGTATTTTTTTGGTGTCATGCCTGGCTCTGCGACTTTCAGCCCTGGCTTCTGCCTGCATTTGCTTTAAAGTCTTAAACAACAGGTCCAGTGTGGCGTGCTGTAGGGATCCCTTATCGTTCCCCCTACTGCTCCTTCCCCTTGAGTGTCCTCCCGATAGACACTCGAGGTGGCAGAATAATCCCAAAGCAGCTTCTTATGAGTATTACCAGGGGATCCTCCCCCTCCTCGTCTTGCCGCTGATTTCCGCCTTTTCTGCGTACTTTTCCCTTTGGAGTCAGTGCTACCCTCCGAGTCGGAGCTTATATCGCTAGTGTCCTTATCCTCTCCACTGCTTACAGGAGTAGAATCTGAGCCTTCATTAACCGAGAAGAACCTATCTCCTTCTATCTCCCTGTGCTCTTTTTGTGACTCCAGGCTTGCCAGACTCCCCCACTTTGCACACTGTGTTTGCGCATTGTCAGAGCCCATTTTAGCTTCTAATTGTATGAGAGCATTCAACATCTGGGCATTATTTCAGCGTTCTGTCTCCCCAGTGGCCCCCACGCTCACCGTCTGTATAAGGCTGCAGTCCAGTCTCTCCTGCTCGTTTTCGGTCGTTACAGCCGTTTCTGCAGGAAGCTTGTGTTCCAAAGCAGCTCCCTCCTGTTGATCAGCAACCTCAATGCTTACGTCCTCAAGGACGGCGGATACCAGCACAGCGTCCTGCAGAGGAGGATGGCTCACCGGGGGTCTGTTTGCCGTGGCTGATACCCCCTTCGCGTTGAATGACTCCATCAAGGTAGGCTGCCTGAGGGCAGAGTCTTTAACGTCTTGGCCGTTCTTTTCCCCCAGCGCCTGAGCATTTCTCATGAGTACCGAGCAGTCTTTGCTTCCCCTGTGCGAGTCCTGAGTTGACTCACTACGGGCTGCCGCGGACTGGGACACCTTTTTTTCTTTCTCCATTTTCCGCAGCTGTGCTCTAGAAGCTGTGCTTACTGCTGGGGTCGAACGCTTAGGTGGGGGCAGCATCTTAGGAATAGTTCCAGTGCTGAGCGCATCCCTCTGGGTCTGTACCTTGCTCGCGCTGGCAGGCATGGGCTGTAATTTCTCCTTGTTATATTCCTGTCTCCTTCGTTGTGCCATCTTTAAGGGAGTCTTAATGCTATATAGATCCCACAGAAAGTTTTTAAAATCCTCAGCGCCGTTAAGGCTCTGCGCTCGATTTGCAGCTCAAACCTGATCCTGATGTTGGTGTTTGTATTTGCCCCCTTAAACAGCCGGTAAATCAGCCACATGCTGCCTCATACTGCCTTCTGCATATCCCAGGTCCGGAGAGGGAGTATAGTGCGACTTCTCTCTACAACGTTACAGCGGCCATGTTGCCCCCCGAGACATCGGAAAGCTTTCCATATGCTGTGGCAGAGGGGATTTTTGGATTGGATTGAGGAAACTTGCAGGATTAATTTGTCACCTGTCTGGCAACACCCAGTTCTTGGTGGTGGATTCTCTGATAATTTCTTGGCGGCGGATATCACCAGTTGTTTGACCATCTGGCTACTTTGCACAGCCCAATGTTGCCCTGGAAGAGCACGGAGTAAGGCTGTGTGCCTCGATTACTGTGACCCAGATGTGAACCGGAAGTGTTAGTTGGCTTCTGTGCAGAGGTGGGACTTCACATGGAGAAGGCTTTACCCTACTAGATTTGCTTGGTTCATTTATGTTCTAAAAGGCACATTATTCACAAGCAGTTTCATGATTCTCCGATGCTTGCAATAGTTGGCTGTAAAAAATATGTTTATTGTGTGGATTTTGTGAGCCAGAGAGCCCACACCTAGATGAGATTAAGAAACACGCATTTGCAATGCAATAGGTATCGAATAGCGAGAGTTAGAGCTATTGGTATTGTAAGTGACCATGTCTTTTATCTTTGTATGTTGGTTTAGAGTGGAGTGGATGCATGTTGTTTGAAGTGTGATTTGAATTGGAATTGTTAGTTGTGGAATTGCGTAGGGTGGATTTGTGTGATGTCTAGTGTATTTGTGTAGAGAAATTATCTGACATGGTGAATAGAAAGGGGTGGGAGCTGCACTGAATAGATAGAAAGGAAAACGGAGAGGGCTAGGCAGTATATGCACGAAGTGGTGAATAAAGTCTTGATAGAGGAGCAGAAAAAGTGTGTGAGAAGGAGAGGAAGAAGGGGAGAGTAAGCCGTAGATGCCTTCAGAGTGAACGCAGAAAAGACCCTAAGAAGCATAGGAGAGCGTGTGTTTGAGGGAAGGAAATGTTTAAAAGGCACAGGAAAGAAATTGTGCTTGAACATATGAAGTGAACTAATATGAGAGTGGGGGAAGCGTGCACAAGAGAAAGAGAGAGAAGTGTGAGGATGGGGCAGCCTGAGGGTGGGGGGTGAGAGGTGGACTTTTGCACAGCCTGAGGTGGTACAGCAAGGTAGCATGTGGAGCTGGCAGTATAGAAAGGAGAAAGGGAGTTTGAGGGACGATCAGGAGTTTCAGAGTTATGAGAGAATAAAATCACCTATTTAAAATCCGATTTTAAAGGGACTGAAAACAAATTTTGGAGCCCTCCTATACCCTTTAAAAAGTGTGTCTGGGTTTGCACCAAATTTTGTAAACTTTAGGATATCTTCCTATACAATTATTTATTTATTTATTTTCTTATAGAGCGCAGGAATCGACCCCCGGAGGGGTATCTCTGCGCTTACGCTTTTTCCAGAGAAGCCAAATATTGAGCATAGCTATAGTAGACTGTGTATTACTATATTTATGGGGCCGAAAAAAGAAATGTTTTTAAGGTCTTCCTAAAAGACAGAAGGTTAGTAGTTTGTTTCAGTGTGTGGGGGAGTGAGTTCCTTAGAATAGGGCTTTTATATGAAAGAGCTCGGCCTCCCTGCCTAGCCTTCCTGATCCTTGGAACCTGGATCAGTTGCTGACTGCTTGAGTGCAAAGTGTGCTCAGGACTATAGGCGTTGAATTTTTCCTTCAGATACTTAGGCCCTGTACCAAACAGGCATTTATGTATTACGCAACAGATTTTATATTTTACGCGTTGCCTTACCGGCAACCAATGGAGTTTGTCCAGGAGAGGTCGTGATGCGGTCCTTGGCTGGGCATTGAGAACAAGTCTCGCTGCAGTATTCTGGACTACTTGCAGTCTCTGTAGTTGTTCCTCATTGGCCGAGATGAACAGGCCATTACAGTAGTCCAGTCTACTAATTACCAATGCCTGAACCAGTGTTTTCCTATGGTTGTCAGGTAGGAAAGGAAAGACGCGTTGTAGCAGTCCGATGACATGAAAACAGGATCCTGCTACTTGGTTTGTGTGTTCTTTTAACAGGAGTGCCTTATCCAATCGCACACCAAGATTTTTGACAGTCTGTTTGGGAGTTGGTACTGGTCCCAAGTCTGGGGGCCACCATTCTGGGGACCACAGAAGCGTGGCCTCCCCAAACAACATTACCTCCGTCTTGCCTACATTGCACTGGAGGCAGTTTAGAGCCATCCAGTCTGCTATAACCCTCATTCCTTCCGCAAAGGATCTCTGTATTGCAGGCGTGAGTGTCTGGAAGGGGAACAAAAGCTGAGTGCGGTCAGCATATGACACCGGGGTGAACCCATATGCTCTTGCAATGTCTGCCAAGGGGGCCACATACACATTAAATAGTGTAGGGCTTAGGCACGAGCCCTGTGGCACTCCCTTGGTGAGCTCCCTTAAGGTGGAATGATGGGAGCCCAATCTGACTTCTTGCGAGCGACCCGAAAGAAAGCTCTCCAGCCAGGACAGGGTTACACCTCCTATGCCCACCTCCCTCAAGCGACCGAGAAGTATTTCATGTGACACTGTGTCAAAGGCAGCGGATAAGGCCAACAGCACCAAAATCATAGAGCCTCCTCCGTCTAGTGTCATCCTGATGTTATCAGTTGTTTCTGCAAATCTTTCAAAGGACAGAACAGAAGGTTGGACAGGTCTGCTCCTGCCCACTGCTAAATTAGCACCAATTTCCTTGCGATCTTTAGGGTTGAAGATGTGGGCTTTATTTTTGATAATGACCTTAAACAGTTTCCTTTTTTTTCTTTTTAGATGCAATATCTTATTTTTGAGTTACACTAAAAAATGTCTTCGTCATTGGGGTATGTATATAAATAGCCCTCAGAACTGTTCAATCTGCGGTTGGGTTTTCGTTTCTTAAAGCAGGTCGGTTTCTAATTGTTTACAGTGACTGTAACAGCACGCTTATAATGCAGCCTCGATCCCTTACAACTCTAAAAACTTGAATCTCTTTTCAAGTGAAGCTGTTGAATCCAGACTAACTGCATTGATCAATAAAGCTCACTGTTCGGTGGATTTTCCTTGTAGGTACAGAAATGAAAGACGTAGGTAGGCTGCGCTAAATAGTGTGTACAAATATGCAAATACTCTTTTAATCTGATACATTAAATGTTTGTTTACTGAGAATTCGTATTTCAGATTTCACTGCCCAGACCTGAGAGCGTGCGGTGCGATGGGTTCATTAAAAATTAAAAACCACTGGCTTTTAACCACCAAGATAACTCAGTGAGCTAGGCACTCATTGCTAATACCTGGTGTAATCTGCAAGTCATAAGAGAAACTGCTAACAAAGCCACATCAGCTTTTCACACCTTTCCAATATCAACGAACTCAGAACCGTTAAATTGTGAAAAAGAAAATCTAGTTTTCATTGCAGAAAGCTAGTTTTATTTCCCTTTAAATGCAGGATGCTGATCTTGGTCCATCCCTTCCTTTAACCTCTTTGCTGCAGCGGGTATTCCGCCACAGTGCTAAGGGGGCGGGGGACCACGCGGCACGCCCATGCTGGTGATGGAACCGCTCCGTCACCAGCCTAGGTTGAGCTGTGCTGATGACGGAGCGGTTCCGTCATGGCCCCTCCCGCTCAATAGAACGCTTCGCGCAGGCGCGTCGGGCGGGCCATGACGGAACCGCTGCGTCATCAGCACAGCGCTACCGCGGCTGATGACGGAGCGGTTCCGTCATCAGCTCGGATAGAGTTAACCTCCATCCTGTCCCCTTCCTTCTCCTTCTCGCCCCCTCACCTAGGAGCTGGGTAGATGATCCAGATGAAGGGGGAGGTGGGGATCAAACCTGTGAATGAATACAAAACTGCTGACTTTTAGATCCTCTCGAATGGTGTCTCTAGTGTTGGTCACTCTTCTTGCACCTTTGATGGGTACCATTATCTATTGAACTCTTGCTTCAAATGTTCATTGCATGACTGCATTACTGTACTCTATCACGATCATGTAAAGTGCTTTGACACCTACGGGTCTAGGTAGCGCTATATAAAACCTATATAAATAAATAAAAAAATCCACACACCCTCAATAAAAGCACTATCTTACTAAAGGCCATAATCATGGCTACTGAAATTATGCGACACTGGGGCTGCATCGTTTTCAGCATACTTAAGGTTTTGCCACACAATTCATCATGTGCTGCGTCTCATTTCAACAGAAAAATTGTTTAGAGCTCAAACGGATCAACAGTTACTATACCCTCTGACACATATTGCCGCCGAGAAGTTAAAGGCACTTCACAAAGTTCAAGTTCAAGTTCTGGCATTTATAGAGCGCACTACTCACCCATAGGGTCTCAAGGCGCTAGGGGAAGGGGTTCATTGTTTGTCGAAAAGCCAGGTTTTAAGTTCTTTTCTGAAGGAGATGTGGTTCTGAGTAAGGCGGAGGTGAGTGGGGAGTGAGTTCCATGTCTTGGCCGCCAGGAAGGAGAAGGATCTGCCACCCATGGTGGATTTCCGGATGCGCGGGACTGCGGCGAGGGTATGATTGGACGATCTAAGTTGACGGGTGGGTTTGTAGAAGGACAGTCGAGTGTTGAGGCATTCGGGTCCTAGATTGTAGAGGGCTTTGTGTGCGTGGGTGAGAAGGCGGAAAGTAATTCTTTTGTTAACTGGAAGCCAGTGGAGATCTTTTAGATGTCTGGTGATGTGATCTTGGCGCGGGATGTCTAATATGAGTCTTGCTGACGCGTTTTGGATGCGCTGGAGTTTTTTCTGTAATTTTGCTGTGATTCCGGCATAAAGTGTGTTCCCATAATCCAGTCGACTCGTGACCAGTGCGTGGGTGACAGTCTTTCAAGTTTCGAGAGGGATCCAGCGGAAGATCTTTTTGAGAATGCGAAGTACGTTGAAGCAGGAGGACGAGACGGCGTTGACTTGTCTGGACATCGAGAGAGAGGAGTCTAGGATGAAGCCAAGGTTACGTGCATGGTCTGTGGGTGTGGGTGCTGCGCCCAGCGCGGAATATGCAAACACAACAGGTGATGGACTGAATGTGGATCAATGTCACACACTCATCCCAGTCCAAAGATCTGGGCCCAAATCCATCGTTTTTTTGCACTCCACACCACCCTGGGTTAGACAATGGCGATATGCAAATCAGCTCTGAACCTGTGCCCCATGGGAACAGTCCAGTCCGAACTACAAAAGCCATGTCCTTCCCAGAACGGAATCAAGCATCCGAGGACCGGACCGGTTTCGAGGTAACACCTCTCATCAGCCCGGCTAGCTTGACTCCAGTGGTGTGGAGTGCCTGGGACCCACGTCTGGGCATCCCCAGCGCACTTAGGGCGGAATATGCAAACACAACAGGTGATGGACTGAATGTGGATCAATGTCACACACTCATCCCAGTCCAAAGATCTGGGCCCAAATCCATCGTTTTTTTGCACTCCACACCACCCTGGGTTAGACAATGGCGATATGCAAATCAGCTCTGAACCTGTGCCCCATGGGAACAGTCCAGTCCGAACTACAAAAGCCATGTCCTTCCCAGAACGGAATCAAGCATCCGAGGACCGGACCGGTTTCGAGGTAACACCTCTCATCAGCCCGGCTAGCTTGACTCCAGTGGTGTGGAGTGCCTGGGACCCACGTCTGGGCATCCCCAGCGCACTTAGGGCGGAATATGCAAACACAACAGGTGATGGACTGAATGTGGATCAATGTCACACACTCATCCCAGTCCAAAGATCTGGGCCCAAATCCATCGTTTTTTTGCACTCCACACCACCCTGGGTTAGACAATGGCGATATGCAAATCAGCTCTGAACCTGTGCCCCATGGGAACAGTCCAGTCCGAACTACAAAAGCCATGTCCTTCCCAGAACGGAATCAAGCATCCGAGGACCGGACCGGTTTCGAGGTAACACCTCTCATCAGCCCGGCTAGCTTGACTCCAGTGGTGTGGAGTGCCTGGGACCCACGTCTGGGCATCCCCAGCGCACTTAGGGCGGAATATGCAAACACAACAGGTGATGGACTGAATGTGGATCAATGTCACACACTCATCCCAGTCCAAAGATCTGGGCCCAAATCCATCGTTTTTTTGCACTCCACACCACCCTGGGTTAGACAATGGCGATATGCAAATCAGCTCTGAACCTGTGCCCCATGGGAACAGTCCAGTCCGAACTACAAAAGCCATGTCCTTCCCAGAACGGAATCAAGCATCCGAGGACCGGACCGGTTTCGAGGTAACACCTCTCATCAGCCCGGCTAGCTTGACTCCAGTGGTGTGGAGTGCCTGGGACCCACGTCTGGGCATCCCCAGCGCACTTAGGGCGGAATATGCAAACACAACAGGTGATGGACTGAATGTGGATCAATGTCACACACTCATCCCAGTCCAAAGATCTGGGCCCAAATCCATCGTTTTTTTGCACTCCACACCACCCTGGGTTAGACAATGGCGATATGCAAATCAGCTCTGAACCTGTGCCCCATGGGAACAGTCCAGTCCGAACTACAAAAGCCATGTCCTTCCCAGAACGGAATCAAGCATCCGAGGACCGGACCGGTTTCGAGGTAACACCTCTCATCAGCCCGGCTAGCTTGACTCCAGTGGTGTGGAGTGCCTGGGACCCACGTCTGGGCATCCCCAGCGCACTTAGGGCGGAATATGCAAACACAACAGGTGATGGACTGAATGTGGATCAATGTCACACACTCATCCCAGTCCAAAGATCTGGGCCCAAATCCATCGTTTTTTTGCACTCCACACCACCCTGGGTTAGACAATGGCGATATGCAAATCAGCTCTGAACCTGTGCCCCATGGGAACAGTCCAGTCCGAACTACAAAAGCCATGTCCTTCCCAGAACGGAATCAAGCATCCGAGGACCGGACCGGTTTCGAGGTAACACCTCTCATCAGCCCGGCTAGCTTGACTCCAGTGGTGTGGAGTGCCTGGGACCCACGTCTGGGCATCCCCAGCGCACTTAGGGCGGAATATGCAAACACAACAGGTGATGGACTGAATGTGGATCAATGTCACACACTCATCCCAGTCCAAAGATCTGGGCCCAAATCCATCGTTTTTTTGCACTCCACACCACCCTGGGTTAGACAATGGCGATATGCAAATCAGCTCTGAACCTGTGCCCCATGGGAACAGTCCAGTCCGAACTACAAAAGCCATGTCCTTCCCAGAACGGAATCAAGCATCCGAGGACCGGACCGGTTTCGAGGTAACACCTCTCATCAGCCCGGCTAGCTTGACTCCAGTGGTGTGGAGTGCCTGGGACCCACGTCTGGGCATCCCCAGCGCACTTAGGGCGGAATATGCAAACACAACAGGTGATGGACTGAATGTGGATCAATGTCACACACTCATCCCAGTCCAAAGATCTGGGCCCAAATCCATCGTTTTTTTGCACTCCACACCACCCTGGGTTAGACAATGGCGATATGCAAATCAGCTCTGAACCTGTGCCCCATGGGAACAGTCCAGTCCGAACTACAAAAGCCATGTCCTTCCCAGAACGGAATCAAGCATCCGAGGACCGGACCGGTTTCGAGGTAACACCTCTCATCAGCCCGGCTAGCTTGACTCCAGTGGTGTGGAGTGCCTGGGACCCACGTCTGGGCATCCCCAGCGCACTTAGGGCGGAATATGCAAACACAACAGGTGATGGACTGAATGTGGATCAATGTCACACACTCATCCCAGTCCAAAGATCTGGGCCCAAATCCATCGTTTTTTTGCACTCCACACCACCCTGGGTTAGACAATGGCGATATGCAAATCAGCTCTGAACCTGTGCCCCATGGGAACAGTCCAGTCCGAACTACAAAAGCCATGTCCTTCCCAGAACGGAATCAAGCATCCGAGGACCGGACCGGTTTCGAGGTAACACCTCTCATCAGCCCGGCTAGCTTGACTCCAGTGGTGTGGAGTGCCTGGGACCCACGTCTGGGCATCCCCAGCGCACTTAGGGCGGAATATGCAAACACAACAGGTGATGGACTGAATGTGGATCAATGTCACACACTCATCCCAGTCCAAAGATCTGGGCCCAAATCCATCGTTTTTGACATGTGTGTGACATTGATCCACATTCAGTCCATCACTTGTTGTTTTTGCAATTGCCAGCCTAAGTGCGCTGGGGATGCCCAGACGTGGGTCCCAGGCACTCCACACCATTTGGAGTCAAGCTAGCCGGGCTGATGAGAGGTGTTACCTCGAAACCGGTCCGGTCCTCGGATGCTTGATTCCGTTCTGGGAAGGACATGGCTTTTGTAGTTCGGACTGGACTGTTCCCATGGGGCAACAGGGTCAGAGCTGATTTGCATATCGCCATTGTCTAACCCAGGGTGGTGTGGAGTGCAAAAAAACGATGGATTTGGGCCCAGATCTTTTGACTGGGGGAGTGTGTGACATTGATCCACATTCAGTCCATCACTTGTTGTTTTTGCAATTGCCAGCCTAAGTGCGCTGGGGATGCCCAGACGTGGGTCCCAGGCACTCCACACCATTTGGAGTCAAGCTAGCCGGGCTGATGAGAGGTGTTACCTCGAAACCGGTCCGGTCCTCGGATGCTTGATTCCGTTCTGGGAAGGACATGGCTTTTGTAGTTCGGACTGGACTGTTCCCATGGGGCAACAGGGTCAGAGCTGATTTGCATATCGCCATTGTCTAACCCAGGGTGGTGTGGAGTGCAAAAAAACGATGGATTTGGGCCCAGATCTTTTGACTGGGGGAGTGTGTGACATTGATCCACATTCAGTCCATCACTTGTTGTTTTTGCAATTGCCAGCCTAAGTGCGCTGGGGATGCCCAGACGTGGGTCCCAGGCACTCCACACCATTTGGAGTCAAGCTAGCCGGGCTGATGAGAGGTGTTACCTCGAAACCGGTCCGGTCCTCGGATGCTTGATTCCGTTCTGGGAAGGACATGGCTTTTGTAGTTCGGACTGGACTGTTCCCATGGGGCAACAGGGTCAGAGCTGATTTGCATATCGCCATTGTCTAACCCAGGGTGGTGTGGAGTGCAAAAAAACGATGGATTTGGGCCCAGATCTTTTGACTGGGGGAGTGTGTGACATTGATCCACATTCAGTCCATCACTTGTTGTTTTTGCAATTGCCAGCCTAAGTGCGCTGGGGATGCCCAGACGTGGGTCCCAGGCACTCCACACCATTTGGAGTCAAGCTAGCCGGGCTGATGAGAGGTGTTACCTCGAAACCGGTCCGGTCCTCGGATGCTTGATTCCGTTCTGGGAAGGACATGGCTTTTGTAGTTCGGACTGGACTGTTCCCATGGGGCAACAGGGTCAGAGCTGATTTGCATATCGCCATTGTCTAACCCAGGGTGGTGTGGAGTGCAAAAAAACGATGGATTTGGGCCCAGATCTTTTGACTGGGGGAGTGTGTGACATTGATCCACATTCAGTCCATCACTTGTTGTTTTTGCAATTGCCAGCCTAAGTGCGCTGGGGATGCCCAGACGTGGGTCCCAGGCACTCCACACCATTTGGAGTCAAGCTAGCCGGGCTGATGAGAGGTGTTACCTCGAAACCGGTCCGGTCCTCGGATGCTTGATTCCGTTCTGGGAAGGACATGGCTTTTGTAGTTCGGACTGGACTGTTCCCATGGGGCAACAGGGTCAGAGCTGATTTGCATATCGCCATTGTCTAACCCAGGGTGGTGTGGAGTGCAAAAAAACGATGGATTTGGGCCCAGATCTTTTGACTGGGGGAGTGTGTGACATTGATCCACATTTAGTCCATCACTTGTTGTTTTTGCAATTGCCAGCCTAAGTGCGCTGGGGATGCCCAGACGTGGGTCCCAGGCACTCCACACCATTTGGAGTCAAGCTAGCCGGGCTGATGAGAGGTGTTACCTCGAAACCGGTCCGGTCCTCGGATGCTTGATTCCGTTCTGGGAAGGACATGGCTTTTGTAGTTCGGACTGGACTGTTCCCATGGGGCAACAGGGTCAGAGCTGATTTGCATATCGCCATTGTCTAACCCAGGGTGGTGTGGAGTGCAAAAAAACGATGGATTTGGGCCCAGATCTTTTGACTGGGGGAGTGTGTGACATTGATCCACATTCAGTCCATCACTTGTTGTTTTTGCAATTGCCAGCCTAAGTGCGCTGGGGATGCCCAGACGTGGGTCCCAGGCACTCCACACCATTTGGAGTCAAGCTAGCCGGGCTGATGAGAGGTGTTACCTCGAAACCGGTCCGGTCCTCGGATGCTTGATTCCGTTCTGGGAAGGACATGGCTTTTGTAGTTCGGACTGGACTGTTCCCATGGGGCAACAGGGTCAGAGCTGATTTGCATATCGCCATTGTCTAACCCAGGGTGGTGTGGAGTGCAAAAAAACGATGGATTTGGGCCCAGATCTTTTGACTGGGGGAGTGTGTGACATTGATCCACATTCAGTCCATCACTTGTTGTTTTTGCAATTGCCAGCCTAAGTGCGCTGGGGATGCCCAGACGTGGGTCCCAGGCACTCCACACCATTTGGAGTCAAGCTAGCCGGGCTGATGAGAGGTGTTACCTCGAAACCGGTCCGGTCCTCGGATGCTTGATTCCGTTCTGGGAAGGACATGGCTTTTGTAGTTCGGACTGGACTGTTCCCATGGGGCAACAGGGTCAGAGCTGATTTGCATATCGCCATTGTCTAACCCAGGGTGGTGTGGAGTGCAAAAAAACGATGGATTTGGGCCCAGATCTTTTGACTGGGGGAGTGTGTGACATTGATCCACATTCAGTCCATCACTTGTTGTTTTTGCAATTGCCAGCCTAAGTGCGCTGGGGATGCCCAGACGTGGGTCCCAGGCACTCCACACCATTTGGAGTCAAGCTAGCCGGGCTGATGAGAGGTGTTACCTCGAAACCGGTCCGGTCCTCGGATGCTTGATTCCGTTCTGGGAAGGACATGGCTTTTGTAGTTCGGACTGGACTGTTCCCATGGGGCAACAGGGTCAGAGCTGATTTGCATATCGCCATTGTCTAACCCAGGGTGGTGTGGAGTGCAAAAAAACGATGGATTTGGGCCCAGATCTTTTGACTGGGGGAGTGTGTGACATTGATCCACATTCAGTCCATCACTTGTTGTTTTTGCAATTGCCAGCCTAAGTGCGCTGGGGATGCCCAGACGTGGGTCCCAGGCACTCCACACCATTTGGAGTCAAGCTAGCCGGGCTGATGAGAGGTGTTACCTCGAAACCGGTCCGGTCCTCGGATGCTTGATTCCGTTCTGGGAAGGACATGGCTTTTGTAGTTCGGACTGGACTGTTCCCATGGGGCAACAGGGTCAGAGCTGATTTGCATATCGCCATTGTCTAACCCAGGGTGGTGTGGAGTGCAAAAAAACGATGGATTTGGGCCCAGATCTTTTGACTGGGGGAGTGTGTGACATTGATCCACATTCAGTCCATCACTTGTTGTTTTTGCAATTGCCAGCCTAAGTGCGCTGGGGATGCCCAGACGTGGGTCCCAGGCACTCCACACCATTTGGAGTCAAGCTAGCCGGGCTGATGAGAGGTGTTACCTCGAAACCGGTCCGGTCCTCGGATGCTTGATTCCGTTCTGGGAAGGACATGGCTTTTGTAGTTCGGACTGGACTGTTCCCATGGGGCAACAGGGTCAGAGCTGATTTGCATATCGCCATTGTCTAACCCAGGGTGGTGTGGAGTGCAAAAAAACGATGGATTTGGGCCCAGATCTTTTGACTGGGGGAGTGTGTGACATTGATCCACATTCAGTCCATCACTTGTTGTTTTTGCAATTGCCAGCCTAAGTGCGCTGGGGATGCCCAGACGTGGGTCCCAGGCACTCCACACCATTTGGAGTCAAGCTAGCCGGGCTGATGAGAGGTGTTACCTCGAAACCGGTCCGGTCCTCGGATGCTTGATTCCGTTCTGGGAAGGACATGGCTTTTGTAGTTCGGACTGGACTGTTCCCATGGGGCAACAGGGTCAGAGCTGATTTGCATATCGCCATTGTCTAACCCAGGGTGGTGTGGAGTGCAAAAAAACGATGGATTTGGGCCCAGATCTTTTGACTGGGGGAGTGTGTGACATTGATCCACATTCAGTCCATCACTTGTTGTTTTTGCAATTGCCAGCCTAAGTGCGCTGGGGATGCCCAGACGTGGGTCCCAGGCACTCCACACCATTTGGAGTCAAGCTAGCCGGGCTGATGAGAGGTGTTACCTCGAAACCGGTCCGGTCCTCGGATGCTTGATTCCGTTCTGGGAAGGACATGGCTTTTGTAGTTCGGACTGGACTGTTCCCATGGGGCAACAGGGTCAGAGCTGATTTGCATATCGCCATTGTCTAACCCAGGGTGGTGTGGAGTGCAAAAAAACGATGGATTTGGGCCCAGATCTTTTGACTGGGGGAGTGTGTGACATTGATCCACATTCAGTCCATCACTTGTTGTTTTTGCAATTGCCAGCCTAAGTGCGCTGGGGATGCCCAGACGTGGGTCCCAGGCACTCCACACCATTTGGAGTCAAGCTAGCCGGGCTGATGAGAGGTGTTACCTCGAAACCGGTCCGGTCCTCGGATGCTTGATTCCGTTCTGGGAAGGACATGGCTTTTGTAGTTCGGACTGGACTGTTCCCATGGGGCAACAGGGTCAGAGCTGATTTGCATATCGCCATTGTCTAACCCAGGGTGGTGTGGAGTGCAAAAAAACGATGGATTTGGGCCCAGATCTTTTGACTGGGGGAGTGTGTGACATTGATCCACATTCAGTCCATCACTTGTTGTTTTTGCAATTGCCAGCCTAAGTGCGCTGGGGATGCCCAGACGTGGGTCCCAGGCACTCCACACCATTTGGAGTCAAGCTAGCCGGGCTGATGAGAGGTGTTACCTCGAAACCGGTCCGGTCCTCGGATGCTTGATTCCGTTCTGGGAAGGACATGGCTTTTGTAGTTCGGACTGGACTGTTCCCATGGGGCAACAGGGTCAGAGCTGATTTGCATATCGCCATTGTCTAACCCAGGGTGGTGTGGAGTGCAAAAAAACGATGGATTTGGGCCCAGATCTTTTGACTGGGGGAGTGTGTGACATTGATCCACATTCAGTCCATCACTTGTTGTTTTTGCAATTGCCAGCCTAAGTGCGCTGGGGATGCCCAGACGTGGGTCCCAGGCACTCCACACCATTTGGAGTCAAGCTAGCCGGGCTGATGAGAGGTGTTACCTCGAAACCGGTCCGGTCCTCGGATGCTTGATTCCGTTCTGGGAAGGACATGGCTTTTGTAGTTCGGACTGGACTGTTCCCATGGGGCAACAGGGTCAGAGCTGATTTGCATATCGCCATTGTCTAACCCAGGGTGGTGTGGAGTGCAAAAAAACGATGGATTTGGGCCCAGATCTTTTGACTGGGGGAGTGTGTGACATTGATCCACATTCAGTCCATCACTTGTTGTTTTTGCAATTGCCAGCCTAAGTGCGCTGGGGATGCCCAGACGTGGGTCCCAGGCACTCCACACCATTTGGAGTCAAGCTAGCCGGGCTGATGAGAGGTGTTACCTCGAAACCGGTCCGGTCCTCGGATGCTTGATTCCGTTCTGGGAAGGACATGGCTTTTGTAGTTCGGACTGGACTGTTCCCATGGGGCAACAGGGTCAGAGCTGATTTGCATATCGCCATTGTCTAACCCAGGGTGGTGTGGAGTGCAAAAAAACGATGGATTTGGGCCCAGATCTTTTGACTGGGGGAGTGTGTGACATTGATCCACATTCAGTCCATCACTTGTTGTTTTTGCAAGCGCCCAGCGCGGAAGGCCACCAGGAGTCGTCCCAAGCTGAGGGGGAAGAACCTAGGATGAGTACCTCCATTTTGTCTGAGTTGAGTTTTAGGCGGTTGTGTTTCATCCATTCGGCTACTTCCTTCATGCCTTCGTGAAGATTGGTTTTGGCGGTGTTGGGGTCTTTGGTGAGGGAGAGGATTAACTGGGTGTCGTCGCCGTAAGAGATGATGTTGAGGTTGTGTTGACGCGCGATGGAGGCGAGAGGACTCATGTAGACGTTGAAGAGGGTGGGACTGAGTGAGGATCCTTGAGGTATGCAGCAGATGACTTCGGTGGCCTCTGAGTAGAATGGGGGAAGTCGGACTCTTTGAGTTCTCCCAGCGAGGAATGAGATGATCCAGTCCAAGGCTGTTCCTTGAATGCCGATGTTGCTGAGTCGATGTATGAGGGTGCTGTGGCAGACAGTGTCGAAAGCGGCGGACAGGTCGAGTAGGATGACGGCCACTGTTTCACTGTTGTCCAGGAGTGCTCGGATGTCGTCGGTCGCAGCAATGAGGGCGGTTTCGGTGCTGTGTTTGGCTCGAAATCCAGATTGAGATGGATCAAGGGAGTTGTTGGATTCAAGGAAGGTTGCGAGCTGGCTGTTGACGGCTTTCTCGATGACTTTGGCCGGGAATGGGAGGAGGGATATGGGTCGGTAGTTTTTAAGTTCAGAGGGGTCTGCTGTGGGTTTCTTCAGAAGGGCGCTGAGTTCGGCGTGTTTCCAGCTTTCTGGAAAGGTGGCAGAGTTGAACGAGCAATTGATGACATCACGGAAGTGGGGGGCGATGATGGAGTCAGCTTTGTTGAAGATGTGGTGGGGGCAGGGGTCAGTGGGCCAGCCAGAGTGGATTGAGTTCATGAGGCGAACGGTGTCTTCAGTGGTAATTGGGTTCCAGGCGCTGAGGATGTTAGTTGGCGGAGTAGGATCAGAGGGGGGTGGGGAGGATTGAACGCTGGGAGAAATCTCGAAGCTGTTGTGGATGTCGGCAATTTTGTTGTAGAAGAACGAGGATAATTCGTTGCAAAGGTCTTGGGAGGGAGTGATGTCGTTAGACGCTGCGGTGGGGTTGGTGAATTCTTTGACGATAATGAAGAGTTCCTTGCTGTTATGAGTGTTGTTGTCGAGACGATCCTTGAATGCTGATTTCTTAGCGGATCGAATCAGTTGGTGGTGTGTGCGGGTGGCTGACTTGAGGGAGGCCATGTTGTCTGAGGTTGGGTTTTTTCTCCATGTCTTCTACAGAGTGCGGCATAGTTTCTTGGATTTTTTAAGGTCATCGTTGAACCAAGGGGCCTTTTTGCTGGTTGAATTGATCTGGTGCTTTTTCAGGGGTGCTAATTCGTCAGCACTGTGGGTGATCCATTGTTTGAGTTTGGTGGCCGCTTGGTTTGGGTCCAATGAGAGGGTGGGAGGGTTTTGGTTGAGTGATGTGAGGAGTTGGTCGGAGGTGATTTTGTTCCAGTTTCTCCGAGGAATAGGTTGAGGGCGATTATGGATTAGGGAGGTCTTGTAGCTGAAGTGAACGCAGCTGTGGTCTGTCCAGTGGAGAACTGTGGTGCGATCGAAGGAGATGTGCTTGCTGGAGGTGAAGATAGGGTCGAGCGTGTGTCCGGCTATGTGGGTGGGGGTGTCCACGAGTTGTTTGAGTCCGAGATTGGCCAGGTTGTCCATAAGGGTGGTGGTGTTGCTGTCATGTTTGTTTTCAAGGTGGTAGTTGAGGTTTCCTAGAAGAATGTAGTTCTCGGAGGCTATGGCGTGTGGGCTGACGAAGTCCGTGATGTCATCGCTGAATTGGGTGCGGGTACCTGGAGGCCTGTAGATGAGGGTGCCTCTCAGTGTGGTCCTGGGGTCGGTGTGGACCTGAAAGTGGAGATGTTCGGCCGTTGCAAGATTGTCGTCGGAGCTGGTTGTGATTTTGATGGTGTTCCTGTGGATGATGGCGATGCCTCCTCCTGTTTGATTGGTGCAGTCTTTGCGGATAATCTTGTAAGTGTCCGGTATGGCTATGGCGATATCTGGAGCTGATGATGTGTTCATCCATGTTTCAGTAAGGAAGGCGATGTCAGGTGACGCAGTGTCGAATAGGTCCCAGAGTTCTGTTGCGTGTCTGTGGACCGAGCGGGTGTTGAGCAGGATGCATTTAAGGCGGTTTGAGTCGGAGTTGTGTTTGGAGGACGTTGAGTTGGTGAGGGTCCTGAAGCAGTTAAATTTGCAGGAGAGGCAGGCGAAAGGGCCGTGAGTACGTCCTGGAGTAGCTTCGCAGCAAAGTGGTGTACGTCCGGGGTTGAGGGCGAGGAGAGTAGCGGCATCATATGTGATTCTAGAGGGTTGGTATCGGCGGGGACCAGGGGGACAGGCGCTGGGCGCGGTCCAGGCGCGGACGGGCGTAGACGGGCTTACCTTTGGCGCACCTTCGGCGCGCATGGGGCGCGACCGCTGCGCGTGGGTGCATCTGACATAAATGTAGAAGTGGAGGGGGGCAGAGCGTGGGAGGGGTAGCTGGGAGGTGGGAGCGTAGGGGGAGGGACGGGCTGCAGGCACAACAAAATGGATGATACAACAACAGGGTAACAGGACGCTGTGGGCACAATCAGGGGCAATGTGGGTAATGCGAGTTAACACACGGGCACAATTTAAATGAAATGAAATGTAAAAGCAATGCGGAGCGTACACAAGACAAATATGCAAAATAGGCAAGGCAATGCGGAGCTTTCACACTTTAGCTATTCAAATCACACAAAGCAATGCGGAGCGCTACGCAGCAGAGTGGGTGTTAATTCGATAAAAATAAATTAAATTTAAGCTATGGCAGTGATGGGGGATCAGCGCTACGATACCAGTTGCAGCGCTATGTGATCAGGAGGAAGGGTGGAGCGACCGCTTCACACGGAGATACTTTATATGGACCATTTATGTATTTGGGTGGGAAAGTGGTACCAATGAGGTGAAACCTTTCCTAGATAGTGTTAACAAGTGTAAACATTCCAAAATAACAGGATAATAGTAACACTAATTGTGCTGCCTCATGCTGCATTATTTGCCTTCTCTTGTCACATAATTTAGTTAACCATGCAACATAATTTGGTTGTCTCCTGCCACATAATTCCAGTGTCCCTGGCTACAATGTACTTATCCTGCACTCTGAGACAGAGGAGGCTTTGTGGGCCGGGGGCACAGTGGCAATGTGTTTGAAATGAGTGAAGTCAGAAGCTAAAGCTCTAACACAAGCAGTGTATTTTGAAGACGCTTTTAACTTCCTCAGGTTTCTGCGTCTGTTTCAGATCTCTGCATGGGTCTGTAACATCATGGCCCAAAATCCCGTTTTGGCAATTTGGGGGGCGAATGTGCCTTATGATTTGTGTACAGTCTATTAATCATACCAGCAGTGCCTTTTTAGTCATTCATGCTTCCGAGGTCGATTACACCGAAGTTTCATTGATAAAATCGGCAGTGTGAGTTTTCAATTTACAGCCATCAAATGCAGTTTCTGCCTTGTACTGTTTAAAGGATGTTATAGTTTTATAAGGCTGCCATCCTTAAACTCATACCCTCCCAGTAAAATTGGCTAACTGCAGTTAAAATGTTAATGGGGATGTCTATGTTTTGCTAGTTTGGGGCAAGTGGAGGCAGCTAAGTAAACAAGCACCATTGAGGTGCTGGGTAGATTGTGCTGATGGTGTAATACAAAATCCCAGTGCTCTACACAGTGCTATAAAGGTACAGCTGGAGACCGGAGGGGAGGAAAGGTTTCCGCTTTTCCGTTTGTTTACCGAGGGGGAGGGGCCAGTCTCGGCTCGTGTTGGGATCCAGGCTCCAAGAGGACCTCGAGTTAAGACAGAGCCAGAGCCTTCAAGGGCATGCCCACCTCTAATGCACAATCTGTGTATTTCAGCTGACGGACACTGCTCTGTTTGAGAGGAGGCAACGATAAAAGTGACTCACGGTTCTCTGACGGAGCACTGACCTCGGACCTGGGGATTTGGGTTCGAGTCTCGGTAATGACGCCAAACATCCTGTGATTCTGGGCAAATCGCTTAATCTCCCCGTGCCTAACAAAAAAAATCAATGTGTATCCTTATGTAACGTAACTGGTGCTATGTAACGCGCTCTGATACCCGATTCGGTTCAGGTCAAGTTTGCGCTATATAAAACTCAGCAAAAAAACAAGCATTTACAATGCAATGGTCTCTGCATTGTTAAAGTTAGAGCTATTGGTATTGCTCATGACATTATTTTTATTTATGTTTTTGTTTTTCAAACATAAATAAATGGCATTGTTATTTACAAAGTCAATCGCTTAATCGCTCGCAAATGCGAGACCTATTGCATTTGCAATCACACAGAGCCACCCACACAAAGCCACCCACACACACATACAGAGCCACCCACACAGAGTCATTCACACAGAGCCACCCACACCCACACAGAGCCACCCACACAGAGCCACCCATACAAAGCCACCCACACACACATACAGATCCACCCACACAGAGTCATTCACACAGAGCAACCCAGTCCGTCTGCGCCCGTCCGCGGCCGGCCGCGTCCAGCGGCCACCCACTATGCCCATCGCATCACGTACTCCTCTAAGGACCTGTTCTCCCTCCAACACCCAGGCCCCCTTGACCTCCACGCCATCGGCATTGCTCAAGATTGCGGCATCTTGAAACCTTACTGCTCCCCCTCTAGTACACCCAATGAGCCTACTCCCATCTCCTGTAATAACTCTTCCACCTTGTCACTCGCGGATGGCCCACCAGCACCTCATTCCATCTCAGTTGTTTACCTTAACACCCACACGCTGGCTAAGCACCAGCTTGAAATCTTTCAACTGCTGGACAACAGTAATATTGATATTCTTCTCCTCTCTGAGACTTGGTGAACAGATGACTCCACCCCGGACATCCTCGCTGCTATCCCCTCGGGCTATTACATCTTACAGTCCCACAGGGCGACGGGCAGAATGGGTGGGGGGGTAGCCGCTATCATCCGCTCTCCATACAATTTCACAAACTTGGAAACTACCACCATTCCCAACACTGACATCCTTACTCTGAAATTCATCTCTCCCAAGCTCTCTTTTATCTGTGTTCTTGTTTATTGTCCCCCTGATAATATGTCTCTCTTTTCCCATCAATTCGGCGACCTCATCTCCGGGTTAGTTTTTAATTCCGCCAAAATCCTCATTATTGGCAATTTTAACTACTGGCCGCTAGATCCCCGGGAAAGCAGTCTCTCTGCTGAATTCACAGATCTGCTACTTGGCCTGAACTGCAAACAGCACATTTCAGTGGCTACCCACACTAAAGGTCATACTCTCGACCAAGTATGGATGGCCAACCTTGACATCTCCCCTCCCCTAGTCTATCCCTGCACCTGGTCGGATCATTTTTTTATTTCCTTCTCACTGGAGCTTGCTCTGCCCAACCGTCCCTTACTCACTACCAATTTCACTGCACGAAACTGGAAGCGAGCCGATATCTCTGAATTCCACTCCATTTTACTTACCACAACCCCTAGAGACATGACCATGACATCTACCCAAACAGACGTCCTTGATCAATGGTTGAAACAGGCGAGCGATGTGGTCGCTCTGCTGAGAACCACTAAAACTAAACGCCCGCATGATGCTCAGCGCTGGTTCACAGACCAACAAAAACTGGATAAATTAGCTCTCAGACAAGATGAGCGCCGGTGGAGGCGTAACTATGATCCCTTACTAAAAACTGCCTATGTGGATCTACTAAAACTGTACAAAAAATCTATTTTATCGCCCAAATCCTCCTACTTTTCCCAGAAAATTCTCAGCTCAGCATCCAAAACCAAGGATATCTTTTCAATCGTAGAAGAACTCTCCCTGCCCGACCGCATTACTGGTTAACCCCAACCTTCATAGGCCCTTTGTGAGTCCCTCAATTCGTTCTTTATTGACAAGATCACCACTATCAAAAACAATATCCCTCCCCCCTCCTCATCCACTGCTTGCTCCTTACCTCCCATGAATCCCTGCTGCTTTAACGAGTTCCCCCCATCTCCCAGACTGAGTTCACTTCCTTGTTACATGCGGTCAGCTCAGGTTCCCCTAACGACTGTTGTCCCCCTCAAATCCTGAAAGCCACCTTCTTGGCTTGTCCTTAACAACTCGCTTGCCACAGGTTCTGTCCCTGATGCTTTCAAACAGGCAGTTGTACCTATACTCAAAAAGCATGGTGCTGACCCATCAGTCCTGAGTAACTATCGGCCGATCTCCCTCCTCCCCTGTCTGGGGAAGGTTTTGGAGCCTTATGTCACCCGCTGCCTCAGCACTTTCATTGAAAAATCTTCTTTTTTAGATGACCAGCAAGCCGGGTTTAGACCGGCCCACTCCACGGAAGCTGTCATCGTGGCCGTAATGGATGTGCTGAGACAAGGTGCCGATAAGAACCTGGCCCAAGCCCTTGTCCTATTAGATCTGTCGGCCGCTTTGACACGGTCGATCACGCCATCTTGATCGACCCTGTCAGAAACGCGGGCATTCAGGGCTTGGCTTTAACATGGATCAGTTCCTTCCTGCACCAGCGTTCCCAATCGGTTCATCTCTCCACTTTCTCTGCCTCTTACTCCTCACTTTCCTGTGGCGACCCTCAAGGTTCTGCTCTTTCGCCCCTCTTATTTAATCTCTATATGCAACCCCTTATAGCTTCTCTTCGTCACACCCCTGTTACCATTTTCAATTATGCGGATGATTTACAGTTAATTTTTCCCATCAACTCCTCCCCTTCTTCCTGTACCAATTTCCAATCCACTATGCTTGCCATCTCTGAGTGGATGCATTTCAGCCAGCTGAAGCTCAATCCCAGCAAGACGGAGTTGGTACTGACAGGAGGGTCCTCCAACCCCTGGAGCTTCAGCTTCTGGCCTCCTTCTCTTGGCCCCCCACCCTGTCCTGTCAATACGGTGAAGAGCCTCGGCGTTATCATCTCTAGTGATTTATCTATGAGGCCTCAAATCAATGTCGTTACTTCTTCCTGCTTTTACCATCTGCGCAGGATCTGCAAAATTCGCAGGTTTCTCACTACTGAGGCTCTCACACTTGTCATCATGGCCCTTGTCACCTCCCGTATTGACTATGCCAACTCCCTGTATGTGGGGATCCCTGCTTACTACCTTCATCGGCTTCAGCTGGTGCAAAACCAGGCGGCCAGACTGGTCTTTCAACAGCCTGAGCACAAACACGTCTTGCCCCTGCTGAGGAGATTGCACTGGCTCCCAGTAGCCTCTCGATGCATTTTCAAACTGGGCTGCACTGTTTTTAAGTCACTCCTTGCCCTTGCCCCAGCTTTCACCTCCCTCAGCCTCAAGCGTCACATTCCTTCTAGGAATCTTCGGTCTTCCACACATAACCTCCTAACCGTCCCCAGGTTCAAACGGAAAAAGCACGGAGGCTCCAGCTTCTCCTTTCTCGCCCCTACAACTTGAAACTCCCTCCCCACTACTATCCGACTCTGTCCCAGTTACACCTGTTTCCGTAAACTACTTAAAACGCATCTCTTCCAGCTAGCTTACGAATAATCCTCGCTGCCTACCCTCCCTGCTTTTGTCTATGAGCGCCATGAAACCGACTGGTGACCGTGCGCGGTAGAAATAATTTTAACATAACATAACAGAGAAGCGCAGCCTACGCAGGCCGAGACCTAAAAACATACACATGGCATACATTGGAAACGCGAATTATGCATAGCAGATGTGTAATTTTTTTTAACAATTATGATGTAGATCCTGGTTTGATGCAAAAATGCACTGAGTTCTTTCTCTGTGTGCAACACGGGCACTTTTAAGCTAAAACTACAATTAGTTTAAATTTTATGTATTTCCTATTCTTCCTATATATGACTGTCACAAGACATAAATTGAATGTTTGTTTATTTATAATGTAGGATTTCACATTTATTCTGCAGAACTGAACCTATATGAAATGTTGCAAGGTGGGAGGGCATGGACTGACCGTATGTTAAGCACATCTACCATATGTAAAAGAGGATATTGAAAGTAACTTTGCATTTCCATAAATCAATATAGGAATACTTTCTGCTGTCCGGTTCTTTAATTACATTTGGTAGAACCCCTTTGTGACTTGCAGTACTTATTGAAAATATTTTATTTTTTAAAACCTGCACTCTACTCAGCCTAGAAGCATCAAGAGGCAAGGGTGTCACGTTGGGTAGTAAAACGCGGCTATAATTATGTTGTGTGAAAGGCGGCTTTAATTATGTGGTGTTAAGGAATGCAGGAGGAGGTGCACTTTGATTTGAAAGGCTTCATTAGCACAGACTTTGTACATCGAATCGACCTAGACAGGAACATAACTTTCAAGAATGCAGGATGTGCAGTCGCACCACGGCGCAACAATTATGCGGCACAGCTGTCACGCTGTGTCAAAAAGTCACAAAGAATGTGTGCCCTGTTTGTGGGTGTTTAGATCTCCTGCAGTCAATGGGCACAAGAGCCTATGAGCTCTCACCAATCCAGAGGATGACATGCTGTGTGTAGGTCTGATGGAAATTGTTAACTAGAAACTGGCCGGTGTCAAGGGTGGCACTCTGCCAACCCTAGTCTTAGCTCAATAGCAATCGCCACGCTGTGACACGCAGGCTACGCCTGTAATTTAAAAGGAAAACCTGAAACCCGTTAGTCCCACAACGCTAAATACGGCTGTATGGAAAGCCAGGAATGAATTTAGATGACCAACTTCCAAGACTGGATGTCACCACAAGACAAGTTATTGACCACTTGGCAGTTAAGTAAAATGTATGCGGTACACAGGGGCTTATTTACAAGCCTGTTGTGCCGCCGGCGCGCCACTTTTAACAGGGGGTAAAAAATATGTAATGGCTGCGCAACAGGCTTGTAAATAAGCCCCATAGTTTTTAAAGGATGGCCCTAATTTCACATTCCGCGTGTCTTTTGTATTGCATCCTGCCATGACCACGTAGGTGCCGTTCAACCAACACAAGATCACACAATTCAGTTCCAGTTGGTGCAGCGCCGTGCTTCACGCGTTGCTCGTGGCTTGCTATTGAGACGTGAAGCCTCTCATGCCCAGGCCTCTTTACCTGATGTGTGTTGTGGGGGAGGCAGAGAAGGTTTGTGAGGAATGAGTGGCGCTAGATGGAAAACAAACACTTCAGGGCTGGCCGCCGCCAGCCGCTGAGTAATGTTATGTTATGTTATTGGTTATTTGTATAGTGCCTATCACCGCCGGTCTCTAAGCGCTTAGAAACAGAACAACACAACACACTGTTAACCCAAGTCCCTCAGGCTACTCATCGACTATGCTGGAGTCATCGCCCTTTTAAATAGATGGGTTTTTAATTTCTTTCTGAAGGGCAGTAACTGAGATTCTTCCTTCAAAGTAGTCGGAAGCGCATTCCACAACTGTGGGAGAAGAACAGACAGGGCTCTGCCTCCTCTGGTTTTTAGCTTGAATCTGGGTTGGATCAGATTAGAGGTCTTCCCTGAGCGCAGAGGTCTACCGGGAACGTATCTCATGAGACGTTGTTGTATGTACTCTGGTGCTTTACCAAAGAGAGCCTTGTGGGCCACACAGAGACATTTGAATTGTACTTTATACATGACCGGTAGCCAGCGCAACTTTTGGAGCAGGGGGGTGGCGTGAGAGTTTCTAGGCAGGGAGTGCATCAGCCTCGCGGCATCGTTCTGTACTACCTGCAGCTTCCTCAACAGCTTCTGTGGCAAGCCGAGGTATAGTGCATTGCCGTAATCAAGTCTTGAAATAACTGTGGCAGATACAATCGATTGCAGGGTAGAGGCTGATAAGATGGGTACCAATTTCCGCAATTGCCTCAGTACACCCGTGCAAGAGCCAACAACGGCTGCGACTTGGGGAGCCATCGAGAGGTCTGCATCAATCCTCAGACCCAGACTTTTCACCACCCTACCAGGAGGGGGAGTAGAACCTAGCTCTGGGGGCCAGTATAGGTCACTCCAGGGGTTCCCTAGGTTACTGAGGACCAGCACCTCTGTTTTTTCGGCATTCATTTTCAACAGATTGTTGGTCATCCAGTTGACCGTGAAGCTAAGCAGATTCCTCACTGATTCCTGGGCTTCAATGGTGTCTTCCAGCTGAACGATTTTCCCTTCCTTCTAATTGGCGCAGAGCTGCGGTCCTAATGGACGAAAAGCCTCTCTTCCCCGCTGTATTTCCGCCGTCTTACTCGATCGACTGCCTCGCAGAGGCCCGCACTGCGGAGCTGCTGAGAGCCTCTTCACTGGTAATGGATGGCTGCAGGTTAGAGGGGACGAGCCTGCCGGTTGTGCTGAGTGACTGCGCAGCCAGGGAGGCCTGCCGAGGGGCGGCCACCAGCCGCCACCCTCCTTCAGCAGATGACAGACACCTGCAGGAGACCGAGGCAGCGCGGCTTTCGTCGGAGCTCTGTGGAGGCAGACCAGGCCCATCCACGGACAGCTGTGGTGCTTCGCCTCAGAGCCCGGCGCGTGCTTCCTTTTACGTTTGCACTATCAAAGGGTACGCACGTAACTCGGAATTTCAGGAGTTAATGTGTGAACTACATAGAGGGAACTACTGCCCACTCTGCCTTGAGCAGTCTGCACTTCATGCATTAACTGGTGAATTTGCACAACGAGGGGGCAGCATGAGGGAACAGACGCACAACGAGGGGGGGGCAGAAAACTTACCCGATCGGGGGGGGTCTCTGTCTGTTGCACAAGCCTCTCGGTCAGACAACGCCATGCACACCACCATCTTTCTCCGAGGCGAGGCAGGAATGCCTTGGAGAAAGCACCGTCATTTTCACATTTTGGGGCGTGGTTTTCGTTCTCTCCTCTTCCCATTGGCTGGAATGTAAAATTCCAGCCAATGGGAAGAGGAGAGAAAGAAAAGAGAAAGAACACCAAAAACACTGCCCCGAATCCTGTCTTGAACTGAGTGATGCCCCTCTCCTCCAATGGCTGGCCTCCATTTAGGAAGCCAGCCAATGGAGAAGAGGGGCGGGTTCAAGTCCCCATACTGTAAACTTAAAATCTCAGCTCCGCAACACTGCTGCGCAGTGTACGCTAGGCCGAGACCTAAAAACAAAAAGCGTGGGTGCTCCTCCTTCTGAAGCAGCTATAGTCAGGCCCCACCAGTTCCTTGTTCAAAGCGGGTGACTTGAATCTTCTATTGATTAATCGAAAGGCATAAGCATTCGCTTTGTAGCTAAATTTAAGGTGCTAGGGGGTGGTTGCGGGGAAGTGGAGGGTGTTGATGAGGACGACAACTGTAAACGCTTTCCTGCATGAGGCTCCTCGACTCAACTAGCAGGGTAATTTGATATGTTTTACTTGTGCTGGGCATTGTAATGCGTGTGCATCTCTCTGCGGTGAATGACCTGGTATTCTGGGGGCTAGCATACAGTACTATTGATTCGGGAATAAAAGAAATGCACGGTACCATTGTTGACCCGACGCGTAACCCACTATTGAAAAAAAATTGCGTCTTAAAGAAAAAAATAACTGCGAAAACCAGAAGTGTTGCACTGCTTTTATGAAAATAATGCTCACAGAGTAAGTAAAACATATCGAGCAACAACACAATTAAAAGGTCCAGTCCTCATGGGAGCTTACAAATGCACACAAGGTGGTACCAAGGAGGGACTACTAAGCCTCTTCATGAATCAAAAGCAACCGTTTAAAACAACTGTAACGAGAGCCAATTGAAAAGATGGCGGGGAAATGGGTGAAGCTTCTATTCCATACCTGAACACAGCATGTCACACAGAGCAGTACATGCGCTGCCAGGCTCGACCTAAAAACAGCTTAGTGATATACCTTGTATAGAGAGATATGTGAGGTTGTGGCCATACCTTGAAGTCTTTTTTCCAGAGAACAAAACATTTAGGGGCATATGTAGGAACGCGTTTGCGATTCGCAAACGCCGGAATGCTGGCATTTGCGCATCGCAAACAGCGTTTTGGTATGTATGGGCCACATAGCAAAATAAGGAATCGCAAAAATTGCGTTTCCTTATTTTGCTCAAGCATTTAAGGAATCGCAATTTTGCGATTCCTTAAATGCTATGTAGGGGTGCCTCGCAAATTGCGATTTTGGCCTAAGGAATCGCAAAATACCACCTACTCCAAGTAGATGGTATTTTGCGATTTCCTGTTAAAGTGCATTTAAAAAAAAAAAATCAAAGTTCTATGTGGCGCACAGACATGCCCTTAGGGCATGTATGTGCGCCACATGTACATACATGCACATTCCAGGGGTGAAACAGGTGTCCTTTGGACACCCTGGCACCCTTGGAATTGCGATTCTCAAATTGCGATTTTCTCATAGAAAATCGCAATTTGATAATGTATCCCCATTCATTCCTATGGGCCTCTTGGCCCATAGGGACGAATGGGACACTCATTCCTTAATTTCGATTTTTCAATTTGCTAATCGCAATTAAGGAATTTTAGAGATTCGCAAAAAAATTGTGATTTATTACATACATTCCCTTTTGTAATTCTCAAATAGCAATTCCTTAAAAATCGCTATTTGAGAATCGCAAAATGTAATTTACATATATATGCCCCTTAGTGTGGTAGGAGACATGCAGAACTTAAGGACAGAGCATGCAAAAATTACTGAGTCAGAGTCTCAGTCAGGTAGGGAGCATACAGAGAGTGTAGAGATCTCAAGGTAGGAGAAGCACACAAATATCATGGCATTAAGGAAAATAAAGCGCTCAGTGAGGAAGAGAGCATACAGAACTCAGTACAGTATGGTGTATAATGGGAACTAGGGGGTTATAGTTTTCAGTGAGATGGAGGGTGATTTAAAGTGCCATTACACATACACATATAATCATATCTTAGACACCTTTTCAGTACGAATACATAAATAGAAAGCGTAAGGGCATAAACCTCTTCTGTATCTTGCTTTATCACTTAATCAGTGACATGCAGAGTGCAATGCTTTTCCCTGATGGGCTGCTGACCAAGGGGAAAGGAGTGACAGTGGGCAGATGTCTTTCTTGAGGTTTCTGACCCTGTATCCCAATCATACAAACTCTGACATACAGCATTTCTTTTGGCCTTTAAAGTGAGGCGTTTGGTGTTGGAATAGCTGGCAATGGGAATGAGAGCCTTTAATCCCCGCCCTATCTGCAGGTAGCAAATTACATGACATATATGCACCAGCAGCATTACTACAAATGTGGAATTAGGCCTTGCAGTGGCATAACGAAACTTGAGGGGGCTCCACTGCAACAGTACAGGGGGCCCCAACCTCCAGACACAGTCAGGGGCCTAAACGCGAAGGCTGTGGGAACTACTGTTACGCCACTGAGGTTTGTTCTCCGTAATCTGTATCGGAACACAGCAAGACGTGTCAGACAAAAGTTCTGGAAAAAGAGTAGCTGCCTTAACCAAAATCTGACCTGTTCCCACTTTATGCTACTAATTTCACCACGTTACCACTCAAAGGGATGTGATGCACTCTAGAGTTGAGTGAGCAACTGAAGGCTTGAGTAATGCTTGAGCTAGATGTCAGGCTTTGGCTCAGCTCGAAGTCCTCTTGGACCATAGAGCCCAAAACAAGCTGAGCATTAATGTGGCTTCTGCCTGCAGCTCAGATTCAGAATTCATCAAGGAGTAGAAGCTATATGGCTGCCTGCAGGTTATGGAGAGGATGTGGTCTCATAGCTAGAGCAGTCAACCTCAGAGCTGAGGAACTCGGTTTGAGTATCGGAACAGACATTGCACATCCTCTGATTCTAAGCAAATCACTTAATCTCCCCGGGTCTAACAAAACTGAATGTGTCCCTCTGTAAGACAACCAATTCTCATGTAAATCGCTCAGATACCTCTGGGTCTAATTCGCCCTATATAAAAATATGTAGATAACTTATGTCAGCACAACCTACTAAATCAGAAGCTTTTGCTTTGGTTGACATATTATATGTGTCCCAAAACTGAAAAGCTTGTACTCGAGACAAAAATGAGTGTATTTTCAGAACCCATAAACTGATATTTGGAGAAAAATGGTTGAATTTCCAAAATATATTTAAAGCTACTATATGAATGAATGTCTGACATAATATCGACAGACAGAATATCGAAATACAAAAATATCGGCACAAAAATATCGACATCAAAAATATCGGAATCATATCTTCATAAAGGTAAGTACAAAAATATCGAAAAAATAATATCGTAGTACAAAAATATCGGAATTAAAAATATCGTTTTTTTAAATGTATTAATAATAATGTAAAAATAATTTTAAAATACATATAATTTTACAAATATTAAATAAAAATATTAAAACAAAATTAAAACTAATACCTATACATTTAAAATAAATAAAACAGTTAATAATTTAATGTAATTTTTTTTTAATGTTATTAAATTGATTTAATGTAATTTTTTTTTGTTTTTACCCTGTACGCCTGTACCCCAAAAACCCAAAACTGACCCTGAACCCTAAAAATATCCCTGTACCCCAAAAACCCAAAACTGACCCTGAACCCTAAAAATACCCCTTTACCCAAAAACTGAAAACTGACCCTGAACCCTAAAAATACCCCTTTACCCAAGAACTGAAAACTGACCCTGAACCCTAAACATACCCCTTTACCCAAAAACTGAAAACTGACCCTGAACCCTAAAAATACCCCTTTACCCAAAAACTGAAAACTGACCCAGAACCCTAAAAATACCCCTTTACCCAAGAACTGAAAACTGACCCTGAACCCTAAAAATACCCCTTTACCCAAAAACTGAAAACTGACCCTGAACCCTAAAAATACTCCTTTACCCAAAATTAATTAATATTATTTAATTACCAATTAATTATTAATTAACAATAACAATAAAGTAAATATATTAGCACATTAGCTGTAATTAATTTAATTTAATAATTAATATTATTTTTCCCAATTAATTAATTAAGAACAACAAAAAAATATATATAAAAAAATTACTATAATTAATGTGATTAACTAATTAATATTAATTAATTACCAACTAATTAATAATTAAAAATATGTACAAAATTATATTAATTAATTAACTAATTAATATAAATTAATTACCATGTAATTATTAATTAAAATATGTACAAACATATAATAATTAATTAATTATTATTAAATTACTTCCCACCCTATTCCCCTATAAACTCATAACCCGCTACAGAACATATTTATCAATTAATCAATTAATTAAAATTAATTAAAAATTAATTCTCAATGAATTAATTAATAATTCCTACTAATTAATAATTAATTTAACATAATTAAATTACTTCCCACCCTATTCCCCTATAAACCCACAACCCGCTACAGTAGTAAAAGACAATATTTAATTAAATTACATTAAAAATAAATAATAAAACATAATAAATACAATATAATATACACTAAATGTATTTAAAAATTGATATTAGTAACATCGAAGTTATTTATTTCGATATTATTGACATCGATATTTAAAACTTCGATATTACTGATATCATACTAATATCGATATTAAGACTGTCGATATTACTTACCTTCGATATTTTGTCCCATTGATATTTAAACTTCGATATTATTGTATATCGATATTTAAAAATCGATATTTTGTCTGTGTACCATATGAATGATAAATCAAGAGGCTTTGGAGCGACTCACTACTAATATTGTCTTGATTCCTGGGGCATTGCGACTATGGCTGTCATGTGTTACTCATGTAGAGGCATTGCAAATCAATAAAGCCTTTTTAACATTACTGCTGGCAACCCTTCCACATGCAATGAGGTGCTCAATGCTGTTTTGCATGGTGTGATCACTAATGTAATCCTATCTGGCATGGTCACTATTACAACACGAATAATATTAGTAGCTCAGGATAATTGTCATTGAATATTAGCAGCTCTACTACAGAAAAGGTTGGAGACACCTGCTCTTATCGAATGCCCCAAGAATTAAAAAAGAAACATTACCTTTGAAGTAAAACATGAAAGAGAAGTAGATACTCTTCTTGTGGCTGAATTGCGCAATGTAAAATCAGAAAACTTTAGATTTTTCCCAGCTTCCCTGCTTGACCAAACTGTGTGTTCTTAGGCAAATATTTTATTTCGTTGTGCTTCCTTTTTAGGTCTCGCCTACGCAGCGTGCATTCTCTGCATAAGAGAGGACCTCTTGGAATTGATTTGCATTTTTGAACAAAAACGTGCACGCTTTGCATTGCTTTCAATTGCAACGCTTGCACGTTTGGCGTTTCCCTTGCCGGAGCGAGCTTTGGCGACATCTGTTTGTAATTATCTTGCAAACGGATGGTGCCCCTGCTCGCTCCCGCAAGGGACACGCTGTGTTTGTCTGGCAGGCCGTGGCTGTGTCACGCTCCCTGGAAGCAGTAATATATATTTTTTTCTCAGCAAGAATTTATTTATTTTTCATGGTCCGTACTGGCTAGGTTAATTTTGTAATTAAGCTGCTGATATTCAGTGACATGGAGATGTAACTCAGCCTTCCCAGATCAACATACATTTAGCGCTTAGAAACGGGAACTCTAGTGTTAGGCATTATATATAAAATAAAAGCTCATTTTATGAACTCTTAAGTGTGGAGAGAGTTCATCGGCCGCACTCACTCACTTTTCGCCGCACCCGGCACTGGGGAAGGTACTGGGTGATGCGCATGGGGTCGATGACGGCGATCAGCTTGACGCGGTGGTCCTCCAGTGCGTTCCAGCACTCGTTGTCGGCGTCTTCGGGGTCAGACATGGCGGTGGGGTCAGGGGGCGCCTGGTCCGTGTTCTTGCGCCTGAGAACGACATTGCTCGACATGGCTACTGCGCGCTGGGCCTGCGAGCACTGCGGCAGGTAGGAGCGTGCCTCTCCTCTCCGTCCCTCGGATGCCAACCCACGTCACCGGCGTTTCCACTCCTCAGGAATAGGGCTTATATTCCTGAGGTGTGGAAACGCGTTCTCAGGGAAGTCAGATGTAAACAAGGCTTTCCTGCAATTTAGTTATTGAAATCACACCCAGCCCAAATTAACCTCAAGTCCTTGGGGATTGACGGCCACGTTTATGTAGCTCCCGAAACATTATAAGACTTCTGATATTGAACATAGGTGCCAAGCTTCCAGGCCCATGGGGATGTGATGCTCCAGTTGAGATTTTCCCATGAATTCTGGGACTTGTAGTCCTGATTTATAATTAAACAAGACTTCTAGTCCCAGAATTCAAATATAAAACCTAGACTGGAGCGTGGACCTGGAAAACTTGGCAGTTCTATAAATCGAATTTTAGACAGCGCCACTGCTTAGCTAGTAAAAAAAAGTGCAAGGACCCAAAGTATTTCTTGGGAGCCGGTGCTGCTGGTGTCACTGTGTACAAAGTCTGCCAAGTATTGACTCACCACTAGCCGCTTCCTTTTTTTTTTTTAAACCTTTTTTTTGAGCAAAAGACAAAACCATTCAGTGGTGTACATTCAGATCTGGCATAAGAGTAAAACACATATTCCAAAGTCATACATTATAAGACATTGTTCCTCGTCCCGGGCAGCATACACTGCAATCAAACACAGCGGTCTACATTGAGGACAGGTGACATCGCGCAATAATATCACGGAGCACAGAAAGGAGGCACATTACAGACGGCAGGACCCCAGCATAGCGTAATACTTAACGCACATCCACATTAGATAGCGATACCCGGCAACAGTCAACAGGCATCCCTGAAAGATAAATAGCAATCCACTAGCCGCTTCCTTACATCACTCTATACTTCCTGTCTTTATCTCATTCACCCCTCATTCCCCCATCGGTCATGGTTTTCTTATCTCTCTTTTTGTCTCTTCTTTGCTTCTGCATTTCTCTGTTGCTCTTGATCAAAGTGTCATGCTAAAATAAAATTGGTCCAATCCACAAAAAATTGTGCCTCTAGCCACTGGCACAAATTAAGGAGTGTACCACTGAAATCCTACATCTCGGCAGCTCTTCCCTTCACCCTTAGAATCCCACACAGGTGATTTTCATCCATCATAATGAGTGAGTGAAAGGCCGCCACGGGTGTGCGGGATGAGAGCCACTGAGGGGTGGTAACAACATAAATACATAAAATGCTCTATAAAGATTGTAGGCTTTAGAATGGATACTTAAAGCTGATACATTACTTCTGAACAGGTCCTTCATATTTTGTCCCAAGACCCTGCTCACACTAGTGCAAATTGTAGAACACCCCTGACAGTGAGACAGGTTTCTGGGAGCAAGGATCTTTGTACTTTCCTGACGTTGTGGGGGACTGGCCCATGTTTGTTATCTGAAAGAGGCAACCCCTCACACAACATTCTGTCAATAACCATTAACTATATGGTAACACCTCCTTATTTCTTCCAAGTATCTATGAAAACAGCGTATCTATTTACCTTACATAAACCTCCATAGAGGACTTTCTACATCAGAGATTTCCAGCCTAGATCCAAAAGAGCTGGCTCCATGCCCGATTTTCAGGATGTCCACATAAGATGAATTTACATACACTGAATATAAATGTATCTCATTTACAGAGTCAGTGGTTATTTTGAAAGTGTGACATGGAGTCAGCCCTCTAGGTGCTCCACTGGACACCCTGGTCTATATATTACTCCCTAGGTGATTTCCAAAACACCAAGGTGTCTTTAAACCTTGAAGGAGGTTTTGTATTGTTTTTTCATAGCTGATAATTTCTTCTGTGATACAAACTTAAAGTGTACATTGCATACTAATCAAACAATAGGAGCACCTTAATTTATTACCTAAACTCAGTTATTTCATACACAATTTTTAAGAACTGCATGCAGGTTTTGTAAACACATAAATAAAAGGCATTATTATTTACCATGCCATTATCTCAAACCCTCGCAAATGAGAGACATTTTGCATTGCAAATGCTTGTCTTTGTTAGGCATGGGAAGATTAAGTGATTTGCCCAAAATCACAGGATGTTGAGCGTCGTTCCTGAGACTCAAACACGGTTCCCCAGCTTCGAGGTCGACAGCTCTAACCGCAAGGCTACATCCTCACCCCTCTTCTCATTCATTCGGCGTACGTTTGTTTTGCTTGCAATGTCCCACCCAGTGCTACACGTAGTAAAACCTGTAAATGTTAAGCACCCAGAATAATGTGCTGCATGGCTAAAAACATATAAGGTCCCAAAGGCGAGACCTATTGGCTATGCCAATGCTTGTTCCTAATTGCGTTTTAGAGCGGTGCGATATTTGTGAGCTCAGGGTGTGCGCTACACAAGCACCTCTTCTGTGTGTGAATTAAGTAGATTATCTTGTTACTCAATGTAAGAATCTAGGCTAAAGATGGGTTGCACTTTACTACCGACTTGACCTCTAAATTCACTAATGGCGTTGTTGTCATTGTAGGGGATGATGTGGGGACATGAATTTTTTTTCATTTATGTTTAAAAATTGTCACCTTTATCAAATGCCTCAATGCAGTGATATTATCTGATATACTATGCTGAAACGATTTTAGTATTAAAGGAATACACTTTTGTTAAGTCTTTATAATATTTGTATATGGTGTTTGGTGCACAGTTTATGTGCCATACATTTCATGGGTTCGGCTCATGCATGGTATCTTAGAGCCGAGCGAGGTCCTATATTCGGCTCAGCTCTCTCTGTTAATTTTCAGGCTCACCCACCTTTAATACACACCTGACATCCGCATCGGAAGAGACATGAAGGGAGGGCCAATCATTGAATTTAGCGAATCTAATGCTGAGGTCATTATGAAGGCAGAAGAGCTGATCAGCATTTCAACCATTTTATTTATTCCAATTAATAATACAAAAATATTGTCAACTCTGCAGATGTTGATCGCGTTTCCTTATGCTAGATAAAACATGCAAGGGACTGGTAAAGATGTTTAGGAGATGTCTATCGTTTATTAATAAAGCTATGCTTTAACCGCATCGCTGCGGCGGTTATTTTCGCGCTACGCAGCTTTTCTCTAAAAGCCGCGTTAGATGACGAGCTCAGCTCGTCATCCGCACACGCCCCCCGTGGCTGATGACGAGCTGAGCTCATCATCAGCATCGAAGGGGTTAAAAGGCTCTGTCCTAAATTGAGGCATTGCTCTGAACTCCAGCTTAGAGCTATTGAAACAAAGCAAGTAGGTGTTCCTGTGTAAAGACTTTCATCTCAAATCCCAACAATTGTTTTGGTTTGAGTAGAGGTGGGTGAGCCACTGAAGGCTTATGCCACGCTCAGTGGCGTAACGAAACTTGAGGGGGCCCCCTTGCAAGATATGTGGAGGGGCCCCCTCCGCACTCTATCAGGAGCTTTTCGGCCGAAGTGCTGTGCTGAGGGGACCTCCTGGAGTTTGGGGACCCCCGCACAGCGGGGCCTGTGTTATGCCCCTGCTTCGAGCGACTTTACCGCCACCAGAATAATACACCTGCAAAGTCTGAAAGCGCAGTCCCACAGACGATGGAGATACAAACTGGGCGTACTGAAGAGCCTGCAGAACCAGATGTAAAATACAGGAGGGGACACCACCTGAGGGAATGGAAGTAGAATTGAAAACCTCTCTAAGATCCTTGAGACAATCCCAGAACAACCAGCAGACCCCTTCAAAGAGATCGGAAAGTCTGAAAAGCCCATCCTGGAGGAATGAGGTAGAGAAACAGAAAATGGAACCACATGCGTTCGAGCACACCAAACCCCAAACAACTTCCAGTGCCAAACAGAAGAATACCTGGCAGACACCCTCTGGACGTCAGCACAAAAGAGGAGATAGAAGCAGAGAGACACTGCAACATGATGTCCCCCCAATCAAGCACCATGACACCAACTTGGAAATCGCCAGAGAGGGCACCAAGAGACTTTGAAACCACAGGGCAGAGCAAACCAGTGGAACCCGCCACTCTAGCACACCACCATCTACATCAACAGAGGAAATCAAACAGAACTGGCCACGCTGGAGCGACCAGAACCTGAAACAGAAACCTCAAGAGAAAGGAAACGGATGGAAGCCAACATTAGGCCCACAGGCCAAGGACCCATCAGGGCATCCAATCTCATAACCAATTCTCCCTACTTCTGGAAACAAAACCAGGGAAGAAGTGCAATGCCAGGGCACGTGAAACGGCCCACCCAGGGTCGACCCCACAAACAACACGCCTTGGCAAACATGTGAGGAGAAGGGCACAAGTCCAGAGAGGATGAAACCCCCTGCACAGGTGAACAAACTGACAGTCCAGAACTTGATGAGCAAGAAGGCCCAGAAGAACTTAACAACTACTGAGCCCATAAAAACAACTGCCCTGCAAAGACTAAAAAGTCATGAGACAGAAGAACAGCCATCATTGGAGCCAACATCATGGCAATAATCAGTTGTTCGGCCTACAACCCGAACGGCAGGACCAGGAACTGGAAAAGCCTCAACCCCCTTCCCACACATACAGCGAACCCCAGAAACCACTGAAGACATCGACATACCAGAACATGTAGGAACACTACCTGAAACACAATTGCAGCCATGAGGACCCCAGGAGACCTTGGGGGAAGTAGCTGCTGTAAGGATACAAGTTGAATGGAATGGGCGCCACCCATTAGACGAAGCACCGCAGAACTGACACCAGCTAAAATGCCCCTGACTGAAGTTCCCCCTGTGACTTTCAGTACCAGGAAAAAGAACAGCATACACCCCAGACCAATCAAAACCAGAGATACTGGGATGACCCACCTTGGACCAAGAGCAGGGAGGTACCCCGTAACTGGAGGAAGGAAGATAAAGTCGATGAGATGGCAGCTCCAAGTGAAGCTCCACACCCACTAGACGGAAAGGCAGGCACCCATGCAGGAAGGAACGCAGCATTTTACCTTGCACAGATCATGTGCAGACCGTACAGCCAAAGGCCCCAAACCAGGAGCACTGCCCTAGGGACCCACATCGGGAAAGATATCCTGCCCCCTACCCACCTGGCAGAGACAGCACATAAATGAAGCAATTGAAATGGGGGGTTCACACGTGGGAAACTCCTGGACAACCAGGCAGCCATACAAGAAGAACACTAGAATAGGACCAGGCGTGTAACCAATCCATGAATGACAGCCAGGCAGACCACCCAACCCTTCACCGAACAGCCAGACACTCTCAACAGCAGCCTAAGAAATGAAGAAGTTTTAGCCATATCCGCCTACCAGTCCCGCAACCAGAGAAACCGTCAGGCCATGATAGCAGCGGAGGACGCCACAGACGCCATTAACAGGAACTGCCGAAGCAATAGCGAGGAATGCAATCTGTCGATCCATATGAACCCGTACATCAAACACACTCACCCCCTCTGTAATGGCCTCTGCCATGCCCATAGCCACAAAATACCTCCCTAAGGATTTCGCTGTCAATGCCCCATATGAAGCTGCCCTAAGCACCCAACCAGAGACTACGGCAGGCCACCATCCTCCCTCTGACCCCCATGAACCAAAGGCCCTGACCCCATTGAATTAATGAAGCTCTGCCAACAAGAGGGAACCAGGTGGAATGTGGCAACAGCATCACCTGTACCTCAAAGGCACAGGTTAATTGACAAAAGATGTTTTATCATTATCAATCCTTTTTTTCAATGATCCAAAGCTGAAAGCACCAGATTATCAGAAGGCAGCAACGGCATCGCAAACATACTCACCCCGGCCCGAGAGAAGCTTTTCAGATCACCAGATGGGCAAACAGAATAGCCGAGCAAGCAAAAGTTTGCCTCAATGCGTGCAGCGCTGTTTCACTCGCAGGCCCCAGGAACAGCAACACTAAACGTACCATAATGTCGGTACCCGCACCAGCGTGGTAGACTCCTAACCAAAATTTCCCATGGCCAGCAATATAGCTACACAGGCTGCTGTCAATAGACCGGTTTGGCTCAACACAGATCCCCGAGGTCCAATCACCTGGTAGCCCAGGAGACACTGCCACCCCAGCCGCCCAGATATGCCCACCCGGCCAGAGAAATGCACTGCAGACCTCCAGCCGTATGCAAGCAGCGCGAACCTAACTGAGTGAGACCGTAATACCATTCCACTAGGCCTGACTTAACTCACAGACCACAACACAATAACACAGACAAGGGAGGTAGCTGGCCAATTTCCAACAGGCAGGCCCAGTATCTCAATGTGCCTGCTGGCAAAAACAGGAGAAGAGTTAGACACAGCACTGTTCCGGCGTAACAGTACATTCGACAAGCAGCAATAGAAGAAGGATGCAGTTAAACATGTGTACCAAAGCCATAAAAAGGAATACACATGGCATAATATCGAATATCAGGTAAGCCTGCCAAACCACCTATATTTGATGCGGAAACCACTGGCCATAATCCACCACAGGCTACGATTGAAGTTAATCAAAAGCCAAAAGTGAAAATGCTGACATACTAGGTCATTATTAAGGTTATCTTGACCCCCGTGGCATGACTTGAACCCCTGGCCTAAATGCGATGCTGAAACAATGGACAAGTGTCTGCAGCATTGCGCCCCCGGCTGCTTTGGTGGCCCTCATTTGACATACACAACATTACATCACCATAATTGTGGCACCAGCCCTCCCGGTCTGATAATGATTCTACATCGGTGTCCCCTACAGGTGCCTAGCTGCACTCGGGGACACCCACAAATGGCCTCCATCCCATCAACCCGCCAGGCAGAAAAATGTGGAAGCCCGGAAACGCAGGGGAGGCCAGACCCTCTCATTTTCATATACATCCTCCCTTTACTTCCTTCACAGGTGCCTAGTAACCCAAGGGACGCCACAGGAAAAGCAGCTTCTGGACCGCATGCACAGCAAAGCACACGCTGAGCCATGTTACTAAATCTTAAAAAGACAACTGGCAAAGGTCGCATGCCAACTGAACAGGCAGATCTAAAAACATTCCAACTTCCCGCAATGCTCAAATGAAGAATGCCGAGCAGCTGGCTGCCCCGGCAACACAGCCACACACACCCTGGTCGGAGGAAGGCAGAGCAGACCCCCAGCCGTGTGAACTCCATGGCAAATGCATGCCGACGCTGCTCTCCCGCTGGCCCCTGGACTTACCACATTTGACTTGCCCAGAACTAACGCAATTATGCATCCCCAGGCATGGGCGTCGGCAGACTTTTTTCCAGGCGGGGGGGGGCAAAATGTTAACGTCATCACCATCCTCCGACATGATGTGGGCCAGGTGGGGCACAAGAAACACTGGGTTACACAACTGGGATAGACTCAATTAAATGACAGGAGTGCAGGACATGTGACTGACCCTGCCACAGGCCAAAAAACACCGCCTGTAGGGAAAATGCTAAACTTTCTGACAAGCTGCTTTATCTCTGTCTGCTAGGTGTGCAGACTTCCGGGTCCTCGATCCAACACCAATCAAGGCTGTCTTCAGCACCGAATACTTTAAAACAGCCAAGATTAGAGCACCAGATTAAATATACTGTATTCACAGTGTATGTTAGGGATTATTTGTAGCGCACATATTTACCGATATTGGCTTCTTGGCGCAAGAATTCATGATAAATGTTATCCAAAATTAAAGCACAACGTCAAAGTCAGTAATAAATATTAGAACATTGAAATGTTGGGAGCTCCATTGAAAACAATGGAGTGCTCCGGGCTTCTAATGGCTGGTATAAGCCTGAAGCTCCAACATTCCAATGTTTCTTTGTTCACAGCTCTGGCTGAGAACAAAGGCTTCAGGGAGCCTGAGGGGATTCCAATCCCCTCACGCTCCCAAAAGGCTTTGCTTTTTTTTGTTAGAACATTCTGTCCTCTAGTGACAGAATGTTCAAATAGACTTATAGCTCTTCGTAGATGGGCTATACCGCTATTAAAGTCCCTCTCCCTTGTTAAAGGCCCTCGCCTTCGGCTCGGGGCCTTTAACGCTGGAGAGGGCCTTTAATAGCTGGTATAGCCCTCTACGGCAGGCTATAAGGCTATAATACAGCAATCACCCACACTAGTGATTCGCCAAGGGGTGCTCCCTTTACTAGAATTCCCCAGGCATTGCAACATTTTACACACATTCAATTAATTTATACAAAATAAAATGCAGAAAAGCTGTTTTGTTCATCACACCATTCTTTTCAATTGCAATGGACTCATGAAGATAGGCAAACGTGTCACCACGGGACCACTCCTGCCTCGGCTCGTACAGACTCACTTGACTCTGAGGCCTGGCCTGCACCTTCAGTGGCAGGCGCGAGCGGGCAGCAGAAGAGGGTAAGGGCAAGGCTAACCAGATAGGGGCTAGAAATAATTAAATTATGGCTGGGGGTGTCACAAGCCTTTCTCAGTAGTCTGGCTGGGTTCCGGGATGCCTCTCCTCACTCGTCACACGACATATTCATTGCGCGGCTGAACACTGCGCATGACTGTATGGCATTGGTCAACAGCTCCACCCTATGCCCCACCCGGAAGACGCGCATATGTGGAGACATCTGCGCGCCGCACACCATAATTCATAAAATCCTCAAAGGCCTGCCGGAGCCGCAGTGGACATGCGCACTATTTAATTAATTAAGAGGCCAGGCGTGCGCTGTGCGCACCATTTAATTCATGAGGAGACTTGCTAGCTCCACCTCCGCTGAGTGAGGAGAGGCCCCCTGGAGCACTTATTGACCCTCCTACCCACTCGCCCCGCAACGTGGCCCCTGACCCGGGGGCTTCATGTCTTTTGTCTTTCTGGTGCTTCAGGGCTCCGGATCGGGTCTGCGCTCCTTTCATTCCGTTCTTATGTTAATTATGCCAGAGTTGGTAGTAATGATTGTTGCTTTTCTCGTGAAGTACTGCCTGATAAAATTAAATAAGAAATAGCTTTGTTTGTTTACACGGACAATGGCGCGCTGCTAGAGGGAAAATGCAGGCAGTTCATCCGGCCCCCGGCCCTGCTGAGTCCAGACTTGTGTGATGTCCAAGCAAACCTGCGTGTCCCCATGCGCACCGCGCACCATTTAATGAATGAGAAGGCCATGCATCAGTGGCAGTGCTTTGCCCCACTAGCCATGGACGACCACACTGCCAGGCAATGAGTAATAACTTACTTTTTAAAATTAAATGTGAGCCGCGCGCACTGACTCTGGCACCCGAGCACTGTGCGCTACGGGCCCTGGACAAGCCTGACTGAATCAGGACTCCATAAGGAAGTGGGCCGTGGCCTGGGGCGGGGCTGCGGCAGAGAGTGACATGCAGGCAGCACACAGTTACAGTAGACAGGCAGCGGGGTGCTGACTGCGCATGTGAAATCCCGGAGGCTTTAATATTTTGACTGGCCCGCGCATGCGTCGACTGTAGCCCTTCCCTCCCCCCCTCTAGCACAGTAATACATAGGCAGGACCCGGGCCCCCGGTCTCATTTAGGGCAGATAGTAGCCTGCTCTGCAGCCAATCCTGGCGCAGTGGCCGCTGTTAACACTGCGCCAGGATTAGCTGCTGCAGCAGGATGGTGCCGCGCGTGGGTGTTGGCTGCCCTGCTGAGGGCCGCACAGTATGGCCAATCACATATGGCTATATCCGGCCATGTCGTTTTTGATTGGCCATTTCCCTACGCTGTGGGGACATCACCGCGCGTTGCACACTAGTGCTCCACCACAGTAAGTGAAACTGAAAATATTAGAACTTTACTATCAGACATAGCCTGGGGACCTCTTTGCTTTGTTTGCAGACGACACACGACAGACGTCTAGCAGCAGTCAGCACAACCGTGTCCAGTCGTCCCGTCCACCGCCCAGCCACGTAAGTAAACTGGTTGTGGTGTCAGTCTTCTCGTACTTAAAAACGCGCGGCTAGTCATTTTAGACCAGACCTCAGTAATCTTCTCCATTTCATGATGAAAACATGCACCCTGACCCAGATGTCATTGGAAATGTTCTCGACTCACGACACAAGTCCTTCCTTGCGAAGAACCGATATCGGGTTCTTTATGAAATTGACTTTAAATTGTACTGATGCAATATCAGAGCAGACTCGTTTTGCACCGGCCAATATTACATTGCATCCAGTATAACACATTCTCAAAATATTATAAAATGTAGTAAGCATGCTAACCTGGTCCCGTTTTTCATATCTGAAGTGAACCCCTGCCTACTGTGACAAGCCGCCTGGCACGGAAAGAAATTAGTGCCGTGAAAAAAAAGGAGGGTGATGTGCCGCCACCAGCATAAGGCACCCACACTGTTTAAAGCACGCTGTTACAGCTCCTGCAAGTCAGAGCTTTATGTTGTGACTGCCCAAAGCATGCCTGTCTGCTACCTCGAGCTGGCTAACCTGTGGTTCTGATGGACTGTGGAGGGAGAAGCGACCCTCGAATACTGCACCTACAAATTGCCCCCGCGTGCCGCCATCCACTCCAAGAGTGAGGTGAGCTTGCTCAACTAAGAGCGAAGCCCATGAACATGAGCAGCTGTCTTTCCCTATACATACTGACCCCGGGAGGGAGAGCTCGGTGAAAAGAGAGGAGTGCCCCAGTCAACACTGTGTGCCCTCAACACTCGAGGGGCGGGCATGCACAGCAAGGTATAGACCACCAACAATGCTGAAGCTCTCCACCAGCAGGGGAGGAAAGCGAGGCCTATGTCGGTTGTGTAAGGCCCTCGCATCTGCAGTGTGCAACCAGCTCCCGTAGTGGTGAAGACTGCCTGCACATGATACATAGAGAGGCTGCTCAGTGGTGGAACAAACAAATCAACTTAACAGCAACAGTACCCATTTTGTGGAAAGCCTAACTTTGTGTGTCCCTACCTGCTGCTGGAGAAGCCTGCAAGTATAGAGAATGTATATAGACACGCTGGATCACGCACATCACAGCGGCAGCCAAAGCATTGCAAATTTCCCTCGCTCAAGGAAAATAGGTACAAAGTTAGTGAACAGCTTACATGCTATATAATGGCTCACTATTGTGCACTGCCCACATCGCATGCTGGAGCATTTACTGTAAATCGATTAAATAGGCCCCCTGGTTTTGTCAATAGGTACCAGAAGAGCCCCCCCTTTCCCCCCAATTTTTAATTGATTATTAAAAAATATTAGGGGTGAGTTGACGATAATAATTTAATAAAGTTTCATGTTTGCATGCAGAAGGTGTTTTAAGAACTATTTGGAAAAGAGGCGCGACGTGCACCATTGGCACCCATAATCCAGCAATGGTGCGTTCTGTGGCCAGTCAGAGCCATCTCACACACACCCTATCAGGAAGTTTCCTTTAAGGGGCTGCTCCCATTTGTATCTTGTTAAATTACTCCAAGTGCAGAAAGAATGTGGCACTGTGACACTGCCCCTGGATAATGTCACCCATGATATCATTTTATATGACATTAGTGGAGTCATCAATCATGTTTAAGATGTCATGAGGAATGTATATGTGAGGCCAGAAGCAGTGCATGATGGAAGAGCAGGTTATAGGTAGTTCACTAGGCTATACATCGCCAATTTCAGTGCTGCTTTGTTTTTAAAATGTTAGTTCTTATTTCATTTTAACACAGAACTATAACATCAATTTAACTTTTTGCAGTTTCCAGTTAATTTCTGTGTTTTGTTATTATATTCTCAGTTGAAGAATGCATACGCCTAGCTCCTCTTCGTGTTACTTGCACTCTGTACCCAGTGAGCGCTTAAACCCCCCCCTACTCCCCTACCCCCCTATCCCCCTGTGCACCGCCTACAGCCTGCATATTTTAGGACTGGAGTTGGAATAGTAAAGTTAATCTTCCTGTGTCCGCCACACCCAAAGCTGCTCTGAGTCCGGCCAGGGTTTATAAGCAGCTACCTATGGTATATGACAGCTCTTTCATAATGTAATACCTGCACTTTCACAATTGCTTTATTAACCATCCTGCTTCCTCAAATTTGCTTGAAAATGCACAATTTTTCCACTATTTTTTCAAAATTTTCTCGGGGGGAAATCCCCCTGAACCCGCCTTAGGGGGTTCGGGCTCGGACGGTGCAGTATGATTATCAGTTTCTGCCTCACCACTTTCAAATGTCACCAGCCGCCACTGCCGTGCATGCACATCATTTAATTCATGAAGAGGCTTGCTTTCTCCACTGAGTGAGGGGGCCCCTGGAGCACGGGGGCTGCGGGGGCCTGTGTTATGCTCTGGCCAGGCTGGGGCCAGATGCCAAGTTCTGGTTTAGCTCGGGGTCCTCTAGAACCCCTAAACCCAAAACGAGCTGACCTTCCCTGTGGTGCCTGCCATCCACACTCTCACCTCATGCACCAAGAATTTAGCACAAAGCATTAACATTTGATGTAAAACAAGAGAGAGAAGAAGACATCCATCTAGTGGTTTAGTTGCACAATGTAAAACCAGAGATCAATCCTAATATCCCCTCTAAATTAAATTGTGTGATCCTAGGCACCATGCCTTCTTTTTCATTATCACACATGTGAGCCACTTAAAATGGGTGAGTTCAAGGTGTGTGCTGTCTAAAAACCTCTGATGATTCTTTTAATAAGCTATTATGTAGCTCCATATACAATAGGAATATAGACAGGGTCTAATTTGAGTGGGTGGTTGCCGGTAGGGGGCACCGAAACTCATTTTTGGGGACTGGCACTTTTCTATAAAAACATTTCTCAAGAGCACAAGAGGGAAAACACACAAAGGAGAAAGAAGGAGTAAGCGAGAGACGGACAATCATCACAAAAGGAGAAAGTAGAAACCTGCAAGAGTGAGATAAAAGGGCAGTGTCTGTCTGACAGTCGATTAAAGAAGGATGAAGGGGAATCAAGACTATGCAGCCTTTGTATTCGGAGTGCCAACAAGTAATAGTGCCAGCCATGGGATTCTGAGCTGAGCTTTGGCCACCGGCACTCGTTCTTTGACAAACTCAGCACTGAATCGTGTGATAACTGACTTACCTCTTAAAACTTTTCCATGCTCATGAAGGAGCGGTTCCATCTTAAGCAACGGTGGGCGTGCCGTGTGCTTATGAAGGAACTGCTCCATCATGGCACCTACCCATGGGGGAAGCGCTGGCGCTCCCCCCATGGTCAGCCCATCTAGCCCCCACAAAGGGGGATGGCCGCGGAAGCTGCTACCCTGACCCCCCAGGCACTCCTATGACGTCAACCCGCACAGCACACGTCGACATCATCAGGAAGCCCTGTACGCGCTGGAAGCCATTTGCTTCCAGGTGTCCAGGTGGAGTGAGGTTAATTTTCTTGCTCCGAAGGGGTGGGGGGTGGAATTTGGGAGAGGAAAGAGTTTTTCCTCTCCCTTGATGTCTCCACGCAGTGCATTTCTGCTGCACAATCAGAACGCTGTGCGCGATTGTGAAGCAGAAATGACCCACTAGGCACCAGGGATTCTTTATTTAGTTAAAGGAAGCGACCGCTTGGGCAAATGGTTGCTTCCTTATGGGGCAATTTTTTTTAAATACTTTTATGCCCCCCCCCCTAACCCTCCCCTGGGGGGACAGATCACCTGCATTTTTGTGTGTTTCGGATCCCGGGTGGGGCAGAATAGCCCACTAGAGCCAGGCATTAAAAAAAATAAAATGGAAGCGACCCCTTGGGCAAGGGTCGCTTCTATGGGGCAAATTTTTATAATGTGTGTATTCTTCCCGCCCGGGGGCAGATTGGCCCATTTTTCTGGCCTTTCTGCCCCCGGGGGGGGGAGGGCAGAAAACCCACTAGGCACCAGGGATTTTGTTTTGTGTGTAATGGAAGCGACATGGTTGCTTCCAAGGGGGTAACATTTTGTTAATGTTTTTTCTGCCCCTCCTGGGGACATATCTGCCCCTTTTTGCCCTTTCTGCCCTAGGCGGGAGGGGAGAGGCAGAAACCCCTACTAGGAACCAGGGATTTATTACTTTTGCAAGGGGGGGCACATTTCTGTCTGCTGTTTTCTTCCCCACCTGGGAGACAGATCGGCCTGACAGACAACCGCACCCAATCCCTTGGGCAAGATCACCCCCCATTTTTCTCAGCCCTGTTTGAAGGCCCAGCTGGCAGATTGACCATTTGGGGAGTGACAAAGCGTGTTATAATGTTAATTGTTTTATTTCTTGTGAATTGCAATTGTAATACTTTATTTCTCCCTTTTTGTTCTAGTTCAAGGCTTTTGGTCTTTGGACGGTTCCAGGTTGTGGTTTTGTTACCGGTGGCTCTTCTGTTGGTGTAGTTGCATGTGTTTGGTAAGAGACATTTTTTGTACAATGTAAATGAGTTTAATTTCTCTGCATGAATGTGTTTTTGCAAAATGGTTTAATAATAGCAGTATGTTTGTCTTCTGTTTTTTGAGTGTAAAAAACATTTGCATTTGTGCTCGATGTGTATTTTGTTATCTTGTGAGTAATTGGTTTAGTTTTTTTCTTCCTAGTGGGATATCATTGGTTTTTGCTGTGTCTCTGCAGAGTAGTTGCTGGTGAGTGTAGCTGTCTCTTGAAAGTGAATTGTATAGTTTTTGATGATATAGATCTTTGTGATAAAGGCACACATTTGTTTTACTTAATTATTTTGCACAGTGTTGGTTGTTGAATTGTGCTTTCTCTTTTCTTAGTAAGGATAATGGCTAGCCGCAGGATTACTGCTCAGCAGGTTGTTGGTATGCTTTTTGAGTCTTCCTCTGACCATGGTTCAGACACTGACACTGCATCTGAGGCAGAGGAGGGAGTGGAAGATTCAGCAGTGAATTTTCCCTCAACATGGAATCATCGGATGATGAAGCTACTTTCAGTGCAGATGAAGTTACTCTTTGTGCGGATGAAGTGCCTGTTTGAGAGGAGGACATTGATGTGCCGAAAATGCAGCAAGAGGCATCTGGGCTGCAGTCTGGGGCTGCAAGGCTTCCCGTTGGAAGTGCTGACCTCTGGGTTGCCCCAGGCATGGTGCAGCCGGCATTGCCAGACTTTACTGGTGTTCCAGGGTGTAGAGTGAATACTGAAAACTTTTTGCTGATACATTTTTTCTGTTTTTAATGAACGATATATTTTTAGCAGAGATTGTTGAGCAGATTAATTTGTATGCTGAACAGTTTTTGAAGGACAATAGTGCCAGCCTTAGGCCCCACTCTAGAGCTACCCGTGGACTCCCGCAAATCTGGAAGAAATGAAGAAAGTCTTGGGTTTCACTTTTTTAATGATCTTGCTAAGGAAGCCATCAATGTCTTCATATTGGTTTACTAGTCCCTTGATGGCAACGGCTATACTTCCAGCAGTCATAAGTTGTGATAGGTATTTGCTTCTTCTTCGGGTTCTGCTTTTAGTCGATAATGGTTTAGGGTTGCCACAAGATCACCCTGATTGTGACCGTCTTTTTAAGATTCGGTCTGTCATTGGTCACTTTGTAGATCGATTTTATGAGATCTATGCTCCAGGGAAATAAATTGCAGTGGATGAGCCTTTGGTCTTGTTCAAGGGCCGCTTGGTTTTTAGGCAATACATTCCTAGTAAGAGGGCACGCTATGGAATTAAGCTGTATATGCTATATGACAGTAGGACTGGATATGTTTCTAATTTCAGGGTGTACACTGATCCAGGTATAAACCACGGGTTGTCCGTCCACTTTTTGAGTGACTGAGAAAATTGTGAGGAAACTTGGTAGAGGACTTTTTAACAAAGGTCACCATTTATATGTAGATAACTTCTACACTGGTGTGCAGTTGTTCAGGGAATTGGCCAAAGTGGACAGTGTTGCTTGTGGCACAATCAGCTCTAACCATAAAGGTTTCTCAAAAGTACTTGTTTGCCAAAAGCTTGTGCTGGGACAGTGCAGTGTGTTGTGTTTCAAGGAACTTCTAGCTGCCAAGTTTTCAGATAGGAGAGATGTCTACATGCTGACTATCATCCATGATGAAAGCACTTCACCTGTGACTGATTGGGGCCAGGTTGCTGAAGCGTGCAAACCTGTGTGCATTTTAGACTATAATAGAAGTTGGCTATCCATCTTTTCCACTAGGCAACCTTTAATGCTTTTTTTGTATTCAAGGATTGTTGTCCTGAGTCAAAGATGACTTTTGCTAAGTTTCAGGAGTCTGTAATAGGCAACCTTGTTGTTATGGAACAGGCAAGTGTTCCTAGAATTTGAGTGGTAGAGGGTGTGGCTAGATTGAAAGATCCCCACTTTCCTGATCACATTCTTCCCACACCCTCAAAACACTTTCCCAGTAAAAGATGTAGAGTCTGTTGGCAAAGAGCTACGCAGAAGGAGACTCATATGTACTGCCCGAGTGTCCTTCTAACCCTGCGCTGTGTGTGCCTGCTTGTTTTAGAATGTACCACATGCAAAATAATTTTGAGAGCATCCATGAGTGGTAAAGTGAACTGCCTGTTCTCTATTGTTTTATACTTTTTTTCAGTTTCAAGGTTGGCATTTGTGCAATGTATTTAGTTTCAGATTTTGTGTCAGTAGATTTGTATCTGTTTGCAATTTGTGTTTTCTTGTTTGTATAAATAAATCCTTAATGTGATGGCGGTGTGTGTAGGCTGATGCTTGACTGGTGGTGTGCGTTGTCTTTTCTGTCTTTCTCAAGCAGGGTGTACCTTGTCTCTTTTTGTGAATGTTGTAATGTGTTGGTTTTGTGCCTGCTGGTGTGAATGGTCTTGTGTGTATCACGTATGAAAGGTGTGTGAGTGGCCTGTAAAGCGGTTGGGGCCTTGACATGGCTTTACAGTTCACGAGCTGCGAGTCACTGGTTCAGTTTTTTATCCTTTCAATTATTGACAGTGCATTTCATTTTTGTGAAATCTCTTGTTAATAAAATTTTATATACTGAACCATCACTCGCCCTTGTGCCAAATCCAAGCAGTATGTGTGTGTGCTTGAGGAATAGATGGCTGTGCAGTAATATGTGTCTTTTTTGTCTCTCTGTCAAGGTGTACATTCTTTCTAAGAAAAACCTACCAACTGTAGATATTGTCATAAACTAAACACCCATGGGAGTACATGGTGATGTCTCTCTTGTGGATCCCGACAAGTTATCTTACCCACAATGTCCTGCAAACCTCAAAATATGACTGTCACATCTTCCTTGCATTATGGAGCCAACATTTTCACGCTTCAGAAAGAAAAGAAAAAATCCTACCACCCAGCATTTCTCCAAGTATCCCAATAGAAATGGTACCTCGCTTGTGTGGGTGGGCCAAGTACCTGTGGCAGGGAAGGACCCAAAACGTATTGTGTAGACATCAAAATTACCTATTTTGAAAGGACCTGGTTTTAGCTGAAAAAATCACTTTTTTCTCAACTTTCTGTGTGGGACGCCATTTGTGCTGGGATGGTGATTCCACACAAAAATATGTAGAAAATTAGTTTTTTTCAGCTAAATTTAAGGTTTACAGGGCATTCTGGGTAGGAAAACGTTGGGGGATCCATGCAAGCCATACCTCATTGGACTCCCCAGGGTTTCTAGTTTTCAGAAATGTTTGGGTTTGGTATTTTCCCAAGATGGCTGCCGACACTGGTTGGGAGGACATTTATGGATCCACGCACATTCAAGAACTTTCCCACACAGAGGTTTGAGAAAAAAAGTGATTTTTTCAGCTAAATTTGAGATTTGCAGGGAATTCTGGGTAGGAAAACGTTGTGGGGCCCATGAAAGCCATACCTCGCTGGACTCGTCCGGATGTCTAGTTTTCAGAAATGGGTGGGTTAGATAGGTTTCCCAAGATGGCCACCGAGCTCGGGGCCAAAAACTCATGGGACCTCCTTGCAAAACTAGGTTGGTTTGTGAAAGATAATTTTGATGTCGCCTAAATATGTTTTGGGCCCTTGCCTGTCACGGGTCCTTGATCCACCCATGCGAGTGAGGCACCATTTTAATTGGGAGACCTGGGGAAATGCTGGTTGGGTGGAAATGTGTGGGTCCAGGCACATTCCAGAACTTTCCCACACAAAAATGTGAGAAAAAAAGTGATTGTTTCAGCTATACCTCGCTGGACTCCCCCGGATATCTAGTTTTCAGAAATGGGTGGGTTAGATAGGTTTCCCTAGATGGCCACCGAGCCCCGGGCCAAAAACTCATGGGACCCCCCTTGCAAAACCAGGTTGGTTTGTGATAGGTAATTTTGATGTTGCCTCAATAGGTTTTCTGTCCCTTGCCTGTCGTGGGTACTTGACCCACCCACACAAGTGAGGTACCATTTTTTTCAGATGACTTTGGGGAAGGCGGGTGGGCGGAATTTTGTGGATCCACGCAGATTCCAGAACTTTTCACCACAGAAATGTGAGGAAAATGTGTTTTTTTCAACAAATATTTAGGTTTGCAAGGGATTCTGGGTTACAGAACCTGGCGAGAGCCAGTCAAGTCACCCCATCCTGCATTCCCCTGGGTGTCTACTTTTCGAAAATCTATAGGTTTGCTATGTTTCCCTAGGGGCCGGCAGAGCTAGGGTTCAAAATCTACAGCTAGGCACTTTGCAAAAAATGGGTCAGTTTTCACTGTAAAAATAAAGTGTGTCCACGTTGCGTTTTGAGCCGTTTCCTGTCGTGGGCACTAGGTCTACCCACACAAGTGAGGTACCATTTTTATCGAGAGACTTAGGGTAACACAGAATTGTAGAGCAACTATTATTACCTATTGACTTTTGATGCATTTCTGCCATCCAAATGTAAGACAATGTGTAAAATATAAGTCATTTTGAAAAATTACCTAGAATTCTTATGCTAGTATGGATACTCCCAATTTCGGAAATGTGCAAATATCTACTGTTTCTAAACTCTGTATTTTGTTGCAATTTCATAAATATATAGTTGTATTTCATACCGATTTTCCATGTATATATTTTCCCAAATTAATTGCTATATACCCAGTACATAATAAAAAAAACATTGCAAGACGCTGCTCAGTTATTGGTTCTGGGCTCGTCGGGGTCTTGGGGAACCTATACGTCCTGTATATACCCACAACCAGAAAGGTCCTGCAGATGTAACGTTATATTGCTTTTAAACAGCTGTCACAATTAGAAGAAGTTACAGGTAAAAACGTTGGCACAAATGGCTGTTTTTTTCAACTAATTTTAACACCATCGCTGCTGCAGTAATTCCCCTCCTGTGCTGCATGATCTCTATTCCCATTGTTCATGACGAGCTGAGCTCGTCATCAGCACAGCTCAACCGTGCCTCATGACGAGCTGAGCTCGTCATGAGCATCGAAGGGGTTAAATGTTTCCTATATTCACTGTTAGTTTCTATAAAGAAACCTTAAAGGATCTACACAAATGCCCCATTGATGAATTTTGAATTCTATCTACTTTTCTCAAATGTATAGCTTTCTAGGATCCATTATTGCTTTCATACCCATTTCTACCATTAACTGGAAGAAAATTGAAAGCACAAAAAATAGCAAAAATAGGCTATATCCCAGTAAATGCCAAAACTGTGTAAAAAATGTTGGTTTTCTGACAAAAGTCTGTCCGTCCCTAAAAGTTGGGAAAATTTTAATTTCAGACCCATAAACCCTTTGTTGATACCATTTGCAGGGCAAACAGACAGACACATTCATTCGCAGTGCTTTTTTCCCATTTTCCCCCTAAAAAGCAAAGGTTAGCTGTCTTTTTGCTAATTTCTGGGCCTCCTTTAGAGGAATCCACAAACCCTGAGTACCTTTAGAACCCCCATTATGTTAGAAGAAAAGGACACAAATTTGGCGTGGATACCTTATGTGGCCAAAAAGTTACAGGGGCCTAAGCGCAAACTACCCTAAATAGCCAAAAAAGGCTTAGCATAGACAGGAGAAATTGCTTTTTTTGCATTTGTCACCCTGAGTGGGAAGGGTATGCCCAGACGTAGGTCCCATGCTCTGCATACCACTGGATTCAAGCTATCCTGGCTGATGAGGGAAGTTACCCCGAAACCAGTCCCAGAATGCTTGGTTCCGGTCCAGGGAAGACCTGGCTTGGCAGTTCCGGCTGGACCGTTCCCATGAGGAACAGGGTGAAGACTGATTTGCATATGACTTGGTCTGAACTGAGGTGACGAAGAGAGCTGAAAAACAATGATAGATTCAACCCAGATCTGTGACAAGAGGTGAGTGTCTGAAAAGTTACAGCGCTCCATCCATCAACTCCTTGTGTTTGCTTCGTTCGCCCTAAGTTAGCAGGGTATGTTCAGACGTTTGTCCCTTGCTCACTTTGCCACTGGATTTAAGCTATCCCGGCTGATGAGTGGTGAAACCCCTAAACCGGTTCCTAGGATGCTTGTTTCCAGTCCAGGGAGGACCTGGCTTGGCAGTTTGGGCTGGACTGCTGCACAGGGTCAAGGCTGATTTGCATATGGCGAGGTCTAAACTGGGGTGGAATGGTGAGCAAAAGAATGATGGAGTTAACCCAGATCTGCTGATTGGGGGTGAATGTTTTGATTTGTTCTGCATTCCATCCACTAATTGTGTGTATTTTGCTTTCTCGACCTTTGTGCGATATGTATACCCAGACGAGGTTCCCGGGCTCACTGTGCCACTGCATTCAAGGTATACTGGCTGATGAGGGGTGAAACCCTGAAACCAGTCCTAGGATGCTTTTTTCCAGTCCAGGGAGGACCTGGATTGGCATTTCAGGCTGGACTGTTCCCATGAGGCACAGGGTCAAGACTGATTTGTATATAGCCAGGTCTAAAGAATGATGGATTTAACCCAGATCTCTTGACTGGGGGTGAATGTTTGATTCATTGAGTAATTCCTCCATCATTTGCTGCCACAGCACTTTTTGTCCTAAGTGGTATGGGCATGCTCAGATGTGTGTCCATTGCTCGTTGTGTTACTGGATTGAAGCTAGCCTGGCAGAAAAATAGTCTCAGGCTGCTCATTTCCAGCTCAGGGAAGACCTGGCTTGGCAGTTCGGGCTAGACTGTTCCCATGAAAAACAGGGTCAAGACTGATTTGCATATGGCTGGGTCTGAACTGGAGTGGGAAAGTGAGCTAAAGAACAAAGATGGATTCAACTCAGATCTGTGACTGGGGGTGAATGTCTGAAAAGTTTCAGTGCTCCGTCCATCATCACCTTGTGTTAACTTACCTCAATCAATTCAAGTACTTTATTCGATTTTCACCAAGTAAAAAATCATAAAAGCAGTACATAGTAAACAAATTACACATTATAGATACACACAATAGTTTTAAAAACAGCATTAAATCCAAGTATGGTGATAAATCGATAATTAATAAATTCATGATAGATTCCGTGATTTTACGACACTTTTTAAGAACATTGACATAGAACTAATACATAGGGGGTTTCCTAATTGTTGGAGATGTAAATAAGCTGGCCTACATTGACTCCAAGCCCCATCTCTAAGATAAGATTTCAACCATCTCGCCCGTTCTTTTTTATACCGTTTGCAAAATAGTACCAAATGGAAGGTAGACTGGGTAGATATGTTGTCGCATGGGCATGGGGCCAGAGTTCTATTCCAGTCATTTTTCTCCGGATATGAGACCCGGCGGTGAAATATATTGAACCTGAATCTGGTCAGGACAAAGCGCTCAAATCCCAAAGTAATCAGAGTTAGGTAGGGTTGCATTTTGAAGGTAATCAGCAGCGGCTGATGTTCGAGAACGGTTCTTTTGCTGACTTCATTCCCAAGCCTTAAGGTATTAAAATGTTCCATACACAGGTTTTTTAAAGCTTTTTTAGGAATGTTCCCAATTGATTCAGGTTTATCATACCATTCTGGCTTGTCAATATCCGTCAGGGCTTTCCTCACATACTCAAGCCATTTGATTCTTTTTGCGTTGGCTAAATTCTTAACATCCAGGATAATTTCTCGATTGAGAGCCAGTTCTTGCGTTGCCCAAATTCTCCTCCAGAGTAGGATTGGCTGGATTTTAATCAGATCTGTCAAATAGTCCATGCCTAGTTCTAAATGGCAGTTATAATTTGACATACTTTTCGGAAGGGACAAAAGGTAGCGAAAAAAATTATTTTCAATAACCTGGAGCATCGTCACATCATGATATCCCCATATCCCTGCCCCATACAGGGCGATACTTCTACATTTGGCCACATAAATGTTAAGCATTATACCAGGTTGTTTTCTGCCCAATTTACTGGCAAAATGCTTTATCGCCGCAACTGAGCGTTTAAATGCTAGCGCTCTGTTTTTTACCTCGGGCCCCATCCCCCTGTTGCCTCAATTGTGACCCCTAAATATGGAAATGTTTTTGTGGCTTGAAGTAGGGTGCCTGCCGCCTTAAGTTGTTTACATCTGGCTCCTCCTTTACCAGAAGCCATCACATAGGACTTTTTTGCATTCAGGTTGAGGCCCCTCTCTTCCATGTATGTTATATATCTATGCAATACTTTTTGCGCGCCGACCTTTGTTCTTGCCATCAACACAGCGTCATCCGCATACAAAAGGGAGCTGATCTGCGTATTCCCGGCCTTAGGAGAGTCAATGTTGCTGGCACCCAATTCCCTCTCCAAGCTGTTAGTGTAAAGAGAGAAAAGGAATGGGGCCAGCACACACCCTTGCCTCACCCCCTTCTGTATGCGAAAAGACCCTGTGCATTCCCCCCCAGCCCATACCTTACTCTGGCAGAGGCATTCGAATATAATTGTCTTAGGAAGAGGACTATCGAAGAATCCACTTTCATCTCTTCTAATGTCGACCACAATTTATCATGTACAACACAATCAAATGCCGACGAAAGGTCGACGAAGATTGCGTAGAAACACCCCTCTTTTGCACTGATATATTTCCCCTGCAAAAGAACAAAGTTTAGCACTTGTTCCACAGTACCCATCCCTAGTCGGAAACCATATTGTACTGGGGTCAAGATATTTTGATCTTCAGCCCAATCCTGGAGCCTAGTCAGGATTACTCTTCCTGCAATTTTTACTATTGAGTCCAGTAGTGATATTGGTCTATAATTTGATGGGCTTTCCCTATCCCCCTTTTTGTATATAGGGATAATCAGTGATTCTGCCCAGGTTTTAATGAAACCAATATCACAACATACCCCCATTACACGTAAACATACAGGTGCCCAAAGATCTATGTTCTTTTTGTAAAGATCACTTGGGATCCCATCTGGGCCCGGGGCTTTATTGTTTTGAGAAGATTTAATTGCAACCTTGACCTCCTCTAATTCGAACTCTAGTGGGATCGGGTGATGCTTACTTGGTAATTGTGGCTCGGTTAGCGTGTCACAATACAATTTAGAGAAAAACTCTACCCATGCATTTTCATCGATAGCTATATCTATTTTAGCTGTCGCCTTGTTATTAATAAATGGTGAGTTAACTACCTGCCAAAATAACTTAGGGTCTCTACTTTCCGCTGCCTCCAATAAATCTTGCCAAGCCTTCTCCTTGATTGCTTTCTTCCTTTGATCTCTTGTGACCTTATACGCTTTCCTTAATACTCTGATGGTCTCAGGATCCCTTGCTGGGTCTTTTAGGGCCTTTTTTAGCGCATTGTGTGCCTTAGTGCATTCAGTGTTAAACCACCCCTTTGGAGTGTTTTGCTTTTTTAGGCACTTTCTAGTCAGAGCACCCTTTATAATTTCCGTAATGTTATGAAAGGCCTCCAGTGTTTCTGCACTTGTGGGATTAACCTCTAAACATACAAGTAGCGATGGGAGAGCCTCATGGACTATTCTTTGCATAATTTTTTCCGGGTCTGCCATGCTCCATTTTAAAGCAATACCATTTCGTCGTGCTACCTCTAAGTTCTGGGTCCATGTTAAAATCTCAGTTAGTGTATTTATTTTAACATCCTGTATGTTAAGTACCATTTTTAACGGTAGGTGATCGCTCAGACCCATAGCAAGGGTTTCAAAATTCATAACACTACTACCAAACCAATTTGGTAGAATTATGAAATCAATAGTTGACTGTAGTCCTCTTGCCATAAAGGTTGAAGTGAATTCAACCTTAGGGTAACATAGCCTATTTGCAAACCCTAGATCAAGCTTGGCCATAATATCATTTAGGATTTCCCCTTTAGAATGATGAGCGAAATGACTACTATCCCCTTGTTCCCCTACCCCATAATCTGCAAAACCACATGTGTCGCTAGTACATATATTTACGTTAAAATCACCAGCCCAAATCCAGATTAATTCCTTCCCTTTCAAGGGTTTTACCTCCCTCATTTCTTTGTACACTTGCATTAGTACTTCCCTGAAGTGTGCATTTTCGATGTTGTTATAGAAATTAATAACTATCAGCACACTCCTACCATTTAAATCAATCGTGACAAGTTGAAAGTAGGGTGACGTGGATCTACCTATACTAGTGCTAGTGTTTAAACGATTGGACACGTAGACACATAGACCCCCTTTATTCCTGCCATGGTTGGAAATTACTGCAGGAACATGAAAAGTTTTAAAACCCTCTATATGCACCTCCTTTAAAGCCCAGGTTTCCTGGACACAGAGTATGTCAATGCTGGTTACAAACTCACCCCAAAGAGTTTCTGTCACTTTGTTGGCAATCCCACACACATTCCACGTTACTACATTTATTAGCTGTTCTTTTGTTCTATTTATCAGCTTTGCCTCTCCCCCAGCATTCTTACTAGCTTCCCTCTCTATTGGGATTTCATTGACCTTATCCTTTGTACAGTTTGCCTTTTTAATTTTATTCGTCATCCCTATTTCATTGTCTAGGGTCGTGTTTCTTTTACTTCCTGAACCTTTGTCAGATGTTGGACTCTTATGTGTAGTTTCCTTATCCCTCACCTTATTTTCTTTAGTTTTAATTTTGGATTTAGTAAGTCAATCATTTGAATCTAGGCCCGAAAGTGGTTCAAAGAGATTATGAAGAGGAATATTCCAGTAAGAATTTGGGTTTGTATGGTGATATTTATTACCTAAACCATACTCAAACTCATTGGAATGATAAGGCAAGAAGGTGGATGGGAGGTCATGGTACCTGTAATAGTTATTGCTTGGGCCATACTCAGACGTGTTGGAATATTGCGGCAAAGGGGTAGGTGGCAGATCGTAGTACCTGTCCCTGCTTAGGCTGTGTCCAAGTCTATTGGGGTGATGTGGCAAAAAGCCAGGTGGCGGCTCATAGTACCTGTGCCTATCTAGGCTGGGTTGTTGTCTATAGTTGGCTGGTGCACGGGAGTTATGGTGACTCCATTTTGAAGGATGGGTACGGGGCTTACGGGGCTTCATCATACCTTGAGGATAAAAATAACTCAAATTTCGGGTGGCTACAGAGCCATCCTGCCTTCCCGAAAACCAATCAGAGATATGGTTAACTACCCTGTAATCCCTGAAATTTATGATGATTACATCACCTTCAATTTCTTTTGGTCTCACGCCCACCCAGTCACAGCATCTAACAGATATAATCTCCCCATTTAAATGTGGTGGGAGTGGTCTGTTAGCCCTCAGCCAGTGGTTTACTTTGTTTTTTAGGGATATGTCAGGCTCTATACTACCCTCTGTTAACTTGGGGACCCCAGTCAATATAATGACATAGTTTAGTGACTCAGGGGGTAGATCTACATTTTTAATATATTTTGTTTTGTATAGAGTTTGAGGTGGATTATAGGGCAGAGATACCCGCCACCCCCTCTCGACGCAATCCCCAAGGATGGGAAACTGGAAACTGTTCTGAACTTTTGGAAGGCGGGAGGGAGTGACCCTCCCGGCCGTATTTATTAAAATATGAAACAAAATTAAAACATTAAAATAACAGTTTCATATTATGTACAATTTCATTTCCACATTACGATGTTTGGCTAACCTTAACAGATCTCTAATACAAAGGTTCTCCTAGCCGAACTAACATCCTACAAAACATTTGACTTGAAATTGTACATCCTAACGTTAAGGGCCAACGGCAAGGTCGTAACCGGTGTCAGATCCCTAAACCAGAACATACCCCCCTCACTTGTGAGGGGGGGCGACCGCACAGAGGCATACCTCAAGTGCATCTACCAATTTCCCTTTGACTTGACGGGGGCCCCAATGGACTCGACGCCATTTAACGGTCGTCCGAGGACTCGTGTGAGGTGTCTAAAAGGTAGCGTAAACCCCCTCCCGAACCCCACACAACTTACCCATCTGCCGTCGCAGATGTCCTGGCCCCAGGAAATTCCCCAGGAGGGCCGTTAGCCCCTCCTATCGAGGAAGGGGCCTTGACCGCCTTTCCTTTCCTTCCGGCGGCCCATCCTTAGAAGGGACCGCCTCCCCGTTGAGGGGCCAATGGCCACCTCCCCCGAGCGCTCCCATCCGTAATGGGTGACGCCCCCCCATAGGGATCTTCCAATTACTGCTCACCGATCATGACCTTACCGCCCGACCAAAATAAATACGACAATTTAACTAAAATCACTAAATTACAAAACAACCATAACTATTTCACGTATGATTACTGATCAATACTGGTGCAGAATAACTTTTATTTGAAAAACATACTGTAGATGACCATTCTTTATTGCATACTCAAAATAACACGACAAACATCACAACCTGCAAGAAATAGAGTTACCACATCAAAACTTTATTCAAAACAACTGGCTGTCCTCAGGGGCTGGTGGGTGGGTCAAAATTGGCTCTTCGTTCCGTCTCGAGCTCACGTGCAGCGGGGAGGTGCAGCTTCAGAGCACAGGAACAAGAGGATGCTTTCTTGGCTTGTTGCTCCTTTTATCCGTCTTTGGGCGGGCGTAAACCCGCCTCCGCCTGCCCCCCGGGGGCGTGGCCGGCGGCGTCAGCGTCTAGGACAACCCCCTACAGGGCGGGAAAAGGCGTGCCCCGGCTACGCCGCTTCGGGCATACCAGCCGGGACTCGCCCCCCGCCCAAGATGGCCTCCCGGGGGGATCGGGGTACTCCTCCATACGTTCGGGGAGACCGAGTGGTCGCCCCTTTCCATATGGCAGAGATACCCGCCACCCCCTCTCGACGCAATCCCCAAGGATGGGAAACTGGAAACTGTTCTGAACTTTTGGAAGGCGGGAGGGAGTGACCCTCCCGGCCGCATTTATTAAAATATGAAACAAAATTAAAACATTAAAATAACAGTTTCATATTATGTACAATTTCATTTCCACATTACGATGTTTGGCTAACCTTAACAGATCTCTAATACAAAGGTTCTCCTAGCCGAACTAACATCCTACAAAACATTTGACTTGAAATTGTACATCCTAACGTTAAGGGCCAACGGCAAGGTCGTAACCGGTGTCAGATCCCTAAACCAGAAAATACCCCCCTCACTTGTGAGGGGGGGCGACCGCACAGAGGCGTACCTCAAGTGCATCTACCAATTTCCCTTTGACTTGACGGGGGCCCCAATGGACTCGACGCCATTTAACGGTCGTCCGAGGACTCGTGTGAGGTGTCTAAAAGGTAGCGTAAACCCCCTCCCGAACCCCACACAACTTACCCATCTGCCGTCGCAGATGTCCTGGCCCCGGGAAATTCCCCAGGAGGGCCGTTAGCCCCTCCTATCCAGGAAGGGGCCTTGACCGCCTTTCCTTTCCTTCCGGCGGCCCATCCTTAGAAGGGACCGCCTCCCCGTTGAGGGGCCAATGGCCACCTCCCCCGAGCGCTCCCATCCGTAATGGGTGACGCCCCCCCATAGGGATCTTCCAATTACTGCTCACCGATCATGACCTTACCGCCCGACCAAAATAAATACGACAATTTAACTAAAATCACTAAATTACAAAACAACCATAACTATTTCACGTATGATTACTGATCAATACTGGTGCAGAATAACTTTTATTTGAAAAACATACTGTAGATGACCATTCTTTATTGCATACTCAAAATAACACGACAAACATCACAACCTGCAAGAAATAGAGTTACCACATCAAAACTTTATTCAAAACAACTGGCTGTCCTCAGGGGCTGGTGGGTGGGTCAAAATTGGCTCTTCGTTCCGTCTCGAGCTCACGTGCAGCAGGGAGGTGCAGCTTCAGAGCACAGGAACAAGAGGATGCTTTCTTGGCTTGTTGCTCCTTTTATCCGTCTTTGGGCGGGCGTAAACCCGCCTCCGCCTGCCCCCCGGGGGCGTGGCCGGCGGCGTCAGCGTCTAGGACAACCCCCTACAGGGCGGGAAAAGGCGTGCCCCGGCTACGCCGCTTCGGGCATACCAGCCGGGACTCGCCCCCCGCCCAAGATGGCCTCCCGGGGGGATCGGGGTACTCCTCCATACGTTCGGGGAGACCGAGTGGTCGCCCCTTTCCATATGGCAGAGATACCCGCCACCCCCTCTCGACGCAATCCCCAAGGATGGGAAACTGGAAACTGTTCTGAACTTTTGGAAGGCGGGAGGGAGTGACCCTCCCGGCCGCATTTATTAAAATATGAAACAAAATTAAAACATTAAAATAACAGTTTCATATTATGTACAATTTCATTTCCACATTACGATGTTTGGCTAACCTTAACAGATCTCTAATACAAAGGTTCTCCTAGCCGAACTAACATCCTACAAAACATTTGACTTGAAATTGTACATCCTAACGTTAAGGGCCAACGGCAAGGTCGTAACCGGTGTCAGATCCCTAAACCAGAAAATACCCCCCTCACTTGTGAGGGGGGGCGACCGCACAGAGGCGTACCTCAAGTGCATCTACCAATTTCCCTTTGACTTGACGGGGGCCCCAATGGACTCGACGCCATTTAACGGTCGTCCGAGGACTCGTGTGAGGTGTCTAAAAGGTAGCGTAAACCCCCTCCCGAACCCCACACAACTTACCCATCTGCCGTCGCAGATGTCCTGGCCCCGGGAAATTCCCCAGGAGGGCCGTTAGCCCCTCCTATCCAGGAAGGGGCCTTGACCGCCTTTCCTTTCCTTCCGGCGGCCCATCCTTAGAAGGGACCGCCTCCCCGTTGAGGGGCCAATGGCCACCTCCCCCGAGCGCTCCCATCCGTAATGGGTGACGCCCCCCCATAGGGATCTTCCAATTACTGCTCACCGATCATGACCTTACCGCCCGACCAAAATAAATACGACAATTTAACTAAAATCACTAAATTACAAAACAACCATAACTATTTCACGTATGATTACTGATCAATACTGGTGCAGAATAACTTTTATTTGAAAAACATACTGTAGATGACCATTCTTTATTGCATACTCAAAATAACACGACAAACATCACAACCTGCAAGAAATAGAGTTACCACATCAAAACTTTATTCAAAACAACTGGCTGTCCTCAGGGGCTGGTGGGTGGGTCAAAATTGGCTCTTCGTTCCGTCTCGAGCTCACGTGCAGCAGGGAGGTGCAGCTTCAGAGCACAGGAACAAGAGGATGCTTTCTTGGCTTGTTGCTCCTTTTATCCGTCTTTGGGCGGGCGTAAACCCGCCTCCGCCTGCCCCCCGGGGGCGTGGCCGGCGGCGTCAGCGTCTAGGACAACCCCCTACAGGGCGGGAAAAGGCGTGCCCCGGCTACGCCGCTTCGGGCATACCAGCCGGGACTCGCCCCCCGCCCAAGATGGCCTCCCGGGGGGATCGGGGTACTCCTCCATACGTTCGGGGGGACCGAGTGGTCGCCCCTTTCCATATGGCAGAGATACCCGCCACCCCCTCTCGACGCAATCCCCAAGGATGGGAAACTGGAAACTGTTCTGAACTTTTGGAAGGCGGGAGGGAGTGACCCTCCCGGTCGCATTTATTAAAATATGAAACAAAATTAAAACATTAAAATAACAGTTTCATATTATGTACAATTTCATTTCCACATTACGATGTTTGGCTAACCTTAACAGATCTCTAATACAAAGGTTCTCCTAGCCGAACTAACATCCTACAAAACATTTGACTTGAAATTGTACATCCTAACGTTAAGGGCCAACGGCAAGGTCGTAACCGGTGTCAGATCCCTAAACCAGAAAATACCCCCCTCACTTGTGAGGGGGGGCGACCGCACAGAGGCGTACCTCAAGTGCATCTACCAATTTCCCTTTGACTTGACGGGGGCCCCAATGGACTTGACGCCATTTAACGGTCGTCCGAGGACTCGTGTGAGGTGTCTAAAAGGTAGCGTAAACCCCCTCCCGAACCCCACACAACTTACCCATCTGCCGTCGCAGATGTCCTGGCCCCGGGAAATTCCCCAGGAGGGCCCGTAGCCCCTCCTATCCAGGAAGGGGCCTTGACCGCCTTTCCTTTCCTTCCGGCGGCCCATCCTTAGAAGGGACCGCCTCCCCGTTGAGGGGCCAATGGCCACCTCCCCCGAGCGCTCCCATCCGTAATGGGTGACGCCCCCCCATAGGGATCTTCCAATTACTGCTCACCGATCATGACCTTACCGCCACAGGCCGGATAGTTGACCGGCTATCCGGACCCCCCACAAAACTCCTACCTAAAGGTCATGTTTTAAACTCTTCAGCCAAGCAATGAAGTCTCCTATGAGTAACTCATTCCCCACCCGGGACAAATGGACCCCATCTCCCAAATACATACTGTCCCCTTTGATACAACCATGCGGGATAGAATGCAGTGCACTTGAACGAAACAATCTACCCAACTTGTTATTTACTTTCTTCACTGAGTGGTTCAGAGCAGAAACCGAAATCGCCCCCCGCCACATTTTACGTGGAATCATATGGGACCATGCAATGGTGCACCCTGGAACTCTTCTCGCCAACCAACTTACAGTGGAAAGCATTGCCTCGAGAAGCAGTCGTCTACCAGTGGTCACCAAATCATTACCCCCAAGATGGACTATGATTATAGACGGCGGTGACCTTGTCCGCCCTAACAAACCCTCGAAAAAGGATTGAAACTGGTCAATACAGAGCCCGCCCCTTCCGTAGAAGGTTACCCTGTACCCGTATTCCCCAGCCATGTGAATCATGTCACCTGCCTTGAATACGTCTGCGGCACGCCTCACGTATGAGTGGCCCACGACCCACACCTCTCTTTCCGCAGCCGGTGATGTCTGACCGCTGGTTCCCAGGTGTCGGGTCGACTGCCCAGTCCGCCCCGCCTCGTAAGGTTGCGCAACTGAAAACCAAACAAAAACAAGAAGCATGAGTACATCATTACAGCTTCACAACATGTGCAACCGCACATACCTTTTGTAACAGTTCGAGGACCAACGCCCCAAACGCATTACTTTTTCCACACTCAGACCCCTGGCTGTAGCCTCAGTAGCAGCCCCTATCCGAAAGGAGTGGGTCCCGAAGTCGCCGGGGTTCAAGCCCGCGGCCGAAATTGACATCGCAAGCACCCGCCGGAACTGAAACCTCGTCAGTGGGGTGGCGTCAGCGTGTCTCAACAAGGTCCCCCCCCATGATGCCACCCTCTGCGCTAAATACTCCTCTACGCAAACAACAGGGCACATGGAAGACCCGGGAATCCTCTGAATGATTATGCAGTCCCCAATCGCACCCTGATCGGTTTTTGACCTGAAAAACGAGACAGTCATCGTCTCGACCTTGACCCGGATGTGCTCGCAGCACAGTCCCCCCATCGTATCCCGCTTGTTCTTTGCCACTAGTTCGCTTACCCGCATAGCCCCATGGAATGCTAGCGCAAATGCGGCTCGGAATAACACAGTTTCATACTGGGATGAACATGTTGCAGGGAGTACGGAGAATAACAGGGCCAACCTATCCAGACCTATCGGGTGCCTCTCGTCTACTCTGCGACCCTCAAGGCGTTGCCACCCACGTAGCGCTTTCTGAACCACAAAAGACGCTGTGGGGTCCTGAATCCCATGAGCCTTTGCCATAAAGGAAATGGCGGCCCGATGCCTCTGGGCCGTAGCTACTGATTTGCCTGCCTGATGTAAAGACAGCAAGAATTTTACGACAAGCTCTTCCTGTCCCCAAAGCTCCCCCCTAGCAGAACCCAAAAAGGACCAATAGGAACGGAACGCCCCTTCATATGCCTTACTTGTCCTGGGTGCTAAACTCTCTCCCACGAGGTTTTGTAGTTCGGGGCACCGAGAGACCAGAGAGCTTCGGGAAAGGGTGCCGCCACCGGGTCCGCTGTGGGCAGAAAACCCCAGAAGGCCTGCATACGGAAACGAGAAAGTGCATCAGCCGCTTGGTTCAGTACCCCCGGGACATGTCTTGCCCTAAAGAGCACATTCAACTGCATACAAAATAACACAATTTCTTTGAGCAGTCTCAGAATCCATTTGCAACGTGCTGCCTGACTATTGATACATTCAACCACAGTCATGTTATCAGACCAGAACACCACCGAGTGATCCCGGAACCCCTCTGGCCACGTTTTCAAGGCCACCAGAATAGGGAAGAGTTCGAGAAAAGCAATGTTACTCGTCAGCCCGCACTCGTGCCACCATGACGGCCATTTTTGAGCCGACCATTGTGTCCCAAATATGGCCCCAAAACCTATACTCCCCGCCGAATCTGTCCAAAGCCCCAGCTCCTCGGAGGACACCGCTGGTTTGTTCCAGACAATTCGACCATTGAAATCCGCCAGAAATGCCAACCAAATGCGCATGTCCTGGCGAACCTCTGCCGAGAGCCTCGTGCGGTGATGTCCTTCCTTCAGGCCGACCATGGCTTGTGCAATCGAGCGGGAAAAGGGGCGGGCCATTGGCATCACTCTCAGGGCAAAATTCAACTGACCCACCACTTGTTGCAATTGATGCAGGTTTACTTTCGTCGCACGAATACATGTTTCAAGGGATGTCCCAAATTTTAACACTTTTTCCCTGGGTAATCTAAAACAACCTTCTACTGAGTCGAGCTCGATCCCCAGGAACTCGAGCAAAGTTGAGGGACCCACAGTCTTACCTGGCGCCAATGGCACACCAAATTGATTCATTAAGACACGAAATTCATGTAAGGCCTTACCACATTCAGGATCCCCGGCTGCCCCCAAAAACAGAAAGTCATCGAGATAATGCATAACATGTCGAAAACCCGTTTTCCTTGTGAATGCCCATTGCAGAAAACAACTGAATTTCTCAAAATAGGCACAAGATATAGAGCACCCCATTGGCATACATCTATCCATGTAATAGCGACCCTGAAACATAAAACCAAGGAGACGCTGATCGTCTGGGTGTACCGGGAGCAACCGGAACGCTGACTCGATATCCGATTTTGCCATCAGCGCCCCGGGCCCCAGGCGATTCAACATGGCGACGGCCTCATCAAAAGATGCGTACCGCACCGAACACACTTCCGGGTCTATTGCATCGTTCACGGAAAGACCACGTGGAGCTGACAAGTTATGTATTAGCCGAAACTCACCCGGGTCCTTCTTGGGGACCACCCCTAGAGGGGAACAAACAAAGTTAGCAACCGGTGGAAAATCGAATGAACCGGCAACACGACCTCAAGTCACCTCCTTCCCAATCTTTACCTGAACCACCGCCGAATGCTGCAAGGCCGACAGTTGGTTCTTACAGTTTGCTACACCGTGAAAATCCCCCACTGGGATGCGGAAACCATATGAAAACCCGTCCCGCAACACCCCAGCGGAAGCATGATCCGGGTATTCGTTGAGCCAAGGAATCATTGCCATGGTATCAATCGGAGTAGGAAAAGGCGCCCCTCGGACTAGTTCAGACCTGTTTGGCGCTTCCCTTACCACCGTTATCACCCGTCTTGGCTCTGCACATGGACTCAGGATGGGATGACTGCCCACACCCCCCACAATCATGTCTGAACTTGCATGACCCCTGGGGCCTCGTACATTTTCCCCTGTTGAAATTCCAACAAATCCCCTTTTTACCTGTGTTGCCACTCGACTTCGGGTGGTGTTCGTTACCTGCACCTGTCCGAAAGGGTGTCCCAGAGGGTTGGCGGGAAGATTCACCCCCATTACTCCCTGACAATGGCACTTTTAACATTCCTGAACTCTCCATTTTCTGCCACGAGACAGAATCGAAACAATCCCATGTTAGAACTGGGTTGTGCTCCTTAGCCTTTCTAAAAAGATTGTCATAACAGAACCACTGATTGCCCCCGTACGTGAGGGAATATTCCATGATACGTGACTGATAAATAGGCAACTCGGTCAATAACTCGGGCCTGCGCTCACCCATGATGGAGGTAAAAATGCCCCACGCTCTGCCCCAAGTACCTATGTTTTCGTCAACCTTAAAGGCGGCCATTTTCGCGCGCCAAACACTCGGATGCATGAGCTCCTTTTGGCTCTTCACATGCTCTATCTCGTAGTGGTCGGTAAGCAATGAAAACATGTTTACATATTTATCCGCCCAAATCATTTCCTTAATTTCCAGTGGAACATGCTGGGCAATCTTCTCCCTTCGAGAAGGTACAGACCCCTCCCCCGCAATCGGCAATGGCCGCTTACCTGAAGTAGATCCCGTACTTGCCGCCGAACTTGGGCCTGCTGCACTTTCAGCCGCCGGAACCTGTGGGGGAACAGAAGATGGTGCCTTTGCGGCCTCTCTGGATTCCCGCAGCTGTCTCATTACTGCCTGGGCGTCGTCAGCCGTGGCGCCCTTACTATCTTTCCCCAACCACGCTGCCAATTGCGCCGCCAACTCGGGGGGCATATCTTCCCCGTTCACGGGGGTGACCACCACGGGGATCGGATGCCCCTCCTTCGGAACCGAGGTTGGCTCCTCAAGTGGAGTATCGGGAACCGGGGTTTCCCCCCCAAGTGCCCCCCTCTTTGACCTCTTGCCTCTCCCGCTAGGGACTACTCCCGGCAAAGCTGGTCCGATGACTCGCTTCGGTCCTCCCTCCCCGTCTTTAGCCGCCATCTGCTTCTTCAAATCGGCTACCTCCTTTATGAGCATGCGTAGCATCTGATCGGTACCGACCCGCTTTCCGACCTTCTTGCCCGGCATTCTCAAGCGAAGATATCTGTAAGACAAAGAGAAAGATTACAACGCTCAAAATTGGCTCTTCGTTCCGTCTCGAGCTCACGTGCAGCGGGGAGGTGCAGCTTCAGAGCACAGGAACAAGAGGATGCTTTCTTGGCTTGTTGCTCCTTTTATCCGTCTTCGGGCGGGCGTAAACCCGCCTCCGCCTGCCCCCCGGGGGCGTGGCCGGCGGCGTCAGCGTCTAGGACAACCCCCTACAGGGCGGGAAAAGGCGCGCCCCGGCTACGCCGCTTCGGGCATACCAGCCGGGACTCGCCCCCCGCCCAAGATGGCCTCCCGGGGGGATCGGGGTACTCCACCATACGTTCGGGGGGACCGAGTGGTCGCCCCTTTCCAGTTGTTTCCCTTGTCTCTACCACTGCGGGGACCTTTTTTGTCGTAGTCATAGCTTTTCCCACCTGGGGTGCCAGAGTTCCCGTCGGTGTCACCCTTTTGTCATTATAAGTTAAGGTTGTTTGTGGCTGAGTCTTAGTGTGAGTCACTGTGTTCTGTGTTAAGTGCGCGTCTGCTTGACCATTTTCTCCCCCTTTGCTCTGTCCCATTGCTTCAGTTGTTTGGATCTCCAGTATACGATCCACGGTTTTACCCAGCATTTTTACCCTCTCCAAGATAGGGAGCATAAAGGATCTAAGAAGATGTTCAATGTCCTCTATAAGCCCTCCGTGCATCTTACTAAAAGAAGGCGCACTCTCCCCTGTTTGTGGCTTACTTGGTACTTCTTTCACACTGTCCTTGGGAGTTTTATTATTGGAGTTCTTTGAAGGCGGTGGCGCTTTTATAGATTCAGGCCTTTTTCTGTTCCCAGCCTTTCGCGCCTTTTTCCTTGGCGGGGAATGACATACTTCGCGACTTCTCTTACTCTGTATTGTGTTAACTTTTAAAAAGTATTTATTTTAAAGAACAGGGGTCCTAAGGATTCACAATATGACAAGAAGATAACAATATAGACTACAATCAGTGCTATATTTTTTGAAAAAACGCCCAGCCGGACGTAAGTTTATTCATAGGATAACGTTGGAGTCGTGTTGGCCCAAGGAGAGGCCAAAGATAGTAGCAAGATAGGGTACAGTCCTGTACCTATCCCGAAAGGTTTAGAAGAGATAAACCAGGAAGAGGGAGATAGAACAAGGAAGAAGTTTTTCAGGCAAGCAAGAAGTTTTTGAGCCAGAAGGTGACTTGTAGTTACAGTAAATGCAGTTACAACAAATTCACCCTGCAGTGTCAACAATTTCAAATAAACATATTAAGTAATATGCTACACTGCATATTGCGTCGACGTTTCGATCCCTAAGGGCTCATAATACAATGGGATCATCATCAGGACAATTTTTACAGTTAGTGCCTGCAGTAAATGAAGCCTGTAAAGAAAAGGGGGGGAAAAATAATGACAATTTTAAGGCCTAGGCCTACAACAAGGGACATTTCAAGAAAACTTAATAAACGACAGGGCACACTAATAAGTTAAAAGGCCATTTCATTACTTGAACTCGCCGGTTCTTAGGTGGTGTGATTGTGATTTTTAAAAATTATTTACATGTGGAGAAGTGCTAAAAAAGCGGCGCAGTGACATAGGTGTCATTCATCAAGAATTGTGCTATATCCGTGGTGACATGGGAGATGCTTTTATTGCGTTGTATGTGCTCTGTGATGAAGTGACTCAGTGAGTGAAATAGTGCCTATGGGCAGTCACCTTTCCAATTGAGGGCAAGAGTAAGTCTTTTCAGGAGCCGGAATTTGAGGATGAGGGGGTTCATGATGTAACTCCCTGTGCAGGGTACTGGGTGCAGCCAGGTAAAAATTAAAAATTACTACCATTAGTCGTGCTGCCATGGTTGTGCAGTATCCAGGTCGGAATCGCACTAAGGGGTAAGGCTTACCTGGCGCTACTACTAGTCGCCTTTGATTGGAATAATTCTTCTTACCGGAGGAAAGGAATTTCCACCCGGTTCGCAACATCAATTGCTGTGAGATATTATAATGTTGCCGTTAGTCTAGGGCTCAGATTGAATCATTAAAATTAGTGCAGGGAGGAAAGGAGGCTTACCTGGCCACATATAGTGTGGGCCAAGTAGGGGTGGGGAAGAAAGGTCTGTTATTTTCCGTGTTACGGAGGTCTCCTTCTGATGGATCCTCGTGGTTTCTGGGGATTTTAAGTTTAAACGTAAATGGCTCTGATACTGGTAGGAGAGCTGCAGATATCCGCATTTGCATGTGGAAGGCTTACCTAGCTACGTATGTTGTAGCCGAGGGCGTGGAAAGGAATAGGCGCTCTTCTTTTAGGAAGCTTGGAGTCAATCCATAGGGTTGCTGGAGAGGAAAAATAAACGAATGAAGGACCGGGCTCCGTAATTGACGGAGCGTTCTAATTACCGGCATTCAGAACACGGGCTTACCTTGCTTCTGGGTGGAAGCAGCGGCGGGTTGGGCGAAGCTCGATCAGCTTCTGCCCTCTTCACAGTGGCAGCGCGGGTCCGCTGTGTGTGAAATCCTCGTGGGCTAGGCTTAAGTGGTTGGAAACTGAAAAGGAACGAAGGACTAATTCCAGTAGTCGGTATTGGCAGACATCTTGGACTAGTATCGAGTGGCTACTATTTGGCGGACATCTTGTGATGGTTAATTCGGCAGGGTCCCCAGTACTTTCGATTTGCACAATAATTATGCCTGTAATATCGGGAGTGGCACGAACATCGTGAATTGGGCATTAATCAAGTGATGTGACATGAAATATATACCATATTGTATTATGGCGTGAAGTGGTGCTAAAGGGGGGTGAATTAAACTTGTGCAGATAAGGCGAGTAGTGCTGGCCAGCCATGCTCTACATTCATACACATCTGAGTTGATAGGGTTAAACCATCAATGTTTTCAAATTTCTGGTGTTCAAAACACATTATCTCAAGGAGAACACATTATATACAATGTTTAACTGATTGTTTTGGGCTGCATACAAATACTTAGAGGAGTGATGTCCAGTCCTCTGTGCGATTAAGTCCCTTGTGAATAGAGTCCAGTAGTATTATACATTTTAGCTCTTCTTTATTCAGTAGGTGGGACATGCTGCCCCCTCTTGGTGGGAGCTTCAGTGACTTCAAGATAGTCCAACGAATGTCATCCTCATTATGATTGAATTCCTCGAAGTGTTCCACCAATGGGGCGTTTGGCGTGCGGCATCTGATGCGGCTCCTGTGTTGACATATCCTGGTCTTGATTTTCTGAGCTGTCTGTCCTACATAATTTTTCTTACATGGGCATTGGATCAAATAAATCACGTTGGTGGTGTTACAATTTGTAAGTGTGTTGCATTTAAAGGTGACGTTATCAAATACAAAACTTTTTCCTTCAATTGTGAAATTACAGACTATACATCCACCACATTTCACGTGTCCAACTGTGGGGGACAGACCCCAAGCGGATTCAAGAGTAGAGGAGTTGGTAGGACTTGGGAGAGCAGCCCGGACCAAATGGTCCTTCAGGTTCTTACTCTTTTTAAATGCAAAAAGCGGGCGTTCCAAATCCAAGATTCCTGCATTTATTGCTGGCCAGTGTTTCAAAACCATTTTTCTCACATTATTGGAGATGGGAGAAAATGTTGTAACACAAGCTATTTTGTCCTGCTTAGTTTTCTGGTTAGGGACAAGGAGTGTCTCTCGTGGGCGATACCACGCTCTTTTGAGAGCATTTTTGACAATCTTTCCTGGGTATCCCCTAATTTTTAGCTTGTTCGACAAGATGGTGCTTTCACGGAAGTAATCTTCCTTGTGTGAGCAATTACGCCTAATACGTAAGAATTGGGAGAAAGGTAAGGAGTCCCTCAGTGCCCTTGGATGGTTACTTGAGTATTCTAGCAGAGTATTTCTCTCTGTGGGCTTTCTATAGAGTTTCGTGAACAGCTCACCATCCTGATGTAATATTGTCAGATCAAGGAAATTAATGGAGTTCTTGTCAGAGGTGAGGGTGAATTGGAGACCCAGGCAGTTGTTATTCATCCAGTGTAAGAAGTGGGAAAGTACACCGATGTCTAATCTCCATATCAGGAAGATGTCATCGATGTACCTTCGCCACATAATGACACCGGAGAAAAAGGGGTTGGAAGGTACAAGGATTGTTAGTCTCTCCAACTCGTCCATAAACAGTATGGCCAGGTTTGGAGCAAAAATAGCCCCCATGGAGGTCCCCTTGATTTGTTGGTAAAATAGGCCTTGAAAGGTGAAGAAATTTTTGGTCAGACAGACTTCCAGGAGCTTGCAGATAAAAGATGTTGGAATGGCATGGGGACGCGGACGGTTGTCCAAAGTTCTTTGTATAACAAGTAGGGCTGCTGTTTGCGGGATATTTGTGTACAAGGACTCCACGTCCATGGTACAAAGTGTGTCAGTGATTGGATTGAAGGGATGGTGTTCAATCAGATTGATCATGGCCATGGAGTCGCGCACATAGCAAAATGTTTGGGGAACAAATTCTTTGATAAAGAAATCAACAAATGCTCCTAGGGGCTCCAATACTGAGCCGCAAGCTGACACAATAGGGCGGCCAGGGGGAGCATTTAGATTTTTGTGAATCTTTGGCAAGGTGTATATTACCGGTAATCTTGGGTTTTTTACATTAAGGTAATTAAATTCTTTTTTAGTCAAAAAACCTTCTTGTACTGCCTCGGTTGTTATTTTCAGTATTATTTCCTGAATACCTTTAGTTGGATTGGATGCAAGTCTGAGGTAGTGGTCTTTGTTTCCTAGCTGCCTCTGGATTTCAGCTGTGTAGGAGTCCAACTCCTGTATAACAATGCCACCACCTTTATCAGCACTTTTTATCACGATGGAGTCATTATTTTTTAGGGAGACAATAGACTCTTTCTCTTTAAGAGTGATGTTATATGGTACAAACTTTTTTTGTCCTTTCATGTGCGAGAGGTCCTTAAGAACTAATTTCTCGAATGTGGTGACCTCAGGTGGGATCATATTAGCCGATGGTAAAAAGGTAGATGGTGGCCGGAAGGGAGTTTGGGCATTTATCTCGGGAGAGGGGTGAATTTGAAAAAATGCTTTTAGGCGTATTCTTCTAAAGAATTTCAGGAGTTCGGTGTGCAATTCCATAAAATTCGGGGCCACAGTTGGGACAAAGGTGAGACCTTTTTTCAAAAGTGAAAGTTCGTCTTGTGCCAACACATGAGTGGAAAGGTTAAAAATAGGAATGGTCTCTATTGTGGGGCTAGGCTGTATTACCATTGGTAGTAATTGTTCCTGGTCCTCCTTTCCCCCGGTGGGTTTACCCATCTCTGGGGTTTTTTGACTTTCCCTCGCTGTGGTGGTTCTTGCTGGCCTCTGGCTAAAAAAGAATTGGAATTCTGATGTGCTCCACCACGTCTTGATGTACTTGATCCTTCGCCGGCGTCTGAATTATCAGAAGATTCGGCTGAGGTATCGGAAAAGCCAACCAGGTTCTGTCTCCTGTTAAACCTTCCCCAAGGTCTATTCTGTTGGGGGTTGCTGTATGCCTTAGTGGTGTAAAAATCTTTTTGTAGATAGGGATATGTTGTTTCAATGTTATAGGTTTTTATGTCTTTTTTAATTTTATTTGATTTTTTATTTTGCTCAATCCTATAGAACTCTGCTACGGTTTTATCTACCTGTTCTATTAACTTCTTGCTATCGGCAATATTGTCAGGAGCCTCAAGTTGTTTCAAGATTTCTGCAATTTCTGTCTCCAGTGTTTTTAGGGTTTCGGAGGCTGTGTCTATCCCTAGTGCCAGCCAATGACGGGAGCAGGTAGTACCTATGTAGCTGAATCCTGTTATATATTTCGGATTGTCCGTGAAAATACCTGGTACATTCCGGACTTGTAAGCCCAAAGGGATAACCTCCGCCTTAAGATAGTCAGTTAACATCAGAATCATTAACTGTAGGCGGACCTGCTTTTTTCTCAGTTTTTCAAGCTGTTCTGGAAGCGAGTTATTAACTTGGTTTGAAATGTCTGCATTGTCAGAAAGTAGTGATGGTCCAGAGCATAAATGTTTTAAGTAGTCATCTGTGTATAGCGGGGCATGATTTGACATAGTAACCCTGTCGAAATAATAAGGGGGAGGGGGGGAAATTGGGAATCGCCCGTGTGGGATAAGTATAGAAACAGTGGGGTAAAAAGTACTAGGTACTAGGGGACCCAAACTAATTAGTTTGGACAAGATTGGAGACCTTGCAAACCGGCGTTTGCGCTCAAATCGTTTTTGGACACATGGGAACCCAGTAGGGGACCTTCGGACCGTGGGTTACTTAACTTATTTTAAAGAACAGGGGTCCTAAGGATTCACAATATGACAAGAAGATAACAATATAGACTACAATCAGTGCTATATTTTTTGAAAAAACGCCCAGCCGGACGTAAGTTTATTCATAGGATAACGTTGGAGTCGTGTTGGCCCAAGGAGAGGCCAAAGATAGTAGCAAGATAGGGTACAGTCCTGTACCTATCCCGAAAGGTTTAGAAGAGATAAACCAGGAAGAGGGAGATAGAACAAGGAAGAAGTTTTTCAGGCAAGCAAGAAGTTTTTGAGCCAGAAGGTGACTTGTAGTTACAGTAAATGCAGTTACAACAAATTCACCCTGCAGTGACAACAATTTCAAATAAACATATTAAGTAATATGCTACACTGCATATTGCGTCGACGTTTCGATCCCTAAGGGCTCATAATACAATGGGATCATCATCAGGACAATTTTTACAGTTAGTGCCTGCAGTAAATGAAGCCTGTAAAGAAAAGAGGGGGAAAAATAATGACAATTTTAAGGCCTAGGCCTACAACAAGGGAAATTTCAAGAAAACTTAATAAACGACAGGGCACACTAATAAGTTAAAAGGCCATTTCATTACTTGAACTCGCCGGTTCTTAGGTGGTGTGATTGTGATTTTTAAAAATTATTTTCATGTGGAGAAGTGCTAAAAAAGCGGCGCAGTGACATAGGTGTCATTCATCAAGAATTGTGCTATATCCGTGGTGACATAGGAGATGCTTTTATTGCGTTGTATGTGCTCTGTGATGAAGTGACTCAGTGAGTGAAATAGTGCCTATGGGCAGTCACCTTTCCAATTGAGGGCAAGAGTAAGTCTTTTCAGGAGCCGGAATTTGAGGATGAGGGGGTTCATGATGTAACTCCCTGTGCAGGGTACTGGGTGCAGCCAGGTAAAAATTTTAAATTACTACCATTAGTCGTGCTGCCATGGTTGTGCAGTATCCAGGTCGGAATTGCACTAAGGGGTAAGGCTTACCTGGCGCTACTACTAGTCGCCTTTGATTGGAATAATTCTTCTTACCGGAGGAAAGGAATTTCCACCCGGTTCGCAACATCAATTGCTGTGAGATATTATAATGTTGCCGTTAGTCTAGGGCTCAGATTGAATCATTAAAATTAGTGCAGGGAGGAAAGGAGGCTTACCTGGCCACATATAGTGTGGGCCGTGTAGGGGTGGGGAAGAAAGGTCTGTTATTTTCCGTGTTACGGAGGTCTTCTTCTGATGGATCCTCGTGGTTTCTGGGGATTTTAAGTTTAAACGTAAATGGCTCTGATACTGGTAGGAGAGCTGCAGATATCCGCATTTGCATGTGGAAGGCTTACCTAGCTACGTATGTTGTAGCCGAGGGCGTTTGTAGCCGAGGGAGTTTTCTTGAAATTTCCCTTATTGTAGGCCTAGGCCTTAAAATTGTCATTATTTTTCCCCCCCTTTTCTTTACAGGCTTCATTTACTGCAGGCACTAACTGTAAAAATTGTCCTGATGATGATCCCATTGTATTATGAGCCCTTAGGGATCGAAACGTCGACGCAATATGCAGTGTAGCATATTACTTAATATGTTTATTTGAAATTGTTGACACTGCAGGGTGAATTTGTTGTAACTGCATTTACTGTAACTACAAGTCACCTTCTGGCTCAAAAACTTCTTGCTTGCCTGAAAAACTTCTTCCTTGTTCTATCTCCCTCTTCCTGGTTTATCTCTTCTAAACCTTTCGGGATAGGTACAGGACTGTACCCTATCTTGCTACTATCTTTGGCCTCTCCTTGGGCCAACACGACTCCAACGTTATCCTATGAATAAACTTACGTCCGGCTGGGCGTTTTTTCAAAAAATATAGCACTGATTGTAGTCTATATTGTTATCTTCTTGTCATATTGTGAATCCTTAGGACCCCTGTTCTTTAAAATAAGTTAAGTAACCCACGGTCCGAAGGTCCCCTACTGTGTTCCCTTGTGTCCAAAAACGATTTGAGCGCAAACGCCGGTTTGCAAGGTCTCCAATCTTGTCCAAACTAATTAGTTTGGGTCCCCTAGTACCTAGTACTTTTTACCCCACTGTTTCTATACTTATCCCACACGGGCGATTCCCAATTTTCCCCCCTCCCCCTTATTATTTCGACAGGGTTACTATGTCAAATCATGCCCCGCTATACACAGATGACTACTTAAAACATTTATGCTCTGGACCATCACTACTTTCTGACAATGCAGATATTTCAAACCAAGTTAATAACTCGCTTCCAGAACAGCTTGAAAAACTGAGAAAAAAGCAGGTCCGCCTACAGTTAATGATTCTGATGTTAACTGACTATCTTAAGGCGGAGGTTATCCCTTTGGGCTTACAAGTCCGGAATGTACCAGGTATTTTCACGGACAATCCGAAATATATAACAGGATTCAGCTACATAGGTACTACCTGCTCCCGTCATTGGCTGGCACTAGGGATAGACACAGCCTCCAAAACCCTAAAAACACTGGAGACAGAAATTGCAGAAATCTTGAAACAACTTGAGGCTCCTGACAATATTGCCGATAGCAAGAAGTTAATAGAACAGGTAGATAAAACCGTAGCAGAGTTCTATAGGATTGAGCAAAATAAAAAATCAAATAAAATTAAAAAAGACATAAAAACCTATAACATTGAAACAACATATCCCTATCTACAAAAAGATTTTTACACCACTAAGGCATACAGCAACCCCCAACAGAATAGACCTTGGGGAAGGTTTAACAGGAGACAGAACCTGGTTGGCTTTTCCGATACCTCAGCCGAATCTTCTGATAATTCAGACGCCGGCGAAGGATCAAGTACATCAAGACGTGGTGGAGCACATCAGAATTCCAATTCTTTTTTAGCCAGAGGCCAGCAAGAACCACCACAGCGAGGGAAAGTCAAAAAACCCCAGAGATGGGTAAACCCACCGGGGGAAAGGAGGACCAGGAACAATTACTACCAATGGTAATACAGCCTAGCCCCACAATAGAGACCATTCCTATTTTTAACCTTTCCACTCATGTGTTGGCACAAGACGAACTTTCACTTTTGAAAAAAGGTCTCACCTTTGTCCCAACTGTGGCCCCGAATTTTATGGAATTGCACACCGAACTCCTGAAATTCTTTAGAAGAATACGCCTAAAAGCATTTTTTCAAATTCACCCCTCTCCCAAGATAAATGCCCAAACTCCCTTCCGGCCACCATCTACCTTTTTACCATCGGCTAATATGATCCCACCTGAGGTCACCACATTCGAGAAATTTGTTCTTAAGGACCTCTCGCACATGAAAGGACAAAAAAAGTTTGTACCATATAACATCACTCTTAAAGAGAAAGAGTCTATTGTCTCCCTAAAAAATAATGACTCCATCGTGATAAAAAGTGCTGATAAAGGTGGTGGCATTGTTATACAGGAGTTGGACTCCTACACAGCTGAAATCCAGAGGCAGCTAGGAAACAAAGACCACTACCTCAGACTTGCATCCAATCCAACTAAAGGTATTCAGGAAATAATACTGAAAATAACAACCGAGGCAGTACAAGAAGGTTTTTTGACTAAAAAAGAATTTAATTACCTTAATGTAAAAAACCCAAGATTACCGGTAATATACACCTTGCCAAAGATTCACAAAAATCTAAATGCTCCCCCTGGCCGCCCTATTGTGTCAGCTTGCGGCTCAGTATTGGAGCCCCTAGGAGCATTTGTTGATTTCTTTATCAAAGAATTTGTTCCCCAAACATTTTGCTATGTGCGCGACTCCATGGCCATGATCAATCTGATTGAACACCATCCCTTCAATCCAATCACTGGCACACTTTGTACCATGGACGTGGAGTCCTTGTACACAAATATCCCGCAAACAGCAGCCCTACTTGTTATACAAAGAACTTTGGACAACCGTCCGCGTCCCCATGCCATTCCAACATCTTTTATCTGCAAGCTTCTGGAAGTCTGTCTGACCAAAAATGTCTTCACCTTTCAAGGCCTATTTTACCAACAAATCAAGGGGACCTCCATGGGGGCTATTTTTGCTCCAAACCTGGCCATACTGTTTATGGACGAGTTGGAGAGACTAACAATCCTTGTACCTTCCAACCCCTTTTTCTCCGGTGTCATTATGTGGCGAAGGTACATCGATGACATCTTCCTGATATGGAGATTAGACATCGGTGTACTTTCCCACTTCTTACACTGGATGAATAACAACTGCCTGGGTCTCCAATTCACCCTCACCTCTGACAAGAACTCCATTAATTTCCTTGATCTGACAATATTACATCAGGATGGTGAGCTGTTCACGAAACTCTATAGAAAGCCCACAGAGAGAAATACTCTGCTAGAATACTCAAGTAACCATCCAAGGGCACTGAGGGACTCCTTACCTTTCTCCCAATTCTTACGTATTAGGCGTAATTGCTCTCACAAGGAAGATTACTTCCGTGAAAGCACCATCTTGTCGAACAAGCTAAAAATTAGGGGATACCCAGGAAAGATTGTCAAAAATGCTCTCAAAAGAGCGTGGTATCGCCCACGAGAGACACTCCTTGTCCATAACCAGAAAACTAAGCAGGACAAAATAGCTTGTGTTACAACATTTTCTCCCATCTCCAATAATGTGAGAAAAATGGTTTTGAAACACTGGCCAGTAATAAATGCAGGAATCTTGGATTTGGAACGCCCGCTTTTTGCATTTAAAAAGAGTAAGAACCTGAAGGACCATTTGGTCCGGGCTGCTCTCCCAAGTCCTACCAACTCCTCTACTCTTGAATCCGCTTGGGGTCTGTCCCCCACAGTTGGACACGTGAAATGTGGTGGATGTATAGTCTGTAATTTCACAATTGAAGGAAAAAGTTTTGTATTTGATAACGTCACCTTTAAATGCAACACACTTACAAATTGTAACACCACCAACGTGATTTATTTGATCCAATGCCCATGTAAGAAAAATTATGTAGGACAGACAGCTCAGAAAATCAAGACCAGGATATGTCAACACAGGAGCCGCATCAGATGCCGCACGCCAAACGCCCCATTGGTGGAACACTTCGAGGAATTCAATCATAATGAGGATGACATTCGTTGGACTATCTTGAAGTCACTGAAGCTCCCACCAAGAGGGGGCAGCATGTCCCACCTACTGAATAAAGAAGAGCTAAAATGTATAATACTACTGGACTCTATTCACAAGGGACTTAATCGCACAGAGGACTGGACATCACTCCTCTAAGTATTTGTATGCAGCCCAAAACAATCAGTTAAACATTGTATATAATGTGTTCTCCTTGAGATAATGTGTTTTGAACACCAGAAATTTGAAAACATTGATGGTTTAACCCTATCAACTCAGATGTGTATGAATGTAGAGCATGGCTGGCCAGCACTACTCGCCTTATCTGCACAAGTTTAATTCACCCCCCTTTAGCACCACTTCACGCCATAATACAATATGGTATATATTTCATGTCACATCACTTGATTAATGCCCAATTCACGATGTTCGTGCCACTCCCGATATTACAGGCATAATTATTGTGCAAATCGAAAGTACTGGGGACCCTGCCGAATTAACCATCACAAGATGTCCGCCAAATAGTAGCCACTCGATACTAGTCCAAGATGTCTGCCAATACCGACTACTGGAATTAGTCCTTTGTTCCTTTTCAGTTTCCAACCACTTAAGCCTAGCCCACGAGGATTTCACACACAGCGGACCCGCGCTGCCACTGTGAAGAGGGCAGAAGCTGATCGAGCTTCGCCCAACCCGCCGCTGCTTCCACCCAGAAGCAAGGTAAGCCCGTGTTCTGAATGCCGGTAATTAGAACGCTCCGTCAATTACGGAGCCCGGTCCTTCATTCGTTTATTTTTCCTCTCCAGCAACCCTATGGATTGACTCCAAGCTTCCTAAAAGAAGAGCGCCTATTCCTTTCCACGCCCTCGGCTACAACATACGTAGCTAGGTAAGCCTTCCACATGCAAATGCGGATATCTGCAGCTCTCCTACCAGTATCAGAGCCATTTACGTTTAAACTTAAAATCCCCAGAAACCACGAGGATCCATCAGAAGGAGACCTCCGTAACACGGAAAATAACAGACCTTTCTTCCCCACCCCTACACGGCCCACACTATATGTGGCCAGGTAAGCCTCCTTTCCTCCCTGCACTAATTTTAATGATTCAATCTGAGCCCTAGACTAACGGCAACATTATAATATCTCACAGCAATTGATGTTGCGAACCGGGTGGAAATTCCTTTCCTCCGGTAAGAAGAATTATTCCAATCAAAGGCGACTAGTAGTAGCGCCAGGTAAGCCTTACCCCTTAGTGCAATTCCGACCTGGATACTGCACAACCATGGCAGCACGACTAATGGTAGTAATTTTTTATTTTTACCTGGCTGCACCCAGTACCCTGCACAGGGAGTTACATCATGAACCCCCTCATCCTCAAATTCCGGCTCCCGAAAAGACTTACTCTTGCCCTCAATTGGAAAGGTGACTGCCCATAGGCACTATTTCACTCACTGAGTCACTTCATCACAGAGCACATACAACGCAATAAAAGCATCTCCTATGTCACCACGGATATAGCACAATTCTTGATGAATGACACCTATGTCACTGCGCCGCTTTTTTAGCACTTCTCCACATGTAAATAATTTTTAAAAATCACAATCACACCACCTAAGAACCGGCGAGTTCAAGTAATGAAATGGCCTTTTAACTTATTAGTGTGCCCTGTTGTTTATTAAGTTTTCTTGAAATTTCCCTTGTTGTAGGCCTAGGCCTTAAAATTGTCATTATTTTTCCCCCCCTTTTCTTTACAGGCTTCATTTACTGCAGGCACTAACTGTAAAAATTGTCCTGATGATGATCCCATTGTATTATGAGCCCTTAGGGATCGAAACGTCGACGCAATATGCAGTGTAGCATATTACTTAATATGTTTATTTGAAATTGTTGACACTGCAGGGTGAATTTGTTGTAACTGCATTTACTGTAACTACAAGTCACCTTCTGGCTCAAAAACTTCTTGCTTGCCTGAAAAACTTCTTCCTTGTTCTATCTCCCTCTTCCTGGTTTATCTCTTCTAAACCTTTCGGGATAGGTACAGGACTGTACCCTATCTTGCTACTATCTTTGGCCTCTCCTTGGGCCAACACGACTCCAACGTTATCCTATGAATAAACTTACGTCCGGCTGGGCGTTTTTTCAAAAAATATAGCACTGATTGTAGTCTATATTGTTATCTTCTTGTCATATTGTGAATCCTTAGGACCCCTGTTCTTTAAAATAAGTTAAGTAACCCACGGTCCGAAGGTCCCCTACTGGGTTCCCTTGTGTCCAAAAACGATTTGAGCGCAAACGCCGGTTTGCAAGGTCTCCAATCTTGTCCAAACTAATTAGTTTGGGTCCCCTAGTACCTAGTACTTTTTACCCCACTGTTTCTATACTTATCCCACACGGGCGATTCCCAATTTTCCCCCCTCCCCCTTATTATTTCGACAGGGTTACTATGTCAAATCATGCCCCGCTATACACAGATGACTACTTAAAACATTTATGCTCTGGACCATCACTACTTTCTGCAGACATTTCAAACCAAGTTAATAACTCGCTTCCAGAACAGCTTGAAAAACTGAGAAAAAAGCAGGTCCGCCTACAGTTAATGATTCTGATGTTAACTGACTATCTTAAGGCGGAGGTTATCCCTTTGGGCTTACAAGTCCGGAATGTACCAGGTATTTTCACGGACAATCCGATATATATAACAGGATTCAGCTACATAGGTACTACCTGCTCCCGTCATTGGCTGGCACTAGGGATAGACACAGCCTCCGAAACCCTAAAAACACTGGAGACAGAAATTGCAGAAATCTTGAAACAACTTGAGGCTCCTGACAATATTGCCGATAGCAAGAAGTTAATAGAACAGGTAGATAAAGCCGTAGCAGAGTTCTATAGGATTGAGCAAAATAAAAAATCAAATAAAATTAAAAATGACATAAAAACCTATAACATTGAAACAACATATCCCTATCTACAAAAAGATTTTTACACCACTAAGGCATACAGCAACCCCCAACAGAATAGACCTTGGGGAAGGTTTAACAGGAGACAGAACCTGGTTGGCTTTTCCGATACCTCAGCCGAATCTTCTGATAATTCAGACGCCGGCGAAGGATCAAGTACATCAAGACGTGGTGGAGCACATCAGAATTCCAATTCTTTTTTAGCCAGAGGCCAGCAAGAACCACCACAGCGAGGGAAAGTCAAAAAACCCCAGAGATGGGTAAACCCACCGGGGGAAAGGAGGACCAGGAACAATTACTACCAATGGTAATACAGCCTAGCCCCACAATAGAGACCATTCCTATTTTTAACCTTTCCACTCATGTGTTGGCACAAGACGAACTTTCACTTTTGAAAAAAGGTCTCACCTTTGTCCCAACTGTGGCCCCGAATTTTATGGAATTGCACACCGAACTCCTGAAATTCTTTAGAAGAATACGCCTAAAAGCATTTTTTCAAATTCACCCCTCTCCCGAGATAAATGCCCAAACTCCCTTCCGGCCACCATCTACCTTTTTACCATCGGCTAATATGATCCCACCTGAGGTCACCACATTCGAGAAATTAGTTCTTAAGGACCTCTCGCACATGAAAGGACAAAAAAAGTTTGTACCATATAACATCACTCTTAAAGAGAAAGAGTCTATTGTCTCCCTAAAAAATAATGACTCCATCGTGATAAAAAGTGCTGATAAAGGTGGTGGCATTGTTATACAGGAGTTGGACTCCTACACAGCTGAAATCCAGAGGCAGCTAGGAAACAAAGACCACTACCTCAGACTTGCATCCAATCCAACTAAAGGTATTCAGGAAATAATACTGAAAATAACAACCGAGGCAGTACATAGTACTGGGTTCCCTTGTGTCCAAAAAAAACTTTTAAAAAGTGGCATTTTCAAAAATGTAATTTAAACTCCGACTTCACAATGAGAGAGGATTTTTAATTCTCATTCCAAAGATACCAAAAGTGATCTAGGGACATGCCCTCATTTGGAAATGATCACTTATTAGATGTAATAGGGTAACTCTAAAGTTAGCTATGGGAGAGGTAGGCCTTGCAGTAGTGAAAATGAATTTAAGAGTTTTTCATTATCAGGACATGTAAAACTTAAAAGTGCATGTCCGATCTTTTTAATACGCTGCACCTTGCCTTCTGAGTTGTCAAGGGCCTACCCTAGGGGTGATTTATATGTACTAAAAAGTAAGCTTTAGGCCAGGCAACAGGTTTTTTGTGCATGTTCCTACTGGCAGTTTAAAAATGCACCCAAGACTGCAGTGGAGGACCTGAGACATGTTAAAAGTTCTACTTGAGTAGGTGGCACAATAAGGGCTGCTGGTCGACCAGTACCTTTTAATGTACAGGGCCTGAGCCCCGGGAGTGCCATTTAACTCGGAAATTAGAAGTAAATTTAATATGCCAATTGGATTCAAGGCACTTTTACCATATTTTAAGAGAAGAGCAAACACACTTCAGCACTAGATAGCAGTGGTAAAATGTGCAGAATACTAAAGCCATCAAAAACAAAGTCAGCTAAATGGGAGGGTTAAAGGCAAAATGTTAGGGAAAAACATGCCAAGGATGCCACCTCTAACATTGTTCATATTCAAATAGGAACCCAAGCCAGCCAATGAGTAAACATAACAATTGACTTACCTCATAGTTTACTACTAGCATTGTTGTTAGGGCTGGGGAAAAATAAACGTTTTTAAATTCATGTTTCAAAACTCACTTTTAAAAAAAAATATGTTTCAATGCAATGATATGATCTGACGTACGAACTAAAGTAAAATGATTTTCCATGTTAATGAAGTACCGAATAAAAGCTTCATGAACTGAACTGAAATAAACTTTTTGAATTTTGAAGATACTTTATCGTATTTTTCCACTTTTGCTGCAAGATAACTGTGAAAATGTAGGTGTTCTTAAAAAGGCGCAAGACAACCTAGTTACGTTCTTTCACTGCGATTAACCTTTAAATAACTGCTTGCCAGTTTATTTAACATAATTTTAATGTTAGTGCTGAGTTGAGCAAACAGTAGTCCAGTACCGCTGTTGACCAAGGGGCCAGATGTAAAGGTCAGGAGGGCTGCTGCATGCAGCCCCTTGGTCATACTTTAATATCACCACAGTAGAAGCTCTCTGCTCTCATTTTCTGTCATGCGCCACTGCGTTAAAGTAACATGGTGATGGCATACCTGCCAACTAGACAAGCATTGGCATAGCCAATAGGTCTCGCCTTTGGGACCTTATAAGTGTTTAGCCATGCAACGGTTAATGTTGTGGCAGTAAGGATATTGTGCTGCATAACTAAATACTTATAAAGTCACAATGGCGAGACCTATTGGCTATTCCAATGCCTGTTAGCTGGTATCAGCTGGGCAGAGCATGCGCATGTGGTATAAATGGCCGATCGTTGCCATAGTAACTAACACCATCACACACATCAACCTAGAGGCTTTAAACCTCGAAAGAAGTCCAGTTAGCCAGTTATAGTTTCTTCTAAATCTGGTCGCCACATAGAGGTTTCTGGATGTAGGAGTCATTTTGCCCAACAGACAGAAAAGGGAAATTCACCGTTTATAAAATGCACCAACTTAAACACAACTGGATATTTTTATCTAGGTTTTTTCTTATGTATACCAAAATATTTGTATGCCAGTAATTATATCTTTAAAAAAGTTACAACTGGTTAACTGGAATCTCATTGAAGAGTATAGCATTAATAAGAATAACCGTCTTTTTCCCCAAACCGACAGAAGGTATAAACCGTGTTTGTTTAGAACCCAAGAAGCAGTGTCCTTATTTAACATGGTAAGTACAGTGCACACAGCGCTGTTTCTGAATCATCTTGTGACATTCATCATCATGTGCAGTCTTACCTGCCATGAAGCCATCAGCAACGACGTATACTGTCCACATCCAACAAACGCTCTTTGTTTAAATAAAGAGGATATTGTGATTTGATGTTTTAATGTTTAATTGGCCTGGTCCTTTGAGCCCATGTAACCCCGGAAAAAAGTGTCCATAATGTATTCAAGACAAAAATAACGAAGGCTCTGGGATGGCTGATAAAAATCAGTTTAGTGCCGCACAAATTTTAAAACAGAAGGGAGGACTCATTTCTAAGTGAGCTTTATATCATTTTCTCTTTATATTATGTTACTTTTATATTCTGTGTTTCTTTCAGAAATTACAATTCCCATTGGTTTTACAATCACACTATCCTTACAACATACTGTTTGCTGTGTTTCCTGTAACCCCACCCCTACTGTCTTTTGCATCAAACCCGTCATGCCACCATGCCTTACAACCTAAATAAATGCAATTATGTCACGGGACGAAGAGTGGCTGGACGAAGCTTTGGTACTTTCACACGTATAACGAGGTACGGGATAATCGTCTTATAAAATAGAAACCAGGTTCGCGTCTCGGTGTCATCTCAACGCCCTGTGATTCCAGGCACATCACTTAATATCCACGTACTTTCAAAACAGAATGGGGGTGTTTAAGTAAAGCGCTCCAATACCGTCAGTTAGAGTTTGCGCTGTGTAAAACTGGAAAAAAAACACTTTGTTAAAGAAAGGCCTCTTTGCGAGCCTCATATCTGGAGCAAGCCACCATATCTTTTGAGGCATGCACTGAAATGAGTTATTGGGTGTCTGCCTCGTGAACCACTGGCTTGCCAACGAAGGCGAGCCTGGGACAGGGCGCCTGCTTCTACTAAAGTGAGAGCTGGTAAGGCGCGAGATTATTAAAAAAACATATGGCGCCTGTAGACGCTGAGGGTGGAGGGGTGGGGGGGGGCAGTGCAGCCGAGAGCACACACAGCATTTCCCTTGTGGGAGCGAGCAGGGGCATCATCCAAAGCTCACTCCCGCAAGGGACTCGCCAAACGTGAACACAATGCTATTGAAAGCAATGCAACGCTGCGTAGGCGAGACCTAAAAAAAAATCTCACTATGTGAGGAGAGGAGCAGGGCTTGGAGGGGGCATTGTCTAGTGCTGAGGCAGGGGAGCCAGGTGGAGCTATTGGCGTTCCATGGGTGGTTTAATGCAAGACATGCTGACATTAAATTCTCCATTGAGTCCAGCACGCTACAGATGACATTCCTAGATGTCGCAACAACAGCTGTTGAGGGGCAGTTAAAGGCTTCCTTATATAAGAAGGCGACAGACAAAAACACTATTTTACACCATAGAAGTGCCCACTGTAGGAACCTGAAGGTGAATCTGCCGTATGGGCAGTTGCTCCGAATAAGGAGAAATTGTACTGAGCTAAGCGGCTATGATGAATGTAAATGTAAATGTAAATGTATAGGCATTTATATAGCGCACTACTTACCCGTAGGGTCCCAAGGCGCTTCGACCGCTGCGAAACCCTTCCTGGCTTCCCTGACAGATGGTCCCTTAATGGGTATCTCCAGGGTGAGACCAGGCATCCCCGGCGGTCTGGTGGGGCCGTTAGTGAAGATGAGGCAAGCTAATGCCCAGAGTTGCCGAGTGTGATCGCTGATCAGAGTGGGCACCGAGGCGAGAGAATTATCGAGTCCGCTGACCCTGGTCCAGAAACCTGCCGCGCCAGGAATCGAACCCTGGTCCCGGGCCGTCCTCTGCTCTCGGGTCTGCCGCCTCTAACCAGTGAGCCACACTACTTCACCTCATTCTCATTCTCAAACCTTCTGTGGCGAAATGATACAGAGGGGGTACCCTAAAAAACTCTTGAAACATTCTCGAAAAAGAGCAAGATTCACGCACTGTGAGTGTCTATTGGAAAAGAAACCCAAGAAAGAGCTAGACAGGCTAGTGTGTGTGACCACGTTTGGTCCTGACACACACAAAATGAGGAAGGAGGTACTCAAGAATTGGCACCTCCTCGAGAGTCTTGAATGCCCTTTTCCGCGACCGATTTTGCCTATAAGAAAAATCAAAGTATAGGTCAACAGATTGTCAGAGCTGACATTGCTGTACCTAAGGTAAAAAATGATTTGCTTAGTCAGTGGAAGATGAAGCCACTTGAAGGCCATCACAGGTGTAGAAATTGTGCTGCTTGCTCGAGTACGATAGAAGGAAATGAATTCCAACATTTGGGCACGAAGTGGAAACATCATGGATTCACAACCTGTAGGACAAAAAACGTGATGTATGTGATAATATGCCCGTGCAATAAGATCTATATACATAAAAAAGAAAGTCATGTCAGTTCCCATGGTTGAGCATTTTGTAGAGAAAGGGCACAGCCAGAATGATTTCAAATGGTCTATTTTATTTACCATCAGTCAGATAAAATGCCCAACAGATGTAGATAGAGTTTTGTTACAGAAGGAGGCATACCGTATTCTAAAATTCAATAGCACCTTAACAGTATTAAATAACCTGTCAGAAATATCACGACTGTGAGTATGACAGTACTTTTCCGTTCACACATCTGTAAATTGGCATTGGGTTTTCAATCATGTGTGTCCTTGTTTTGGTGAAATCACACACATGACATTCACAAAGAGCCAGTAGAGATATCACTTGATTCCCTTGATTATAGTAATTTCAAACGCGAAATGATCGCTGGCAGTATGGCGATCTCTTAACCTCAGCTTGTCTTCCAACAATGAGCCAAAACCATTTGTTGGCTACAAACAATGTGTTTTTTGAAATCACTATGTGCTCGTAGTTTGAGGGTGGCCACACGAGGCACGCGAGGCGAGTTTGTTGACCCAGCGGGTGTAAACAAAATAGTCTTACTTCTGTTTATGTAATAAAAAAACAGCTTGGTGGTCAAAAACTGGATAATTAATGTGGGCATAAAAATAGGGCCACGCATGATGAGGGACGATTTGCACAATAAGAATGGAAACAGCCTCTTCAATTAATAGAAACTACGTGTCCCATAATCCCCGGGTTGACTGACGAGAATGCTAATATGGGCGTTCTAAGATGGCCACTGCAACACCAGGATCGAGTGATTCCGTTCCGGTGTCGTTGCTGTAAACAGATACTTGTGTAGCCGTGCGAAACGGCCGTATGCACAAGCGGCAGTTGCGCTGTGTATTTGTTTATGCACGTTTATTCATCAAAGATTGTTGCATCCTTAGGTGCAACTATTGAGGACACGCGGGTTAAAAAAGCCATGAGGACACAGAAAGTGCATTATAATCCGCGCTTCAAGCGCCTCAGGAGGGGGCGTAGGAATGAGTGATTAGAAATGAGGTTCTTCGCGTATTTTCAAGAATAAGGTATGCGCTCTTATAAAATATCTGGTGATGTATTTAAGCGGATTTCCTGAATCGACAAAAAGGCTCTAACGAGGCCACTTTTCTTCTGTCAGATTTCGCTTTACAAATTAGATTACAAGTGGATACACAGCCGTGACTGAGATTGAATTGAGAGAGCGCAAACTGACCTAAATGTAGAAATACACCACACTTACACGTAGTAAGCACAAGTCATGAAGAGAAATGCCATGAGTGCTGATAGTACCTACATCTATATTCTGAAATGTGTAGTTAATGTAGAGATTTAAGTAGAAGTGGAGCTAATGCAGAAATATGTGAAACTATATGATTTTATTAGACGTGATTGTTCCTGAATCCATGTCGTGTAGCTGCTAAAATGTAAGATGGCATACGGTTAAACGTAGAACGTGGTAGGCCTCAGGGCCAGAGCTAGAAGGGAGGGGGAAGGTGGTTCATTTCACGACATGGATTGCACTAATGTTTTAGTAATAACGTTAATAGGCCATGATTTATAGATGTGTTTACCGAATAAAAGACTAGGAGTACTAACATGCTATTAATTAAAGAAGAAGTTGAATACTATAATCATTATGAGAAATGCTGTAGGCCTGAATTGTTTAAACAGTGATTTACACATACTGGTCTGGGCCGAGGAATGTTGCAAACTTAGTTGGAAGTCTATGAGAATTGGGGTTTTGGCTGCCGATGTCTGTCTGCAAGAGAAAAGGGGGGATCCAATTATAATAGAATGAATAGAAGTTTGTTCTAGAGACGGACCAGACATGGAGGAGGGTTCCGGAATGTATTAAGGGGTATCAGCGGGCCGGAGAAGAGTCTGAGAAGCAAGGTCGACTCTAACCACGAAGCCTCATCATGGAAAAAGCCAGAAGCTACACCACGTGAGGGGCGTCTCACGAGGGGCGTCCCAAATGTTGTTGTGTTCTTTGTATTAGGGACAGCACCCCTGGGTGGAGTTAGAGCAGATGCCTGAGGACCCTTTAGAGAGCGGATGGGTAGGCAGAGAGGGGTCAGGACTGGAGAACTATAGGTTTTCACCAAGAGCTTGAGAGTGGGTGACTTCCCTTGGGGGTCATTCACTGCTGACACCTTTTGATAGGTTGAGACCTGTTAAGTAGGGATACCATCTAGAGCAGGGTAGGGACAGCCTAACCTGTATTTTCCCTCCGGCTGTAAATGACTGATAGATCACAATACGTGTCTATGCTAATAGCCCTTTTATTTTTAGAATTGGTTCTTGTAGTTTCCGTTGCTCGTCTGAGGGCTTTCAGAGAGCACATGTATGTAGTTGGGCCTGTTTATCTTGTGAATCTCATTCTGAGATGCCTGTATCTTCAACTTATATTGACTTTATAATAAATCTTTGAAAGATAGAAGTTGTTTGTGATCCTTTGGGCGGAGTCCTTTATTGGGTGAACTAACTTGGTAAGAGATGCACTTTCTTCCCTCAATGACAGGCAATAAAGGTTCAGTCGACCAGACCGGGGTTTTAGATCAATAGTGATAAGGTATCGATCAAAATCTCGCCCTTCCAGTTGGTAGCTATAGAGGAGTGTTGCCTTCTTGAGGAAGGTGATCTAGGCCAGGTTAGATTACCCCAAGGCCCCTAGAGACCGATGATCGGAAGAACCGCCCGCCGAAGAAGGACCGGATGACGTGAGCCAGAAAAAGCAGCAGTATCGGTCGAGAGTGAGTATAAAGGGTCATGCGTGCTAGATTGCGGTGTTTTTGTATTGTATCTATGTTGTAATGTCTGGCGGAGTTGAATGCCTGTAGAGAGACTGTGGAACAGGTTGTGAGCGCGCGCAACCGGTGAAAATCTTAAGCTCAAAGAGAGCTTAAGTGGTTCGGGTGTATCGGACACCCAGAGTAATTGTCAACTAGTGTGGAGGGGGTCATGAGGTACCATTGATCACCCGAAGGACCAGATAGGGGGAACGTAAGAGTGAGTGCGTGAGTAACGGACGCTGGTCGGAAGTTACTGTGTGTGTAAAGAACCTATCAGAGAGACGATAGAAATCTCGTCAGTTGTGTTGACAATTACAAATAGACTGTGGACGTACAGTCGAGGGAAGTGACCGCTTGGTCGGAAGTAGTCATTTTTCGGTGTATGAATGGGACGCGTGCATGACCGCGAAGAGAGCTGAGAAAGGAGGGGTGCTGCTGCGAAGCGGAGACTAGTGAAGTCAGAAAGTGCCGCGCTGGGATTGGCCGGCCGGTGAAAGACCGCGCTGCGATAGGCCAGCTAGCAAAGCCGCGCTAGGATTGGTGGATTGTCATCAGGAAGTAAACAAAGTATTCAAGCTGGAAATTTTGCGCATAATTATGAAGTGTTTTAAATGGTTAAGAGCGCTGTTTAAAAGAGAGAGGCGGAGATCTTATGAAGGGGAAGAAGCCCCGCCGGAGGGTACGCCGGCTTATTATATGGCGGCAAATGTTGGGCTGCACACAATTCTGTGGATCTCAGAGTGGAGTAAGATTACAGACGGAAATGAGGAACTCACGTTCCCGAAGTACGGGACGTTCAGATTAGAGGTGTTACACAGATTAAAAGCAATTATGACCGCAACGAGACCCTTGCCTAGACCGACCCAGTTTGAAGCCCTTAATGCGTGGATTAGGGCGGCGCATGAAAAGAACATGAACAGACGACAAGAAAGGGTGAAACGATCGGTAAGGGTAGTACAAGATGCAAAGTGGGATGCGGATGCTAAAAGATGGAGAGTGCATAACATAGAAGTAAATAAATTGTATCCAGTGTTAGAAATGCCCGGGAACAAAAGCCCCCTAGAAGAAGATGATGAGAGCGAGACAGAGGACAGCCTGATAAACAGATTATTGACAGACAGGCCACCCCCGTATAACAGAGCAGGGGGAGATGTCGAGAATAGTGAGAAAGGGGGGGGCAATGCAGGACAGCATGGGCTGCTTCCCAGTTCCGATTGGGATCCCGCTGCGAAGAAAGAACTGTCCCAGCCTAGCCAAGTGCAGCAGGTAGTCGGGAGGTTTGTAGTGCAAAGGGCGCCAGAAACGGAGTGTGCCACGTCCTACGCATTACCCGATGCACTACAGGTACCTGTTACCATAGGTCCTATAGTATCGATATATGACCCAGAGAGAGCTAGAGGGGAAGAACGGGTATGGAGGGACAGAGAAAGAGCAGAGATGGCAAGGAGGAACGATACGATTAACTCCCCAAGCCTGTTGCCGATACCAAAAGAGTGGAGCACCCCAGTACACACAGCAGGAGATCCAGGGGGCCATAGATGGCCAGAAGATATGAGGGGATCAGGACGGAAATCCTTTCAGGAGCTAAACGAGTACATGAAGAAATGGGATGAGGCAGTTGAGGCTCACAAGAGCATCATAGCTGCGGAAGCTGGAAGAGAAAGTCAGGACAGCGGAGCCCGGACTCACTGCGGGGCTGAGGAGAGCAGCCCGGAGTGGGACGGGAGGGAGAACGCTAGTAGGGGAGTCACCCATTGGGCCCGGAATGGAGGTAGATCAGGCCTAGAAAACGGGGGTCCAGAAAACGGGGGGGTGTCTCGCCCAAAACATAACGAAGGAGACCGAAGGACTCGAGAGTATAGAGACAGCTTTAAGTGTATCCACTGTGTGCCCGGCAACAGAGAACAGAATGGAAGTTGCGAGAGGTCGCACCATAGTCCCTGTGATGACGGCCATGAGCGAAGTCCAGGGAATATGGGGAACCAGGAAGGATCGTATCAGATACTGAGTGATACTAGACCGAGAGAGAGTGGAGACCGGAGAGAGGATAGCAGAGAGGCATACTGTGAAAAGAGAGAAGAGAGAGAGAATGGGCAAAGTAAGATTGGGGGTAACAGGCCCGTATTCCATCACCTTCCAAGATCGGATGGCAGAGCATGGGACCTAGAAAGGTGGGAGCAAGGGAGAGCACTCCTTAACTCTCCCGAACCCAAACGTAGGGCCCGGAGTTGGGATGGGAGAGAAACCTGTGAACCTCCCTCGAAAGAGATATTGCGAGCGGAGATAAAAGCCAAAAGACTCGATGTCTCCAGCTTAAGGTCAGATCTGGATGACATGGTAGATGGTACCCTGCCCTTAGAAAGAATGGAAATGTATGAGCAGGAGGAAATTCTGTTCATGGCAAAGGACGTAACTCGAAAGGCGAGAGCAATTCATGAGAAATTAGTGGAACTAGCAGGCAAATATATGGTGGACCTGTCGAGGACCAAAGCATTACAGGGTAACCACAGGCTACATTACACAGATCGAGACCTAGATGAGAGGAGAACCATCGGATTGAAGACGCACATAAGGGAGCTGATTACTGGAATAAGGACATGGAGGGCACTAGATAAGTGGGAAGAGAGGTGGTCCAAGAAAGGGACCGTCAGGAGAAGCACACTTGGTATGACACCAGGAAGACAGCAAGGAGTAGAGGCATACCCTTTGAGGGAAGTTGCAAATGGGACCTACGTCCACGTCCCGTGGAGTAGGGGAGATTTAGCCGCTTTTACCACCTCCTTCCCTAAATTGCGGGAAAACCCAGTGGAGTGGTACAAGCAAGTTGAGAGATTCGTAAAGATCTCAAAGGTCCTATGGATAGATCTGAACACGTTGTTTGACATTGTAGTGCCCGGAGATTTGTGGACGGCATGCAAGGTTAGCGCTGAGTGGCCCATAATTGAGCCAGAGAGAGATGCTAAGACTAATGGGCCGTCTGAGATTGTAATGGCAAAATTCGAGAGAGTAATGACTTGGCTGAAAGATAAAGTGCCAATGCAAGACATTGATTGGGTCAAAATAGACCGAACAAGACAGGAACCCAAAGAGACAGTCCACGAGTACTATGAGAGATTGCTGAAGGCGTTTAAACAGTATAGCGGTCTGGATGTAATGGATCCAAAGGACATAGGGCAATTTGTGTCCAAGTTCGTCTTGGGCCTGAGACCGGATATTAGTTTGATGATCCAGCAACACTTGATTTGTTGGCAAAATAAGCCCCTAGATGAAATACTGAGATATGCCAGGTATTGCTGTGATGAAATAGACTCCAAGGCTAAGAAACTAAAGGAGAAACTGATGGTGGTACAGATGCAGGCAGCAGGAAAGGGGGGACAGCAGCAACAGCAACCAGGAACAGGTACTGGGGGAAGGAAACAATATAGTCAGAATAAGGGCAATGAGGAGAACTCCACCTTTAGACCTAGGATAGATATAGCTGCCTTAAAGAAAACGACAAGGTGCCACCAGTGTAACGAGGTGGGGCATTGGAAACGCGAGTGTCCCTATAATGTTGAGATAGGAGAACAGGAGATAGAGGAGGAAGAGACCCAGAGTGCGCCTACGAGAGGGGTAACGCAGTACCAGGGAAAGGTGCTCAAAGGGGGGGGCCCTCCTCCCCGAGCCCAGTTCCTGCAGGCTCCCAGGGTAGCGACTATGGGTAAGACATATAGACAGATGCCCCTGTTTGTCGGAGGAGAGGAATGCTATTACGTGGACCCACTAACTGGACAGAGAGTGGAAAGGGATGACTGCACCCTCGGGGCAGCCTTAGAGGTGGATCAGAGGGGACCCTATGTTGAGGCCGAAGTGGCGGGGTTCCCCACGACATTTCTAGTGGACACAGGAGCCACTCGATCCACGATCAGATCAGCCGCAGTTCCAGGCCTGCCCATGTCTGGAGAGACCATACAAGTAGTGGGGGTCGCTAACAGGAGAATGACCAGCCCACTGACTGAGCCCGTGCAGGTGAAAATAGGGAAGTACAGTGATGAGCACCAGTTTGTGGTTTGCGATTCTAGTCCTGTATGTCTGCTAGGAAGAGACCTTTTGTGCAAATTAAACTGCACTATATACTGCACACCACAAGGAGTGGAGGTACTGACTAATGACGATGATGCAGACTTTAAAGTCGCCAATTCCAGAATATGTGTGGAGTTGTATCCCACTCTGACAGTAGATGAGCTCCCCTGGGATCTGAGAGAGACAGTAGCTCCAGAAGTGTGGGATTTCACTGGGGAAGAGATTGGGCTGGTGAAAGGGGTGGACCCAGTGAAAATTGTAGTGAAACCTCATGCTGAGTTTCCAAGAACACCTCAGTATAAATTGACTCCAGAAACGATTGCAGGCATAAAACCCGTGATTGAGTCCATGATTAAGCAGGGAATACTGAAGGAAATCGTGGGTAGTCCATGTAACTCCCCGATTATGGGTTTGCAGAAACCAAATGGGAAATTCCGGATAGTGCAGGACCTCAGAAAGATTAATAACATAGTCGTTTCATGTTGTCCAGTGGTACCGAATCCATCAGTGATACTGTTTCAGATACCGTTCCAAGCAGAATGGTTCACTGTAATTGATCTTTGCCAGGCTTTCTTTTCGATCCCTTTGGACGAAGAGAGCCATTTTCTTTTCGCATTTAAGCTGGAGGGTCGCGTCCTAACATGGTGTCGTATTCCTCAGGGGTATACAGAGAGCCCATCGATCTTTAACCAGCTTCTGAAGAAAAATCTTGAAAGTCTAGTGCTGCCCCAGAGGTCAGTTCTGGTCCAGTACATAGACGACCTTCTTGTGGCGTCAGAAACAGAGGAAGCTTGCAGGGAAGACTCTATTGCGTTGTTAAATCACCTAGCTGAAAATGGGCATAAGGTGTCCCCGGGAAAATTGCAGTACTGCCTGACAGAGGTGCAGTACTTGGGACACAGAATTGAGAAAGGTAAACGAAAAGTGTCACCAGACAGGATAGAGGCCATCATGAAGATGAATGCGCCTAAAACACAGAGAGAAGTCAGGATGTTTCTAGGGATGGTGGGTTATTGCCGACAGTGGATTGCAAACTTTTCACTGAAAGCAAAACCCTTGCAAAAACTGACGCACAAGGAGGTGAGTGATCCGGTACCATGGGACAAAGACTGTTTGATGGCGTTCCTACAGCTGAGAGAGGACTTGTGTCGTGCTCCAGCTCTGGGAATGCCAGATTACGATAAACCATTCTTGCTCTACTGTTGTGAGAGAGAGGGTTGCGCGCTGTCTGTGTTAGTCCAAATTCATGGGAATGCCCGTAGACCAGTCGCTTATTTCTCGGCTACTTTAGACCCAGTAGCCGCAGCGTTGCCCGGATGTCTCAAATCCGTTGCCGCAACAGGTGTCAGCATTGAGAGGTGTGAAAACATAGTCATGGGGCATCCGTTAGAGGTGCATGTGCCCCATTCTGTTGAATTATTGATGACCAGGACCAAAACACAGCATCTGACAAACAGCAGGCTCACGCGCTATGAGCAAGTTATTCTTGCTGCAGAGAACGTGACCCTCAGGAGATGCTCTGTTTTAAATCCTGCTACCTTGATGCCACTTCCAAACGATATTGAGGATGATGATGAATGTACAGACCATGACTGCCTTGATGTGACTGAACTATGCACCAAACCAAGACCCGACATCGTAGATGAGCCACTGACTGACCCAGATGAAATTTTCTTTGTCGATGGCTCATGTGTAAGAGACGAAGTTGGGCAGCTGAGAGCAGCTTACGCTGTTTGTACAATTACTGGAGTTGTGGAAGCTGGATGCCTGGAAGGAGTACACTCCGCTCAGGTGGCCGAGATTATTGCCCTGACGCGTGCTTGCCTGGCAAGCAATCAAATTCGAGTCACCATATACACTGACAGCCAATATGGTTACGGGGTAGTTCATGATTACGGGCAGTTGTGGTCTCAAAGAGGTTTCATGACCTCTTCAGGCTCTCCCATTCGCAATGGAGAGTTTGTGCGCCTGTTGTTAGAGGCGTTGCAATGTCCAGCAGGTATCGCAGTTGTGAAGTGCACCGCACATACCAGAAATATGGACTTCGTGTCACAAGGCAATAGGTATGCCGACGAAGTCGCGCGGTATTGCGCGGAAACAGGGTACTCTTTCACAGAGGTGGAAGTGGGTGGAATAAATGTAAGGACTGAATTAGCCATGATATTAGAAACTGTTGATACTTGGGACGAATTGAAAGACATGCAAGAAAATGCTCCTGATTGTGAAAAAGAAACATGGCAAAAAGCAGGATGCGTGGTGGGAGAGGCCCATTTCTGGGTCTCAGCAGATGGCAGAGCAGTGTTGCCCAATGAGATGGTGAGCCCAATGGCCAGACACATACATGGTCCTGTCCATTTAGGAAGAGATGCTATGCTGAGAGTGTTTAGACAGACCTGGTACAACCCTAAGTTCAGAGTAGCAGCTGAAGCAGTGTGCCAGCGTTGTGTGACGTGTCAGCAGTTGAATGTAGGGAAAAAGACACCAGTTGCACTGAGCCACATAGGGAGGTCTGGAGGTCCATTCAATCGAATGCAGATAGACTTTATTGAAATGCCAAGGTGCAACCGCCTCCGCTATGTCCTGGTGGTTGTTTGCGTATTCTCCAGATGGGTTGAGGCATACCCTACACGTAGGTGCGACACCCTCACAGTAGCCAAGTTACTGCTTAGGGAGCTTATCCCGCGCTTCGGGGTTCCGGCCTCTTTGGAATCAGATAGGGGAACGCATTTCAACAGCGAGCTTGTGAAGATGATTTGTGCGGCTCTGAATATAGATCAAAAATTACATTGCAGTTACCGACCAGAAGCCTCAGGAATTGTGGAGCAGATCAATGGCACCATCAAGGCCAGAATCGCAAAAGTGTGTTCATCAACATCCTTGAGTTGGCCTGACGCTTTGCCATTGGTCCTTATGAGCCTCCGTAGTACCCCAGACAGAAGAACGGGGCTGTCACCACATGAGGTGTTAATGGGGAGAGCAATGAGGTTGCCATCTGTCCCAACTACTGCACTGTTAAATATCACAGATGATATGATCCTGGACTATTGTAAGGGGCTGTCTGACGCCATTCATTCTGTGTCCCTTCAGGTGCAGGCTGCCGAGGTTCCATCGTGCCAGGACCCGTGTCATGACCTGTTGCTTGGGGACTGGGTCCTGGTGAAAAAACACGTGAGAAGAAGCTGCCTGGATGTTCGTTGGCGTGGGCCTTTCCAGATCATCCTGATCACGAACACGGCTGTGAAGGTGGGAGGCCTGCCCAATTGGATCCACGCGTCACATACGCGGAGGGTTCCAGCACCTCTGGAAGAAACAGCTCCTCTCTCGGATAGACGTCCAGCTGCGGACCGAGAAGCCATAGAGGGGGCTAGCCAAGCTGTAGAGGTGCCAGCGGAAGCAGGGAACGAGTCTGACCAAGCTGAGGACGGTCAGTACAGCAGCGAGACAGACGACGCTACTGAAGGAGAAAGTAGCTGGGAGTACGAGTCAGACACTGACAGGTCTGACAGAGAGCGTGAACAAACCAGAAGAAGAAGGAGTAGAAGGGTACGTGGAGAAGCTGATTGGCCGCAAAGAAGGAGCTCTAGCCTGAGGTCAACTCCGGAAAGAACCCTTCCTCCGATATCAGAAGACTCAGACCCAGAAGAAGGTTCTCAGGGCGCTGAAGCACCGGACTTGAGGAGGTCAAGAAGAGTGCGTGTGCCTAACAGAAGATACTCCACCCCTGAGTGGACATATCTGGCGACAAATGTCTTCGAAACCAGAGACAGGGAGGATCCGAGCGGTGGTAGTGTCCAGTTCTGAGCCCATCGTCACAGTGGAAATAAGACTGTTAGTACCCGGAGTCGAACAAGAAGGGTCACTGACATTCATGCTCCCCCGTCCTCCCCGCCTCAGCAAGTTAAAGCACATGTTTCTCACAGAATTGCAATTCCCCGATTTTGGTACAAAAATAACAGCCCATGAAGAGCACAATCTTCGTTTGGAAATATTGAACTTTGTTATTGAAGCTGCAGGCGAACGCCTGATAGTGGATGCTTAAAAGACTTTGTAAATAAGCGAGAAGAAAAGAAGATTACCTAGCGCCCAGGAAGCAGAGAATCTTAGGGACTTTCCCTGAGTTGATGGAGAAGGGCTAGGGTTGTCTATATTGAACTGTTAAAGGACTTTTGCGAAGAAGGTTGTCAGCTTCCAGTTGTGTGGTTCTAAAGGCAAGAAGAGTAAAAGAGACTGTAAAGGAACGAAAAGAAAAGAACTTTGTGCTGGGTTACAAGAGAGCCATACTGTCTGACGAAATGGAAGCCGGCACCCAGAACCGCAGAGCTAAATGTATAATAGGCACACTAATAGTAGGAGTGATAATATTAATAGCTTTAGTGGTAACTGTTTCCTATGTAGAGGGACGTGATGAGGAGGCAAAAGTAACCGATGTGAAATCTGTAGAGACGCTTACCCCCACCGTTGCTGGGGAGAAAAGGGAAAACACTCGAGAAAAAGCGTTATTAGCTGCAGAAGCCCGCAGGTTACATGTAGATGAGTCCCAAGGTGACTTTAGGTCAAACGCTTATGCTAAACTTCTATATGAATACGTGGATGCCATGGAGGTTAAGGACTGCTATGTTTGCATGCAGTTGCCGGCGTCTGTAGATGAAGGCATTCGATATCATCACCTCCCGCTGACATATGGCATTACATGTAGCTTGTTGCTTAGTATATTTTATGGGAGAGATAGTTTTGAATACTATTTCTCCAATTATGATGCAGTGTTACCAGAAGTCCCAAATTATAAACAAATGAATAAATGGGACTACTGGAAGAGTGAAGACAGGTTGGCAAAGTTTTTCATTCCTTGGATTACCTTAGATACTTCACATGCCCGTAGAAATAATCTGACATGCAAGGTGTCAGAAGTCGAGAAGAAGTTCATAGGGCAGGTGGATGATCGAAATAGGAGACAAAAGATTTTGAAAAAATCAGGACAATGGAAAACAGATTGGACCGAAGAAGAGAAGGCACACAAGAGAAAGGGTAGTAGTGGTCCAATAGCTTTGGATAAAACGCAGAGAGGAAAGTTATGTCTTCACAGAGCCAAAACGTATTATGAAAATGTATACGTGGGAGAAGTTAGCTGTGAACATGCTTTCAATTTAGAGTACTATACCAAGGACTTCCTGAAGGGAATGCAAGTGATTCCAAATGTATATTTTGTATGTGGAAGAAATGCCTACGTGAGGCTGCCTGACAATTGGTATGGCTCATGTTATTTGGCAATTATCTTCCCCAAAATATATCATGCCCAAGACTTAGAGATCATCGAGGGCAAGGCATCATCGAGAGGAAGGAGAGATGTAGGAGATGTAGAAATGGTTGGAGATGTCTTTGGAGCTGTGTTCCCTATTTTGGGATTAATCCTTAATGATGTAAAAATTAGACGACTAGCAACAGTCGTAGACAGGTTGTCTGCCAGCACTGCCCAGTCCTTAATGCTGGTAGAAGGAGAGATGCAATCGATAAGGGCTATGGTTCTCCAGAACCGTCTTGCATTAGATGTTCTATTAGCAAAAGAGGGCGGAGTCTGTAAGGCTTTGAAAGTCCAAGAATGTTGTACTTACATTCCAGACAATTCGAAGCCCCTTGAGAAAGTTATTAGGAACATAACTAATATTCACTTGGAGATCGAAGACCTGAGTAGAGAAAATGTCTGGGAAAAGGTGGGCCATGGAATGAGTGAAGCTGGAAGTTGGCTCACCACCTTAGGCAAAAGCTTTGTGTGGTCTATCCTAAAACCTATCATCATAATATTGATCTGTGGGATCGTGTTATGGGGATTGGTGAGGGTATTCAAATGGTACCGAGCAAAAAGGTCAGAGAGAGCCCAGAGAGAACAGCTGCAGAGATTGGCTGCCATACAAGATAGTCAGTACAGGAGTCTGAGGGCTCTGGAGACGCAGAAACGAGTTATGCTAGCAATCACTGCAGTTTAAATGTTAATGATGACCCCGAGAGGTCATCAAAGGGGGGAACTGAGAGAGCGCAAACTGACCTAAATGTAGAAATACACCACACTTACACGTAGTAAGCACAAGTCATGAAGAGAAATGCCATGAGTGCTGATAGTACCTACATCTATATTCTGAAATGTGTAGTTAATGTAGAGATTTAAGTAGAAGTGGAGCTAATGCAGAAATATGTGAAACTATATGATTTTATTAGACGTGATTGTTCCTGAATCCATGTCGTGTAGCTGCTAAAATGTAAGATGGCATACGGTTAAACGTAGAACGTGGTAGGCCTCAGGGCCAGAGCTAGAAGGGAGGGGGAAGGTGGTTCATTTCACGACATGGATTGCACTAATGTTTTAGTAATAACGTTAATAGGCCATGATTTATAGATGTGTTTACCGAATAATAGACTAGGAGTACTAACATGCTATTAATTAAAGAAGAAGTTGAATACTATAATCATTATGAGAAATGCTGTAGGCCTGAATTGTTTAAACAGTGATTTACACATACTGGTCTGGGCCGAGGAATGTTGCAAACTTAGTTGGAAGTCTATGAGAATTGGGGTTTTGGCTGCCGATGTCTGTCTGCAAGAGAAAAGGGGGGATCCAATTATAATAGAATGAATAGAAGTTTGTTCTAGAGACGGACCAGACATGGAGGAGGGTTCCGGAATGTATTAAGGGGTATCAGCGGGCCGGAGAAGAGTCTGAGAAGCAAGGTCGACTCTAACCACGAAGCCTCATCATGGAAAAAGCCAGAAGCTACACCACGTGAGGGGCGTCTCACGAGGGGCGTCCCAAATGTTGTTGTGTTCTTTGTATTAGGGACAGCACCCCTGGGTGGAGTTAGAGCAGATGCCTGAGGACCCTTTAGAGAGCGGATGGGTAGGCAGAGAGGGGTCAGGACTGGAGAACTATAGGTTTTCACCAAGAGCTTGAGAGTGGGTGACTTCCCTTGGGGGTCATTCACTGCTGACACCTTTTGATAGGTTGAGACCTGTTAAGTAGGGATACCATCTAGAGCAGGGTAGGGACAGCCTAACCTGTATTTTCCCTCCGGCTGTAAATGACTGATAGATCACAATACGTGTCTATGCTCATAGCCCTCTTGTTTTTAGAATTGGTTCTTGTAGTTTCCGTTGCTCGTCTGAGGGCTTTCAGAGAGCACATGTATGTAGTTGGGCCTGTTTATCTTGTGAATCTCATTCTGAGATGCCTGTATCTTCAACTTATATTGACTTTATAATAAATCTTTGAAAGATAGAAGTTGTTTGTGATCCTTTGGGTGGAGTCCTTTATTGGGTGAACTAACTTGGTAAGAGATGCACTTTCTTCCCTCAATGACAGGCAATAAAGGTTCAGTCGACCAGACCGGGGTTTTAGATCAATAGTGATAAGGTATCGATCAAAATCTCGCCCTTCCAGTATCCTTTCCAAGAGAGGTAGGATACAATTATTTTTCCTACCCTCAACAAGTCTCACATTGTATTTAGCAAATAGTGCTATAATGTATCCTCCATTTCCCTTTGTAGGCGTTAGTATCCTGAATCCCAATAAATAGCACAACAGTGTACAGAATATCTTTGCCTGAGCCTGACGACATCGAAAGAGGCCAGGATTTCAGATATTGACAGGTACTTTTTGTATAAATAATTGGTAGTGCAACTTTAACATAAAAGAGGAATGCAGCTAAATAATAAAAACGTTATTGTTTTTCTGGGGGGGGGGGGCTGTGAAGGGAGTTTGTCGTGAGTCACATGATGGCACGCGTGAGTTGGCAGGTCTGAGAAGGTCGGCGAGTGAGATGGTCCTTTTGCGTGTAATGTTATCTGTCTTTCACAAAAGCAGAGCAATCCCTATCACTCTCTTGTCTCCCAACCACTGGCACTGAGCGCTCACGCGGAACGCCCCTGGATTAGTTTCAGCCAGGCAATTTAAACCTCGTCGGAATCTTTAACTCTAAGCGCTTGGCACCAAGGCCCAATTTAACAACATGTTCTATAAACTTTAACGCCTCGTATTGTGGCGCTGCATGGTCACTAACTGCGTGTCCCTGTGCACAAGGGGTTGCTTTTGTGCAGGGAGGTGAATGTGCCTGTGAGCGCGTGAGGTGGACCCGTACTGGCGTCCTTCCTGTGAGCTTTAAAGGCGGGCACTCCACGGCTGCTCTTTTCATTCAGCGTGGCAGTCTGGCAAGCTGGCACGCGCACACGCAGCCACACTATTAATATCATAATAACACTACACTAATTGCATTATATGGCTGGCGACGCCGGATCAGAGAGCTGACACACATCAGTATTAGCGAGCAGCTCCCTGGCGGGCGCCTCGCGCGGCCCGCGCCAGAAGATTGCATTGCTCCATTATGCGCCTATCAGCCCCCTTCGCACAGGTTATTCCCGGTGTGTGCGCTGAAGCAATAAATTAAACTGTAGTGCTTTCATCATTATGAAGTTAGGTGATATTTTAGAGGGAATCCGAGGGAGGGGAAGTGAACTCTCTTGGGTAAGGGGGTGGGGTGCTATAAACCACCCTTCCCTTTGGCAGACAGCTCTTATTTACGAGAGAATCTCATAAACCCCACTGTGATTTAGCCGCAACTTTTTTTTTCTTTACTGCCGCGGAGATTATGATCGTGTCGCGCGCAGAACAATGCCGTAAAACTGGCAGCGAAAGTTACCCCTTCCTCATTGGGTGCAGCAGCGCGTGGAACCAGGTATTTATGCCAAGCTGTGCCTTTTTTCCCTTTTGATGTGGCCCAGAGGTTATATTGTCGGCTGTAGATCTACGAGACAGAGTCAAAACCCTGGCGTGTATTCCTCCACGTCACCAAATGGTGCTGTTATCGGCGAATCCATGTATTTGCGTCTATGTTCTTTCCTTATGTTTCAGAATTGGAAACGCTTGAAACAGGTTAGACCTCTCGATTGTAATGTGTATTTTTGAAGCGCATTATCACCGGTTAGAAGAGAGAGGCCTTCAACTTCTTGAAGATCTCATCAATTAAAGAAACAGCTCTGATGCTTCGAAGGGGTGTGAGGACCTTGAAATGGGGTCGTTTATGCGGGCGCTATAAAAATGAACAAGACACATAACCGCCATATATTGGAGTTTTTTTTATGTTGTCAATCAGTCAGATGACTGCTTCTGATTATTGAGTATGGGAAGGGAGCAGCATGGAGGTGGAACAGAAAATGCGCTCTTTTCGAAGTCTGAGGGCCTCATTTATGATAAGTGATTCATCGCTGCGTGAAAGCAGCGACGCTTCACTTCTAAGTGCGCCCTCCTTGCGACCTGATTGATGCGTCATATTTACTGTATGATGCATCATGTCGCGAGGAGTTACAGATACGTCGGTATTTCTGACGTATCTGTATGGCCCAAAAGTGACGCATTGCTGGAGTGTGTCACAAAAGTGACGCAACTCCAGCAATGTGTGCTTTCACATGGGGCAAGCCCATGTGAAAGGGTTTGTGTCAGTCTTATGCCTGCTGTGAGGCAGGCATAAGGTTTTGACGCACTTGCGCCCTAGAAGTGGCACAGTGAAATCTGGTAGATTTCACTGCATCACTTCTACGACCCTTTCTTGCGTGGGAAACCCCCCTGCAAACATTATACCTGGCGCAGGTATAATGTAGCGCAGGGGTTTACAAAGTAACGCATCTACCTAGATGTGTCACTTTGTAAATATGGCGCAACGAGGCGCATTTTTGACACAGCTGGTGCGTCACAAAAAGTGACGCACCTTCGGCACAAAAGTGACGCAAGGGCTCATAAATGTATGATTGGTAGACAAAGGATAAGAGGAGCAGATGGACTCCTTTGATCTTCAGACGATAGTTTTCGAGGCAGAAATGCAGTTACTGACTATTGTAAGGGAAGGGCCATTGAACGCTATCCATCTGCCTCCAAAACCATGCATTTTGGCCTACAGACGTCCAGCAGATTTTGGTTTGTCAACCCTGAGACGGTAGTGGGAGCACTCTTGTGCCTTCAGTATGCACTCAGTCCTATGACGCTTTATGGGTCTGGATCTTGAAATAAATATATCTTTGACCGGCAGCCATTGGGGCGTTCTCATGGTCTGGATCAGATCTCTTAGAATAAGGATAAGGCTAGAGACATGATTACAGGCCACATGGAGGTCAAGTAGTCCTTGTGGCTGTAGCCTTCCTCTGTCTCAGAGCTGTAGGGAATGTTACTGCAGCCAACAAAATTGTCCTCTTGTTTAATGCGTCGGCAGGCAGCCAACTGCAAATGCAGTTGCAGTAGTAAAAAAACGTCTTGATGGTTACTTGGTGCTAGCACAAGCCTTTGGGTGTTAATTGCAAGAGGAGGATGACACACATGTTGCCCCCACATCCAACATGCATGTTTCGCTTCGAAGCCTTGTTTACTAGCAGAATGAAGGACAGGTCTACATCCAAGGTTGCAGATGTGATGTTCAGAAACCAGGGACGAGACCCTGGTTTTCATGAAAGGCGCAGGGAGCATGTATCTAGGCCCCACAAAGAAGACCTCCATTTTGGAAATACTCAAACATAAGTGACTGGTTTCCATCCAGTGGCCAATACGTAATCCACCATTGTTTGCCGATCTCTGACACCTTTCTGGAGTTCAAGCAGATAAATCTCTTCACTCCGGATGAAGTGTGCCAACATGGTCACATAGGCCTTGAAATGTTGGCAAGAAAGCGGATGCATTCAGTATCCAGAAAGTTATTTTGGTGGTCAAGGACATGTTGGAACCCAGTTAATCGGAAAGACAAAGATTGCATTTTTATGCCATCAAGCGCTGTGTCTTATTTCAGGACGAAAAGTAAGGTGCAGTGTGCAGTCTGTGTGGAAGACAGATTTATTATAATCTACAAAAACTACCTTGGCAGATTTGGGGTGAAAAAAAACGCTAGTGTGAAGTGACTCACTTCATGGCTGTGCAAGCTTGCCCTTGTTTACCAATATCTCGATTTGACACTATATTATGTAACTTTGGGCTTGGCCAGTTTTTGATTTGACATGGGATTATGACTTAGCAGTGTCCAAAGGACAGCCTTTAATGTGGACTTGCCTAGTAAAGAGTGACCAGCAGATAAACTTTGTAAGTCGATAGAGTATTGATGAAAAGGCCTATTTTTGAGCGGAATAATGGAGGCAAAATCTGTGAGCTCAGTCCCTCTATCAATATTACGCCTACTGCATGCTCCACGTGTACGAACAATGTCTATATCATAAGAACATTGTATTAAATATCTACGTACCTTACACGCCTCCTTCATGGATCGGCATTCACTCTGTAAACTGCAGTTTCTGATCTTTGCATTCACACTCAGTGTTCCATCCTTTCGAGGTCGATACAATAATTAGCATGGTTGACCTAATAACAGTGGCATTTAATTCCAGTGCTTTGAAGCTACATGCCTGTGGCTGAGTAGCAAGGTATCATAATGAGTAATACTTTATGATGTGACAATAGAATAAAAGAAAAGTGATACAATGGGAAGGGGTGCCTTCTCCCTCACGTAACCCCATCTCAAATGCGTGATGGTAATTAGGGATATCTTTAAGAAATCCGTGCAGATTTCCTTGGGGAGATTATATTGTGACTACATACAGTACTGCGATAACTATTAGAGTGACCTCCGGAGGCAGATCTTCGTCCCACCTCGCTGCCAAGACCTGGAACACCGTCCCCATCCACCTACGTCAGACCCAAGACCTTGCTCATTATGATACCTTGCTACTCAGCTACAGGCATGGGAGGGGCTTGGGGCATAAATAGCGATGCACTTTAGGACGTGCAGCGGCCATGCGTAGCGGGCGCGCCGTATGCGCGCCGAAGGAGCGCCAAAGGAGGGCCCGTCTGTGCCCGTCCGTGCTCCGGAGGTGCTCAGTGCCAGTCCCCCTGCCCGTCCTCACAGAAAACTACATCGCTCCACTTTAACGTACTCACGCGATGACCTCATTGCCTGCAATATCATGCCCTGTGGGAGAGAGAACCCATGGGAGGTGGCTGACAGTGCATCCCGTGAGTGCTCTGCCTGTAACTTCTGCTTCCACCCCACTCTAAGCTGCCAGGTTCCACACAATACCGACCCCCTGCTGATCAGAGCGGGCTTAATCAACGCCAGGTCTATGGTCAAGCATGCTGCCGACATATTCGAACTTTTGGCGGAGAAGCAGCTTGATCTTTTATTCATCACAGAGACCTGGTTAAACACCTTGTGTGCCCCGGTGGTGGAGTTAGCTATTCCCCAAGGCTTTAAAATCACGAGGGCAGACCGCCTGCTTGGCAGGGGGGGGGGGGGTGTTGCTGTGATCTATAGGGATCAGTGGGTCTGTGCCTGTGAGCCCCGGGGCGTGCTGGAGGACGCTGAGGTGCTCCACTTTTCGCTAGCGCTCAACTCCCACTTCACTCTCGGAGGCTCACTGGTCTACCGACCACCGGGGTATGCTGGGAACTTTGTGGGAGCCCTAGAGGAGGTCATTACTCCGTGTGCTCTGAGATACTCCAGGTATCTTCTTCTCGGAGATTTTAACATACATGTTGACGTCTCAGACGCCATTGAGGCCACCCGCCTTGGAGAAGCCCTCTCTATGGCCCATCTCAAACAACTGGTTGCCCTCCGAACCCATGATGGAGGCCATCTACTAGATTTAGTCTGTTCTAACTTTGACATTGATATGACCTGCCCTGAAAGTTTGACATGGTCTGATCATAAGTTGATCAGGTTTTCCTGGTCTGCGAATGCTGAAAAAGAGATCAGCACCTCACTTGCCCACTCACAGAGGATCAACTTAGTCACTCTGGCTGATTCCCTGTCTCAAACCCGTCCGACACTACCTTCGGAGACTGAAGCAGTGGTCAGCTCTTTTAACACCTGGGTAGAACTTGGATCTGCCGCATCCATCAATAAAGGATGCAATCTACCCCTTCCAAACCTTGGTTTACCCACACCCTTCGGGAATTAAAACTGGGTTGCAAGAAACTCGAACGGGTGTGGAGACAAACCTACCAACCTAAGGCTAAAAGTGACCTGCGTGCGGCGCAAAAAAACTACTATGCTGCCATCAAATCTGCTAAAAGCAGCTATTATGCAGGGCGAATCATGAAAGCTAACAATAATAGTAAGGAAATATTTTCCATTGTAAAAAGCTTCCTATCACCATGTGCCGCACAGCCTATACTGCCCCTCTCCGAGCAGTGGTGTGAAGAGCTCTCTTGTTTTTTTACAGACAAAATTGCTAAAATCCAAGAAGACCTTCAGACTGTCTGTGCTGGTTTTCAGTCTCCCCCAGAACCCCCCTCCACTGCTATGCCGACGTCAACGGAGCAGTTCGCTTTCTTCTCTCCCCCGACTGTGTCCGACATTACTACAGTCCTTGCAGCCTTGAAATCAGGGTCTCCCTCCGATCCTTGCCCTGCCAGGGTACTGGGTGAGATAGCTGAAACAGTAAGCAATGAGATTACCCAGATTGTCAATCTCTCTTTTTCCTCTGCTACTGTCCCGCTCTGCTGGAAGCAAGCCAAACTGCTACCGCTTTTAAAAAATACTGGGCTTGATCCAGCTGTACTCTCTAACTACCGCCCTATTTCTTTGCTGCCTGCCTTAGCAAAGGTCTGCGAGAAGATTGCTTTTAAACAACTGGACAATTTTATTGAAACTTTCCAAGCATTACATCCTGCTTAATGAGGATTTCGGGCCGCCTACAGTACCGAAACGGGTCTTGTCGAAGTGTCGGAGGCTATTCGGGAGTGCCTCGATGGAGGTGGCAGAGCAGCTCTGATTTTATTGGATCTCTCTGCCGCCTTCGACACGGTGCCCCATACATTACTCCTCACTAGACTGGCGGCCGTCGGTATCACTGGCCCCACACTAGACTGGCTGACGTCCTTCCTGGACAATAGGACTCAACAGGTCTGGATGCCTCCTTTTGCCTCCCTCCCCAAGAAACTTTCTACAGGAGTCCCCCAGGGGTCTACTCTTAGCCCCCTGCTTTTTAATATTTACCTGACCCCTTTGAATTATCTGGCGGAACAACTGGGAGCCAAAATCATGGCGTACGCCGACGATACCCAACTTTTGTTCACCTGGCCAAAGGACAATTTGGATACGTCGGCGGTCCAACTCTGCCTCTCATACGTCTTCCGTTGGTTAGCGATTGCTCAGCTCAAGTGCAATGAGGACAAGTCTGAGGTGATCTTCTACGGCTCCTTCCCTGACAATTTTAGTGATGATCTCTTATGGCCTCGCGACCTGCCCTGCCCAAAATCCATCGATGCCCCAGCAAAAAACCTTGGAGTGTGGTTTGGGAATGACCTTAAGTTTGAAGACCATATTAAAAAACTTACGGGGGTTTGCTTTGCCACTCTCAAGGCCCTCCGCAGGTTTTTTCCCCTTCTTCCGAGAGAGGCTAAGGAGACGGTGCTGCGCGCCCTAATTCTTTCTAGGCTCGACTACGCCAACGGTCTGTTTTTTGGTCTCCCAGCCTTCCTGATCTAACGTCTCCAGGTCAACCAAAATGCGTCCGCCAGGCTTCTGTTCAATCTCCCCATCAGTTCTAGTGTCCGCTCCTGTCTCAAGACCCTCCACTGGCTTCCGGTTGCCCACCGGATTATGTTTAAAACTCTTGTTCTGGCCTTCCGCGCGGTCCATCTGATCGGTCCTGTCTATCTGAGAAAAAGGTTTGCCCTGTACATCCCTAACAGATGTCTCAGTTCGGCCAATCAGTGCCAATTGACGGTCCCCAGATTTAGGCTCTCCCGATTAGGTGGCCAGTCCATCTTGGTCAGGGCCTCTAGGGCCTGGAATGCTCTCCCTTTCCATCTTAGAGTTGCTCCTAACATTACGGCCTTCAAGAAAGGGCTGAAAACCCATCTGTTCAACATCACCCTCTAATTTTGCTAATTCCCATTTTTTTCCCTCGGAATCTGACCTCAACTTCCGCACCAGGATACTATTTTAGTAACAGAGCGCGCTACAAAATCCTTTATATCATATCATATCTTCGGATGTGGGGGACTGTGGCGAGGGCGAGGTCTGCAGAGCGGAGTTGGCAGGTGGGGGTGTAGAAGCTAAGTCGCCTGTTGAGATATGCTGGTCCAGTGTTGTGGAGTGCCTTGTGTGCGTGGGTGAGGAGCTTGAAGGTTATCCTTTTGTTGACGGGGAGTCAGTGCAGGTCTCAGGTGGGGTGTGATGTGGCTGTGGCAGGGGATGTCGAGGCTCAGGCGTGCAGATGCGTTTTGGATGCGTTGAAGCCGTTTCAGGAGTTTGGCCGAGGCTCCTGCATAGAGGGCGTTTCCGTAGTCCAGCCTGCTGCTGACAAGGGCCTGGATGACCATTCTTCTTGTTTCGGTGGGGATCCACTTGTAGATCTTGCTGAGCATGCGGAGGGTGTTGAAACAGGAGGAAGAGACGGCGCTGATCTGCTTAGTCATGGAGAGGGTGGAGTCGAGGATGACCCCTATGTTGCTTGCGTGGTCGGTGGGTGGGTGTTGGAGCTGTTCCCAGTGCGGTCAGCCACCAGGAATCGTCCCAGGCCGAGGGGGTAGATCCAAGGATGAGGACCTCTGTCTTGTCTGAGTTCAGCTTTAGTCGGCTTTTCCTCATCCATTCAGCAACGGCCTTCGTTCCTTCATGGAGGTTGGTTTTGGCGGTGTGGGGGTCCTGGGTGAGGATCAGCTGGGTGTCATCGGCGTAAGAGATGATGTTGAGGTCGTGCTGTCGGGTGACGTGGGCGAGCGGTGCCATGTAGACCCTAAACCGTGTGGGGCTGAGAGGTGAGTCCTGGGGTACGCCGCAGATGATCTTGGTGGCTTCGGAGCGAAAGGGGGGGAGGCGGACGCTCTGTGTTCTGCCAGAGAGGAAGGAGGTGGTCCAGTCCAGTGTGTTCTTTTGGAACACAGCGTCGTGGAGGCGTACTCGTAGTGTACGGTGACAGCCTGTGTCGAAGGCAGCTGACAGGTCCAGGAGGATGAGGGCTGGGGTTTCTCCATTGTCTAGCAGGGTCCTGATATCATCGGTGGCGGCGATGAGGGCGGTTTTGGTGCTGTGGTTTCTGCAGAACCTGGAAGGGGACGGGTCCAGGATTCTGTTCTCCTCGAGGTGGCAGGTCTTCTCGACGACCTTCGCCGGGAACGGGAGCAGGGAGATGGGCCGGAGGTCCTTGGGGTCTGCCTTGGGTTTCTTGAGTAAGTCGTTAAAGGGGAGGGATCCTGCGCAAACCAGCTCCCCCTGCCCAGGAAGTGTTTGAGGCACTTCCGGGTCACCAAGCTGGGGAGGCCAATCGCTTGGCGTGTAAGGGCTGGTGCCAACAGCGTCACTCACTGCCTTCACCAGACCTGCCCCCTCCGGCGGGGACTGGCACACTGCCATAGGTGTGGCGCATCCCGAGTCTGTGAGGGGAGCCTTGGCATTGTCGACTGTGTTGTGGACCCAGTACGTGTTCTTTGGCCAGCCTGCCCATTTGACCCATGCATTGGAACCCCCTGAGATTGCATGGCTGATAGTTTTCCTAAGAAATGTTGAAAGGTGCCACTAGGGGGTGAATGGTGTAGTGACAAGGCTGATATGTGCGTCGTCCCCAGTTCTTTTTGGCCTGGACTTAAATCTCTAAGATATACCCCCTCAGGCCTGTCCACAATGCCATAGTTCTCCGTTTAGCCACCTTTTGAGGTTGACTGTTTCACACAACCTAACATTCTTCTGGAGAGACAGAAGCCCTCTCATGGAGAGCTGTGATGTTTTGCCACTGCTCTTTGTTTTCTGGCACGCCCACTTGCAAGCTATGACACATGGACTTTTTGTAGTGTGAAAGGGGCTACGGGTGACATGCTGAGTTAAGGAAGGTCTATAGCCAAGTGACATAATTAAAATATGTTTATATGGAGATCATGGTTGATGTAGCCTACATATGAGATTGAGAATGGAAAGTCCAACTATATATAGATAATCTCAAACAATGAAATATTCTCATTTGATTTTATTGGTATATATTATATATATTTATCAATTCTTTTAAGATTTACATATTTTATATTCTTTTTGTGTTTTTCTCTTCTGTTTTCTTTTCTTTTCTTATAGTTGTTTTTCAATATAACAAAAGTCAGTTAAAAGCATACTAGAAAAAATACATAACCAATAGACATGAGACTGAACAAAATGTTGAAGGCAAAGCGGTAGATGTCACAGGTGACATGCTTGAGAGTCCATGTGCTGTGTGAATAGGCGCCTCACATATCACTAGGTATAAAGACTTGATTCCATATTGCCTTGGGGAACTGACTGCATTCATGTAGGTTCATACCAGCATATGGTAGCACTCTCTCCTCTGGGCATGATCATGGAAACACATATCCTGCAAAATACAGAAAGGACTGGCCAAAACCACTCTGTTGCATTAGCAGCCCTGCTGCTTAGGGCATTCTGCCTCATCTGCCCCAGTGCACATCCTGGGGGCTGTCTCCGCTCTTTCCCTAGTAGGATCTGTCTGCAAACAGGAGAGAGCCCCTCTAACAATGCTTGCCTTACCTTGTTCTACTACGCATTCTATTGACCAGGCGATGCCTGCGCCTCTTCCCAGGAATACTTAAGAAGATGAACCTTTCACTAATAAGATACATGTATGGAATTTTCAACATGGTACGTCTGTTATTTGGCCCTGGCCATCTGTAAGTGACCAAGTTAATCAAAAAGGATAGGACACTTGTAACCACTTTGCCAGGAGATATATATTGTAAAACCCTCATAAACGCCGTTTTTTTCGAAATAGCGGTTTACCTTGTTCTCCGCCCCACACTAGCGTTGTGGCAGTAGTCATAGGGTTAGACAACTCGTGCTTTTGCCAGCCTCGCCCGAGGCAATCTCTGGTGTATCGTGGCAGTATCCAGAGAAAAAAGTTTTTAAACCCACTGGTAAGTTGTCATGAAAGATAAAAATAGTCTCCAATCAACAAATTGGACTTTATTAATGTCGTTGGATAACTATGGTAAAAAATATTGGATGGGTATGCTCTAGGGACTGAGTTAGGGGTCCTCAGCATATCACTTTAATGAGATACGTCGACATGTTTCAGCTCACTGGGCCCGTAGGTCTATGGAGCCTTCGTCAGGACATGAAAACACACACAAGATAAAAATAGAAATTGAAATTGAAATACTTTCACTATTTGTGAAGTGGTTGGGTAACTAAAAAATTGATAGTCATACCCACTGTGGTTCAGCATTCACCACCTAAGGACGAAAAACGGGTCAGTACCTGGCTTTATTTTTAGTGGTCGAAGCATACTTCATTTCTATGCTTGTTGGGTGTATTAAATTTACACATATACTACTTTACAGTACATTTGGTGAAAACTATCTACAGAGACACTCATGGCGAATTAGACAGGGAGGACTTACCATGATACGTATAGCTCGCAATCGTGTCGAAATATATTGAACACTGTTTGTGAAACTGGTAGATGTTTTATGTTGACAGTATATTATCATTTGGTTTTTACCAGATTTGTTATTAAATTACTTCGTACACATCAAAGTCTATGTTGCGAGCAGTACGGTTTCAACGAACAAAATGGTGCCATGAAATATCATCATTCAGTCCATGTTTATTAGTCTTGAGTCGGTCTACCCAACGCTGTTCTCTCTCGTAAAGCACTTTCTCTACATTGGGGGTGCTCTCGGGTAGTCTCTCAATGACGGTCCATTTTAGTTCCTCAATACTGTGTTTTTGTTCCACAAAGTGTGAACAGAGTTTCGTTGTGTTTTTTTGGAGACGGGTATTACTCTTATGTTCACCTATCCTTGAGCTCAATATTGGAACCACTATCTAAATTTGCGGACCAATTTTTTCAACCTTTGGTGCAAAAGACTCCAGCATACCTAAAGGACACCAGGGCTCTTTTAAATCAATTGAAAAATAAAACAATACTACTAGTGGGTCTGGGTGTTGAATCCCTATATACAAGCCTTCCTCCAAAAGAGACTCTAGAAATGCTTGAAGACGTTCTCTTCATGGAAGACTGGAATTTTCACACCCCAAGACATTTCGTCTTGGAATGTTGCCGGCTGGCGTTAACTGAGAACTATTTTGAATATGATGGCCTATTGTTCTAACAGAGCCATGGCACTTCAATGAGGAGTGCTTTTGCCCCATCGGTGGCAGGACTCTATGTGAGCAATTTTGAGACTAAAAACGTTCTGACAATGGACAATCCATTCGTTTCCAGTATACTTTACTGGAAATGTTATATTGATGATGTTTTACTGATTTGGCGCAACGATCAAGATCTGAACCAATTCATGGAATGGCTGAACACACGAGATCGCTGGCTACGCTTTACCCACACCGCTGATACAAATAGTATCGACTTTTTGGATTTAACCATCTACATAAAGGAGAACACCATTGAGACAAAAACCTTCAGAAAACCAACTGCTACGAATAGCTTGTTATCCTACAAGAGCTACCACCCCCAACCTTTAAGAGATAACTTGCCATACAGCCAGTTTTTACGTCTCAAAAGGAATTGTAGCCAGACGGCCGATTACCAGAACAATCTAAAGAACTCAGCGAAAGACTACTAAAAAGAGAATACAAACCATCAACTGTATCGAAATGCCGTAAGAGGGCTATGAACCAACCGAGAGAAAACCTCTTATCCAGCTATGAAAAGGCACCAACAGAAGATCTGATGACCTGAGTTACAACTTTCTGTCCAGTGACTTACCAAGTAAATAAGCTAATAAAAAAAAACTGGCACATCCTCAATACAGGCAAAAATGACTGGCCAAAACCACGCTTTGCCAATAAACGAACGAAAAATCTTCGTGATTTTTTTGTCCACACTCGTCCGAGACAACTGACCCTGGAAAAACCAATAAGAGATGTACATATGGCGCCAGTGACAGGACACTATCATTGCGGGTCATGCCTGGCCTGCAAATCCACGACCAGTACAAAGGTGTTACATTTAACTCCGACACTAAAATGGATACAAAAACAACACAGTAATTGCAATTCATCGCATGTGATTTACATGGTCACCTGTCCTTGCGACAAAAAGTACATCGGGATGACATGCAGGAAGGTGAAACTCAGGATAGGTGAACATAAGAGTAATATCCGTCTCCAAAAAAACACAACAAAACTCTGTTCACACTTTGTGGAACAAAAACACAGTATTGAGGAACTAAAATGGACCGTCATTGAGAAACTACCAGAGAGCACCCATAATGTAGAGAAAGTGCTTTACGAGAGAGAACAGCGTTGGGTAGACCGACTCAAGACTAATAAACATGGACTGAATGATGATATTTCATGGCACCATTTTGTTCGTTGAAACCGTACTGCTCGCAACATAGACTTTGATGTGTACGAAGTAATTTAATAACAAATCTGGTCAAAACCAAATGATAATATACTGTCAACATAAAACATCTACCAGTTTCACAAACAGTGTTCAATGCATTTCGACACGATTACGAGCTACACGTATCATGGTAAGTCCTCTTTCTATAACGACTACACATTACCTTTCAAAACCAAGCCGGAAACGTGATTCCGGCGTCCAGAGGGCAGCGCCAGCACAAGACGCTGAATCAGTTTCCCACGCGGGTGAGAGCTGAACTCTACGGTAATTCTATGCATACACGGGTAACTTTTTTAAAACTTCTTCTAAACTTGAACAATTCTTGGTACCCCCACAGCCTGGGACTAATTGTCCAATCCCTCTGAGGGAGTATAATTCAAACAAGTTCTAGGTAAGACCTCACACGAGGTACCTCTATTTTCTACTTCCTGGGTTTCACTACTCAAAACTTGTCACACGCGCTGTTTTAACTTCCACCGTCCCCAGGTTCACAACATACTCACCCTAAATAGAGGTATGAATCAATGTTATCCTTTTGTTACTCGATCTAATATCACGCAGAGATTTTATGAAGAGATGCTCCATTTCGCATATACATATATGTAATTATCTAACAATGTAAAGGTTTATCTGACTAGCTATTTAATGCTACCTGAATTGAATTAATAATTGTGACCGCTCTCTCACTAATTGTTCCTCCCTGTCTAATTCGCCATGAGTGTCTCTATAGATAGTTTTCACCAAATGTACTGTAAAGTAGTATATGTGTAAATTTAATACACCCAACAAGCATAGAAATGAAGTATGCTTCGACCACTAAAAATAAAGCCAGGTACTGACCCGTTTTTCGTCCTTAGGTGGTGAATGCTGAACCACAGTGGGTAAGACTATCAATTTTTTAGTTACCCAACCACTTCACAAATAGTGAAAGTATTTCAATTTCTATCTTTATCTTGTGTGTGTTTTCATGTCCTGATGAAGGCTCCATAGACCTACGGGCCCAGTGAGCTGAAACATGTCGACGTATCTCATTAAAGTGATATGCTGAGGACCCCTAACTCAGTCCCTAGAGCATACCCATCCATTATTTTTTACCATAGTTATCCAACAACATTAATAAAGTCCAATTTGTTGATTGGAGACTATTTTTATCTTTCATGACAACTTACCAGTGGGTTTAAAAACTTTTTTCTCTGGATACTGCCACGATACACCAGAGATTGCCTCTGGCGAGGCTGGCAAAAGCACGAGTTGTCTAACCCTATGACTACTGCCACAACGCTAGTGTGGGGCGGAGAACAAGATAAACCGCTATTTCGAAAAACACAGCGTTTATGAGGGTTTTACAATATATATCTCCTGGCAAAGTGGTTACAAGTGTCCTATCCTTTTTGATTAACTTGTGTATGTTCTGGGGAACTGATAGGACAATCATTCCTCTTCCCTCCTTTTGATAAACACATCTGTAAGTGACCTCCACGAGCTTCATAAGTATGGGTTCTCCGGAGTCAGTCCCTCGTACGCTAGGACTTCTGGAAAAGAGCATCAGCATCGCCAGTTAATGATATCTCAACATGGAAGAGGACCTTATCGGTTGTTCTTAACCCCTCCCCCGCAACTCCCAACAAGTCTCCCATGACTCTTGCCCTTAGGACACTGCATTTATTGAAAAATAACTAGGACCCCCTGTAGAATGTATTTAGCAATTCCTAGGGCAGGGACTATTCAAGTCAAATGTATATCCCTAGGCAATTTTACGAATAAACATATGTCATAAATCTTTATATCTCAATGCTTGTCATAAATGCAGTTAAATGAAAAATCGAATAAAGTGTAACAATTGAAACTCATTTTATCAAGTTAAAAATATGATTTTATTAAAATACAAACACAGTAAAAAAATCCTAGCATAAACCATAGTTATTTTTTATCTCATATAATCATGTATACAAACATCAATATTTCCTATTACATTTCATAAACATAATTCTCATTAATTACAGCGTTTCCTGTGGCAAAGAAAATTGTAATCTTCAACGGCGTTTCGACGTAAGCTGCGTCTTCGTCAGGAAGGCCACACTTTAACCTAAAACATAATTTTAACAGTTACACTACAGTTTCTGATAGAGATTGACCAATTTAACCTTCACTTTCACCCAGTGAAAAGGATGAGAAAGAATAATAGGGTGACTGTTGAGATAGATTCCTAATTTAAACTAGATAGTATTCCATGCAAACATGCATTTTAGACATGCATTTAGCGAGCGAAGTGTGAAACTTTGCAGATTGTCTTAGTTTCTCCTTGACCAGCTTCCCAAGCAACAAATACAACTTCCAGAGGCACCACAACTGGCCAAGCACTCTAGGAAGGAGACAACTCTCTCAATAGAGTTCAGGGGGGAAGCTGGGGGTGAAGTCCTTTTGTTCCTGGGACTTCTTAACAGGGAGCCAACTTTACTCAGGCCCTTGGAGATCTCTCCAAGCAAGGGGACACAGCACAACAAAGTCCTTCCCCTCTCTTTGACAGCAAAGAAACTGCAGGTCAGCCCACAAACACACAGCAGGACAGTCCTTCCTCTTCAGTCTTCCAGCTTTCTCCTTGACAGATGTTCCTTCTTGATTCCAGGATGATCTCATTTTCTGTAGTCTGGGGTCCTGTACTTATACCCCAAAAAGTATTTGTTCCCTTTGTGCAAGAGGGATCTGAGCCCGGTCTGAACCAGTTCTGGGTGTTCCTTGAGCACTTTGTTTTCCTGGCTTTTACTTTCCTTTCAGAGAGAGGGCTGGGTCATTAACTGCCCAGCAGGAGGTGGAGCCAGCATTGTGGTAGGCAGGCACAGCCCTATTCAGGCCCAGCTGCTACCCCCTCCCAGCACTCTAGATGCAGATGGAGCTATTCAACCCAGGGATAGCCCACTCAGCCTCTGGGAGCCACCATGCCCCTGTCACTCACAAACCAGACAGTCAATTCACAAACAGGCCAAGGCACACAGAATGGTCAGACAAGAGAACAGCCACTTTCTAAAAGTGCTGTTCTCAAACACAAGATTTAAAAACCACCTTTCCTAAAATATGAGTTTCGGGATACCAGACTTTTATGTCCTATCTTGCTCCTATGGGAAGATATACAGGTAACCACTGTACACAGCATTCCCTATTATAGCCTATGGGTAAGATAACCTTATAATAGTGAAAAACAAAAATGGCTGCAATTCACTACCAGAGCATGTCACCTGCACTAGTACATGCTCTACCTTTCACATACACTGCACCCTACCCAGGGGGGTACCTTGGGCCTTCCATAGGGGTGTCCAATGTGTACAGAAAGGGAAGGGTTAGGCCTGGTCAGTGGGGACACTGGCCAGGTTGACATGGCAGTCCACTGACTGCCCACAGGCACTGCGGTGTCAGGCCTGAGACACCATTTTAGGGCTACTCATATGGGTGGCACAATCAGTGCTGCAGGCCCACTAGTAGCATTTGAATTACCAGCCCTGGCACACTCATTGCACTTTACTAGAGACATCTTGGTCATACAAATATGCCAATCATGGATAACCAATTACAATAATAATTTACTCAGGGAGCGCTTGCACTTTGACACTGATCAGCAGTGGCAAAGTGCCCAAAGCATCTAAACCAGCAAGAACCAAATCCAGCATCAGAAATACAGGAGGTAGAGGCAAAAAGTCAGGGGAAACCACGCCAAAGATGCCAGGTCTAACACAGGGTCAACGGGGACAGTGTTTATCTTTCTGCAAAGGAGTAAGCTTGTACAGTGGCAACCCCACCATCTTCACCCGTAGCGAATGAACTCTCAGGAAATCAAATGACTCACTCAACAGGACAGGGAGGAGGTGCCGCAACAAAAGAAGGACTAAAAGCCACTACTAAAGCTAGAGCACCAATGTCTCTCTTGCCTGACTGCACCAGACAGCCTTGTTGGTAGGATGTTGCGCCGGTAAACTTCTCTCTACCGGGAGTTGGCATCATTTTGCTGAACTCACTCTCCAAGCAGAGCACGGAATGTCAAAACTCTACAAACTATGCCAGCAGAACAGAGTTTACCGCTCAGTCCTAGTTAAAGCATACTTTCAGAAATTACAGATAAGAAGGAAACAATGTCACTTTGCAATAAGATAATCCTCACCTTTTGAGAACAGTGCCCAAGAGCAAAAACAAAAGAAAACATGAGTGCAAAGTGAGAAATGAAGATTTGGAAAAACAAAAGAAAGTTCACTATAGAAAATAAATCTTTGCAATTTTTTTGAGCTGCTGGGAATGTTTTTGCCAGTCACATGCCTTCTGTTTTCAGGGCACTGAAAGGCAAAAATAGCACCTCAATCATGTAGGGGAGCGTGCATGTCCACTGATTAAGTTGATTCAATCAGTGCTTGGTCCTTGCTCCACAGACAGGAATGGATGTGATGTTAGGCCTTACTTTCTTCTTATTATTTTTATTATTATTATCACTTATAGAGCGCATGGCTACCCCTGACGGGGGTGTCCCTGCACTAGCAGCAGCAAGAGAGGGAGGCAAAGAGAATCATGGAAGGTTAAATAGCCAAGTTTTCAAAGCGTTCCTAAACAGTCTCTCTGTCTTGGCTTTCCTGATATCTATTGGCATGGTGTTCCACAGTGCTGCTGTCTCAACAGTGAATGAACAACCGCCAAAGCGCGCTTTTTTATAACAAGGAACTGATAAGAGTTCCTGATTGTTGGATCTCAGGGTTCTGATCTGGGTGTATTTCCGTACTATAGCTTTGAGGTATTTGGGACCTTTCTCTGTCAAAGCCCTGCGTGCTATGGTTAGAGCTTTGAACTCAATTCTTCTCTTTACTGGGAGCCAGTGGAGGCTCCGCAGGTGAGGGGAGATGTGATGACGAAGTGGGATGTTCCTGATCAACCTTGCAGCTGAGTTTTGAATAATCTGTAGTTTCCTGATTAGATAAGCAGGAAGGCCCAGATAAAGACTGTTGGCATAGTCTAATTGTGAAGTGATCAGGGCATGTACCACTGTCTTCCTGCTGTCCATTGGGAGAAAATGAAGAAATCTACAGAGTGTTTTTAATTTCCAGAAACATTGAGAGGAGACCTAATTAACCCGTGCTTTGCCATAGAGAGCAGAATCAAATCTAATGCCAGGTTTTTTGAAACCTGTGCAGGTTCAGGCGGAGGGTTCAGCTCCCTCGGCCACCACATCTCTGCTCCTGGTGGTTGTGCCTGATTGAAGAATAGCACCTCAGTTTTATCTGTGTTTAACTTCAGGCAGTTGTCTGTCATCCAAGATGCGATATTGAGCAGACACTGCCTGAAGTTGGAAAAAGCTGCCTCCGTGTGCTCTTTGAAGGAGAACAACAGCTGGGTGTCGCCAACGTAGGAGACAGCCTTAACATCCCATTCCTTCACCAGATAAGCCAGTGGGGCAATTTAGGCATTAAAGAGTGTGGGTCTTAATGCCGACCCTTGGGGCACCCCACATGTAAGAGCTTTTGCTGATGAGATGTGGGGATGGAGGGAGATCAACTGGTGCCTATCTACCAGGAATTATTTGAACCAAGCAAGCACAGTGCCCCCATACCCATCTTTTCCAGCCTTTTGATCAATATCCAGTGGGAGACCGTATCGAAGGCCGCATGGTGCAATTTTCCTGATCAGTTGTAGCATGAACAGTCTCTGCCACCTCCAGTAGAGCTGTCTCAGTACTGTAGCCAGCACTAAAGCCTGACTGTGAATCATGAAGAAGGACATTAGATTCGAGGTGGGCTGTTAACTGTCTCTGGACCTCTTTCTCCAGGATTTCTGCCGATATAGGTAGAAGAGAAATCGGCCTATAGTTTTTGAGAACAGCGGGATCAGCATCTTCTTTTTTAATATGGGTCTCACATATGCTGTCTTCCAGGGTGCAGGGAAGGAACCTGATCTTAAAGAGGAGTTCCAGATAGCATTGAGAAACAGGATTAAGGACCGTGGCTAGTGATTTAAAAAATCTGGCCGGACAAGGATCCATAGGTGAACCTGAATTTATGCTATTTAGATCAGCGAGTAAGGTATCCAGGCTGAATGGGCTAAATTCTGACCAATGACTCCCTGGTTGAAAGACACAGGGTGAATTATCTATCTTCTCTACCTGCGAGAAAGAGCTATAAATTGCCTGTATTTTCTCCTGAAAATAGATGGCTAGATCTTCACACAGAGCAGGTGATGGAGTTACCGAGCTCTTCAAAGCCTGTGGTTTATCAAATCCTTGTACTAGGTTAAAAATCTCTTTAGTCTGATTTTTGGAGATTTTGATCTGCTCCGCACTATAATCCCAGATAGTGTGTTGTTTAAGTTTCTTAAATTTCTTCAGTTCGATTTTATATGTAATTTTTGCTGCAGTATCATAGTGTTTTCTCCATATGCGCTCAAGTTTTTTACAGGCGCTTCTACATGTCCTAAGTTCTATGGAGAACCAGGGCGCAGATGGTTCCTTTCTAGCACATTTTTTTGATTTTTTGGGAATAGTATTATCGAGTGCTGATGATACACAGTGAAAAAAGGCAGAGTTATCCTGGCTGAGGTCGCCTGTTAGCTCTGGGGGGGGTGTTTGATAGATCTTTTTCTAAGGATTTTAGATTTAGTTTCTTCCAGTCCCTTCAAGTCTTGTAGGTGAGAGCCTTCTGTTTATCGCAGAAGCTGCGAGTCAAATTGAAAGGTATAAGACAGTGGTCTGACCAAGTAAGCTGTAAAGGTGTTTTGACCTCTAAGAGTCGATCATTCGTAAAGATAACGTCTAATGTGTGTCCCGATTTATGTGTAGGTGAAGTTACATTTTGCATAAGATTTAGCCCTTGGAGGGTGTCATTCAATTTAGAGGCAAGGGTCACTTTTTATTGTCCATGTGGACATTGAAGTCTCCAAGTACTGTGAGATTGGAATATTTCAAAGATAGGTCTGCAATGATGTTATATAGGTCAGAAAGGTACACTACCGATGAATCCGGAGGTCTATACATTAGTATTCCGGTGAACGATGAGTTGGGTGAAAATGTAATACAATACAGCAGGGCCTCAATCAACCCGACTTGTTCTATTTTTTTTATACGTAATATTCCAGTCCTCCCTCAATATTATAGCAATTCCACCTCCTAGTCTATTATTTTCTCTATTCAGTGTGGCTATCTTATACCCCGATGGAATTGCCAGGGATATATCTGGGTTGCTATTGTCCCTCAACCAAGTCTCAGTAAGAAACATTACATCCCAGTGTTCATTCAACAGGGTAAGCCAAATATCTTCAGTGTGTTTGGGGACAGATCTACAATTGACTAGGCAGGCTTCATAGATGCATTCTGAGTCCCTTACCAATTCTATATTACTTTTGGTGTTAAACCTGAAGGGGCAATATTTACAGCCCTCCAGGGGGTCAAAATCGAGTTCAAGGTGGGATGGATTCTCTCAGTGTTTTGGCCTCAGGGCGTTTAGTTGTTCAGCAGACCAGGACAGGCTAGGCAAACTTACGAGATTCAGACGCACAGCGTGGCTGGTGCTGGTCGCGTTAAGGTCGCGGGAGGGCACAGACGGGCTTGACTTTGGCGTGCCAGCTGCATGCGTCCGCTGTGCGTTCGCCCTGTAATAGATTTATATAGGCTGGGTGTCACAAACAACTAGCAGGCTCACCTGCCAGAAGCGGGAATCACCGGAAGTGAGTGTGCTTGGAAAGCCCCGTCTTCACCCTCCGTTCAATCGGCACTTGCCATGACAGACCGGGCTGAGGGCAGTGAGGTGAGTGACAGCAGTCTTTAACACAAAGTGAAGTTCACAACAGAGTTTCCTTATTAAAAAATGGCGCATTTAAAAAACAGAGAGCAAAGACGCTATTAACAGCGCTCAGTTTGAGTTCCTACCAGTTTGAGTTCCTTGATGAATTACAAGGTTGTAAAGGAGTGCCACGCAAGCCAACAAATGGTAAGCAACGGAAGGGGGTTCCAAGTCTTTTCTTTTTTTAAACAACAGTGTCTCGCAACTGAGAACACGTGCTAGCACATGCTCTCGCAGGTTCGACCTCAAAAAGGCCTCTACAGGACCTAGCCAAAGCATATTTCTGAGGGTTACTGAGAGTTCATCTGAGGCCAGGGCAATACTGTATACCTTTTCCACTCGCAGGTTTGTGCATGGTACGCATGCTGACGAAATGACACAGGTGACCGCATAAGTGTTAGGTTTTTTGGGTTTTACTTTAGCCATGCTGCACTGCATCGAGAATGCCAAGCAGCAAGGCTTAAAACCACTGGCGTCGCCAACAGGTCACAAAGGTGAGACCTACTGGCCATTAATTGTTAGTGGCACACCGTGTGTACAGTGTGCTTACGTCATCGAAGAGGGAGCTCGGACAGTCTCTGGGCCCTTTGCCACAAGTAGCGATGCTTGGGGGCTATTGATCATCCCCTGGGCACCAACTCGGACAGTGAAAATGAGGCCCCTCAGTGGAGGGCTGACTTCGTCTAAGGTCTCCCAATCTGAAACTAAGAAGGGGATAGAGAATCACATCAAACACCAGCGATATATTTTGGACAATACAAGTAAATATATGGAGTGAGACCACCACCACCTCCTTTTGTTAGCAGAATTCCCAAGACCCTTCTATCTGAACCTGAGATTTGGAATACAGTGTAACAGAGGTTTACAATGTGACAAGGAAACACACGTAGGCCTATAACAGTGGAGCATCAAAACACATGAACGCTGAGTCAGGTACCACATTTAAACCGACAATAGTGAATATGGTGACTCTGGGAAAGACAGTGACCTCATGAGCTGACGGAGAAACATCTGGGTTATGAAGACACTTGTCAGATGGCCCCAGCAACGCTTCACGTTGTTGTAAAAGATCGGATATCGACATATCTGAGACAGGAAGACATGTTGGTGTACAAGGGGACAGGAATACTCATATACTAGAAAGACAAGTATCATGGGACAGTGGACACAGGCTCTCTGAACAAGGGACACAGACACCTGAACAGAGAGACAGCTCTGTTGGGATGGGTATACCCTTACAACGCATGAGGCAGAATCTCACTTTGAATGACAAGACCTGCTGAACATTTACAAGCGTTTGTTGATAAAACAATATTCAGACAAAATTCTTACTGTCGAGGCAGTCTTTATTCTCTCTCTCTTCTGTCATAACCACAGAAGCCAGCTCTGTCCACTGTGAAGGTGGATCTGCCCTTATTCTCCACGTTTCAGATTTATTTCTCATAACGTTACCGACTCACAGAGCCCCTCGGATCACCCTCTATGCTCACACTAAGATCTGCAGTAAAAATACAAAGAGGTCAGTAATTGGCAGACGCGTGCCATAGCACAGCAGCAGCGGGTGGCCTGGCATCGTGTGAGTGACAGAGCAGGTGGCCTATCACTGGGCTCGGAGAGCTGCTCAGCCAGTAGGGGAGTCGTATAAAGTTAAGTTTGGAGATTTTGTGTTTAGTACAACTTCTGGCGCAGAGACCTTGAGGCACTTGTGTACCTGGTCGAAGAAGTTAGTATTGCATTCTAGCTGAGACCCAGCTCTGAATTCCCAACCTTCAGCAATAACACACACTCTCCTCACGTTCTTAGGGGCATATTTCCAAGGTCTCTATCTCCGCTTTTTTGGCTTACAAAGCCAAAAAAGCGGAGATAAAACCAGCGCCCTGTTTACAAGAGGGTGCTAACTTGCATAATCGCATATTAGCACACTTTTTCCCAACGCCTCCATTTGCATCTCCAATGAGATGCAAAGTGGGCATTATTGGGCGTACCCCAGATGGACTACCTTGCAAATATCGCTGATGTTTACATCGCGATATTTACAAGGCAGCCCACATGATTTTAGCTCACATTAGATTTTGGCGAAAACAGCCGTTTTCACCAAAATATAACACCTGCTAAAATCCTGATTTAGCCATCCCTAACATAGGGGGTGGATTATGCTGATATGACCCTGTGGGTCGTATCAGCAAGGTTATCGCCCTTTTGCACGGAATAGCGATATTCCCTGCAAAAGGGGGATAACCTCGCTATATCGATAACCTCGCTATCTCTGGAATTTTTATCGCCCTGGAGTAACGCGTTGTTAATTACGCGCTACCAGGGCGATAAATACCAGAGATAGCCTGAGATAATATAATTATCTCTAAGCACGGCCGCAATAATTATCACTTGCAAACAAAACAGGTGATAGACCGAATGTGGATCAATGTCACACACTCACCCCAGTCCAAAGATCTGGGCCCAAATCCATCATTTTTTTGCACTCCACACCACCCTGGGTTAGACAATGGCGATATGCAAATCAGCTCTGACCCTGTGCCCCATGGGAACAGTCCAGTCCGAACTACAAAAGCCATGTCCTTCCCAAAACGGAATCAAGCATCCGAGGACCGGACCGGTTTCGAGGTAACACCTCTCATCAGCCCGGCTAGCTTGACTCCAGTGGTGTGGAGTGCCTGGGACCCACGTCTGGGCATCCCCAGCGCACTTAGGGCGGAAATTGCAAACAAAACAGGTGATAGACCGAATGTGGATCAATGTCACACACTCACCCCAGTCCAAAGATCTGGGCCCAAATCCATCGTTTTTTTGCACTCCACACCACCCTGGGTTAGACAATGGCGATATGCAAATCAGCTCTGACCCTGTGCCCCATGGGAACAGTCCAGTCCGAACTACAAAAGCCATGTCCTTCCCAAAACGGAATCAAGCATCCGAGGACCGGACCGGTTTCGAGGTAACACCTCTCATCAGCCCGGCTAGCTTGACTCCAGTGGTGTGGAGTGCCTGGGACCCACGTCTGGGCATCCCCAGCGCACTTAGGGCGGAAATTGCAAACAAAACAGGTGATAGACCGAATGTGGATCAATGTCACACACTCACCCCAGTCCAAAGATCTGGGCCCAAATCCATCGTTTTTTTGCACTCCACACCACCCTGGGTTAGACAATGGCGATATGCAAATCAGCTCTGACCCTGTGCCCCATGGGAACAGTCCAGTCCGAACTACAAAAGCCATGTCCTTCCCAAAACGGAATCAAGCATCCGAGGACCGGACCGGTTTCGAGGTAACACCTCTCATCAGCCAGGCTAGCTTGACTCCAGTGGTGTGGAGTGCCTGGGACCCACGTCTGGGCATCCCCAGCGCACTTAGGGCGGAAATTGCAAACAAAACAGGTGATAGACCGAATGTGGATCAATGTCACACACTCACCCCAGTCCAAAGATCTGGGCCCAAATCCATCGTTTTTTTGCACTCCACACCACCCTGGGTTAGACAATGGCGATATGCAAATCAGCTCTGACCCTGTGCCCCATGGGAACAGTCCAGTCCGAACTACAAAAGCCATGTCCTTCCCAAAACGGAATCAAGCATCCGAGGACCGGACCGGTTTCGAGGTAACACCTCTCATCAGCCAGGCTAGCTTGACTCCAGTGGTGTGGAGTGCCTGGGACCCACGTCTGGGCATCCCCAGCGCACTTAGGGCGGAAATTGCAAACAAAACAGGTGATAGACCGAATGTGGATCAATGTCACACACTCACCCCAGTCCAAAGATCTGGGCCCAAATCCATCGTTTTTTTGCACTCCACACCACCCTGGGTTAGACAATGGCGATATGCAAATCAGCTCTGACCCTGTGCCCCATGGGAACAGTCCAGTCCGAACTACAAAAGCCATGTCCTTCCCAAAACGGAATCAAGCATCCGAGGACCGGACCGGTTTCGAGGTAACACCTCTCATCAGCCCAGCTAGCTTGACTCCAGTGGTGTGGAGTGCCTGGGACCCACGTCTGGGCATCCCCAGCGCACTTAGGGCGGAAATTGCAAACAAAACAGGTGATAGACCGAATGTGGATCAATGTCACACACTCACCCCAGTCCAAAGATCTGGGCACAGGGTCAGAGCTGATTGGCACATCGCCATTGTCTAACCCAGGGTGGTGTGGAGTGCAAAAAAACGATGGATTAGGACCCAGATCTTTTGACTGGGTTGAATGTGTGACATTGATCCTCATTCGGTCCATCACCTGTTGTTTTTGCAATTCCACTATAAGTGTACTGGGGATGCCCAGACGTGGGTCCCAGGCACTCCACACCACTGGAGTCAAGCTAGCCGGGCTGATGAGAGGTGTTACCTCGAAACCGGTCCGGTCCTCGGATGCTTGATTCCGTTCTGGGAAGGACATGGCTTTTGTAGTTCGGACTGGACTGTTCCCATGGGGCACAGGGTCAGAGCTGATTTGCATATCGCCATTGTCTAACCCAGGGTGGTGTGGAGTGCAAAAAAACGATGGATTAGGACCCAGATCTTTTGACTGGGTTGAATGTGTGACATTGATCCTCATTCGGTCCATCACCTGTTGTTTTTGCAATTCCACTATAAGTGTACTGGGGATGCCCAGACGTGGGTCCCAGGCACTCCACACCACTGGAGTCAAGCTAGCCGGGCTGATGAGAGGTGTTACCTCGAAACCGGTCCGGTCCTCGGATGCTTGATTCCGTTCTGGGAAGGACATGGCTTTTGTAGTTCGGACTGGACTGTTCCCATGGGGCACAGGGTCAGAGCTGATTTGCATATCGCCATTGTCTAACCCAGGGTGGTGTGGAGTGCAAAAAAACGATGGATTAGGACCCAGATCTTTTGACTGGGTTGAATGTGTGACATTGATCCTCATTCGGTCCATCACCTGTTGTTTTTGCAATTCCACTATAAGTGTACTGGGGATGCCCAGACGTGGGTCCCAGGCACTCCACACCACTGGAGTCAAGCTAGCCGGGCTGATGAGAGGTGTTACCTCGAAACCGGTCCGGTCCTCGGATGCTTGATTCCGTTCTGGGAAGGACATGGCTTTTGTAGTTCGGACTGGACTGTTCCCATGGGACACAGGGTCAGAGCTGATTTGCATATCGCCATTGTCTAACCCAGGGTGGTGTGGAGTGCAAAAAAACGATGGATTAGGACCCAGATCTTTTGACTGGGTTGAATGTGTGACATTGATCCTCATTCGGTCCATCACCTGTTGTTTTTGCAATTCCACTATAAGTGTACTGGGGATGCCCAGACGTGGGTCCCAGGCACTCCACACCACTGGAGTCAAGCTAGCCGGGCTGATGAGAGGTGTTACCTCGAAACCGGTCCGGTCCTCGGATGCTTGATTCCGTTCTGGGAAGGACATGGCTTTTGTAGTTCGGACTGGACTGTTCCCATGGGGCACAGGGTCAGAGCTGATTTGCATATCGCCATTGTCTAACCCAGGGTGGTGTGGAGTGCAAAAAAACGATGGATTAGGACCCAGATCTTTTGACTGGGTTGAATGTGTGACATTGATCCTCATTCGGTCCATCACCTGTTGTTTTTGCAATAATTATCACTGGCCGTTGTTAATATGCCCCTTCGTGCTTTAGCTGTACCTACAGTCGCACTCAGCAGTTTATTCGAATGCAGGAGTGGGTAGGCCAAGGGTCAGTCTGACTGCCCAACTTGCCCCCATCAGGGATTGTTAGGAATCTAAATAGTCTGGAATATTCAAATATTATGTTTTTACACATACAGTGTTAGAATTAAGCATGATGGGCACACACTCCCAATGAACATATATGTGTTCCTTCCTGTTTAAATGCTATTTTCAATGTGTTTGTTTGATCTATGTTGGCAACCTTGAGGTCAGACAGGACTACTGTTAACAACTTAATAGTACTCCTATGCAATCAAAACTGTGAGTGTCTCCCCTAAGACCCATCTACCCTGTACCTTTGCATTGCATGTAGTAGAAGCGCAGCTAAAAATTAGTCTGCTTTACTATGACTTCCCAAGAATATGACGACATAATTACCTCTTTCATTCACATTGGTACCAAACAAACTCCAGATGAAGCCTCTTTTGATCGCAATGACCACAGCAACCCATCCAATACGCGCCAGAGGAACAAATTAAAAGTTGTTATGGGCCTATTTATTCTCTGGGTTAGAGAAAAAACATGCCACAATTGCATCTTTGACCTATCTAGCACTTACTCAAATAATCAACTGAGCGCAAATTGCACTCCGATGGGCAGATATGCAAAAAAAAATGTTTGTAGTAGCAGAGAGAGCAGCTCAGAGATATGTTTAATAAATATGGCGCGTTGCTGGTCTCTTCTGCTTTAAGGTCGCCGAACGCTTCATACACAGTTTTTCCGTAGTGCATTGGCATGCGTGTGCTGTCTAATATAGGTTGAGTGCTAAAAGCATACCCTATAAGTGTAGATGCTATTCCTAGACAGTTTAAAAAACATTTCACAAATTGGATGCCAGCTGTACGATAAATCCCAGTCTAACAAATATAGTAGATGGTGCTTCAAAAACTATCCATGGTTGCCCGGAATGCCCAAGTACAGCCCAAAAATGGCACTTAAACGCGCAGACGCACAAAGCGTTGCAAAGCGCTATTTGTAGTATAAAAAGGGCAATTTTCAAGTATACAACTGTTTGACACTGGAAAGGAAATACCATAACAAGACTTCTCATTGCTTTACCTCACTATACAGCGGCACAAAATCTTGATAAATCACCCAGTGTGTTTGGACAAGCTCTTAGATGGAGGTAATGGCGTATTTAAGACTCTATCTAAGTGTAATAATGCGCATAACGCAGAAACATTCACTAGAGTTAGTGACTGAGTGTCACAGTCCAACTCCGTGCTGCGCATAAGAGCCTTTCAAGTGGCAAGTGAATTAACTACATATTTTACGTTACATTGCATCACGCGCCACGCGGTAAAACTTTAGTACATGTGGGTCCTTGCATGTGTGCACTATAGTCATCGTTTGCGGCCTCTCTGCAGTTCATTTAATTGCAAGAACACGTAGGCATCGTCATCGGTAGACTCCTCCTTGCACCTCTGCCCCTCGGCTCTCATACAAAGGTAAACTCGAGACAAGCTAAACACCTGCCAGTTCTTCCAGCATAACAACAAACGTTATTTGCATGGGGGGGGGGGTTGGAAGACGCTGGGCGAGTGACTGGCGACCGCTGATGAAATAAGCTCGGGTCCTGCATATGGATGAGAAGCCAGTTGTGGTAGCACACGCAGCCAGCCTCTCATTGGCACAGGCTGCTGACCCGTATCCCACAGCTTGACAGCACCAGCTGAGACTGGGAATAGGTCCACACTGCCACCTGCTGGCAAGACTTGGAAGGCAGCATTGTTTCAATGTTTTATTTTTGCATCTTCGACATTGCGAACCAGGTCTCAGACAGGGCGTCGACGTTGGCATACAAGAAAGTAACAGTTAAAGAAAATGAATTGCTATATACATGCACAAAACAGTTTTTGGAGCATCTATTTAAAATAAAAGCATGCCGATAATGCAAGCTAAAAAACATCATCGATGCCGTAAGTCAAACTCGGAGACACAGCAAACGTAAGGAATGAAAGGTTCAGGAAAGCTTAGAGGAAATGTCGAATAAACAGACGACACTGGGCTTATTTCCCAGGTAGTGTCCTGGAACCTGCAAAGTTGCGGGGATGATCATTGTAGTATGGTGAGACGCAGTCTAGTGGTTGAGGGGTGGAGACAGAGGGAGGAGCAGGAACGGGAGGAGCCGGGGAAGAGGAACCACGGGGACAGTTAGAGTAGGGACAGGGACCGGTATAGATGTATGAATAAAGGGCTCGTAAATATACAAGTCAGTGTCCGTGTGTATTTGGCGTGGGACACGACAGCTGGCGACGAGGGTGGGATAGGCGTGACCATAGCCTTCAGAACCCGACCGGAGTGCCCTGTCCCTGCAGCATCAAGCAAAGAACTTGTTGCCTGGAAGTACTGCCGCCAGAAGGAAGAGGTCGGCAGCCGATGACCCTGCTCCCCCCCCCCCCAGCGACCGTGGGAGCCCAGAGGGAGCCGCCAGTTCGAGCGTTGAAACGCTCAGGAAAGGAAAGCTGTTCGCGCCAAAAGCGCTAGTCCCGCCGGATGCGTGAGGATCGGCATCCGTGAAGAAGCAGGAGTCGGGAGCTCACTCCGACCCTGCCCAGCGCCCTAGAGCAAAGCAGAGACGCCCTGGCGTGGTGGACATCGCCCCACGAAGGTCGGTTACCGAGCGCGGCTGAGCGCGCTGAGACTGGGGCCTGCAGGAGACCAAAGGTCGGGAAACCTCACGCGCGATGCGTGAGCGTTAGCGCGCTGTCGGCGCAAGAAAACGGGAACCCAAAACAAAGAAGAAGGCGAGGGATCGGGAGCCCAACCCCGACCCTGCCGTGCCGCCTGAACGTGGAAGCATAGAGCGGAGACCGTGAGGGCACCGTGCGAGGAAGCGCTGCCCCACCAAAGGAAAGTGTGCCGCCTCGATGGAGAACCCTGCCCCGAGGCGTGAGAAGTGACATGCAAATGACGAAGACCGATCGGGAGCGTGCCCCGACCCTACCTGAGTATGCTGGAAGCCCAGGAGAGCGTAAAGACTCAAAAGGAATTGCTGCCCAGAAGGAAATCGGCTGCCGGTGAGTCCTGTGAGTGTCAGGTTGAATGCCAGCACATCTCGCGTGATTTGGGCGGCCATCTTAGAGTCAGGCAGCAGGAAGGACATCCCTGTGAAACTCAGCGGCGGCCATCTTTAAGTCAGGCAAACAGTGGGAATAAGCATTGGTAAAGGACAAACATTGGCAAAGACCAAACAATCATTGGCAAAGGCAACAGACATCCAAACAAACAGTGATACATGAAAATCAACAAGCATTGGCACATGCAAGGGCAAGTGAATCAACAAGCATTGGTACACGCAAACAAACAAACATTGATACATGCAAATCAGCGAGCATTGGTACATGCGAAGATCAGTGCAAGCAGTGGTACATGCAAATAAACAAGCATTGGTACCTGCAAGGACAAGTGAAACAACAAGCATTGGTACATGCAAATAAGTAAACAAGTGAGCAGTGACGCATGCGACTAGACAAACGCTGATACGTGTAAATCAACAAGCGCTGATCCACGCAAAGAGACACAAGCATTGAGACACACAGATCAACAAACATTGGACAAATCGCAGCAAAGAAAGAAAACAAGTGTTGCTGAAAACCAAACGAACGCTGGCGAACATAACAGAATCAAGCGTTAGCAAAGACCAAGCGAGCATTGGCGAAGGCCAAACAAGTATTGCCAACGTCCCAGCACATGACCAGACCGCAAGTTTCGACTAAGCACAGATCAACTACGAAGACAAGAAGACAAATGAACAGCCCGTGCTCTGTGAACATGATCCACCAAAATCCTCCTCTTATGGCGGGAGAAGAAATCTCACGACAGGTCAATCCCTGCTTTGACGCACCACCACCAGGGATGCAGACGGATACCTGGAGTTTGTGTCTCAAACGGAACCAATGGCTGGCCACACTGAGTGATTTCCTGGATGCCAATGGAGAGCAAAGAGAGAGGAAATGCCTAATGCTGCTCCTCCATTTGGTAGGTCCAGAGGGCCGATGCCCAATCGAAACATTTTCAGACGAAGACACAGACATCTATAAAAGACTCCAGGAGAAGCTATGTGCCCGTCTCTCCGCACAAACGGAAGTGGATCGAGAGCGCATCGCTTTCAACACAGCTCGGCAGGAACCCGGTGAACCACTGCCAACCTTCATCACTCGGTTGAAAAACCTGGTACAAGGCTGCCACTTCAACACCTTTACGAATGAGGACGCAGTCCGACTCCGGATAATAGAAGGCTGCGCAAACCCCGACACGAAACTCAAGATCTTGCGTGGAAAATGGTCACTGGAAGAAATCATCAGGAAGGCTGAAATTGGATTGCACGTCAATGTAAGAGACAAATCAAGGGCCCCGAATATGAAAGCACATTATCAAGACGCCGGAACAAATAACCCTCAGAAAACAAACGGAACTGAAAGGAGAGAGAGGGAAGACAGACCAGCAAAAAGACAACGGGAAAGACACAGTGACAAAGACAATAACGCGAATTACTCAGAGTCAGATTTCTCAGCATCCGACTACTCAAGATCAACCAGGGACTGCTCGGAGTCAGATGACCCAGAGTCAACCGCCCAAAGAATAATTCCAGAACGTTATTCACCTCCCAGGAGTTCCTCAAAGAATCATTCAAAGGAGGAAGCAAGAGCATCAAGTGGGACAGACCACACTCCTGGACCAGAAGGCATCCCACACAGCAAGTGGGAGAGAAAGACTAACCACAGAAGAAGGAGTCGCACTGGTCAACACCGAAAGTCGGCGCAGGGACATCAGTCGACAAGCAGTGAAGACGAGTCCAAGGAAACATCTGGCCGGAGAACACATAAACCCCAAGTCGGAGGTGTGGGAACATCAAGCAACTGGGAAGGAGAGCCAGATAACGCAAGACGGACTGGTCCCTCACAACAACAACAACCAGCAAGAAAAGATCCATGCCTTCATGGGCCCCGCGAAAACGACGAAACAGAGCGTAGATGGGCAACATCAGACGAGAAGGACGAAGAGGCGAAGGCTTGGGATCAAGCACAAGGAACAAGCACGGAACCTTCAGACAATCTCCCAAATGAGGCAGCGTTGAAGATATTCCAACAAAGACACATGGAGAAGCCTTTCAAACACAATTCCGAAGGGGAAGGCAGCTCGTCACGGACTACCCGGTTCCGAAGACCACCTAGGACAGTCCCAAATGAACACTCGCAGAGGGAACCGACGGAACACCCCTCTGAGTCAGAAAGCACGTCGGTCCGATCTTTTGAGTCGGCAGAGTCGTGGTCCCGACCACGTGCAACGTTCTTAAAGAAACATTCCCAGAGGGAAGTGAGGGAGTATTCCTCTGATTCAGACAACATGTCGGTCCAATCTTTTGAGTCGGCAGAGTCATGGTCCCGACAACGACCACGTACAACATTCTCAAAGAAACATTCTCAGAAGGGAGTGAGGGAGAACTCCTCTGATTCGGACAGCATTTCGATCCGATCCTTCGAGTCAACAGAGTCGTGGTCCCGACACTGGCCATGGCGCCAAGCACCTGAACACATCAGCAAACCTAGAGACACTCCTCACGTCGAGAGCAACGTGTCCCACACCAATGTCAATGCACACTCGATCACTCCACCAGACAACCTGTCGCATCGAGCACAGGTGCATCGTGACACTAATACCACACCGTCACCCCGAGTAGGGGCAGCAAGGTTGACTCGAAGGCCCTGGTCCTGGTCATATAAAACGGAGGTCAGCATCTCGGCTAATAGCACCCAAATAAAAATGGACCAACCAGCCAATCCGCCAAAGAAGCCAGACACGGCGGGAGAACCAAGTCATCACTGGAGGAGAACAAGACCCACCAACATTCAGCCGACCCCAGGGTCTGCCCGTTCCAAGCGTGCGCAGGCGTGGGAGAAACAACCCGAGACAGCAAATCAATCTCCAAGTCATACCACACTGACCTCCACCGTTCATACCTCACCGGCCGGCATCCCAGACTTGAAACAGGAAGACAGTACTGTTTCTGACCTGACGAAGCAAAAGGCAGTAAAGACAAAGGCGGTGAATGAATTACTATACCAAGCCAAGACAGTCTCATCAGATAGCACCATACTGTCTGGCCTACATGATCCTGAATTGGAGGACAGTGTTGCCTTCAACCGAACAAGACAAACGGAAGCAGAAGTGGATACGGGCGCTCGGAAGAGGACCAGAACACTATCCACCCATGAAAGAGATCGAGCACCCACACCACCAGTAGGTGCACCACGGGAAAGAGACATGACGACTGCGGAATGTGAGAGCAGACAGTTCACACGCAACGTGATCAAGAATGCCCTGAGTAAGACAACCGAAGAATCGACCAAAGCCAAGCCCGCCTCGGATTCGACATTACTGAAGTTCGAAGAGCAGGCTGTTCACCAACCTGTGTGGCAGATTGAAGAACTGCGAACACTGAGGACATTAAGCTCATTTTGTTAAGAAAGGGGGAGATGTAGTATGGTGAGACGCAGTCTAGTGGTTGAGGGGTGGAGACAGAGGGAGGAGCAGGAACGGGAGGAGCCGGGGAAGAGGAACCACGGGGACAGTTAGAGTAGGGACAGGGACCGGTATAGATGTATGAATAAAGGGCTCGTAAATATACAAGTCAGTGTCCGTGTGTATTTGGCGTGGGACACGACAATCATCTCAAAATGTACCTACATATTTTTATAAACGTCACCTTTCTAAAAGTTCGAAGCTGGCAAAGTTAAAATAACAGTGGCAAAATGGTGTCAAGAGCGACAGCCTTAAATGGTACCTCTCAGCGAGATTGCCCGAGCGATACACAGGTGTTTCCCGAACTCGAGTATTCTCGCCGTAAGGGGTGGGACTTCCGTCAGCTGGGACGCACACACAAACGCTCAGGTGCAGTCTGCAGAACATCAGGTGAAGGGCCGGTTCTAGGATTTGTGGGGCCCGGGCAGAATAGAAACATGGGAGGCCCCTATAATTTGCATAAGATTTAACCTGACATTAAGTTACCTCATAGGACGTAATATCAATTGGCCATTAATGATATGGCATTGTTAGAAGCCGCTTTGCAAGAAGCTACTTACCTAGTTTTGATATAAGTAAAATGGCGATTAGTGGCATTAATAGTCCTAATAAAATACGTACATAAATAAAAAAATCGCTAATAAGTGGAAATACATTAAATTAATTTAACTTAGTTCTTGTTCTCTTGAATGGGTTGAATGAAAATGATATGCAAACCGGGCATTCTGGCACTAAGAGAGCTCCAAAGGAGAGGTGCAGACTTTGCTAATGAGGAGAAAGGACAGTTTTAAGTGTTTTCCCAATAAATTGGAGTCACGCCGTAGCTCAAGAGGGAGTGAGTGCCAGTCCAGCACAACTAGAAAGGAGAAGGATCTGTCTCCAATGAGGACAATCTAAATTATAGGATGGCACAGGAGTTTGTATGGCACAGAATATAGGATTCTCGCATAATCAGTACGGTGTGCTATCAAAAGAGAGAACCCTTTTAATGCAGTGCACAATGACAAATGGATAGTGCCTTGCAGATGTAGGGTTTCAAATGAAAAACACAGCAAACAGCAGAAAGATGAGAAGAAATAGCATGGCGATGCAGCAGTCTCAGATGAGGAGCCTAGCACTGTTCTGAATTATTTGAATGGGACTGAATGCCAAAAGGCAGGAAGCCCAAGAGAGAAGGCATAATAACCTAGTGAGAAGAAAACTGACTAGTAGTGAGAGGGGAGAAAAGGGATGATTTTGTACTGCTTATGGATGTAGTAAAAGCAAGTGGATATAACGTGCCTAATCTGTTCCGAATCAAAAAGAGAAGATGCTGGAAAATGAATTGAAGATTCTTTTGCTGACTCCACCAATGTGGGCGATTGACCCAGCTCCATCAGCCACCAAAGAGAATACCATAAGGTATGAGATCCTTTAAAAATGAGAACCCTTGATTTGTTACTTTAAGGTTTTAATGAGTTTGTCTTCATTTAGAAATCAACTGTTAGTATGCACGGTCAAACAAATTCTTGGGCAAAGACCAGATTGCCACTGCGGAAAGTGATGTTTGGTAACCAATATGCACAAGATATCAGCAAGAACCCAAAGTACTGTATGAGTAAGACTAACTGCCAATTATATAGATTGAACAGTGATGATCCAATAAATTCCATAAGTCAGAGGTTTAGAACATAATAGAAATAGGTGGTGAGTGGATTGTTTCAGATTTCTCAAATCAGATACAGGTAAACCACACCAGGGGGATACTTAAATTCCAGGTTGTACTAGCACTGGCTGGAAACAGTGTCAAATGTGGTGCTAATTTTTAGTAGTTTAAGGCTGCCCTAACTCTACGATCAAGAGTCAGTCAGAAATCATCTAAAACAACACAAATGCTACTTCAAACTCCTAGAGTTGCCAGAAGCCGGTACGTTGTCAATGAGTAAATTACGTTTTATGAAAGAGATTTGGAAGTTGACTTCTTTTTCCTATGATTCAAATTTCTCTTGCTGTTTCAGACCCTTCTAACTTCCACCTCTCCCCTCCTGTCTCATCCCGCCCAACCTCCGACATCTTTCAGAGGTCCTGCTTTCTTCCATCCATCTCTCACCAATACTTCTCTCTCCACTCTGCTTATGTTCCCTTGCTGGTTCTGTCTTTCTTATAACCACACATCTTATCCATACACTCCCCATCAACTCTCATCTCTCCCCCAGCCACATTACTTCTTTCCTTGTTCTGCTTCATTTACATCCACCCCTCCCCTTCCATCCTCCTGGAGCATCTTATCATTTTTTGTTGATGATGACCCTTTTAAATCCACTTTCCCCTCAATGCACTACTCTTTTTTCTCATCTTTCCCTCAGCTTTCTGTGATTGAATCCAGAAATATTAGACAACATCTGACTTACATCTAAAAACAGCCAGGGGTATTGTTTTTTTGTCAATGGCTGTTTAAGAGATATGAGTAACAACAATAAATTATTTGATGTTCACCCTGTCACTGTTTTGACCAAGGAGTACCTCCTTCACAAACATTTGCACAGAATACCAACTGCAACTGGAATACGGGACCACAGAAAGGCACAGTGTGAAAGTTGTACTGCCTTCAGCCTCAACTCCAAAGCACTCAACTGTAGCCTGTTATAAACACCTGGAGGTGACTCACTACGATGTGTGCCCCATACAAGAGTAATATGCTGTGAAATGAAATACATAAACACACATCCTGGACATAGCTAACACTCTTGTGAAATATAAACCGGAACAAAATCGCTGCCATGGATTACCCAGTCATGCAGTGTGAGACTGTGTCAGGAAATAGGTCCCGGCACCAAAATAAAAGTGGCCCCATTAGTGAATTAGTTAGCTAGAAAAGTGTCTTTCAAAATGAGGACAGTTTTTAACTTGTAAGGACATGCTGTTTACGGTTTTGTAAGGTATGGGAGACTGCATAGATTTGATTTTGCTGCAGGCAATGATTGTTTTAATATCATGAAAATCAACAGTAAAAATGAGCTCACCTGACCATAAAGAAGTCCAACAAACAGCCCAAAAAACAGCGTACACACTAACCTGACAGATTAGATCATCACACACTGCCTGATTGCCCTATTGGTCAGTCCAACCCGGCCACTGTGTTATACACTTATTCTTCACACACTGGATCATTGTTTGTTGCAGGTAAAGTAAAGGACATGAATATAGAGTCTGATAGGCGCCTGTTTTAATGTCGGTTTTAATTTACCACCAGGTAGAGATTCGAGGGATCCAGCACACTTAAAGCCCTAGTCCAGCTACTTTTACATTCTGATTGTGCTCCTCTTCGTGCACCATTTGTCTGTCTGCTGTGCTCACACCTATATGCCCCTCTCACTTTATTCCGTTTTCATACCCTTTCATTCACCTCTGTGCTCCTTTCCCTCATCCCGGGTGAGCTGAGTGATTTTCATTGTGAGGCGCAGTCATTCTATCTTTTGTTCTGCCCCCTGCAGGATATCCTGCTTTTCATTCAAACAGGGGCAGGTCGCACTTCAATCAGTATTTGTATAGCGCAGCAATGTCACCCGTAGGGGTATCTAGGTGCTTAGGTAGCTATGTCTTAGATGAAAAGCCAGGTCTTGAGTTGATTTCTGAAAACTGCCAGGGAGGGTGCCGATTGGAGGTGGAGGGAGAGATCGTCCCAGGTCTTGGCAGCGATGTAGGAGAAGGAGCAGCCGCGCTGGGTCTGCGATGAATGCGGGGGATGGCTGCAAGTGAGGCTGAGCGCAGCTGCCTCAAGGGCAGGTGGAAATTCAGTAAGTGGTTGATGTATGAAGGTCCTTGATCATGAAGGGTTTTGTAGGCGTGCATGAGAATCTTTAACTGTCATCTTTTCTAGATGGGGAGCCAGGTGAGTATTCTTAGGTGAGGAGAGATGTGGATTCATGTGGGAAGGTCTGGAATGAGTCTGGTGGTGGCGTTCTGTATGGTCTGGAGTCTTCTGAGGTGGTAGGTGGTTATCCCAGCATAGACAGGGTCGCCATACTCGAGGCGGCTGACAATGAGGGCCTGTGTGATTGTTTTTCTGGTGCTTGTTGAGTTTAATTTGAAGATTCAGTGGAGTATGCGAAGGATGTGGAAGCAGGAGGAGGCAAGTGAGTTGGCTGGAGGGCAGTGAACTCGATGGAGGAGTCCCTTGAGTTGTGGCACTCCACACTCCAAGCGAGCACCGGAGTTCAGCAAAAAAGCTCCAACCACCACCAGAGGAACGGAGTTCAACGGCGCGCGCCCCTCACCCATCCATATAATGCACATGCTTCGCTGTCAAAGCCTCTGCAATTCCTTCATATATGCGACAGACACCCTAAAATCAGGGCCTGGGAGAGAAAGGCATAGAGCAAATGTAATTGTGTAGGTGGCTCGAGTCTAAAGAGACCATTATGCAAATGGTTCAGCATTTATGTAAAGTGCTTCTAGGTGGACGATGAACATATATTATTTCCGGTCAATAGGCACAGTGTTTTATACTTGGTGAAGGCCCATTTTTGATTTAAAGATTCACACTGAGTCATTCAGAGTGGTATCTCCTTGGGAGATACCAAATGCACCAGTGTAGTGTTTTATGATTGGTGAAGGCCCACATGTCATGCTTGGCAGAGTTGCCTTCTAACGGTAGTGCATTTGTTGACCTCCCGGCTTTTAGCTGTGTAGATTGAATTCATTGAGTGCCATCCATGCCCTGACAACCCGTGCCTTCTGGTAGCATTTCATTCCGATTCGGTGTGTACACTTGCAAAGTCTGGTACAAAATAGAGCTCACACTGCACACAAAATGGAGCGTTGAAAAATGTTTTGCCATTTGTCATGTAATAAATTTTTTTCTCCATAAGAGTGCTCCATGAATAAGGAAAGGCTGTTTTGTTTGATTGAAAGAGAGAAGAGAACCCAGAGCCTGTGGAGGCTGGGAAGGGGACCAGAAAGTCTTGTCTGCTCCCTTCTGGAATGTTTGAAGTTTATTATGCTCCATGGGAACGAGTAAAGGGCAAAAGCAGCATCTTTCACACACTGGGGGGCATGGAGAAACCATCTGAGGGTGTGGGAGACAGAGCAGCTGCATGGGCCTGGTTGGCTCTGGTAACAGGAGGCACTAAACACTAGGACCCGGTGCTTTCAGCCACATGTTGAACTCTGCAGAATTTCAGAGTTTTTAGACAACTCCGCGGAGTAGAACTCCATGTACTCCGCCCACCCCTAAGACTCGTTTCATGGTGAGTTGGCTGTCGAGGATGATGCCGAGGTTACATGTATGGCTGGCCGGAGTGGGTCCTAGTTCTCCTGGCCACCAGTTGTGGTCCCATGTGGAGGTATTCTTCCCGAGGATCAGTAATTCCATTTTGTCAGATTTTAGTTTGAGGCAGCTGTCTCTCATCCAGTCAGCTACATTAGTCATGGCATTGCAGAAATTTGTATGGCATTGTAGTGGTCATCGGTGAGTGAGTCCTTGGGCCCTGATGATATCTGCGAGGGCGGTCATGTAGATGTTGAAGAGGGAGGGACTAAGGGATGATCCTTGGGGCATGCCGCATATGATGTCCTTGGGGGCGAAGGTGAAGGGTGGAAGACGGATGCTCTGAGTGCATCTTAAAAAAAATAAGAGGATTCACTTGAGGGTGTGTTGTTGGATGCCAATGTTGTGGAGTCTGTTGATGAGGGTGTGGTGGGAGACTGTGTTGAATGCTACGCAGAGGTCAAGAAGGATCAGGACCATTGTTTTTCCTCGGCCAAGAAGGATTCTGATCTTGTCAATGGCGGTGAACAGTGTGATCTCAGTGTTGTGGTTGGCGCAGAATTCTAATTGTGCAGTGTTGAGTAGGTGGTTTCATTTAAGGTAGTCAGTGAGTTGTTGGGTGATAGCTTTCTGGAGAACTTTGGCTGGGGATGGGAGGAGCGAGATCAGTAGGTAGTTTTAGAGGTTGGTACGGTTGGCTGAGGGCTTCTTTAGGAGGCGTGTATGGTTTAATCCATTCCTTTTGCATGCACCAGATCTAACCACTCAAGTGAGGTAACGTTTTTATTAGGGCAAATGGGAAAATGCTGGTTGATAGGAATATTATGGATTCTTGCAGACTGTGAAAGCTTCTTTGACAGAAATGTAAGGAAAAGGTGTGCTTTTAGACAAAGTTTGAGGTTTGTAGGGCATTGTAGGTGAGTAAATATTATGAAATCCAAATAAGGCACACCACCATGAACTCCCCCAGATGCCTCATTACTAGAAATTAATGAGTTTGGTAGGTTTTCCTAGATGGCCACTGCAGCTACCAGGGCACCCACCTTTAATGATGTGGGTGTCATGACCCCCATTGCTCCATCACCCTGTTTAATTTCTTTTGTCCTCGCTGTTGCACAAGCACAATAATTTACTGTGATGATACTGTGATGATGTGCTTCACCTGATTCTGCTGATAAGGAGTCATTGGTGAACATTGTACTGACACTATGTGCACACAAAACATATGGCTGTATGAATATGTTTCCAAAGTGCATGCACAAAACACATGGCTGTATAAATATGTCTTCATGGTGTGCTTTTAACCCGTTCCATGCTACCTCGCGGGTGCTGCCATCAGCCAACGGCCGACGGAGCCCCGCCCACTCAGTAGAATGCCCGCACCGCGGTGGTTTAGGCATTAATAACCAGAGCTAAATTTGAAATATTAAGTGCCTGGGCTCTGACCAGGAGGCCACTGCAGCTTGCACCACCCATCGCCCTTGTCGGGGCAGGTATTAGCAAAACAACAGTTGTTCTGCTCATCTCGAAATTAGATGAGCAGCTCCACCATGTGGTAGACTGTTCTGAGTATGGTGTTGACAGTTAGGTGCGGGTGCCAAGCACCGGAAACCAATTAAGTGCCGGTGCTAGGCACCGGAAAGCGCCAGCTCAAATTAAGCACAGAAGAGACGCTCTAAAATGTGTCTCACTGTTGTGAACAATACATTTAATAGGCGTGTTATTATTATGTTTTATTCTTTTGCATTCTTAAACGTTCGCGTCAATATACATGACTTGGCGCCTTACGGCCGCCATCCTGTTTGCGGCAGCAAAAAAAACGGCCACAACCAACAGCGTACCGCAGATTAACAATGGTTTCTGCAGAGAGCGTTACTTCATTTGCCAGCTCCTGGATTGACTCCTGACAATGCGGCCCCCAGGGGAAGTCAGGTCTCAGACCAGTCTTCCCTCTGGGTTTTTGCGCCACAAGCCGGAAGGACAAAGTGTTCGGGGTGAAGGGGTGGGATTAGGGAGGGGGTCAGGGTTTGGTGTATAAGGGCCAGGAGAGGAGAGTCATCCTCTTCCTGTGCCTAACATCACTGGGGTGGGATATAGGAATTTTTGAGTGTAGTTAGGCCGGGGTGGTTTGTTGGTGCAGTACCGATCGGTCGATTGGTGGGTTCTAGATTTTTGTAGCTGTAGGGCTAACTAGGCGGGGACACTTTGACACTCCACGCGATGGCATTTCCGGATGCGGAGGCCATTCAGGTCGTGCTGCGAGTGCTTGGCCATGCCAGCCGGATGGACCTCCTGTGGTCGGTCATTTTGAATCAGGCCTGGGTTGGTTTGACCTGCACACCGAGGACGGCGTCCGCGGGTGTTGTGGCTGCGGTGAGACACCACAGGGAAAGGAAACCGGACAAGGTAAGGGGCAGGGGCACCCCAAAAAAGAAACGGGGAAGCGCGGGGGAGGCGGCAGAGCCTGCCCTCACAGATGCCAGCTGACGCGAGTCTGCGTCGTCGCCCTCGAGGGCGGGGGACGGGGGGAAGGTCTGTTTGCGCTCCGGTATGATGTTACTACGGCGGTCCATCGGCGGGAATGCAGCAGTGAGGGAGGGCTGGGGATTGATTTAATGGCCGAGCAGGCTGCTGGTGGTGACAGCAAGCTACTCCTGCAGGTGGGATGGGAGGGGGAAGAGGCATTATGGCTGTATGGGGATCAGCCACTGAACCTGTCTGGGCATGGGGATCACTTTGATGAGGAGGGTCAATGGGAGGATTGCCCATTAGATCTAGCAGGGAGGCCAGGGATGGGGGCACTCTGCAGGGGGTGGTTGTTGGAGCATCACAGGTACCCAGTCAGCTGTCACAAGGTGGGGGCCCTGGTGAGTTGAGGGTGGTTTTACTGCAAAGGGGGGACCCTGAGGCAGGGGGACAGGGGTAGGAGTCCTCCTCCCCTGCTCCCCAGGTGGGAAGGCAATTCACTAGAGGAGAAGATACAGGATCAGCGCAGGCTGATCCAAGAATCTGAGATGAGGTGAGCGGACCTATATGCGACCAAGGGGGACAGGGAATTTGACCTCAGGGCAGGAGGACACTCACGTCAGAGGAGGAGGAGGCAGCTGCACAGGAGGAGAACCTGGGGGCCAGAGTCAAATTGGTGTGGGTGGAGGATAAGGGCCACCCCCAGACGGGGTTAGGGGCAGCCAAAACGGCAGAGAGGCCCACTGGTGTTGGGGCCTCCTCAGGTTGGAGCAGCCTGGGGTGGGGGTGGACACAAGCCAGTGGCTGAGACTGATAGAAAGGTAGGGGGCCAGCGGGGTGCAAAACGGCCCCAAGATGCTTTGGAAGGAGCAGGGGGGTCCGCAGAGGCCCACCCTCCATTGTGGGATCTGGCAAAGGTGGCGGTGGTGGATGAAGGCTGTGGTGCATTTGGAATCAAAGGAAAAGGACAAAAGAGAGTGGTGTGAGAAGTGGTGTGGGCGCCTGACGAGTTTGAGTCTGAGTTAACCTTGTATTATGGAGAGGAGAGTGATGAGTTGGAGGAAGGTGAAGTGAGAGATAATGAGGATGATGTGTTGACACATGCGGGTGAGGGCGGTCAGGGTGCAAAAATTAAGAAAATTGGTGTTTTACAGAAAGCAAGTGTGGCCAAAGGCAAGACGAAGGCAGGGCTCCCGAAGAAGATGAGCTCCAAAGGTACAGAGCGGGAGACTCTGACACGCCTGACAAGGGAGGGCGACTGGTGGGGGACATGGGACGGGAGTTCTAAAGGGGGGCGTAAGAAGGCCTGCTTGAATTGGTTGTGGGGGAAGGGTCTGAGAGGGACACAGGGGCAGCTGCAAGCACAATAGTGGCACCTGCAGCACAAGGGAAGGAGACGGGGTCGAAACATTTGGTGGTGGCCACTGTACAGACGGATAAAAAGGAGGGAGTAGATGGGAAAGACAAGAAAGAAGAGGACAAACATCAGTAGAAGTTACCTTATATGGGTTTGGCTATGCCGTTGGGGTCCCATTTATGCGAGAAAACAAGAAGCAGAATCTGGCGACACGAATATGTGGATGTTTTCAAACTATTGCATAGAGAGATACAGGCGAAAGAGGGGTCGAAGGAAGAGGAATAGAAGTTGACCAGGAGACCCAACGTCCCCATTAACATGGAGAACTGGACCTCAGCTTTTCTGATAAACGCCAGTATTTATTGTGAAAAGCATTAGGACAGGGCCATAGCTTTATCAAAGTACATGGATATCATCCGGAAAGCACACATGCATTTCAGTGGGTTTGCTTGGTTAAGCTATGATGAGGAGTTTAGGGCCTGCACCAGTGTTAACCCGGATAAGGCTTGGGGGGATGTAGACCAGAAACTGTGGATGCAGTGGATGTCACCAACGCAGTCGTTCGCGTCCATGCACACAGCTAGTTGCCTGTCGGTGACGAATCGGTCTTTTCCGCCACATCCTGCCCAGGCTGGGGGGGAGGTAGTAACGTTCCTGCAGGATACGCGGGTAATCCACCTAAGCAGGGGGGAGGGAACACAGGAGCCTGTTGGAACTACAACAAATGTTATTGTTCCAGATACCCCTGCAAATTCAAACATGAGTGCTCCAAATGTGGGGGGATACACACACTCACACAGTCAGAGTAGTGGCGGTCCACAAAGGGCAGAGGCCAGTCTGGGCCAAAGGGCTCCTACCCCAGTTAAGATTGAGGCCATGGGACCATGGCTCTCGAGGTACCCGGACAGAGAGGCTACATTAAGGATTCATTGGCGTTTTACTGAAGGCTTCAGGGTGGATTACCGGGGCCCTAGATAAAGACCCTGGGCAGACAATTTGAAATTGGCCAGAGAGTTGCCGAAAGTGGTGGCGGCAAAGTTGGAAAAAGAGGTGGGCAAAGGTAAGATAGCAGGCCCGTTTGACGATTGGATGGACATCATTATTTCACCTCTGGGGGTGGTCCCTAAAAAGGAACTGGGAGAATATAGGATGATACACCACCTGTCCGGGCCGGAAGGGAGGTCCGTCAATGACTTCATTGCTGAGGAAAATTCCCGGGTGCTGTACTCCTCAGTGGACGATGCAATCCGCCTGGTATGGTTGTACGGGCAGGGAGCGGAACTGGCTAAATGTGATGTGAAATCAGCCTTTCGCTTACTGCCTATACACCCTGAGGATTTTTACCTGCTGGGGATGAGGCCATTTTTGTGGCCAAAGTCTTGCCAATGGGGTGTGCTATTTTGTGCACTCTGTTTGAGATGTTCAGAACATTTCTGTAGTGGGCTTTCATGCAGGTAAGTGGTCATCGGGAGGTATCACACTACCTGAATGATTTCTTGTTCATTGGAAGAGGACGATCAGGTGCTTGAGGGAGAGCCTTAAAACAGTTTCAGCCCATGGCGGAGTGGTTTGGGGTCCCCTTGGCACCAGAGAAAACAGCTGGGCCCAGCTCTAGGTTGACGTTCTTAGGCATCGAACTGGACTCAGTCCTGTGGTTGGCCCGTTTGCCACAGAAAAGGTGCTTGAAAGACAGAGTTTCTTGTTAAAAGTGATTGGTGAAAAGAAGATTGATTTGAGGGCAGTGCAGCAACTCTTGTTGGCTTCTTGAATTTTGCTTGGCGGGTGGTGAGAGCTGGGAGGAATTTCTGTTGATGCCTTGCCATGGCCATGTCAGGGGCACTGTTACCACATCACAGAGTCAGGATTTCCATGGGAGTCAGACTTGAGAATATGGAAGACCTTTTTGACAGACTTTAATGGAGTGCCGTTGGACTTTGTAGAGGACAGGACGGTCTGGCAGGCTCAAATATTTTCTGATGCAGCAGGGGCCTCCTGTTTTTGTGTGTTTTGGGATGGCCGATGGTGAGCGGAGGAATGGCCGAGACATTGGGGGAAACAAGGGAGGAGTATAGCTTTCATGGAGTTTTTTCCTTTGCTAGTGGCTTTGGTGGAGTGGGACACAGAATTCCAGATTAGGTCTGTGCTGTTCCATGTAGACAACATGATGGGAGTAGAGCTGGTGAACAATCAGAAGGCAAAGGACTTGAGGGTTTTGCGGCTGCTGCATGGTTTCATGCTTAATTACTTGCAATTGAATGTAGTATTTCGGGCGAAGAATGTCCCTGGGGCAAGTAATGACATTGCCGATGCTTTGTCTCGTTCGCAGTGGCGACGATTCCGATGACTGGCACCTGGAGCGGATGCATGCAAGACAAAGCTGCCGGACGGCATCTGGGCCTGGGGGGAGTGAGAGTAATAGACCTGGTTGAGAAGTCTATAGAGGAATCTACGAGGCGCAGCTACAGGCTGGCGTGGGCCGAAATTGGATAGTTTTTGGGCTGGAGAAGAATACATGGAATATGTCACAACAGGACACTGAGCAGGGAGTTACATGTTTTGTTCTCAGTTGTATTGAGAAAGATTTGTCTCAGACGACGATAGCTGGAAAATTGGCTGGGATTTCCTTTCATTGTAAGTTGTTCGCGGGTTTTGACCCGGCGAAAGATGAGATACTCAGTAGGATGTTAAGAGGTTGGGGTCGGGAATGGGGGGATGGGTATGGGGGTGCACAGGGAGGTCATCACTTTTGAATTGTTGCAGGAATTGTTGGGAGTTTTGCCCATGTGTTGTTACACTAGATATGAGTTTTCAGTTTTTTGCTATGCGTGCTGTGGATGTTTTTTGGGGCGTTTAGGGTTTCGAAGCTGTTGGGGCGGATGGGCAGGACATATGCAGAAATCCGGTTGGATGGCAGACGCTTGGGGATTTGGCTGGGGCTTTCTAAAATGGAGCAGGTGGGTATGGGTAAATGGGTGTGGTTGAATAAGACTGGATGCGTGGGTGTGTGTCCTGTGCATGAATGCTGGGTTTTCTTAGAGGGGTCGAGGGACCAGTTTGGTGAAATTTTTTGTCATGCATCAGGGGAGAAAGTCAAGGCTTTTCGGTTATTGGCAGTACTGCCCATGGCTTTGCGATTGGTGGGCAAGGACCCAGCAAGGTATGGCACACACTTGTTTCAAATTGGGACAGCGACAACGGCAGCTCAGCTGGGCTGGTCATGGGACAGGATACGTCAGATCGGGAGGTGAAGATCCAGGTGCTGTGAGCGTCATGTGTGTAAATAAGGGGAGAGGGGTTTTTGGGTTGAAAGGGGGCGCTCTATGCAGCTCTATGCATATGGCAGACTCTATGTGTGGTCTAACATATTTCTCTTGTCATAGGTTATGTTGGAGGTACAGATGCCAACTTCGCTACGTCCACAAAGTGGGTGTAGTGTTGCCTACTTCGCCCTTTGCAAAGTAGGCGAAGCAGGCAACACTACGCCCACTCCTTGGGCGTAGCGAAGTTGCCCGCCACCCGCCTCCCTCCCGCCCTCCCGAACATACCTAATTTTTAAGAAATGGGCACATAAAAAGAAATAAAGACACTTACCTTGTCCGTGGCGTCCCGGGGCTCCATCTGCTCGTTCACGACGCCGTCTGCAAACCAATGCGCATGCGCGGACGGCCGCACATGCGCATTTCTCGTGAGAAATGCGCATGCGCAGCCACCCGCGCATGTGCATTGGTTAGCAGACGGCGGCGTGAATGGCGTGAATGAGCAGAGGAAGCCCTGGGACGCCGCGGACAAGGTAAGTGTCTTTTAATTCTTTTTATGTGCCCATTTCTTAAAAATTAGGTATGTTCGGGAGGGGGTCATGCGGCGCGTAGTGGGGCTACGCGAAGTGCGCAGGTGGGCGTAGTTTCTCACCCACTTTGCGTAGCTTCGCGTAGCCCCACTACGCTTACTACACCCAGGCCTAGTTTTGGAGGGGTGGGGAGTCTCGAATGGGCACACCCACCCCTTTGGTCGGGGGTATAAGCAGGTGAATGAAGTGGTGCGGGATGGAAGAGTACGTTGGTGGGAGATACAGGAGAGGATGTTGAAAGTAGGGCCGGGTGTAGTTCACGAAGTAGTGCTACGCTTAGCTACGCGAAGTGCACTTTGCACTACGCGAGCTACGTGTAGCACTACGTGACCTGCGTAGTACCCTGTTCGCACTATGCAAGATGCCATTTTCAATGATTGTACAGTGCGGACAAGCATCCGGCACTGTGCAATCATTGAAAACGGCATCTTGCACAGTGCGAGCTGTAGTTTTCTGCCGGTAGAGTAGATTTTTACTCGAGCAGCAGCTTTCTCAACGCGGACTGGTAGTTTTTCATCGCGAGCATACGCGACCACTCGCAGTGAGAAACCTGATCTCCCCTTGTTGAGAATCTTGCCGAGAGGTTTATTTTCCAACTAGGAAAAAGTCTCGCCGGGATGTCATTTTGCTTCCTCGCGGTCACCAACTTGACGTTGAGGACCGCGAACAAGCAAAAAATTACCGCTGCACAACGCTACGCTACGCATGTTTGCACTGTGCTACGTGCTGTTCGCGTAGTGCGAAGTAGCGCAAACTTCGCAAACTACGTGAGCGTAGCATAGTGCTTTGCCCAGGGTTAGTTGAAAGATAAGTGAGGAGGTGAATGGAGAGTTGGAAGAGGCACAGAGTGGAATGGGATGTGAAGAACAACGGTGAGGGGAGAATAGACTTGGTAAATGAAAGGTGGGGTTTTTGCGGATTGTTGAGTTTAAATTGATGTTTTTGTTGAAAGTGTATGTTTATAGCGTGTCCTAATAAATGGCCTTTTATGCTTTAAGAACAGCGTGGAGTGTTTTTGTTGCACGATGCGGCCCTCGGGGGAAGTCAGGTCACAGACCAGCCTTTCCTCTGGGTTTTCGCACCACAATCCGGAAGGACAAGGTGTTCGGGGTGAAGGGGTGATATTAGGGGTGAGGTCAGGGTTAGGTTTATAAGGGCCAGGAGAGGAGAGTCGTCCTCTTCCTGAGCCCAACATCACTGTGGTGGCATAGAGGAATTTTTGACCACCCACCCACCCTACAAGTTTGGAGGGTAAGGTTTTGGGTAGGTATGGCTTGCCAGTTTAGGACGGGTTGTTCAAGTTGGGTATTGCAGTGTTTTGGAGGGGTGGAGAGTCTTGGACGGGCACACCCACCCCTTCGGTGGGGGGGGAAACAGGTGAATGATGGGGGTGCGGGTTGCAAGAGTGCGTCGGTGAGAGATACTGGAGAGGATGTTGAAAGATAAGTGAGGAGGTGAATGGAGAGTTGGAAAAGGCACAGAGTGGAATTAGAAGTGAACAGTACTGGTGAGAGGTGAATGAAAGGTGGGGGTTTTGGGTATTGTTGAGTTTAAATTGATGTTTTTGTTAAACGTTTATGTTTACAGTCTGACCTAATAAATGGCCTTTTATGCTTTAAGAACAGCGTGGAGTGGTTTTTTTGCGTAACGCTGTAGGCCTCATTTCTGTGACCGCACACGTGTCAGGTAGGAAAGCCTCTTTATTTTAATACTAACACCCTGCGGAGTGTGGTTGAACCCATTTGGAATCTCTGATGAGAAACTGTTATAGTTTTATTTCACATGTTGACTTGACCCGCCCTGTTGCAACTATATATAGTCCTACGATTGAAATACAAAGAAGTACTGCTTGCTTTTAAAAGCATTTTGAACAGTAAAGACGCAGTGTGGTTAACATTAGAGGTGCTTGAACTTTCATGGAGCATTGTCCTAAAGGCGCATTGATTGCCAAGCGCGAGCAGAGCATCGGCAAGCGCGCACTTAGGACCTGGCCCCCCGGCCCCCGCCCCCCTACGTGATCTAGATAGGGGTGGCCGGTCTGCCCCAATGGGCGACTGGCCGCTTATCACTTCCTTCATGGGTGGGAGGACGCACTTCCGGTGCGACAGAGGGCGGAGCCTGGTGACCTATTTAGGCACTAGGGGCAGGGACCCCGGCCTCTCCTTCCTCTGTTGCACCGGATCGTGGCGGCCTCCCAGAAGCGTTCCTCTCCTTCAACTCTTTGTTTAGTTTTAAACTTTAAAATTCCCGAATTCCCTTGGCCGGAGGTAGGAGCAGATGTCGGAGGCTTTCCACAGCGGAGTGCGTGATGGGAGACGACGAGGAGGAGAAGCGCGTCGGTTTGCAGCCATTCATCTCGTCAGGTAAGGAGTCGGGTGCCGGGGGGGCCTGTGTGCAGCCGCGGATTACGGGAGGGGTGTCTGGGTATTGAGTCGGCTCCTGTGGTCTGCGGCTGCCGGCAGGGTCCCTGGGCCTGTGGGCTCCTTCCTGGTCGACGTGGGCGGGCTGAGGGGGACGGTATCAGGGCCTGGCATGGCTGGATAAGTAGACGGGGGAAAAAATACACACGGGCCAGTTAGGGCCCGGCACAGAAGGCCTTGTACAGGCAAAGTTTAGGTGTTTCCAGTCGGATTTGAGCAGTACTGCTGGTACCTTGCTGGGGAGTCAGAGTGGGTTCTTTCTTTTTCGGAATCGGTGACCGCGTTTCCCGCCTAAACCAGGCAGCTTCGTGAATGCTCAGTTATCCTGGGGCCTTCATACAGGGAGGGGAGACCACGGTTCGAGCCTTGGGATGGTGTCACATCGGGGCCTGCGGTTGCATTTCGGGGACTAAATGGGTCGGGTGTTGTATGGTCCGGAAATTAGGCGGCGGTAGATGCTTCATGACTCTATGATCTTGCGGTACAGTGCGCTGCGCTGGATAGGATGTGGGGGTTATCGTGAGGGAAAAACTCCAGAATCGTGTTACCTAAGGTCGGTGCACCGCGCGGAGAAAAATGAGGGGGCCGTGGAAAGGCGGAAGCCCTTAAATTCCACGTCACCATGCCAGAAAATCGATAGGCACGTTGGTTCACGTTAGATCGGCGGAGTATGCTTTTCAGTAGTAGTGAATTTTGCAGAACCTGCAGCTTCGGTGTGACGGCCCTGCACAGGAATGAGTCAATGGGGATTATATCCGAACTGGTTAACCCGGGTAAACCCACATTTTTCGGCTTGCAAGTTGGTTTGAAATGGATGTCCTGTTCTGCCAGGTGGAAGCGTTTTTCCATGAACCAGTGTGAAAATGGCCGCATCTAGGTTGGCTTTTAAAAGAGCATGAGTATACGGAAATGCAGTTAAACTCCTTTCTATTCCACCATACCTGTGAGCAACTGCCTGACTTACGTTGTGTTAGCTGCTTGTCCATAATTGTGATGATTCTATTAACGAGCTCCGGTGGCGCTATCAGTTAGCGCGTGGTTCTTGTATTGCAGTACTTGCACTGGGCCATGACGGGGTTATGAGTTCGGGCCTCACCTTTAGCGGCTGATTTGTTTTAAACAGGTATTCACAGTTAGTAGGTCTCTGTTTATTAAACATAAGAACTGTATTTTTCGGCCGCGGTGAGGTTCCATATTAAAGGCACATCCCTGCTCACGGGTGCCGTCCCAGTCGGGCAGTTACTAATGGTGTCCGGTCGGTTGAGTAACTGATCTCGCTGCCTCTAGTAGTGTGTAACGGAAACCTCATTTCTTACTTAAATGCACTTTTAGCTGAACTTGATCCGGTGTGTCACCTGTTTTCAGCCTGTGGTTTTGTCCTTTGCATTAAAACATGAAAGTGTTTCCTGCAGTTTGGGATTGTCTTCATCTTTGCCTGTGGCCCTGTCCTCAATGTTTGGCTTACACTTGTCAGATATCCAATACTTGCCTGCAGGTCTTCGTATGACCGGATGTTTCAAAAAGAAATTAAACCATTTATTTAGGCCCGTGCCACCCCTTTGTTTGCATCAATATCACTAGCATGTGGCAAGTCAGTCTGAGCGGGGAACTGTGTTCATCTAAGGGGGCTTTTGTTTGGACCTGTGGATTTTAGTCCCGCATCTTTGGGCCTATAAGTCTTTGCACCTTTTATTTTGTTATGTTCTGTGCCCACTCTGTCGTTAGGGTTTATCAGTGTTGGCGATTGAGCCAGTCTTTCCACTTTCTTGAGACGATGCCATGGTCCTCTCTCCTCTGACACTGTCTACGAGGGTTTAGGTCGAGGGTGCCCCCGGGTAATGTACACTGCCAAGTAGGTGGGCCCTCACAGAAATATGCTAAACTCGTCCTGGTTTAATTTTCATACACTGGGACACATTCAGCAGCACCATCGCACTTTGTCTTCCTTCCTTCTGAGCAGCAATGTGCGAGGGGGCTTTGTTATTTAAAATTCCAGCTGGTCCTAAAACGAGGGCCACATTTAAGGGGCCATCAGGCCTTCTTTTGTTGGAGTACCCTGCTGGGAGCAATCTGGAGCCTCACACCTAGATGTAAACGCAATGGAGAGGAAACAAAGGCACACACCTTACTTCTCAAGTGCTTAAGAGACATGCTTTTGACTTTATTCAGTCCCTGCTTATAAGTGATGGACATGCACTGTAAATGTCAGATTCGTTCGTCTGTCCCAGCGTGTACACAAATATCAATTTGCTTTACATGTACACTTGTACACGTTCTGCATTGACAATACACCATGAGCATGTAGATCAGTTTACAGGATGAGTTACATAAAACCGTGAGGGTTACAATGTGTAGGTGCCACATGTCCTTCCTATCTCAAGGTGCTATATTTGGATTACGGGCTATGAACTGCAAGCAACAAAAAGAATCTTTGTTAAAAACAGTAAGCCACTTACAGATTTCCATAAAGTAAGTCCGTCATCTGCGTCTTACATGATGTGCTTTGCAGGTGAGATATTAACCCTTTATGCATAAGAACACGAGTGGATCAGCCTATCATGGCTCCAGGATAACGCATCCAAAGGGTAATGGGCAATGGTGCATCACACTATGGTGCAAAAATCGCTATGCTGTTCTGATGAGTGTGCTGTGATTACAGGGGTAAAAGCGTCAAATGTACTGCATTACTTTTCCTTAGTTGGGCAACTAGAATGCTTTCATCCAGTGGGAGTACAAAATGTACAGTATGTGCAATCATTCTAAACTATGCTTCAGAATTTTGGTAATCAAACCTGGATGTGATGAGGGGCCATGGTTTTGTTTGCTCACATCTTGCTCCCTACGGTGGGGTTTGGTTGGTAAGTGCATGGTGCTGGCAGATCCACAATATGTTCGTAGAAAAACTTAATAGGAGCAGGCTGTCGTGGGGGGGTGAGTCTTTATGGGTTGTCAGTGGGTGCGGATTACTGAATAAAGGGATTAGTAGGGGTGGAACGTACAAGAGGTGAAGTTCAGCCCTGGGGGATCTAAATAGGGTAGGTAAGCTCCCTTACCATCGAGTTACGGGGTTTAGGGCTAGTAATGAAGGCAAAAGGGGATAGTGCTATGTGAGTGCCTTGCATAGTAGTCTTAGCGGCTTATGGTTTATCATGTACATACGTTCACGGTACTGCTAATTCCGGAGGTGAAACCATATGATGAGCTGCGTCATTAATTCACTCCAAGACCATCATCCTGGGAAAGTAGGCCAGTTTCGGGCATAAGAAGTAGCTAGATTTCTATGGTCTGGTCGCCTTGTCAGATAACATAGGACCTCGCCTTCAATTGGTGTGTAGTCCCCATATACCCTAGAGGGGTCCGTCAAGTTGGGATATCGTAGACTAGGTTTGTGGGCAGGCAGCCCCATGCACCCCCCCCCCCCTCGTATACATAGGCTATAGGGATCAGCGAGCACATAGAGTTCTTGAATCCCCGCCTAGTGTCTAGCATCCCCGGAACAGGACGGCCCGATCCCCATGGGCTCGGAAACTATACAGTTACTCGGGCTCACTTAATTTGTCTCAGGAATACTCAGGGTGAGACGGGCTGCCCGTTGCCATAGAAAGGTATATTATGGTTTCCATGGCGCGCAGCAGAGTGGGACTGGCCTGGGGCTTTACTTGTAATATGTTGACTATCTGTGGCAGTACCACAGCAAGCCGCTCAGAGTAGTGTTAGTGGGACCGGGACTGAGCATGTTGGGATCTCCTGCCCTCTCGGGCAGGGTAGGTGGGGCAACGCTAACTGCAGAAGCAGGCTTACCAGACAGCGCAATGGAATAGGTCGGGCGCTTGTCGTCCAACGGTGGCAGGAGACTCATTTGACCAGAATGGTAGTGTCAGAAATGCTATGAGTTGCCAATGACCATGCTTGACTTTTCTATTTCTCTCCTGTTCAGTAATGTGCCCGCGAAAGTGGTGGTGGCATGTGGCACTCGTCCATGCGACAAGCTGCAAGGCGACTATGGCAGTGGCGAGTGGTATGGCCATTGGGCCTGAAGGAGACAGGGCTCCTGTGTCGGGGCGGGCGGCCCTTGGAAGAAGTCGAGAGCCTGGAATGTCTCGGTGAGGCGGCTCAAGTAGGAATTGCCCAGGTCGCGCTCAGTGTAGGGCCGCTTGTGTAGCATTCCACCCGAAGGGTCTCCAGTCTCTGGAAAGGTGAGGTATCACATGGTTGGAGGTGACCAGGCGGGCTCAGTGAAGGGCTGCCGGTGTCACATTCCGCACCGAATGGGTTTTTTCCGGTGAGGTGAGGTATCGCAAAGATGGAGGGCAGTTATCGGACATCGGTACATAGAGCTGGGTCAGAGGATTAGGGTCTTTCTTGCAGAGCGCAGGTGGGGAAGGTGACGGACCTTTGGGCCCTGATCACCTTTGTGGCGGTAGAAAGACCTTGGGACAGTACAATTGACCGACGGAATGGACGGGAGTCCGCCTTGCGTACTCCCTAGGCTAGCACTGAGGGGGGAGACGGTAAGCTCTCCGCTGTGAAATAGGGCCCCGGCTGGGGAGGCTAGGGCGACAGGTTACGAGCCTCCTGGGTTCCTGGTCAGCCTGGTGGTCGGAGGGTGGGCCCCTGGAGAAGGCGGACAAGGATCAGAGGTTGGGGGCTCACCCCTCTTGGTTCGCAGGTGGGTATCACCTCGCGTGGATGCACGGCAGGGAAGAGGGGAGCCGGAAGCCCCCCCTTAGTGCTGGAAGATTAGAATCTTAATCTGGCGAAAGAAGATCAGGAAGTCAAGAATACAATTGTGTTGATAACTGTATGTAATAAATTTGAAATGCCTTGTCATGTTTATGAATTGTCTAAATATTAAACATGGCCGTTTTTACACCGACACAAATCTCTGTTGTTGATTTTCATGTGGGTCGTCATGTTATAAGGAGGGAGCGGGGAGCATGCTGGGGGATCCGGGTCCTATGCCAAGCGCGAGCAGAGCATCGGCAAGCGCGCACTTAGGACCCGGCCCCCCGGCCCCCGCCCCCCTACCTGATCTAGATAGGGGTGGCCGGTCTGCCCCAATGGGCGACCGGCCGCTTATCACTTCCTTCCAGGGTGGGAGGACGCACTTCCGGTGCGACAGAGGGCAGAGCCTGGTGACCTATTTAGGCACTAGGGGCAGGGACCCCGGCCTCTCCTTCCTCTTTTGCACCGGATCGTGGCGGCCTCCCAGAAGCGTTCCTCTCCTTCAACTCTTTGTTTAGTTTTAAACTAAAGGCGCATTGATTGATATTAAAACAAAAGGCACATTACTTGACATAGAAAAAGGCGCAGGAAACGTTCATAGAAGTGCTCTGAAAGTTGTAAAATCCTCCATGGCACGAACATTGATGAGCATTGTGCAAGTGTACTCTGGATCGCAGTTCTTTGTTGAATACAGAAAACCTTGCTGTAGTTTTTAGTGAACACAGCATCCTGGCATATATTTTGTTTTGACAGGTAAACACCAGATATTCACAGTTGTATGTAGATTTATGTATTTGTTCTTTTCTCTTGTGAACATAGTAGTAACAAGGTGACCTCTCTGTTCCAGATTTCTTTCCCCGCTTCCCCGCAGTACCCTCCCTAATTCCCTTCCCCTTGTCTGGCCATTCTAAACCTCTGTTAAACTATACGCAGAGTCAGAACTACCAGAATGTGGGATTCTTGGAGGTACTGCTTCTGAGGAACTGACAGATTCTGACAGAGGGCCCCAGGGGTGGGGTCTCCGGGCTGATAATGGCTTGAGGGTGGCACCTAGCCCCTCCCCTTTATTTTAAAGAGTAGTCCTGGGGCATGGGCTACTCTACTTTAATTTAGAAGTGGCCCTGGGGCTCCCAGGGCATAACAAGGTAAAGGTTGGGGGCCATGTAGCCCCCTCTCTTTTAACTGAAAAAACACGGCCCTGGGGGATTGGGTCACGAGGGCCTAATGAGGCTTCCAGAGGGGGGCCACACAGCCCCTTCCCTTTCATTAAAAAAAGGCCCAGGGGGATGGGGTCCCGAGGGTCTAATAAGGCTTTGGGAGGGGGACTAAGTGCCCCCTCCCCTTTAAGAAAAAAGAACCTGGGGGGATGGAGTACTCAGAACCAGGCCCTGTGACCAACCCCCCGCCCAAAGGTTGCGCACAGCGTAATGTTGGCTGGGTGGGGAGGGGTTGGTTGCAGGGCCTACATGCCAAATTAACTAACAAAATAATAAGCAATGTTAGGAGCTTAAAGAAGATCATTTCGTACAATTAATTTGTCCACTTATTAAAAAATATGATACTGCTTTCTTTTCATCAACAATTTGCTAAAACGCATACATTTCATTTTGATTTACAGAGGTTTGTCTAAACCGCTACTTTATGCCTCTAATATTGTTTTAAAGTTTGCCCTTTTTTATCATCTGATTCTTATACAACCACGTCACTCCAAATAAAAGCGAAGGGAGTCAATAAAGTCCCTGTAAGTGCCTTATTGCATCAGTTCATGGTCTTCCAGTTCCAATAGTTTATAATTTAAATGTTCTCCATTAATCTTTCCACGCTGGGAGACGTGCAGCTTTGCGTAAGACAGAGTGCCGCGGCTGCGGCATGAGTCACCGGCGCCAATACCACATTAACTTGTGGCAAACAATCCTGTGTGCGTCCTGAAATGCCACTTCAGATAAAGCAGAGCGGGCCTTACAGTAATAAGAAGCCAATAACTAAGGCTGTGGTTCAGTTTAAAAGGAGGAGGAAGGTGAGCGATTAAAGTGCACCGACTGGTGGGCAGACAAGAATTAAGTCTTCCTAATTAAGGCTTAGAAAATAGAGTAGGTGGAGGCTAAAGCGGACATGATGAAGACTAGCAGAATGAGGGGATTTGAGGAAACAACCAAGGCACACTGAACTAATCTTACACCAAGGGCATGGACACGTTTATTTTAAATGGCAATTGATATGGCCCAACAGTAGAGAGAAGAGATATCTGCCAGTGTGCCTTGTTAACTTGCATGCTGCTTTTAATAGGCCATGACCATGACTGTCTCGGGAGCACCTCAAGATTTGGTACAAGGATTAAACATATGGTGCAGTGCAAAGTTGCCCACTCTTTACACGTCACAAAGTCTTACATGACACCATGATGTGTGCACACATTGCAACAGAAACTCATAGTTGCCAACTGTCCCATTTTTGCAGGGACAGTGCCGGAAAGTTGGAGACAGTCCTGGGTAATATTGTTGCAGAAACTTCCTCTATATGTCACAGAGATATGCAGACTAGAGCGTTCTATCTGCAGCAGCCCGGAGCTGAAAAGTGTCCCGGGAATTATTTTTCAAATGTTGGCAACTATTAGCACTGAGATTTCAAAATGTCTTTAACGAAGGATGTATAGGTTCTCACATAGAACGTTTATTAATGTTGAAAATAAATATTTCTGATGATTAACTTAGATACTGTCTACAATAAATATAAATGGATTCAGTAGAGATGACCTAGGAATAATCAATTGATGTTAACTGGGAAAGTGATTGATAATGTGATAACAGACACATATGCTTCACTACATCTAAAACAATTTACAATTTTAACATGTACAGCATTGCAAAGACAATATTGGTAATGTATAGTTTATTTTACACCAACCTCTTCCCGACGTTAACGTGCTTCACTATTGAAATCCCTATTCATGATTCTCAAACGTGTGCTTTAGCCGTGTAACACATATAGATCTTGTAATTAGTTTTTAGGAATCCTTACATGTGTAGAATATAAGTATCAGTTAAATGATAAAGCCTTTGCAATGTATACATTAATGTTATACGTATATACTTTTAAATGTAGTACAGAGTTATACCTAGTATTGTGCAATTTGATCACTTAATGCGCATTAATACCAAATTAACTGAAAAGTGCTCAAGAATATGTTGGGCCTTATTTACAAGATTTTGCCGTAGGGCAGAGCCACAGGCCTTCCTGCTGCACTGCCCTGCAACAAAAGAAAATGGCAGGTATCTGCCATATCTATCAGATACGTAGCATTCCTGTCCTTTTTCTCTTCACTAGTTCACAATGGGATGCCATGCGCCAACTCAGGCCCCTATGCGCCTTGGTGCTAGGGTATTTGCATTGCAGGGAGGATTGCTTTTGTTTAAGTTTAAGTTTAAGTTTAAAATATTTATTAAGCGCAACATACACCTGAACGGTTTCTTGGCGCTGAGATAGCAAACAGCCAGCTAGGCAGAGTCAGTCGCTGAGACATAAACTGAAAAGGGAAACAGAGTTTAAGACAAAAAAGCCTGAGTGAATAAAAATGTTTTCAATGCTTTACGGAAAATGGAATATTGGGTGAGAGACCTAAGGTGGAAGGGGAGAGAATTCCAGAACATGGGGGCTAGAGTGGAAAATTTCGAGCCACCCTGTTTTTTTTTCCGGTAGCGGGGGACTGCTAAAAGATGTTGTGCCGAGGAGCGAAGGTCTCTGAGAACCTTCCTGCACAAAAGACAACCACAAGAGGCTTTTTCCTCTTTATATGTGTGCTGTAGAATGCAGCACATATAGAAAAAGGAAAAGCAAGGAGAAATAAAGGTATTTCTCCTTGTTGTGCCTCCCCTACACCTCCCTTGGGGAGGCGTACGTTTTTGATGCTGCCTCAGAGTTACTATTCCTTGTAAATCTGGGGCAGTGTCAAAAGCTATGGGTGTTTTTGAGAAGGCCCACAGCAACACCCATTGCCTACTCCTTTAATGCATACAACGAAGTTAAAGGGGACAATATTTATAAGGCCGCTTTGAGCCACACCAAGTGGCCCAGAGCTGTTTGGTAAATATGGAGCAGACTCCAGCACCACAGGAACATCACAAAAAGTACACTCTGGTGGTGCAGCCCCATTGTAAATGAGGCCCTATATTTGTTTATGTTTAAATGTACACATGTATATTAAATGTGCATCATTGTATGTAATGTCTTAAGTCAGTATTTACATTGAAGGCCTATATTATTATTTGCTGCATTTTCATAAGTCCATTGTCTTGGTATTTCTACTGACTTGTTTTTCTTGCAGGTGTTTTCATGCTTTGCAAGTCTTAGAATTATTCATTTCTTGTAACAGTGTTTGAAACATTGCCTGAGAATGGATTCCTGACAATGAGCACATGAGAACTGAATCTTTACCAAAGAATCATTCAACGTTGACCTGAGTATGGGACTGATGTACCGTTCCCATGCCCAGTGTGGGATATTTCTCCACTGTTGCAGTCCGCAACATGGATTTTGTAACATGAATAATGGACGTTTAGATAATGAGGTGACAAAGTGGGGGTCACCTGCTGGTTTGTGGTGATAACATATGAACGACTGAGATGTCGAGAGAAGAGACCACTCTTGGAATGCAGCTGAACTTTCCTTTTCTGATTCTTTGCGGACTTCTCTGCTGAACCCCATTCTGCATGCACCATGCAGGATTTCCCTTGGGACTCCTAACAGAACTCTTTCCCTGATACCCTACTTCCCCTTTGAGCATACTTCATGAGGTCTGTCCCCCAATGACCCTTTGGAGTTTGCCCCAAGAGTTGCTCAGGCTAGCACTTATTTCTGACTTACTGAAGACTCTTGACCAAGCTTCGACTATGTTACTGCTGGTGCTACTCATACTTGTGTGCCTCGTCCCCATCGTTTTCTATAGAGCCCTTTGATTTCTGAACTCTTTGCACTCTTGTGCTTTGGACTGTGCTTGGTGGATTTAGATTGCAAATGCAAAGAAAGGAGCAACTAAGATTATTTTTTGAGCACCAGATATTCATGTAGCAGATATTCAGGTTATTGTTCTAATATAGCAGCAATGGGGTTCCTTGTTTAATTCTTATTTGTTTAAACTTATTCAGGAGACTTGGGGGTCCATTATGATGTCAGGCGGATTTCCCCCGCCAGGCTGGCGGTGGCTACCGCCAGCCTGGCGGAGGAAATCCGCCCGACATCATCAGCCCAATTCCCCCCGCCACATTAGTATGGCGGGAGGGACCGCAGCGGTGACAAACACCGCCCGCATGTTTTCTGCCCCGGTCGCCTTGCGGCCGGGGCGGAAAACCAGTAACATGGTGGCGGTGTCTGTTAGACACCGCCCGCCATATCACAATGGGCTGTGGACAATGCCTTTCCGTGGCGGCAATGCCGCTACGGAAAGGCATTCGGAGACTCCCTGCGGGGGCCTGTTGCGGGCCCCCTGGGAGTCCGTGGTTTGGGGGGGTGCACATGGGGTGTACCTATGGTACCCCCCCGCATTTCAAAGTGCAACATGGCAGGCACCGCGCGGTGCCTGTCATGTTGCCCTTTGAAAAGCACTACGTGCACTTTTACCATTGCGGCGGGCGGAGAATTCTGCTCCGCCCGCTGCAATGGTACACATACAGGATGCGCCCGCCTGCATGGCGGGCACATCCTAATGCCTATGTCGGGACCCCCGCACTGTTAGCGGGCGGTCCCGATTTCCGATACTAATGGGGCCCTTGGTCTCCCTGTTGCCATTTTGTATCTTTACAGTTTGGGCTTTAGAGTGATTTCTTTAACCTAATTACTAATTTGTGATAAACACCCTTGAATTTAGCTGTGGATTACTGGTCATCATTGTGTAGCCAAATTGGTTGCAGTGTTAATTGGATGGAAAAAGAGTGATACCCAAGACCCCCCACCCTCAGTTCGATTAAAAAGGTCTATTGGAGGAACAACAGTAAGTAATGGAGCACTGGGTTAAAAGACATTTTGATCAAGAGAACATAAAAGAGTGGGCCCAGGAAGCACTGGATCACATAGAATGCTATTTTCAACTTATAACTGCTGTCTGGGGTCTTTGCCTCTTGGGGTATGCCACATAGGAGAGCATCACTTTATAGGAATTTAAGTTCTATCACAATGGAAATCACATGACCAGCATTTTCAATAATGTTAGTCAGTTCCACATGCCACCTGCAAAAGAAATCAGGCATTCTAAACGCATTTCAGTCTCATTGGACAGGTCAGTGAGATTTAGCTTGAGTCTCTTTGCGTAGCGAGCAAGAAACCCACATCTGCAAATGCCCACTCCTCTTATGGAGACTTATAGAAGACAAAAAGTTGACAGGAATGCTTGAATTTATCTTCTGATCAACTGCTCGCTGGACAGCATTTCTACTATTTTTCCAGCGTCTTCTTTGTGCTTTTACAAAAAGGGATCAATTTTCCCAGAACAGAGCACACTTTCTTCAAGGGCAACTACATACTCTTACAAGAGAAGGCAGCAGCCCCACATGTCATTCCACCTTGGTGGGTTTCAACCATGTGGCAGAGTTTGAATCTTGAGCTGGCCCACTGGAATTAAGCAATTTTGTGGCCGCAAATTTCTGCATAACTGTAGATTTGCTGCATTTGCCATATGCCACATCATCCATCTGCTGCATTATATACAGAGTTTAACAACAAAAAAATGTTGTTTCTAGTTCAAACAGATCAAAAGTTACTAACAAAGCAGCAGCATGTGTTGTTGCACAGTGTAACACCCTTCGTAAAGGTTGATGTTCACCTTTCTGTTGCCTATTGCTTTATTTTACTGTTAAACCCGTTGTAATGAGATGAAATCTGTGCCAAGACAGTGATATGATGTGTAAAAAATGACAAACTAATAAAGTAATACTGTGACTAAATGTGCCAAATTACAGCTCATAATTTGTTTTTCCTTGCCACAAAATTTGTTTGATAACCAGTTTTATTGAATTTTTACATGCTATAGAAACATCATACAGCCTGTTGCTCTAGCTCCAAATCCCAGATATCAAACAGTATATTATCAGCAGATAAATCTGTGACACAGCTTCGACACATCATCTACAGGACCACATGCCCATAACACTCCTAACATTTGCACCATATTCTGAGGTGTTTTTGTTGGCAGCCCCATGTCTATTGAATTGGCTTTTCTTGTTGTGCGCACCAGTCCATCTCTCTGCTCCAGGCAGCCAGAGTGAGGGGTTGTGGGTCCTTCAATTACAGGTGATGTCTCTTGTCACATAATTTAGTGAAATCTGCTTCACATTTTGATTCTCTTCTGCCTCATAATTCCAGTAGCCCAGGTCTTAAGGAAAAGTAACTTGGAGTCACTTGCTTTAAGAAGATGCAATAAATAAAAGAGGAATTGATGGCAAAAAGTTGGGGCTTCTAAACTAAAGTATAGAAGCCTTTTCTATAACTTTGCATCTTTTAGCCTGACCACTACTTTTATTGGTATCCTTAAGGTGATCAGTCCAACCAAACCAAAAGAGAAGCAGTCTGGTCTGAACTGGAAGGCGTGGTCCAGGTTCCATGAAATCATCAAGCAACCTAAAACATATTCCATCCGATTGCTTATTTTTAACCAGTGGTTGCCGTTGGTGGACAGCAGCACTCATTTTCGGGGACTGGAGGTTTCGACTGCGAACAAGAGAAGGAAAAACAAAGAAGCAGTAAAAACAGAGGAGGAGAATGAGGGTAAAACATCATAAAGGGAGAAAGAAGGAACCTGCAAGAGTGTGCAAAATGTCCAAGGAGTGTCTGGTAGTGGATTAAAGAGGCATGAAGGGGATTCAAGACTATGCAACGTTAGTATTGGACACATCAACACGTAATTGCACAGTTCACAGACTACTGAACAGACCTTTGGGCACTGGCACTCATTCTCATGCAAATTAAGCACTTTATCCATCCCCATCTTTGCATGCAAGTGACACTGCATCTGCATAGGCTCATTAGAGGCTGGAGGGAAGTCCTAAAAACTTGAGGTACCTCATCGCTGAAAGCCACTAACAAGGAAGGGCGGAGTAAGAAAGAAAGCAGGACCTAGTATTTCCAGATTCCTGTAAAAAGGGAGACTTTATTGACAAACTTGGCAGGAAGTCTCTTTACTTTATCTTCTTCCTAAGAGAGACTGTCTGCAGAGGTACAATACTGGAGTTGTAAAATATGGATTTTGCAACTAAGGAGCTTTAATAGCCAGTGAGCTTACCAAGAAGCACTTGAAAAATTAATAGTGCAAGACTAAGAGCCTTATTTAGATATTGGTGGTCCTAGGACCACCTTTGGTTTTTGGCAGTCCGACCAAATGACGGATTACGATTCTGACGATGAGACCACCTCCAGACAATCCTCCTCCCACAAGGAGCTAAGCTCTCGTGGCAGTGTGGACAGTGTGGGTGAATGGTGGCAGTGCCAGTCTCGGCACCACTGTGGCCATTACGACCTGCCTTTCTGCCGACCTTTTCATGGCGGGTCCCCGCCATGAAAAGGTTGGTGGAAAGGCAGGTTTTGAGGGCCAAAGCATGGCTCGGGGCCAGTGTGCCCTGGAGATATGTTCATGGTGATACCTTTGTGTTCCCCAATGCCATCTGCATTGTTGTGCGCACTGTTGCTCTTGCTAACTGTACTGCAGGGAAACAGTGCATATGACTGCCCAGATACATTCCAGCATGGCTGGCATGTACTAACTTGTACTAACTATGTATTAACTTAAGCGGAGGCATTCTGCCGCCGTGACTCTGCCACAGCCACACAGCTAGCCCCGTGATGATATCTCAATATAGAGGTGAGGAGGCTGTGCCATGTTTACATTGCAAGTGAGGCAAACAGTAGACATATACACAGAGACAAACATACAGAGAGACACATGCACCGATAAAGAGACAAACATACAGAGACACATGCACCGATACACACATAGAGACAAACACACACACAAACGCACAGAGAGAGACAAACACGCACATAGAAACATACACACAGAGACGCACAGACAGTCACGCACACATAGAGACTGACACAAGTATAGAGACGCACACACGGACAGAGACACACTTAGAAACAAAGATGCACACATAGAGAAGAGACGTAGTTACAGAGACAAATGCACATATAGAGAGGCACACACAGAGATAGAGACGCACACACAGAAAAATACATGCAGCTAGAGACACGCACACCGAGACAGAGATGTGCACCGAGAGACAGAAACACGCACATAGAGATGCACACACAGACACAGATACGTGCACACAGCAAAAAACACACGCAGACAGAGATGCACACAAGACGGAGACATGCACACAGACAAAGAAACGCACACACAGAGACAGAGGCATATACATAAAGAGAGACACACACACACAGATAGACACGCACATATAGAGACTGAGACACACACACACACAGACTAAGACACACAGAGATACACAGTCACACAGATACAGACACACAGACAGATAGTTTGGTAGCTAAATGGGCTAAGGCATTCGCTACAGGGGCTTGTGCTTAACCTTATTTTTACAGTTGTTTTTAACTGTATCCCCACCCCTTACTGACCTTGCTCCCACAGGTGGGGATATGTTGCCCATCTGTGTTTAAATACAGTACAAGGCAATAAAATATAGTTATCTTGTAGGAGTAATAAAAGGTCACGGTATGTGGGGCCTGGAATGTCTAAAGATAGTGTGAAATGTGTGGCTGTTTGCAAAGGATGTGTAAAAGTTTTAGGTAAACATGAAAGGGATATGCAAAAGTGAATTGTATTGCGTGTGAAACAGTATTTGTTAGTTTTAATAAAAACTATTATCTGAGTAAGCTAAAAAGATGTGTATAAACACATTGTAAAACGAGTTTAAGCTATTGACATTATAAATGACAATGCCTTTTATTTATGTTTTAAAAACCAAAACATAAATTAAAGACATTGTCATTTACAATGCCAATAGGTCAAACTTGCATAAATGCGAGACCCATTGCATTGTTTACTTGTGAAGACACGCTTACAGGTGCTATTCAATATATGGAAAGCAGGGCGGATTTAAGCTTGCTGCAGGCAATGTTTGTGGTGTTTAATTATGTGGCACTGAGTGGTATTTGAGTGTATGTTGCATTGAGTGCAGTGTAATTATGTTGCATATAACTATGTGGCACTGAGTGGTATTTGGAGTGTATGTTGCATTGAGTACTGTGTAATTATGTGGCATGTAATTATGGGGCACTGAGTGGGATTTGCAGTGTATGTTGCATTGAGTGCAGTGTGATTATGTGGCGTGAAATTATGTGGCACTGAGTGGGATTTGGAGTGTATGTTGCATTGAGTGCTGTGTAATGATGTGGTGTGTAATTATGTAGCACTGAGTGGGATTTGGAGTGTGTGTTGCTTTGAGTGCAGTGTAAATATGTGGCGTGTAATTATGTGGCACTGGGTGGTATTTGGAGTGTATGCGGCATTGAGTGCAGTGTAATTATGTGGCATGTAATTATGTGGCACTGAGTGATATTTGGAGTGTATGTTGCGTTGAGCGCAGTGTAATTATGTAGCATATAATTATGTGGCACTGAGTGGTATTGTGTGTAGTGTATGTTGTATTCAGTAGAGTGCAATTATGTGGCGTGTAATTATGTGGCACTGAGTGGTATTTGGAGGCGAAAACTTTGCAATTTTGCCTACCTCAGTGCACAGCTTCTCCAATTTCTTGTTTATTTAGCCAGAGGTCTGTGTGCTCAGTGCCTGCACACACTGAGCATACAAAGGGAATACGACCTTCAAGTATCCTTTTAAACTATGAGCATACCTGTGTACCCCTCTCTGTATCTCTGAATCCTGTGTACCCATCTATGTACCTCACTGTGTGTACCCCATGTCTTCGTGTGACTCCTCTGCATTGTCTCGCTACACGGTGAATACAAATGGATTACGACCTTCAGATTTCCTTCCGACTTGTGTATACGCTTATGTACTTATCCCGCATGCTCTTCCCGGTAATAACTATTCTTATTCTGTCACCTGTATGTGTCTCTACTAACAATGTTAAACAAGTCTCAAAAAGCAAAAAGAGCAAACAGCAAAAAGCAATGAGTAAACAAGGACGTGAGTAGCACCTCTCTGCTGTTCCAATGTTTTAAACGAACACCCAGTAGCATTCTGGGACATGTTGTCCCATATCACAGGACCATTAACGTACAAGATGAAAAATCGTCCAAAAAGATGACTGGCTGATGAGGAGCCACGTGACAGGGAGCCAGATTGCATAATTTAGAAGGTCAAAGTTGATTGATAATCATGGCATAAATAAACATAAATAAAATAATTACATGTTGCGCACTTTCTTGCTTAAAGCTTTTACATCAGTGTGTGAACCTAGGCATGCTTTCGCTGTGCACTGTGAAAACCAACACTTCAGTATAATTTTTTTTGTACGTCTCCGTGCACTGTGTGCATTTGCAGCACTGTACTATGCCCAGACACTCTAATTTAAGAGCATCCTAGCGACAGCAGCCCCAACCTTCCCCATGTGAATGCAACTCAACCTCTACACGTTTGCCACATATGTCTGAGGGTGGATGCAATCAATAGACACCACTGTGTTAACTTAACAACTGGAAAGCAGTGGGGATGCGAACATCTGAAATAATATTTTGCAGCTCATTTCTACGTTTTTACGCCAATATTGGGGTCTGCTTGATGTACACTAGGCAGAAAGGGCAGGCGGCTTCATTTGATGATGCAGAGTTGGGCATGGTCCACCATTGATCATTTTTAGGTGCTTTGTTGAGGACAGTGACTCCTCGTGCTCCAGCACGCTTCTCCGCCATGCCAATGGATTTGTAAGTTTAGATTGTTCATCCGTTAGCAGTCAATCTGAGGGGGGGCACAGATGAGGATTGTTTTGGGGGAAGCTAGTCAGATGGCTTTATGTTTTGAGTTGGTGCAAGGGATGAATTATATGTGAGATATCAGGTCCTCGATAACGACGAGCTCTAAGAAACGTGCTGACTGCCAGAATGTAGCTTCATAGCAACAGACCAGTGCGTGAATTACAAAGAAGTGATGTCACACCTGCCCTGCCGCCGTCCGTGGGTCTCGAGCCTCCTCTGGCGGGTGGTAGGATCTCAGCCGCTCTTAAATTCCTTTACAGCAGCCAGGCTATGAAGGCTAATCAGCTGGGTGCTTCTAGGAAACCGTAAATAAGGACCCTGGGCTCCTGTCAGCCCTACCGGGGTTGTGCACGTCACAGACTGGTTTCACTTTCGGCCGTGCTTTCCCCTCCTGGGAGTTAACCATGCAGCCCATGATCCTGAAGTGGACGTGTCGTCTTCCGCCAGGAGAGCAGCCGGGTGACCCAGGGCGCGGTCACGGGCTAGTCGTGAATGTGTTCTAGTCAGGGGCTAGTGTAAATGCCCCCCTGCCACGCTCGGTATTTTCTATCGCCCTTTTTAGCAGAACAGTTTGCATCATGGTGTTTTCTCAGCCGTTCCATATTAACATAAACACGAAACTACTGAATGTAACAAAAAAGGCAATAGCCTAAAATCCATAACTGTCTGAGTCTAGAACAATTGAATTATACGAGGACCCGTGGCAGCTATCTTGAATGCATGCACGCTTCCTAATATGCCCTGCCTCCCACTGGTAGCCAGAGTTGTTACTGCTTGTTTATTTATCTAGACTTATTGCCCTCCTGTCCGCGTGGGTGCCCCGGGTAACATAAAAGGAAACATTTCTGTGTGACGAGGATATGCCGTGTTTACCCTGTTGCTGCCTCCTCGTGCATTGCTTCACTCCGAACAAAGTGAGTGTTCCAGAAACATATTTATTACACCCGGCCGTGCGGTCTACCCTCTCCTGCCCGGACACTCTCCGCCTCCCCACCCCGACCTGTGCAGGAAAGCGAAATCACCCCTTGAAGAGAGCAAGCACAAGCGCCGGCATTCTCCTACTAAAGAAAATAGTTGCTTGTTTATTTATCTGGACTTAGATGAACCCTCCAGCCCCGTGGGTTCCCCGGGTAACATAAAGGGAAACATTTCTGTGTGACGAGGAAAAGAGAGAAAGTTGCTTTGACGTGAAATGGATAAAAAAAAAATAAAAAAAGAAGCTTGCGAGTTGTGCTCGCGCGCACCACTGCGGGCATATGTCTTCAATTATCGCGGCCGTGTTTGGCTGCGATAATTGAAGACATATGGGCTTTGGTGCGCGTAACAGACACCAATAGGCCATAGGCAGAGCTACGTGACCGCCTATGGCCTATTGCGTGTTCTGTTCAAAAACAACAAGCACGCAAAGCCAAATCAAAATGGAACTTGGAAATGCACACGCACGAGCTGTGTGGAATTTCAAGGTCCATTTTTAAACCCCATACTACAGGGCTTTTTGCTTCGCTTCGCTTTGCGAGCCCTAGAAAGAGTACATTTAATAAACTATTTGAGCCCAAATAACCCAATCAGTGGTAGTGGAGTTATGCAATATTAAAGAATTAAGTGAAAATAGTGACTAGAAGCCCAAAGCTCCAATTGTGATCATCTGGCCACACAGGATGAGGATAAATTCACAAATTCAGCCTGACCACAAAAGAGTTCGGGCCAGACACAGGGCGCAAGTTAGGCACACTGAACAAAGTATTTTAAATGCTGGTTTGCGGAGCATTTCGAGATCCTGCTTTGGGGATGTGTTGTGCTGCTGTGATTCGGTAAAAGAGCTGCAAGGAAATGCGACGAGCTGCATTGCTTCTTAACATCGGACCACAGCCGGGCTTCAGACCCACTTCCTGGGGTGCAGGAGTGGGATGGCATCAATTGGGGGGGTAGGAATCACATACATGCTACCCCTCCAAATTCAGACGGGATACTACCAATTTCAAGGCTAGTCCCCCCACCTTCCGATTCTTGAACGCAAAACCTCGATTCCTCTGTGGGCTTCAGATGGCAGGGGCTGGTCGTGTGTGGCTCGGATTATGCCCTTCCAGTAACCTGCACCTGCAAGCAAATGCACAACATTTTTGTCATGCTTTCTTTGCCTGCAATAGTGATTTTTCTGTGCTCCTAACAGGTATGGAAAAAAATATTTTTGAATTTTTGATATCTGATTGTGCAGCAGCACATTTGAAAGTCCCATACATGCCCAGAGACCCACTGCAGGTCTTATTAGAAGTCAATGGGAGAAATACATTCTCCCGATTAGTTTTAAAAAATCTCTCACTTTCCTCTTCCAAAATATTGGCAGGTGTGGACTCACAGAAGTCAGAGTTCAGTTGCTGGGTTCAAGGTGGTTAAAGCCATTTCTGTCCCAGAGGCCAGCCAACGTGCCCTTGGAGTCAATCTTGTGGTCTTGGGTTCAAGATGTTGATCCAGTCATTCTCACTCAGGCAATAGGGCAGCAGGGCAACAGAGTATCGGTCCTTCTTGCAGAGCAGCACAGCATTCCTGCTGAGTCTTTGACAGGCCCAGAGGTGTACTGAAGAGTTGGGTCTGAGGACCCATTATTTATACCTGGTGCCCACTTAAAAAAAAAAGATTTTATTGAGTCACAGCAACCACATGAAACATAATTCCATATAAAATGTGATACTTTGGACAATCAACACATTTATTTTAGCCTCTCACAAACACCTCTCCTAACTACTCCAATCCTCCCCCTCCCTCTCCGAGTCGCACCCTCATACCAGCCGAAGTCAAATTTTCCTAGTAAGAATTTTCCTAAATAGCAAGACTTGGAAGACGTTGGCATCAGTGCATGCCAGAAAATCAACTGCATGGTGCACATTTCAGTAAGAAGGGTCACAAGTGCTGCAATTGCTCCTGTCAGGGGGTCAGAGCTCTTGAGGTCCCAGAGGATGGTCCTTGGGATCTGGGATCCAGATCTTTGAAACAATCCACCAGCGCCTCCCAGGCCCTATCCACTTCCAGTGAACCCTGCCCTCTTCTGGCCTCCCAGAGCAGGACCTCACCCTTAAAACGCTCCCACCTCTCAAGTTCCCTATCCCAATCTGAGACCGTGGGTCCCTTAGTAGGTTTACAATTCCTCGTGATTTACCCTTTAGGATAGAGGTCAAGTGCTGTAACTGGTTGGTTACTTTGGGTTTAGCAGTATGCAGAAACCAGCTTAACAGGCAATGCCCTGGGAATCGGCATGCAACCACAGCCATCACTCCCTCCCAGAAGGTCTCTATCAATGGACAGTCCTAGAACATTTGTAAAAATGTGTCCCCAATTACCCTTCATCTCGGTCATGTGGTCCCAGCCTTATTAAAATATCTCTTCAATCTCCACCGAGTGAGTGATACCCTGTGGAAAATATAATAATTTATCCATTTGAAGTGGGCATTTTGTGGTATCTTGGGTACCCAGTAAATTCATCCTCCGGTATCAGGTTCCCCAGGCTTCCACCCTGCAAGTCCATAAGGCACTCAATGGCTGTAGCATGTCCTCCTGTATTGTCCTATAAAAACAAGAAACCACCTTAAAGGTGCCTGGAGACATAACTATGTATTGGCCGCTCTTATGGCGAGGTGATTCTGACATACCCGTCCCCCAATGTTTCCTAACTGCTGCTTACACTGCTCTGTGGAGCAGAAAATACCCTTGGGCTAAGTCAACTTCTGAAAAAAAATCCTAAAAAAGGGAGAAGTTCATTGGCTTGAAATAAGCCCCCACATGTGTTGTGCCTGCAGTTACCCAATCTCCACGCCTTGCCACTCTACCCCATTTGGCAGTAGATACAGCATACCTGTAGGAAAGTCAGGCAGGTTTGTGTCTTCTCTAAGCACCTGATCCAACAGTGCTGCAGCACCTCGAACTCAGTGCTGCCCCCAGCAGGGGGGCAGCCAGCCTTTGGGAGCACCTGGAACAGCTGTGGGAGATCAGGGACAAAATGTCCCACCTTGTGCCCCAGAGTTAATCTATTTGCCAGCCACTGAGTGAGCCAATAAAGCAGCGCTGTAAGGAATACATTTTAAACTCAGGTTCCACTAAGCCTTATTTCTTCACCTCCAGTGCGCTGCAGTGTCACCAGAGCTACTCTCCTGCATCGTGTTCCCCAAAGAAAGGCAACCATGAGCGAGTGTAGTTCTTGGAATATTGCCTGAGGCACCAATGGAGGTAAAGACATGAAGAAATACAATAGCCAGGGAAGTGCTACCATTTTAAGGAGGGCAATATGTCCTGCCATTGACAGGGGGAGCTCAGGCAGAAGTCAGTAGGTGCTCTGAGCGCATGAATTGCTCCCCTAACATTCCTATCAGGTAAGCCTCTGTAATGGCCTCCAGATCTGGCACAACTGGCCAATAGTTGCAGGGGTAACACAACGAGGAGGGGCAATAGGGGACAAACCTGTCTGGCCCCACTGTCCAGCTCATAGCTCTCAGAGATGGCACAACCAGTTTTTAACACTGGCTGTGGAGTACTTAGATAGTAGACTGGTCCAGACTATGAAACCATGTCCCAACCTCAGGCATTCCATCATCCCATATATGATGTCCCAATCTAAGCTGTCAAAGGCCTTCTCTATATCTACTGCACTGTGTCACTGGATTCACTGTAGTTTGGCTGATGAAGGGTAATACCCAGAAACCTGACCCTGGATGCTTGTTTCCGGTCCAGGGAGGACCTAGCTTGGCAGTTCGGGTTGGACTGTTCCCATGAGGCACAGGGTCAAGACTGATTTGTATATGGCTGGGTCTAAACTGGGGAGGCATCGTGAGCAAAAGAACAATGGATTTAACCCAGATCTTTTGACTGGGGGTGAATGTATGATTTAATCAGGATCCCGTCCATCATTTGTTTACAAAGCACTTCTCTATATCTACAGCAAAGACCACCGCCTCTTCATGGTTATACGTGTCAGCTTCTAATAGGGATTGCAGTAGCCTGATGTTACTTGCCATATTTCTGCTAGGGACAAAGCCTGCCTGATCTGGTTGCTAGGACCCTGCTAAGTATTTTATATTCAATGTTTAGCATCAACAGTGGCCTATATGCTGTGCAATCATTTACAGGTCTCCCAGACTTTAACAGTGGCACCACCAAAGCCTCGTGGGAGGAGGATGGGAAATGGCCCGAGTCCTTAGCTGCCTTATACAGATCTACCAGTTTAGAGGTCAGTATGTCAGCATATGTGATGTGGAACTCAGTGGGGAACCTTTCCATCCCAGGCATTTTTCTCTGTGCCATGCCCTATAAAGATCCCCTTATATCCTGAAGTGTTTTCCTAAAGTGTGACATATCCCCTAATTCCTCAGCCTCCTCAGGGATAAAAGCCAGGAAAGTTAAAGGGGCCAGGAAACCAGTGATGGCTTCAACTGCCTGCTCGGAGGCACTCGCATAGAGTCTAGTACCGCCTAAAATGCTGGTTGATGTCCCCCTGTCTATAGTAGAAGGGTAAAATTGCCTTCAAGGGACTTATTCAGTCTATATTTTGTTAGTTGAAATTATTCTAGAAAGGATCAATGGATCATCCTTGGGGTGAATTAATCAAAACTGATCAATTTATATTATCAACATATAACATATAAACAAAGACACAAGGTGTATACGAAAAGGTTTTTATCAAATAGTTCATTAAATCAACTTCATATACAGATAAATAAACAAATAAGATTTTAGGACTGTGGGTACACATATAAATAAAACACATTGAGTAAAACAAAGAGGGGGATGAGATGTATTGTCGACGTTTCGGTTTCTTAATAATGATTTGATGAAACCATCCTCAGGACCATTATCAGTGCTGATCTGTATAGAAATATTGTAATCTGAAATTCAAAAGATATTTACAGTTACAATAGTGTATTGACTCTATATGTAACACCTTGGTGACAAAACAATAAGACTAAACTGTCATGACAAGAGACAACATCATAATATATACAACATAAATCTAGACATATTCCTACAAACAATAAGGAAGTGTAGTTGGTTTGTTTAGAGACAAAAAAGCATTTCATCAGTTGCTGCCACTTTGTCTGAACTGAAACATCATTTATCATCTTTTCGCACCATTAAATCAGAAGTAAACCAAATAAAACCATTGAGATCGAAAGCCTCTAATACATCCAGGTCAATTCCTGCATGTCAGACAGTTAGAGTAAATCACATGTACTTGTTAAAACCACATCAGTAGTATCAATTATATGGTTGTATAAACTAAAGACACTGGTGTAATTACTTCATGATTACATTCTGGACATTATTATTTTTCATTTAGTTGAAGGAGTTGTGTATCGGATGTTATATGACACCATTTTTAAACAGTGTAAACATACACATATTAATCTAAATAGTTTAAATACCTGCTCGCAAATCGCAATCACAGTTTCACGCAGTGAAAACGTTGGTGGATCACAGTATCCTAATGCCTTAACTGAAAGTTAAAATTCATTGTTTAGGGACTGGAAAATCCACCAACGTTTTCACTGCGTGAAACTGTGATTGCGATTTGCGAGCAGGTATTTAAACTCCTTCAACTAAATGAAAAATAATAATGTCCAGAATGTAATCATGAAGTAATTACACCAGTGTCTTTAGTTTATACAACCATATAATTGATACTACTGATGTGGTTTTAACAAGTACATGTGATTTACTCTAACTGTCTGACATGCAGGAATTGACCTGGATGTATTAGAGGCTTTCGATCTCAATGGTTTTATTTGGTTTACTTCTGATTTAATGGTGCGAAAAGATGATAAATGATGTTTCAGTTCAGACAAAGTGGCAGCAACTGATGAAATGCTTTTTTGTCTCTAAACAAACCAACTACACTTCCTTATTGTTTGTAGGAATATGTCTAGATTTATGTTGTATATATTATGATGTTGTCTCTTGTCATGACAGTTTAGTCTTATTGTTTTGTCACCAAGGTGTTACATATAGAGTCAATACACTATTGTAACTGTAAATATCTTTTGAATTTCAGATTACAATATTTCTATACAGATCAGCACTGATAATGGTCCTGAGGATGGTTTCATCAAATCATTATTAAGAAACCGAAACGTCGACAATACATCTCATCCCCCTCTTTGTTTTACTCAATGTGTTTTGGGATAGGTGTTTTTTAGGTTCTGTTGAGTCACTTAGCAATTTATTTATATGTGTACCCACAGTCCTAAAATCTTATTTGTTTATTTATCTGTATATGAAGTTGATTTAATGAACTATTTGATAAAAACCTTTTCGTATACACCTTGTGTCTTTGTTTATATGTTATATGTTGATAATATAAATTGATCAGTTTTGATTAATTCACCCCAAGGATGATCCATTGATCCTTTCTAGAATAATTTCAACTAACAAAATATAGACTGAATAAGTCCCTTGAAGGCAATTTTACCCTTCTACTTTCATTACCCAAGCCCTCAAGGGTATTCCGGGTTGCTCACTTCCTTGATTATCACCCCTGTCTATAGAGCCTGGTCCCCTGGTCACCACAGACTTCTTATCCAAACTCAGCAATATCACCATTGACCCTCAAACACCTGTCATACTGTACACAATAGATGTCAATTCTCTTTACACATCCATCCCCCATAATCTTGGCATTCAGGCCATAGAAGCGGCTCTACTCAAAACCAACAAACCACCCGAATTACACGTTTATCTTATGGAACTCATTCAATTCACCTTGCTACACAGTTATTTCAAATATCAGGATACATTTTTCATTCAGCTCTCGGGCGTAGCGATGGGGAACTGTGCAGCCTCATCGTACGCGAATCTCTTCATGCATGATTTTGAAACCCAACACATTCTGTCCATTCCACATTGGCAAGACCATCTCAAAATCTACTACCGCTACATAGATGACATTTTTCTAATCTGGACTGGCACTGAACAACAACTTATTTTCGCCATCAGCCATCTCAACACCATCAATGACAGAATCCAATTTACCCACAATATCAACCGGGCTAGAATTTCATTTCTAGATGTTGACATGACCATCAAAGATACCAAACTGGAAACATCTATATACACCAAACCCACCGATCTCAATAACTATCTCCACTATTCAAGTTTCCATCAACCCAGTCTCAAGAAACACCTTCCGTATTCACAATTAAGGCGAGCAAACCGAATCGCTTCCTCAGATGAAGCTTATAAACATGACAGTTCCATCATCATAAACAAGTTCCTCAACAGAGGTTACCCTAACCAAGTTGTCCAAACTGCTCATGACCTAGTCACTACCATTGATCGATCTACTTTACTCAAGTCAAAACGCAAAACATCCTCCAACGAACAACGAAACGTTTTTGTTTCCAAATTTTCCACTACAAGTCACCTGATCAAAAAGTGCATCATCACTCATTGGCAGATACTTAAATTGGAACCTGATTTTAATGCCATCTTTAATAAGTTGCCAATTTTCGCGTACCAACGTTCAAAAAATTTGGGGACAATGATAAAACCTCGTATCACCCATCCCACTGTTTACAAAGGAACAATTCCTTGTCATAACTGTTTCAATTGTCATAACATAATCCCAGGGAGCAGCATCACTCATCCTAGCAAAGGAACACAAATTTTGTTACAAGTCAATGCAACATGTGACACCACAAATGTTGTGTATCTATTGAAGTGTCCTTGCGGACTACCCTATGTGGGGAAGACTGAACGTAAGATCAAAACCAGACTTAACGAACATCGGAGCAACATCAGAAATAAAAATTTGAAATCTTGCGTTTCTGCTCACTTCACACAATAGAATCATAACATAAGCCAAATTTGCTTCCTCATCTTAGAGGTAGCCAACAAACCGGAGGGCATAGACCCAAATAAACATCTTCTCCAGAGAGAACTATATTGGATATTCAAACTGGGCACCGCCCACCCCAAAGGACTCAATGAACGTCTGGAATTTAGCAGTTTCCTTTAAACTGCATTTGCAATTTTGTCTATTTTACTTGTTGGTTTCCTTTTTTGACTGCATTTACATTTATCCTCTATTCATATTCCTTTGCTTTTCAACCAATTTCCTTCCTATCCCTTCCTTCCCACTTTCACATTATCTTTTTCTGCTTTTTGGTTATTTCACACCATCCTTTATTTTAACTTTTCCATTCACACTGTTTTTTCATAGATTTCAATATCTTTTACAATTCTTCGTTCCACTCTTCACATTTTCTCAAATCACATTTTCTCAAATTGCATTTTCCTACAGTTTTCACCATCTTTCTCTGATCCCATTTTTATCAACACTTTTCACTGACTCTCTCATGATCTGTTTCTCTTCCTCTTTTCCTTTTATTCTATCTTTCACTTTCTTCACATTGTTTGTTGACCATGAGTGTTTGAATATGTATCCCGTTTTTTAAGTACAGGATTCACTAATATAACTGACTCGCACTCCGTATTTACACATTGATTTCCATTTTGGTATCCGTTGTCCACTTTTTCCTTTTCCCATAACTTTATTTATTCACCTTTTTCACTCGTATTTCCTTTCATGATGCACCACAATAGTCCACCCTTTATTTTACATGGCTTTAATACTCTGCGCATGCGCAAACCTTCGATACTTCCGCACTTCAGGGGCGGCGTTTTCTTCACGTTTGCAGCTTTTGAACCTACGCGTTTACCGCGTTACACTTTTGGAAAGTCAAATAATTTCACCGGCCTGATACGACTTTCGAATAAGGGGACACTAGATTATTAATGAGCACATTTCGTTGTTTGTTCGTTGACACGCAGTTTCCACCACTTTTTCACTCGAGCATTTATATCGTATGGCACAATCACCTGCATGCAGTTTACCCATACTTTTCTTCACATATAACATTTTACGCCATAACCGTTCACGATATTTTTAAATTCCGGTGATCTCTGGGTGCGCTTTCAGTCACCAAACAGTTCCCTTCGCACTATTTTTCTAGCACTATTTTTCTCGCTTTATTTTTAGATCGCATTTTCAATCCCCACGTTCCTCACTCCTTTTCCATGTCACTTCTTTATTCGCCATCATTAGACCCAATCACCATCCCATCCTTATCAATCTGATCTCTTTTATATCACTCGGGACCTGATTAGTAACCTCCGTCTTTCCTCCTTTTTCCTAGAACACATTGACCCCCTGAAGAAGAGCTCCTTAGCTCGAAATGCATCGGGGATATTGACTCATGTTGTTCATATTCAAAACTAAAATGTATTGAACTTTTGTGATTATGGAATGATCAAGCAATGCTTAATTCAAATCATCTTTACCCAAAAGAATACTTTTTGATTCAGAAGGATGAATCACATTTACTAAACCACAAAGTGAATAAAACTTTGAACTTTTGAATACCATTGTGTAACTTGCATTTATATAGCACACAGGTGTGCTCAGGTTTCTTACCTTACGCCTGTAAGGTTCTTCTTCCAACACCATTCTTGTAATATTGCCTGAGGCACCAATGGAGGTAAAGACATGAAGAAATACAATAGCCAGGCGAGTGCTACCATTTTAAGGAGGGCAATATGTCCTGCCATTGATAGGGGGAGCTCAGGCAGAAGTCAGTAGGTGCTCAGAGCGCATGAATTGCTCCCTAACATTCCCATCAGGTAAGCCTCTGTAATGGCCTCCAGATCTGGCACAACTGGCCAATGGTTGCAGTGGTAACACAAAGAGGAGGGGCAATAGTGGACAAACCTGTCTGGACCCCTTGTCCACCTCATAGCTCTCAGAGATGGCACAACCAGTTTTTAACACTGGCTGTGGAGTACTTAGATAGTAGACTGGTCCAGACTATGAAACCATGTCCCAACCTCAGGCCTTCCATCATCCCATATATGAAGTCCCAATCTAAGCTGTCAAAGTCCTTCTCTATATCTACTGCACTGTGTCACTGGATTCAATATAGACTGGCTGATGAAGGGTAATACCCAGAAACCTGTCCCAGGATGCTTGTTTACGGTCCAGGGAGGACCTAGCTTGGCAGTTCGGGTTGGCCTGTTCCCATGAGGCACAGGGTCAAGACTGATTTGTATATGGCTCGGTCTAAACTGGGGTGGCATGGTGAGCAAAAGAACAATGGATTTAACCCAGATCTTTTGACTGGGGGTGAATGTATGATTTATTCAGGATTCCATCCATCATTTGTTTACAAAGAACTTCTCTATATCTACGGCAAAGACCACCTCCTCTTCATGGTTATACGTGTCAGCTTCTAATAGGGATTGCAGTCGCCTGATGTTAATTGCCATATTTCTGCTAGGGACAAAGCCTGCCTGATCTGGATGCTAGGACCCTGCTAAGTATTTTATATTCAATGTTTAGTATCAATAACAATCCACAACCAGGAACGAGCGGAGTGTGAGCCTAGTGACGAATCTTTCTGCAAGGGTACTACCACCCATTGAGGTCCAGGTTTTAGAGAAAGGCCTGGGGTTTGTCCCCACAGCAAGACCAGACAAGTTCAAACTACATTGTGAACTTGCTGGTTTCTTCCGCAAGCTGAAGTTAAAAGCTTTCTTCGAAGGCAAAACAGATCCCAATGAGTCCACTCTGAATGGTGATACCGGGTTGAGACCTAACTCCACGTTCACCCCCCCTCCACATACTGTACCAGCGGCCATTACCGCTTTTGAACCGGCGGTGTTTAAAGATCTAGAGTTCTGCCAGAACCCCAGAACGTTTGGCAATTTCACCACTGCTGAATACCAGGCACTTCAACAACTGCAGAACGACACTGCAATAACCATCAAACCTGCAGATAAAGGCGGAGGGATTGTCATTCAAAATACCACAGACTATGAAAAAACCTGTGAGGAGTTATTACGAGACAATAGGAACTATACCCCTCTGACTAAAGATCCAACTGTTGATTTAACTAAAAAGATCACTACTCTAGTAAGACAACCGGAAGAAAGAGGACATCGGTCCAAAAATGAAGCTGAATTTTTGGACAGCAGCAGCGATGTCATACCATATTTTTACACACTGCCTAAGATGCACAAATAAACAGGTTGCCACCTCCTGGCCATCCCATAGTGTCAGGGATAGGCTCCCTCTTGGAGCCTCTATCGCGATTCTGTGATCAATTTCTAAAACCACTGGTGCAGTCAACCCCGACCTATCTAAGAGATACCAAGAGCCTATTACGGCTCCTCTCATACATCACCTTCGCAGAAAATTCAGTCACTTTAGTGACGCTGGATGTTGAAAGTCTCTATACTAGCATCCCCCAGGACAACACAATCAAAGTCCTGGGAGAGTCACTGAACTCAATTTAGTGGAAATATCAGACACCCAAATCATTCATCATCGAGTGTGTGACTATAGCACTCAAAGAAAATGTCTTCTCCTTCAAGAACAAGTTGTTCCTCCAATGCTCAGGTACATCTATGGGCAGCACTTTTGCCCCTAGTGTGGCTGGACTCTATGTGGCTGATTTTGAAGCAAAATACATCTTGCCGCCATCCGCAGACTTTTCGCCTTCCATGCTTTTATGGAAGTCCTACATTGACGATATTTTGCTCCTATGGATAGGCAGTGACAATGGCCTTGAGTCTTTCTTGGTATGGATTAACACTCTTGACCATAACCTTAGGTTCACTCACACCACCAGCAAAACTGACATTGTCTTCCTCGATGTAGTGATCTCTGTCTCTGGCACATGTCTAACCACGAAAACTCATCAAAAACCAACAGCCAAAAACAATCTACTAGAGTTCAGCAGTTTCCATCCCCGCCCTCTGAAGGAAAATCTCCCGTATGGGCAATATCTTAGACTGAGAGGAAATTGCAGTACTCTGACGGATTTCAAAGAACAGTTCTCTGGTTTAACTGAGAAATTGAGAGACAGAGGTTACCCAACGGCAACTGTAAACAAGGGTTTCAAGAGAGCAAGAAACCAGCCGAGAGAGGCCTTATTGGAAGAAAAAAACAGTAACCAAGCAACAATACCACTCACTTGTGTAACCACCTTCAATAGACTGTCTACCTTATGAAGAAGACAATAAACAAACATTGGAGTATCATAAAATCCTCCAAAGAGGATTGGGAAAAGCCTCCCTTCTCTTTCAAGAAGGGTCGAAGTCTGAAGGATGCCTTAGTTCATACCCGTCCAAAAGAAAAGACACCCCCCAAAATCCCTACAGTGACGGCGGCATGGGGTTTACCTCAACTCACAGGGCACTACCCCTGCTCGGATTGCAGCGTGTGCCACCTAACGGAGGCTTCAAAAACACTCTTGTTGGAGCGAGGAAAAATCTGGACCCAGGTCGCACACACAAACTGCAACTCGACTAATGTGGTGTATTTAATCACATGTCCCTGTGCCCTATGCTATGTTGGTATGACTACACGCAAAGTGAAACAGCGTATCTGTGAGCACCGTAGTAATATCAGGTGCAAAAAAGCAACGACGAAACTGAGTCGTCACTTTCTGGACTGCAATCACACCACCAATGACATGAAATGGACAATTATAGAAGCAATCACTGGCACCACTAACATTTCGAGCAGGCTGTTTGAAAAAGAACAGCGCTGGGTGTACCGTTTGGATACCAACACAGTGGGGTTGAATGATGACATCCCGTGGAATACCTTCCTGGGGTAACAAGGTGGTCCATGACACATGTCACAGCAGCTGTCACCACCATCTACCCTTGATTCTTTGGTGGGCTCATGTATAATTGTTTTTGCATATCAAAAACAGTGGTTTCCTTCACCACAGTCTCACTCTAGAGGTTTTCCTCCTCTGATATTGTCTATCCATTACTAGCAATTCTGTGACACCACAACCTATGTATAGCTTTGAATCCACAGTGTTTGAATTATCATTACCCATGTCACACTGCCTGCATACTTGTTTGCAGTATATACTGAGCAGCTTCTGGATCGAGTAAAGTTTTTATTACAAACATTGAGGCAGCAGGGCTGCCATGGTAACATGCACGGTCCGATTGGCTACGGAATCCAAGCCTCGATCAGACACGCGCCACGCCCAGCTAACCCGGGCCGGCGCGTTTCAAGCCTCGCTTTGGTGCGGGACACGCCCACCCGGAAGAGCGAGGAACAACGAGCAAACGCTTTTCAAACTCAGAAACCGGCCCCGCTCCCCATCGTCGGGGTCCGGTCCTGAGGTTATGCTAGGTGCAAAAGCGGGCTGAGAGCTTTGAGGGCGTGAGTTGCTGAACCACCATGATCTGCCTTCAGTGACGCGATCGAGCTAAGTCAAACCCGATCCAAGGTATTTCAAGCCTTTATTTTCTATTTTCAGGATGTGCCAGGTACGCTCCAACCCCCCTCCCGAGACCCATGGTGCAGTTAGCTCCATATTCTAAAGTGAGATATCTTTTGAATCCTTGAATTATTCGGTGGTGTCACAGACCATTGGTCCATTGATCCCTCCTATGGAGTGCTTTTATCGTGTTTTTAACCCTTTCTAGTCACTCTGTGTGTTTTAAGCACTTATTTTCACTTCACTTACCCAGAGTTAGAGGTATCATCCCTATAGGGCTATATGGATGGTGTTAACTTTAGTGTTTATTTGGGAACACTACCTATGCCACAACTATGGAGCACCCTGGGCAAACGCAATGACCTATACCAACAACTAATTGTGTGTATGTCTTCTTTGTTTGTCTGTGTTATCCATTTTACAGGTGCAGAAACACTCCTAAACCAGGAGTATTTTTGGAATGAGCAACCTGCTCTTCCCCTTTTTTTATGCACTTTATCACATTTTTGATTTTTTCACTTTCACGCCCCCAGGTTAGGGTGGACGATTAGAGAGTCCATACCGCTGGGGTATAAACTAGTCCTGATGAATGCCTAGGTAAATTTAAACCACTTTAAAGGCAGAAACATGTTGACTGACTAACTTTAATTCTGAATTAACCAATCCATTACCTTTGGCAAAAAATTCAGACACAGAACCCCTTTTAACCGTGTCCTAGGGATCAATCATTAAAATATTTTTTGCAGATACCCTTTAGGCACTTTTACTTTTATACCTCACTGCACGCCCTTTTCACACAACCAGCTCCGCAGTCTTCTGACGTCGTAGCACACCAAAGAGGCTCTCGGCCTCTTTTGGTGGGGCCCTATGATGAAGCATGACATTGACTAGGTCGGTGTGTGAGGGCTTTCTTATCCACCCAAAGTGGGTGTGTGATTCCCCAGTTGCATCGCTCTGTCTCTGTGGCTTTTTGAGACCTATTTAACCTCTCTTTTTTTGTTTATACGTAGTATCAATAGTGGCCTATATGCTGTGCAATCATTTACAGGTCTCCCAGACTTTAACAATGGCACCACCAAAGCCTCGTGGGAGGAGGATGGGAAATGGCCCAAGTCCTTAGCTGCCTTATACAGATCTACCAGTTTAGAGGTCAATATGTCAGCATATGTGGTGTGGAACTCAATGGGGAACCTGTCCATCCCAGGCATTTGTCTCTGTGCCATGCCCTATAAAGATCCCCTTATTTCCTGAAGTGTGACATATCCCCTAGTTCCTCAGCCTCCTCAGGGGTAAAAGCCAGTGATGGCTTCAACTGCCTGCTCGGAGGCACTCGCATAGAGTCTAGTATAGTACCGCCTAAAATGCTGGTTGATGTCCCCCTGTCTATAGAGCCTGGTCCCCTGGTCTGACTCAAGATCCACTATTACTGAGCCCCCTCGGGCAGGATTGGCAAGCCAGGACAAGAGCGTGCCAGTTCGGTCACATACCACATGTGCTCTTAGCATGCATTCCTTATACTAATAGCACCTGAGCTTCTCAACCAGCCCAGCAAAACGCTCTTTGGTGTTCAGCAATGACTGCTGAAGGTCACGGTGGCCTGTTCTGCTTTTCTCCATACCTCTAAAGTCTGCCTCCACTTCAGCCTAACCCCCTACAACTTCCGCAATAGACTTTCCTCTGACTGCGGTGTCCCACATGGTTCTAGCAAGGTATTCATCCTTATGTGCCAAACCATGGACATCTGGAGTGCAGAAGAACATATTTAATCGCATATGTAGTTCATGGAGATCAGAAAAAAAGGTGTAGTCCCTAGTGAGTGGATGCATATAGGGCCTGGTGTCAATTAGCCCCCATGTGTTCTGCCAGTTCTCAAATATTATCAGGGTTCTGGTAACTGGGGGAGTCCCTCAGTGGTGGAATGGGAGCTATCTACATCGGGGTCCGCTATGCAGTTAAAGTCTCCTCTGATGATATATGAATGCACCAGATGGGGAGCCAGGTCCCTTGACAAATCCTCCAAAAATGCCCCTTTATTCACATTCAGACTGCAAATATTAATGTGTGCTATGTCACAGCCAGCCAGGCAACCTGTCACTACCACAAACTTTCCCTCAGGGTCAATCAGGGCTCCAGTGTGTTGTAAGGGCATACCCAGATTAGGGCTCCCCTCACATAAAAGGAACATGTGTTGTAGTAGGCCCACCGCCTCCTTCTCTGTAATGCTGCCCCCTCTTTAGCGGTAAGGTGGGTTTCCTGGAACAGTGCTTTGTAGACACCCCGTTTGTTGAGGTACGAAAACACTTTATGCTGCTTGGTCATGGTATCCATTCCCCTAATGTTCCAGGATTGGAATTTGTATTTTATGGGGGAAGCCATCGGGCATATCTAGGAATGTATAGTTCACCCCACCAGCTATCCAGGGCAGTGTTGCCCAACCCCTTTGCAAAGGACTGGGGCAGTATTGGTATAGTCAGGGAGACGCAACTCTCAAAACCCCACCAATCAAACAAACAACTGGCAACCCTACTCCCACCCTTCATCCAAACTCACATTCAAATCTCAAACACTTGCGCGCGAGCCCTAGCATATTAACTACAAAAGGGGCATGGCTGTTCGGATGCCCCATGGCAGGTTCCCCACCACTCAGCAGTGTATGAAAAATGGGGACCTATGGCCAGGGGTTTCAGGGTGGTTTCTCAATGGTCTTCAACACACCCTCGGCAAAGCACCCCCAAATAAAGAGCAGTACCATACCAACAAGGCAGTCACTCTAAATAAGTTAATCAGCAGTCCCAGAAGTCATTTCAGACAGGACCACACCAGAATCCTCGGACAATTAGAGTCTGACCATGGGTGCCATCACCGCCTAGGGTAGATGGGGAAATCATACCACTACTACTCATTGTCACCACCACCTTCACCACTCGTTGTCAGTCTTGCTAGGCCTCAGCCCTGGAGATGACCACTCTGCTACCGCTTTTGGCCCGGCGTCTCGGCATGACTCTCACAGGCCTCCGTTGATATGATCCCTAGTTGGAATTGGGCTGTGGTTGCTGATAAATGCATCCCATACCTCCTGCGGAGATTGGAAACATTATACACAGCCCCCAGTTAGCAGAGGCATTGCTTCACCTCTAGAAAATTGTGCACTGATTCTGGTCCTCCCTGGTGAAGTCTAGGAAGATCAAAACTTTCCTATTGCCAATTTTGAAGTCCCTATTGAGTCTAGCTTGGGTCAGAATGTAGTACAGATACTTTTATGGTAATAGTCTAGCTATCACTGGCCGCGGCAGTGCCCCAGGAGGATGAGGCCACAACGGGCCCTGTTGCGCTTGTTCTGGTGCATAAAGTGGAGCAAGATCATCTGGTATCACTTTCTGTCGCAGTCAATGCTCTAGGTAACTCAGCATGTGGCCCGCCTTGTAACCTGTTCAGGCAGCCAGATCACTCTAATGTTATTACGCCATGATAGGTTTTCCGCATCTTTTACTTGGAATTCTAGGGACCGGACTCTGGCCTCCATATCTGTAAGTTTCTTCTTCATGGTCTCAAAGTCGGAGGCACCTCCACAAATTCTCTCTCCACAATCACAAGCCGTTCTGCCAGCTATCTATGATAATATCTCAAGATACCCACATCATTCACCAAAGTGTCGATTTTTATTTTCAGGACCTCCCTAGAGACAGTTATGACTTGGAGGATATCATAGGCAGTGGAATCTGAGTGGAAAGCAGTCATTCTCTCACCTGTGGGGGGAGCTCAGCAGACTCTCCCGGCATTAGCCCCCAGGGTGGATATTCTTTGTCCGAGTCATCTTCCCCATTGCACACGAGCAGCCATGATGAGTGAAGCAGATGTGACTGTACTCCCCCAATAACGGTGGCTGCAGCAAGGCTCCACAAGATCAAGGGAAGTAGAGTGATCCTAACACATTGGGAATCTACCAGCAATTTGCTGAAAGTTGGCACGCTGGAATGATCATCGCAGAGTCTCCAAGCAGCCAGAAAAGATTCCAGGAGGGTGGCACTCAGAGTTACATCAAGGCCCAGCAGATTAAGATGGAGACTGCAGTAGGTGGTGGGGAACAATAGTAAGCTGGTCTCGGTCTATCCAGCAAGAGTTAGTTCAAAGCCTGAACCTGATTATGTCCTAATACCTTCTGGAGGAGCTCAGGGCCTGACTGTGTCCAGAAGAGGGGACATCCAGCTAAGTAAACAACACTGGCTCCACTGTCCCTTCATGTCCAGCATGCCCCACATGATCTCCGAAGGGTACAGTACAGCCTCTCAAGTGACCCAAGGCTTGGCAACAGGGTCCCAGTGCCTGATTACAGATGCGAGGAAAAGTGCCCAGCGCTCCGCCCGGCCTCGCAGCTCCCCCCCAGCCCACAGTTATCCATCTGTAGCAGTCTCACCCCCATGGTACTCCTCTCTGTAGGGGAGATTCAGTACCCGGGCACCCCCAGATGGGCCTCATGCCAGCGAAACCACCCAGCGTGTTCCTGCCTGGGGCCAGTCCTGACGTTCAGTTTTGGGGGACTCTAATCCACACCCATCTCTACCACACTTCCAGGGAAAAGGCAACAAAGTCACAGGGCCTCAGTCCTTAGCTCAGAGGTGGGATGACAGAGCAAGCCACCAGCATCTCGGAAGGAGGGGAAGTGGCTCGCTAACAACTCGCTGGGTCACGCATTACTTTAAGTCCCTCTCAAGAAGTGATGGCAGATCTCCTCAACGTCCAAACTCTTAAACTCCTTAATTTTTACATACAAGTCATCCCTAAAGTCTCCCCTGGGTGCCCCAGGAGTAGGGTGCCCTTGCCAGGGCTTTCGGGTCAGAGTAAGACATGGAATAGGTTGGTTAACCACTTCTACTGGCCCACCATGCCTGCCAAAGTGAAGGAGCTTTGTTGCTCCTGTGCAATGTGTCAGGCCAGTGGCATGGCAGAGGGCAAGACAAAGACTCCCTTGATACCACTGCCTGTGGTGGGTACTACCTTTGGGAGGGTGGGGGTGGACATTGTTGGTCCCCTAGTCCGACCAACTGCAGCAGGAAACAGTTCTATCTGGGTAGAGGCGGACTATGTCACAAGATATCCTGAAGGATAGTCCCTGCTCTTTCAGTGACTAGGGACCTACTTGGTGTGTTTACCATAGCGGGTTTCCCAAAGGAGGCGGTCTCAGAGAGAGGCACGAACTTCATTTCAAGCTCTCTGAAGGTGATGTGGGAAGAATGTGGTGTTACCTAAAATGGTGCTTTGCTATTGTAAGCAGCAACATTTTAAAACAAGTTTTATATGCCCTGGGAGGGAAAAACTGCCATTTTCGTTTTCCCCCATTGCAGCACATTGGCTCCATAGTCTACCATGGGAATACTTCAATAAAGTATAACTATTGACAGGAGTGAGGTAAAAATATACTTCAAAGTATTAAAATGTATTAAAATGATAGTTAGAATAAATCCAACTTCCCAATGTTAGATTTATTACAACTATCACAGAAAGGAGGATATAGAACTTTATTTTCTGATGAAGCACAATCCAACCTTCCAGCAGCCTCCTCTGATTGGCCACCTGTATTACCTCCAGTAAGGAGAGAAACCAGCTGACCACCTTCATATGAACTTAACGAATTTGGCCAGGTGCATTCTGGGAGACATGGTCCCAATTTCCCAAGGAGCAACTCAGAACTTCTGGAACCTTGGATTGGTATTATGGACACTTTGGAACCCCAAAATGACATTCTGGAAAAAGATCTAGAAGTTTGGAGATTTTTTGTAAAAAGCTCCATAAGGTGACCGACAGGTCGACGAGAGTCAAGCCGGTGAAGACAAACCACGACTCGGTCTGAGATTTAAGTTCACCCTGTTGAACCGCCATATCATTTAGTCGTTGGCAAGACTTCCAGGATTTCACTGAGGCATTTGCATTGCGCTGAGTCAAGTCACCATCATCAAACTGAAAGCCCACCTGACAAGGAGCCTCACTCGACGTCCCGGTTAAGCACAACCAAATTTATTGAGACCTTGATTGAGCCCTATATTGTGATTGTGGCCCTACTACTAGTGCTAGGTACCTACTTACCCCTACTAATAAACCATATTCCAACAGTGCACCAATCTCTTTTGCTTTAAAAAATATAAACTTCCAAAGTGGGAAAAATCTTAGTGCCTGCACACTCTGAGAGTTTCTCCTAAGGTGATGAGGGCTTTTTTCTTCTTTTTTAGTTCTAGATCACCAGGGTTTCCCTGGCACTGACAGACAGAAAACAAAAAAACATCAGACCATCTCTAAATAGAGCGCTAGTCTGATGTCCCTACTCTGACAGCCTCTATTCCATTGATCTGTTAGAGTAAGCTTTCCAGTAGCAGAGGCAACCATGTCACTACCATCAGAAGATGCTGGTCCCCCAACTGTAAATAGAGCAGCCTGTTGGTTTGATAGAGAGGGTACTCAAACATGTTTGTGGTGAGGTACCCTCTATGCCAAACTCTAAATCAGACCCTTTTTCACTAAATGTTGTTCAGTCTCCCTGGGCACTGCTCCATCTAACCACTCTACCATCAATCATTATGGTTTTTTCCAAGCATAGATGCCAATATAAAGTGTGTGCAAAGCCAGTCACTGGTTTTCGCTCTCCCATCACTCACCTAATTACATTTTACTTTTCCTGTTCCATTCTACAAACCAGAGTCTATTCACAGTATACAAGACACTGTTTGCATTGTTGGTGTTTACGTGATTGAACTACTCAGACCACATGTCTGGAATGCACACCAGCCCTGGCACTCCCAAGGTTCAAACACATCCTTCAAAACACATCCCTTTTGTATTAAGATCAAGACCTAACAGCTATTGCCAACAAATTACTCTTGATTTCTCTTCACACCACAGGCAGTGATGTTGTTATCCATAATGCTTTCCACTTGGTTAAAATTGCCCACCTTGCCTCTAAACTCAACGTTGCTGGTGGTGCACCCACTACAGGTAGTACACCTGTGGGCATACTAGAAATTCAAAAGACACACAAGGTAGGCACAAAAAGATGGCCTTTCTTGATATATGGATTGAGACTCAGGAACCAACTCATATTTTCTACGTGATTGATGCAATTCAGCAAAGATCTTAAAACTTACACCGTCAACTCTTTTCTGGCTCTTTTATGCGTCACTGTAAAACAACAGAGAGGTACCCCTTAAACAAATCAAGGGAAATGAGGTTATCCAACCATAGTATCAACCACCTTTGTCAAGACATGCAATTATCTGTCACAACCAGGGGGTATATCAAATCACCCCTAGATTCCAGATATGTTTCACTTCTCAGTATTCGGAGTTCGTACTTGATCGAGACGGAGGCTAAAGCGAGGGACTTGGCTACTTAATTTCTCCTGCTATCTGTCCTGTTATTGTATATAAAAGATATGGCTATCCCACTTCACGCAAATATCTGTGGTTTAAGCCATGCTGTACAGCATCCCTGATATACACTGTAGCAGGTGCCGGCACGCAACATGGAAAAAGGAGCAGTGGATAACTTCATGTCCCTCACCGGTAGACTGACAAATGAGGAGAACATTGGTAGGGGCAATACAGTGACTAGGACACACAGATGCAAAACGCGGCGATACCAAAGGGGATGATGGACGGAGCGCTTGAGCAAATCAAACACTCGCCCTCAGTCAACTGTAAAGGGTTTAATCCATCATCAATCTTTAACTCACTCCACCACCCCAGTTCAGCCATGGCCATATGCAAATCAGTCTGACCCTGTGCATCATGGGAACAGTCCAGCCATAAATACCAAGCCATGTCTTCCCTGGACCGGAAACAAGCATCCTGGGACCGGTTTCGGGTCATAACCCTCATCAGCCAGGTTATCTTGAATCCAGTGGCAAAGTAAGCAAGGGACCCACGTCTGGGCATACCCTGCCAACTTAGGGCGAACAAAGCGGCACCAAAGGAGATGGTGAACGGAGCGCTTGAGCAAATAGCAAAAGTCACTCAGCAAAAAAAGTTTTGAAATGGTTTTAGAGGAGGGTCTGGTTAGATGGTGCTTTGGGGGATGGTTTTCTCACAGAGAAAAACAGCAAATAATTATGAAAATTAAAAGGGGGCCCTTCGGTGGGGGTGGAGGGTCGGGCATCATCCTGGAGCTCGACTTTTATGGGATGCTTATGGTATTTGCAAGCCAGTCTACGTTTGGTTAGTGATGTATTGCGTCACTAAAAGCCCTCTGCAATGATGTTTACCAGTAATATACATTAATGAAATGCCAGGGGGCAAGTTCACAAAGGGATTTTGGAGAAAGTAAATTAGTACTTTCGCTTTCATTTATGAGCTGGCCCCAAATCATCGAAAAAAAGGGAATCAAAATGGGAATATTCAGTAACTGTTCATATACACTTAGTAGAAATAAAAAGGTATGTGCTCTCTTTCCACTTTTACTAATAGAGAACTGGAAGTTTCGCAGGTGACTCACAAATTCATGTAAGAGTACGTGAACAAGTACTCCTGCGGTACTTCTTCAGTAGGGTGACCAGATTTTTAAGACCCAATACCGGGGCATTTCACAAAAATAGAAGTAGAACTACAATTTCTGATTGATCAAGGGGCGCAAATGATTTAAAAGGCAACGCTTAACAACGTCGAAAAAACACAAATACAGAATTTTCCGTAGTGTATTTATTTATAAGTAGCTAATTAAATTGATTTCTGAAAAAGGCTGTATATAATACTGCACAGAAAGGTTTGTTTAGTCGCCCCTTTCTAAAAACAAGGACAAGTGCTGGATTTAGTGAACTCTCCCGAGACGCAAGATCAAAAGCCGGGATAGTCCTGCAAAATCTAGGACTTCTGGTCACCCAATTCTTTAAGCTCTCATAAATATTTTTGTGAATCAGCATCTCTCACCCTCTCTTTGTAACTACATGCCACCAGCTAGTGTTTTGTGCTTAGGTATAGTGGGTCCTAATGCCAGGTCAATTACAAGCCAGCTGGACCTGTCTGTGTTGCTCGCATTCCCCACATTTGAATACAGGACACACACGCTAAAAACTGAAATTGCCGCTTCCTTTGCAATAGAGGACAGAGCTGGTTAGGGGGATAGTGACTCAGGCCGCTATAAATCATGCGGGTGCTTTCAATGCCACTTCCACGCCTAAGTGAAATGGAAAACTATATTAATCTCCATATGTAAGCAGAATTACTGCACAAAATGTTCCATGCGCGATAGCTATTTTCGTAGAAAAACAGTGAGCAAATGTGGGTATTTCAGGTCTGCTAAGCTTTACTCAAAATGCGTCACCGCGAGGTGGGGGTAATACTAGCCTCCTAAGAGTGTATCTTCTCTTTCTGGTAAAGTATGAACCTTAATGAAAGCAGAAGGCCAGAAGTGCTCTGACATTTTTTTTGTTGCTCATCAACAAAACATTTAATAAAGGCTGCCAGGAAAAACAAGCACTGGCAAAAACTAATAGGTCTGGCTTGCATTTTGAGTCCGAACTGAGGGGCACATGCATTAATGGAAATTGCATTCGCAAATGGTGCAAATCGCAAAATTCGGCCGTTTGAGAATGGAATTCCAATTTTTGGGGTGCATCATCATTTTTGTTATTTTGCAATTTAGGAAATCGCAAAATTGTGATTTCTTAAATTGCGATTGCATTTAAGGAATCTCAAATTGAGATTCCTTAAATGCAATGCATCAAACTTTAAAGATTTACGAATTCGCAAATAAGGGGAGCAAATTACCATGAAGTTGACCTTCATGGTAATTTGCGAAAACTTTGAAAAATGCACTAGAGTGCATTTTTCAAAGTTCCATTTCACACACACACATGCCCTTGGGGCATGTGTGTGGGCAAAATGTACTTATAGGCAGATTTCAGGGGTGCAACAGGGTGTCCTTTGGACACCCCTGCACCCCTGAAATTGCATTCTCAATTTGCGAGTTTCTAATGGTGAATCGCAAATTAAGAATGTCTTCCCATTCATTCCTATGGGCCTCTAAGCCCATAGGAATGGATGGGGAGGTATTCCTTAATTGCGAATCTCAATTAGAGAATTGCAATTAAGGAATTTTAAGAAATCTCTATTTTTTTAGCGATTTCTTGATGCATTGCAGTTTGTAATTCCTTAAATGCGATTCCTTATTTTTCGCAATTAAGGAATCGCAAAATGCAATATTGATGCATGTGCCCCTGAAACATTTATTTACAAAGCCTGCTCCAGGGCTAAGACACAACAAAAATATATGCTTTCTCTATGCAGTGCTTCTATGAGATGAAGAGTTGAATGCATCATGATTCAGTGTACTTCTGAGAAGTAAAATTGTCTCTCATGCATAGTATGCAAAATAATTCCCCAACCAGTCGATAATAGGATACAGTAAAGAAATACTGCTCTTGGTGGTGCCCAGTCCCGCTATGTCAATTTGAAAGAATTAGTAACAATTAGTCTTGCAGAAGCTGAGCTGTCAAGCCAGATATAAAAATAACAGGAGATAACATATAATGTTATGCGTTAATTATTAATACTATTAGTTTTATTACTGAAGGTGTTGTTTGTGATGTCCTCACTTATGCACATGTTTGCTTCATTACAGCACTCACCAACATTCCGAATTGTGTGTAACCTGTGTTCTAGAATGAGTGGGATGCAAAGAGCGAAAGTTGGAGTTAGAAAGGCAGCTGTCTGGGGTGTTGTACAATAAAGCTTACCGTTATACCAGCCCCACCCTTGAGGTTGTTTCTATTTCGACAACACCACATTTAGCGATGAGCTTTCTCACCCATAGGCTGGCACAAGACCCAATGACTGCCAATGAAGTATGGAAACTCCAGTGTGGAAGTGAAAAGAGTGAATCATCACCATTGGAGCCCAGCTTTCCTAAACTCCTCCAGCAAAGAGGCAGGTGACTCCATCCTTATTTGAGAAAAGGGGACTTGAAGGCACATGTCTGGTGTCAGGACAAATCAAGTAAGTGTGCATGTGGTTTCAGCAGAGCGCATGTAGCTCCAACACAACGTCTAGTGGGTGTCTCTGTAAAAAGAGAACGGAAGCCATCTTGAAGTTACTTTTCCATTCAAACTGACAAATATAAGAAATAAGCGCATCGCCTGTAAAGAGCAGGAGTGCAATGTATGCACTGCATGTACTGCGGCCATTTTAGGTGCATGGAACACATTGGAAAACGTGTGCTCTATAATAAGAAACACATGTGCATCCTACACACGTTATGTACGGTGGTCATTTTAGATGTCTGAGAATACATCAATAGACTTTAATGAGTTTTACAACCTAACTTATTTTTTTGGTTTATCAGAGTTTTCCTGCACTTTGTTTCCAGGGTTTCAGTCAAGCTGCACTGAACGCGCTTGTACATTGGTGACAGGCACAGCAATTGCTGACATTAGGGATTGATGCAAATATTATCAACGTTGTCTATACCAATTACATTTTAAAATACTTCCTGGGGAGTGACATTTACAAAAAATAAAGAAAAATAAAGAAAACTTTCATGGTGACAGACATATTCTTGATCCACAAAGTTCGGTGATAGGCACACCTGCTGCTGAAACAGAGGGAGTGATCCTTCTCGACATCAATTGAAATATTACTCACTAGACCTGCTGGTTGAAACAGAGAGTTTGCCTTCATGACATCAATTGAATTATTACTCACTAGACCATTGTGACAGTAGTAAGATTATATTTATGAAACTCATGGTGGGTGCATTTATGCAGTAAAAACCTCTGCAAGAACTGATATAAGAAAAGTTTTCAGTCATGTTGGTCATAGGTTATCTTTAGTAAGTGGGGAAAAATGCAGAATGTTACACTACCTCAATTCTTATTTAGTAGCCCAGGAAATCCTCCCACAAAATGGAGCGCATGGGGAAAAAAATGTGAATTGCGCTAGAGTATGTGGAACTAACCTAATTGCAGAGAGAAAATACTATTGCACTGTTTATGGAAAGAAGTTCAAGAGGTGTTGGTGACTCTTACAAATTTGAGTGCTGACGATGAAACAAATTTAAATGAGTATGAGATCTGCATAGAGAAACTAGATCAACATTATTTAGCCTGTGTTAGCACAATAATTGAGAAATACAATTTCTGTATGAGGGAACAAGGCAATATAGAAATAGTAGAAGAATATGTTACTGGTCTGAGCTGCCACATGCAAATTTGGGGGAACAGCTGATTATATGATCAGAGAACAATTGGTTTTGGTTTTAAAATGTAGCAGTGACCAGAACAGGGTGGAATTGTAGCTAACGGATAAGCCATCCTTCGATGAAGTCATACTCATAGCTAAGAGAGAACATATGATGATATGTGTAAAGGAAATAAGCAACTCAAAACAAGAAGGGGCAGGTACAAAATCTGATGAGTCTGTGTGTGTGATCAAAGAAAGAAGTATTTATAAAAAGACTGTGAAATGTAAGTTCAAAGGAGAATGTTTTAGATGTGGAAGACAATGACAGTGACTGCCCTGCCATACACGTAACATATAATCTTAATGGAAAGATAGGTCATTTTGGGAAATGCTGTAGGGGCAAAGAAAAAACAAAAACACAGGAAAAGTGTTACGTAAAGTTGTTTATGACCTTGTGTTTCAGGTGAAGGAAACTTAAATTCCTAATGGTAAATGTGGGAAATCAAAGCATGAACATCCTTCGGCTCTAATTAACATCAACACTGTAGGATTGTTGATGAAATGTGATTCCTACTCTGATGTTACCATCATTTCAAAAAAGGTATTTGATGAAAGTTTTAGTAATCATGTACAACTGGTGATTTAGATATAGGTCCAGGTGGTTACTGTGGTGTACCCATTAAACTGCTAGGTTGTTTTATAGCTACAATGGAATTTGGATGTCATACCTGTGAAGGGAAAGTTTATGCATCTCTTAAGGTTGATAGTCTGCTGGGATGGCCTCATCAAAAATTATTAATTATTGGGTGTCAAAATAAATACTAATTCAGACCCTTAAATTATTGTTCAGGAAATTCAGCAGCTCGCAATAAACTATGTCAAAGAGTTTCCCCAACTGTTTCAAGAACATCTAGACTGTTTACAAAGTTATAAGCACACAAAACACTAAAACAATATGCAGTACTTGTAGTATCTAAATTACGACACATTCCTTTTAGTATGCAAGTTTGTGTGGGAAATAAAAAATATAAACTGATTGACATGGGGGTGTTTGAACCTGTTAAAGCCACTGAGTGGCCAGCTCCCATTGTGGTGGCAAAAAGCTCAAAATGGAAACATCTGTCTTTGTGTCAATTTGAGGGCACTCAATCATGCGGTTCTGGTGGATACATTTCCCCTTTCTAAAATTGAAGAGTTGGTAACAACCTTGGCAGGGGAAAATGTATTCACCACACTTGACATGACGTTGGCTTATTATCAAATTAAATTACACCTGGCCTCACAAGATCTAACTGCATTCATAACACTGTTGGATGTCTTTAAATTTAAAAGGCTGACATTTGGTCTAATATTGGTGACATCAGTCTTCCAAAGGGTAATGTCAGATGCGTTGAAAGGTCTTCATGGAGTCATGTGTTAATAAGATTATTTGTTGATCTTTGGAAAAAATAAAGAAGAAAATAATGAAACAGTACGATTAGAGCTAGAAAAGCTAATACAATCAGTCCTGACCCTACAAGAAACAAAGTGTAAGATTTGTGTTCACGAAGTAGACTATCTTAGTCATCTCATTATAGGTATTGCTATTTTGCTAAAAAGGGAACTTTTGGAGATTATAATGAAACTGGAATATCAAAAGAAAAAGGAAGAGTTTGTTTTATTTTTAGGAATTACGGAATATAACAGCAAGATTGTCCAGAATTATGCAAAGAAAACTGTTTGTTTTATGATCTCCCTTAAGTAAGAAAGCCAAATTTGTGTGCAATGGTGAATGTAGGAAGGAATTTGAGGCGGTGAAAAACAATCTGAAAAGGCTCCAAGCTTACAAGTGTTAGTTCCAGGTGATGAAATGATCATAGAAATGGATGCTAGCCTAAAAGATCTAGGAGCTGTCTTAATTCTGAAAGGAAAAGGAGAAGAGGAGTTATTTGTGACGCCTCCAGAAGTCTGGAAGAGGCAGAGAGAAATTATTTGGTAATCAAAAAAGAAGCTCTTGGAATATACTGAGCATCAAACAAATTCATGAAATTATGTGGGGGTACGTTTTTCTAAGGTCAGGTCAAAATACAAGCCTTTGAAGGAAGTATTCAATAGAAAAGGATTAGGTGTGATTTCTGCCAAGATAAGGAGGTGGATTATTGCTTCGCAAGATTTCAACTTTGCGGTAAAGTACATACTAGGTGTCAAAAATTATTCAGCAGGTTACCTTTCACATCTGGACAAAACCAACAGTGATGAACCTGGTGAGGTAGAAGATGGGCTTTTTGAGGAGTCTATCAGTGTGTTTGAAGTTCCCCTTGGTGCTATTTCAAAAGAAGAATGGATAGCTGGACTGGAGAGAAATGATGGATTATTTGAAGTTTCAGATGCCATTAAGATGAACAGACCCCATGTCCTTGGCAAACCTTGGTCGATGTTAAGGGACTAATAAGGGGTTGACAAGTGTATTTTTCTAAGGGGCACTAGGCTCATCCCGCCCATGGTGTTAAGGAGTAGACCTTTCTCTAGCAGATGAGGGGCACATGGTTATTGTCAGGACCAAGGAAAGCCTACATTCCAACTATTGGTGGCCTAGATTAGATACAGAGGTTGAAAGATGTGTGCAAGACGGTGTAAAATGCTGTAACATTGATAAAAGTCTGGTTGTGTGACAAATTCCTATGATGTTTAGAAAGTTGTTAGAACATCCATTTGAGGAAGTAGAAATAGATATTGTTGGCCAACTTCGAGGTGAACATCAATCATGGTATTTGATTGTGCTACTCACTTTTATTCTCCATGGGTAGAAGTTAGCTGTGTCCTAGATATTTCTTCGACAAGCTTGCTAAAGTTTTTGAGTGAGGTATTCAAAAGGGAAAGTTATCCCAAGTCACTTTTGACCGATAATGGTCCTCAGTTTTGCTCAAGTGAGTTTGAAACTTTTCTAGGTGAATGTGGGGTTGAACATAAGAAAGGTTCAATGCATGAGACAAATGGAGTTGTGGAGAGGCTTAATAGAACTCTGAAAGAATGCATACAGCTGGCAAAAGTGAATGTTAGATTGGAGGAGGGTTCTACAACATCGTGTAACAGCGGTGCACAGACATAATATCGACTCCAAAATATCGACTGGACATAATATCGACTTTTAAATATAGACTGGACAAAATATCGACAGGAGAGAATATAGATGACCAAAATATCGTTTTTAAGGTAAGTGATATAATATCGACTGTTAAAAATATAGATAGTAAAAAATATCAATTTTTTAATAATATCGAATTTTTTATAGTGTATTTTTATGGAATAATATGTGTGAAAAGTGTGTATTTATGTTATAATTAATTTTTATTAATGATTTTTGTTTTTATAATTATTGCGTAATTTAATTCTGTAGCGGGTTGTGGGTTTATAGGGGAATAGGGTGGGAAGTATTTTAATTATAATTAATTAAATATTTACATTTATTTATTGATAGTAAATTTAAATTAATAGTTAAATTATTTATAATAGTCAATTAATTAAATTATAATTGTTAATTAATTTTAATTAATTGATTAATTGGTAATTATGTAAATTTTAATAAATTATTTTTGTGGCGGGTTGTGAGTTTATAGGGGAATTGGGTGGGAAGTGATTAAATAATAAATAATTAATAATTACATTTATTAATATTTATTTAATTTCAAATAATTGTTAAATACTTTTTCATTATTAAATAATTAATGTAAATATTTTTATTAATTAGTATTAATAGGTGATCAATAGAAATAATTATTGTTAATTAGTAAATGTAATATATTACTTATTATATTGTATACAAATAATATTGATTTTTAATTAATTATTAATAGATATTCAATAATACATTTTTTAATTATTTATGAAGTATTTACTTTCCCTAATGTTGTATTCTCTGGAGTGGGAATAGTAATTTTAACCCCTATGCTATCCAACTTTTTCCCTACTGTTGCACCCACTGGAGTGGGAATACTAATTTTAACCCCTACGCTATCCAACACTTTCCCTACTGTTGCACCCACTGGAGTGGGAATAGTAATTTTAACCCCTACGCTATCCAACGCTTTCCCTACGGTTGCACCCACTGGAGTGGGAATAGTAATTTTTACCCCTACGCTATCCAACGTTTTCCCTACTGTTCCACCCACTGGAGTGGGAATAGTAATTTTTACCCCTACGCTATCCAACGCTTTCCCTACTGTTGCACTCTTTGGAGTGGGAATAGTAATTTTAACCCCTACGCTATCCAACGCTTTCCCTACTGTTGCACCCACTGGAGTGGGAATAGTAATTTAAACCCCTACGCTATCCAACCCTTTCCCTACTGTTGCACTCACTGGAGTGGGAATAGTAATTTAAATCCCTACGCTATCCAACCCTTTCCCTACTGTTGCACTCACTGGAGTGGGAATAGAAATTTTAACCCCTACGCTATCCAACGCTTTCCCTACTGTTGCACCCACTGGAGTGGGAATAGTAATTTAAACCCCTACGCTATCCAACACTTTCCCTACTGTTGCACTCACTGGAGTGGGAATAGTAATTTTAACCCCTACGCTATTAAATGCTTTCCCTACGCTTGCACTCTTTGGAGTGGGAATAGTATTTTTTACACTTCTGCTATCGTACGGTAATATAATAGTATCTTATTTAATTATAGTATGTTACTATATATATATGTTTTAACAAATATGATTGTAAAAATTTATTTTTATTAATTTCATTTATTATTTAATTATTATAAGTTAATTTAAGTATTTTTAAGTATATTTTAGTAATTAAATTTTAATATTAATTTAATCTAACACTGTTTTTAATAAAGTCGATATTTTTTAAAACTATATTTTTTTTAACGATATTTTGTACTCGATATTTTTGTACTTACCTGTTTGTAGATACAAACTCGATATTCTTTCAGTCGATATTTTGTCCACGATATTTTTGCAAGTCGATATTTTGTCCCTCGATATTATTTCAGTGATCCTGTAACAGCATATCGTATGACTTCACACTCCTCCGAAGGGAAGTCACCTTTTGAGTTCTTAATGGGTGTATCTCCTAGCAGAAAGCTACTTCCAAGTTGGATGGTGTGGGACAAAGGGGTACAATTCGATGGGTCATGCAGGTGATGGGATAAAGAATTTGCAACACAACAGAAAAGGGAAGACTATTTGGATAAATACAAGAAAGTGAAATACAATAATATTCAAGTTGGTTATATTGTGAAGATAAGAGCACCTGCAGAATGTGCTCAATGGTCCAAATTCATGCAGGAGAGGAAGGTAATCAATGTTTTCAAGAGTTTTGCAGAAGCCGAGCTGTCAAGCCAGACCTACAAAATTGCAGTGGATAGTATATAAAGTTATGTGTTAATATAGTAATGCTATTAGCTTTATTACTGCTGTTTTTTAATGTAATTATTGTGGTATTGTTATTATTCTCATCTAAGAAAGGTTCTCCCACATTGTGGGGGAAAAATATGAAGTATAAGGTTAACATAGTTAGTGCAGGTATTTAAATAGTTGTGTAATAAGCATAGTTTCACAGAGGGCACAATTGTAAACTTACATGCACAGTTAGTGATGGTCATAAAAGAGTCAATGTCATTAGGATTCAGCAGTTTTTAAATCACTATAAATATGTTAACTGTTGAATATTGCTTTGGAATATGTTAAAAACTAGGTAAATCCAATTTTTGCCAACCAATCTTTTGGTATCTCAAAAAGGAAAGCATGTATTTTTCTGCCCCAAATATGATTCTCAGAGCAATCACTCATCAGCCATTTCCATTATTTCTAGTTATACACACCACTCAAAACCAACGCTACATCTCCAGCATTCACTCCTCCAGTATTCATTCTGTGGCCCCACTGGATGTCACACGGCCCATGCATCAAATACAATGTGCTTACCCCACTTACACTACATCAACATGACCCACAGTGCTCATGGGTTGTACAGTAAAATATAGGAATTTAAAACACCGATCTGAAAACCCATCTGCAAATTCGTAACTCTATGAATATAGTTATTACATCAAAGTAGTAGTGACATCATTCAGTTTATTATCTATTGAAGGTTGCTTTAGTTATATCTCGATGGAACTTCGGTTTGCCAATGCTCATCTTGAACTTGATGAAAGTTAAACCACTTTTCAAAATAGACGGCTCCTAGTAAAGGGGATATATAGGTGAGGAGATACCGGGTTGCTGCAATATATAATTTCAGTCCAAATCTTCATATCTAAACCTGTCTATTTAGGTTTAATGCCCACGGATTTGGAACTAACTATGTACACTTTGTTTCCGGATAAAATTCTGCATGGTATTCCATTGTCCATGGGGAATAGCGCTGTCCTTTACCATATGCTTTAAGCAACTGGAAAATGAGAGCAGGGGACCAGTAAGCAGAGGTTGATGTTGATGGTGGCAAAATGATGGGGAGAATGTGGCCATGCAGGCGGAGCATTATATTCTGCCTCATACCATACAATGTGTCAGGGGGCATGAACTGAGACTGGGCTGCATTTCTAACCAATCCCACAGCAATTTTACCAGCCGTTTTTCAGCTTGTAAAATCAAGTTTGATGTTCCCACATGCGGTAAATCTGAGTGCGAAAACACTGCGCCAATTATAATTGGGCAGATCCGAATCACACAGCTCTACTTGACTTGTAATTTGGGCAAATGAGATTAATATCATAGGCGGACTCCGTTTTTTCAACAGTTTGCAGCATAAGTCAACGCCACCCCAGCCCCACCTCACCTCCTTGCTGTGTCCAGGGATCTTTAGTTTTCATTCTATGATTATCTGAACAGTTCTGTTTTTAACCGTTTCCATAAGAGTTGTTAGTTTTGTTGCAACCTTATGACTGGCGGAAGTCATTCAAAATCTTTGAGCCCTATACTTCCAGGGATCTCCTCTCTCAGGTTTAAGGCATTTGAACTTTGCTACCATTCAACTTTTGCTGGCCTTCCCTAAGTTTGGATTTTTTCCTCAGTGTGCTCAACAGTCTGTGAGTTTGCAGAGCATATTGCTAGTTTCTAATAATTTCTAAGCAAGTGTGTGTCTGTGCACAAAGAAAAGGATAGCTGCTGCCTCCTCAAACCAGAATATTGAGAGTTGTTAGCAGTTGTTCCTATACGGAAGGGGAACAGGTCATTTCATTTCACTTGTATCCGTGTGTGAGAGGAGGCCACCAGCACTGCTAGGTGAAATCCGGTCTGTCCTCTCTAAATGGCATCCTCACCCCCATGAGTTTGCGTGATAGTTTTAACATCAGTGGCGGTCCGTGCAGGTAAGCGCAGTGAGGCGGGCGAGGGTGGGCGGGTGAAAGTGACAAACAACAGGATAAGGAATTTAAAATAAATAAATAAATAAAGCACTTACCTTGCGCTCGCCCAGCGGACGGTGACTGTTTTTATTTATTTCACATTCACTATCCCCCCACGCAAACCCGCACGGAGTGCCGCTGTTTATCATGTGGCATGCATGGGTTACATGTCCATGGTAGGGTGGCTCTTTGTTGTTTCTCTCCTTGACAATCACAAAATAACCTTTCTAGTGATTTGGTAATCACATTTTGAGCCTATAAATTGTTTTTAACGTGTTCAAAACTTCTCAATCATCCGAGCTCGAGCTCACTAGGCTGTTCTCTGTAATATCTTAGTTAAATGTTTTACATGCTTTACACTCCTCCATCAGGATATGTAATATCTTAGTTAAATGTTTTACATGCTTTACATTCCTCCATCTGTAGAACACTACAATGTTGATGTCATTTAGAATGTTGGCGCATGAAGCAGACAGTTGGAGAAGGGCTGACAGGCTTGCTGGCTGCTCCTGGTGGGGCTGATTACATCTATACTTCAATGCTGTAACCTATCTTAATAAATCCTCTTGAAACATCACAATCAGCGTGGACTAAGTTACTACATTCTCCTTTATGCTCAGAGTTGCTGAAAAACGAGGACAAAGAAGAAATACATCTTAGCACATTTGTAACTTTCCACTATTCTCTTTGATACTTGTATCTATATTGATTACACATTACAAGCAAATGTTTTAGTTAATGCTTAAAACCCAAGTAATTCGGGAGATTACTGAGGACTTCTGAATTTGGACCCATTGGATAAAATTGATCATAGACACCCTTGAGCAATATTATCTAATGAGAATTTAAGCTTTTGTGTATACGTGCTACAACATTGGGGTTGTATCTTGAGTTTAAAAGTTGCTAGGTTTCACCTTTATATTATTATCATTTTGATCTTTAATTGAATTAATGTGTAAATGTGTAAAATGTGCTATAAAATTGGGGTTGTATCTTGTGTTTAAAAGTTACTAGGCTCTACCTTTGTATTATTATCATTTTCATCTTTAGTGTAATTACTATGTGAAACTCCTGAAGCACACCTTAACTGCTAGGCCTAGACCCTTTTGAAGAGCTAAGGAAACGGGGTAGAAACTCAGTCTTTCAATTGGAGGGCAATAGTGTCTTGGGCCTTAGGACACCAATGTAAATAACAGTATCCAGCCAGAAAAAAAAACATTGATCCCTTCCGAAAATTATGCAGATATGTGTTGAGATTCTATTTTCCTCCATTTCACTAGGAGAAACGGCCTTTTCAACGCAGGCAGAGCCACGCATGCTGTTTCTCCGCAAGCTCAACCACGCTTATCTTAAGCACGCATATGCCTTAACCTCACATATGGGGCAATAAGTCAGTGCGCGGTCTACAAGTCCGGATGGGCAAGAACAGGAACAAGAAGAGTCAGGATAGAAAGCTTGACACAAACAGGTAAGAGGGGCTGGGGCTGGGTTTAGGGGACTGTGGGGTAGTTTTAAGGGTGGGGGTAGTATTTAGGGCCCAGGAGTTCGGGGTTGTTTATAGAGCAGGAGGCTGGGTTTTGGGGCTCAGGGCAGGGGGGTCAGGTAGTTTTAGGTTTTAAAGGTGTAGGTACTTTTAGGGATCAGGGAGTCAGGTTGTTTATAAGGCATGGGCTAGGGTTTTGGGCTCAGGGCAGGTGGGGGGTCAAAGGAGTTTTAGGGATGAGGGTCCTTTTTAGGGCTATTGGGGATTGGGTGGTTAATAGGGCATGGGCCAGGACTTTAGGGCTCAGGGTGGGGGGCAGCCGCGGTCGGTAGTGGGTGTACCTGCAGGGCGGTGACGTGGGAAGGGCAGGGTAGGGGGTAGGAGTCTATGGATTACGGAGCTTTACATGTATGAAAACATATAAATAAATAAAAAGAATTTCGTTGCGAGCACTGCATCGCATTTCAGGATGCAAGTCACGCAACGAAATTCATTTTATTTATTTATATGTTTCCTTACCTGTAAAGCTCCGTAATCCATAGATTACTACCCCCCCCCACCCTGCCCCTCCCACTCCCCACGTCACCGCCCTGCAGGTACACCCACTACCGACCGCGGCTGGTGGGGGGTGAGGTGGGGACGGAGTCATTTTAGGTTTTAAGGGCCGGGTAGTTGTTAGGAATTGAGGGGTCGGGTTGTACATATGGCAGGAGTGAGGGTTTTAGACCTAAGAGCGGAAGGTCTGGGGAATGATTTGTACCAAACGCCACTTTATCAAGCATGCTTTTACTACGAAAATTGTGTGATTGAGGCACTTATGGTTTAGCCATGCGTGCCTCAGGTATACAACCTTGTATTAGCTTTGTGTTTCTATGTTTCCAGTTCATTTACTGCCACCATCCTCAGTGTCATTCTTAAATCTGTACACTGTATGAAGTGTCGGATTTTCAATGTGTATAACTCACAATAAGAACTTAAGGGGATGTGACTTATGAGTGCTACATCAGTGCTTGCAACTATTATTGTCCGTGGGGGCCTTTCTATTCTTCATGTTCATACCCATCATATTGCCCCCCACCTCCGAGAATGATGTTCACGTTCAAGTGATGGATATTGTATTTCAATGCTGTTTGGGTGTTTTTCTGTACTGTCTGTTATTTACTGTTTCTCAAGTCATTTCCTCCACGAAATCTTCAGGACTGCGTATGCTGGGTAAATAAAAAATACAATAGAATAAAAAAGATAGGCGGCACATAAAAATTAGGAACAGTACTGGTGAAAAGTATTAAATCTGTGGCACTCATGTGATATCTTCCTTCTGGTGAATTCAACAAAATATGTTTTGTTCCGATGGCTGAGATTATCAAAAGCAAATTTGTCCCTAGTAGTAGATGTTCCATAGTTTTTATTATGTCTGGCCAGACAGCACAACTGTCTGCAGGACCTGTTGTCACTAAGTGTTTAAAATACACACAGTAAACTTTGGCCCTACACAGAGGAGTATTACTCTCTCTCACAACATGATACTAGTTCTTTGGTGCAACATTCTGCCTTGTATGGAGAGCAGCATTGTCATGAATGAGGGACTATCTCAAAAGTACTATAAATCATCTAACATTGCATTATGTATCTCCCTGATGCACTGTATACAGAAACAACTCATGTTTTGGTTCAATTTTTTCACTTTGGGAATTTTTTAAAATGTTTTAGCCATTATCAAAATCCAAGCTAGGCCTATTTGACTTGCCAATGCTGATTTTTCTTGCACTTCTTCCTCTGCAGTCTGATGATGCTCTGGCTGTGAATGTAATAATACCTACCACAAATGTCATCTCAATTTCACTTGATGGTTCGTGTATATTACACACACAGTCCATCTCCTATATCCCTTGTTTGTCTGGATGATAACCTAGCCCAGTAAATGCCACGGGGAGCAAATCCTATACATTATTGCAAAAACTTATTTACAGCAAACCATTTGAAGGTTTTTGTCAAATGACTCCAAAAAAATGTGGAAATAAGGTATTTCGTTAATCAAGTTGTTAAAATACCGAAGATCTATTCTGCCACTGCTATGTTTTTTACTCCCTGCCATTTCTCAATGACCATTCTTTCTATCTAATAATTAAATATGGGCAAGGGTGCTGCACACAGGAAGAAAGGATGGGGCGAAGGGCAATATACAAATAGACTATAACCACGTTTTCTCCAAAGTGTATCATGCATTGCATTTATTCTGCAGTCTTTTCCCCCCTAGTTATGCCTTTATAATGCATGCCTGTAGGAAAGTTCCCCTTATTGCATGGTTGCCCCCCACTTTTTGCCTAATGTTGATGTACTTTGACTGGGTCTGCCCTGGGTTCCTGCCAACCAGGTCCCCAGGTCCTACGTTCTTTCCCTAAACTGTACTGTTGCAAAACCCAGTTGGCAACTCACTGGCCACATGTAAGTCTCTCGTAGGTACCAAGGGCACTGTTACCAGGCAAAACTTCTAGGGGCTGCACCCGTAGGGTCCCTGTACCTTTACACACACACACACACACACACTGCCATTGCAGGCTGTGTGTTTTGGTGCAGAAAAAAATGGAGTCCACATGGCACACCTTGGTGCCATGCCTGCAAACGACTGCACTGGCATAGGTAAGCCACCCATCAAGCTGGGCGCACCATACCAGTGGTGAGGATATAGGTGCACAAGCCCTCTACCCCTACAGTATCTAAGTCTATTATTAGACATTGTAAGTGCAGTAATGCCATAAAGAGTATATGGTGGTGGGATTATGTCATTACGTACTCCACAGCACCATAATGGCAATAATGAAAACTGGGAAGTTTGGTATCAAACTTCTCAGCACATTAAACCCACACTGATGCCAGTTTGGGATTTACTGAAAAATGCACTCGAAGGGCATCTTAGAGATGCCCCCTGAAAAATGAACTAACTCTAGTGTCCTGGCTAAATGGCTGCTGGCCAGTTGCCACCACAAGACATGTTTCCGGACCCCTGGGTCAAGAGCCTGCCACTCTCGGAGTCCCGAAACAAAGCACATCCTGGACAAGGTGCCAAGCCTCCTTCCCTAGGATGGGCAGGGTCCATAAATGGGAAGCTTCAAAGACTTGCCGCCTTTGTGAGCTACCCAAGCCATTTGCTGCTCCCAGCAGCTGGCTCCACCTATTCTGACCCCCTCTTTAGACGGAAGAATCAGCGGGAAAACCAAGTTAGGAGGAGAGGTGTGCCAACCTTTGCCAACCCCATTCCTCAGGTAGGGGAGGCGAGGTGAAGCACAACTCTCAGCCACCACCATCTTGAAGATGAGGGGACCCCACCAACCAGAGGGAGGCCTATGCCCCCCTCCCACTGGAGGGTGGCATAATAGGGGTTGTAACCACCCCAAGGAAGGGACCCATTGGGACCGACCTCTACCTACCTGTAACCTATGTTCCCAGTAAGGTGCGCCCATGCCCACACACACACCCTATTGTTGGCAGGCGCACAGGGCCTCTGCTAGAGTGTGCTTCAAGAGAAAGACTTTCCAAGCTTTTTAAATTATTAACGCTGAAGGAAGCATTGTCTTGGTAAGTGCTGTCAAAGGAGCAGTACACCTGCTCTGTCATAGTTTTGGGGGCCTCTGAAAGGGGAAAGTATGACTTCAGAAGCAGGCAGCTTTTACCAATGCCATTTGATGTCCTGCTGGTGTGAAGTGCATTGTTATGTAGTTGCACTTAGACCTTGATAAGCCCTTTCAAATTCCTCAAGACTTGTGCAGCTTTATGGCCAGAGCTGCTGCTGACTTTGAAGCTGATAAACCAAGTTCACATCTCAGCAACATCCTGTGATTCTGGGCAGATCACTTTATCTTCACAGTTTTACAAAAACAATGTAATTGGTGCTCATGTAAAATGTGCCAATGCCTTGCACTAAATAAAAACAGCAGAAAAATGCACAATGCTGTAAAATCAAAGCATTAGAATAAGAGTAAAGACAAAAAAATGCACATTTAGGGGCCGATTATGATTGCGGTTTTTCCGCATCCTCGGGGCCGGCGGAAGCCACCGCCGGCCCAAAGGATGCGGAAAAACCGCAGCGGACTGACCAAGGACCCACCGCCACATTAGGATGGCTGGTGGGTCCTGGTTTCCGTCCGCAGCTTTTCCGCCGCGGTCGGCTTACAACCGCGGCGGAAAAGCTCTGATATGGTGACGGTGTCTCTCAGACACCGTCCGCCATATCAGGATGGGCTTTAAAAAGTGCTTTTCCGCGGCGGGTTTTCCGCCGTGGAAAAGCATACGGATCTTCACTGCGGGGGCCCGTTGCGGGCCCCCTAGGTGAAGGGGGGGCTGCACATGGGGGGTAGCTATGGTACCCCCCTGCATTTGCATGCAGAAAGCGGCAGGCACCGCGCGGTGCCTGCCTCTTTCTGCATGCAAATGCAATGCGTGCATTTTTAACATTGCCGCGGGTGCAGCTTGAAGCTGCACCCGCTGCAATGTTAAAAATAGAGGATGTGACCGCCAGGGTGGCGGTCACATCCTAATTGCACAGGAGGGAACTCCGCATGCCATGCGGAGGTTCCCTCCTGCTCTGGGGTCGCGGACGGACGCAAGTCCGTCCGCGATCCTAATCGACCCCTATGTGGCTGATTTGTACAAAGTAAAACCTGCTAAAATCACAGTTTCCCTGCTTAACTTGTGCGATCTTAGGCAAATATTTTATTTCACCAAAACTACTTTTTATTCATTGTTGCATATGAAAGCACTTTCAAATAGAATACCAGTTGTACAAAAACCTGTTGTGTGGGATTTAATAGATTATAATGTTGCTCTTTAACAATCTGGGCAATGTTCAGTTTTTACATCACAACTGTCTTCACCTTTAGTTCATTAGTGGTTTGTGTTTAAAAACTATGAACCTCCTTTAAAATATTTTGACACACAGCAGCACAGCAAGCCTTAGTGCTGCGCTGCTATGCATCAAAGGAATAGGGCGGGAATGCACTGTTTGACAAGACACAGTGCATTCATGTTCTTATCCCCTGTGCTGTCACACAATGTGCCAATGCAGGCACCCTTGTGCTGGTGTCTGCATTGTAGTGGTGACTGTTTTTGTACAGGAAGTGGCCCCTTCCTGCACAAAAAACAATCTCAAGAGGTGGTTTCTTCTTTCTATGTGTGCAACATGCAGCCCACATAGAAAAAAGCTAAACAAGGAGAAATAAAGGTTTTTGTCCTCGCTGCGCCTCCCCTGGGTAGTCATGGGATTCTGTTATGTTATGTTATGTTATTTGGATTTTTTAAGCGCACAGCTGCCCCAGCTAAGGGGCGTCCCGGCGCTGTAACTGGAAAAAGTAACATAACTAATAACACAGAAAAAGTAGGGAGTGATTAATAAGACAGAGGAAAGAAATAGGTTTTGACAGCTTTCCTAAAAGCAAGAAGGTCATCCAAAGAGCGAATGTAGGCAGGAAGTACGTTCCATAGTTTAGAGGCCAAGACCATAAACGATCGGCCACCCAATCTACATTTTTGAAATCGGGGGACAAGTGCCAGATTTTGGCCAGCAGAACGAAGGCTGCGCGAAGGGGTGTACGAGGACAAAAGGTGCTGAAGGATGATAGGGGTGTTAGATTTAAGAATTTTGAATGCAAAGCAGAGGGCCTTGAACTCTATGTGCCTGATTACTGGCAGCCAGTGCAGATTGAAAATTGTGCTACGGGCTGAGCAGAAGCGTGGCAGGCCCACCAGGGCCCTAGCTGCCGCATTCTGCACCCGTTGAAGTCGCAAGACTTCCGCCTGGTTGGCGCCCAAGAACAGTGAGCTCGCGTAATCGAGCCTCGATAGTACCCTAGCTTGGATCAAAATCTGGCGGGTGGGGGCATCAAAAAATTTGAGGATAGGCCTCAAGCCACGCAAAATGCCGAAGCACATGGATGCCACCTTCTTAGTGTGGAACGAGAAGGTTAGTTTGGAATCCAACCAGACGCCAAGATTTTTGAGTTCAGAGACAGGTTTTGGGGGAGGTCCCAGCTCCTTAGGCCACCAGCTAGCACCCCACAGATCAGGATGTTTCCCCAGCACCATCACCTCAGTTTTGAGGGCGTTGAGTTGTAAACAATTGGACGTAAGCCAACTAGCAACGGCCCTCAAACCATCCGCAAAGTTCGATGCCAGTTGGTCAGAGTCCCCGTTAAGAGCCACCACCAACTGGGTATCATCGGCGTATGATACCATAGTGAGACCCCAACTCTTCGCAACCTCCGCCAAAGGTTGAACGTAGAGGTTGAAGATAGTGGGGCTCAACGCCGAGCCCTGCAGGACTCCTTGAGTGATGGCGTGGGGCTTGGATCTGAACGGTGGCACTACAACCTGAAAGGATCGTTCTGAAAGGAACGATTGAAACCAATCCAACGCCCTGCCTGAAATACCAGCCTCACCAAGCCTTCGAATAAGAATGGTGTGAGATACAGTGTCAAAGGCGGCACTGAGGTCCAAGAGGACCAGTGCCGCCGTTTGACCTGCATCTAGTACAGAGCGGAGATGTTCAACCATGAATAGAAGTGCCGTCTCTGTACTATGTCCAGATCTAAAACCATTCTGTGTAGGATCTAGAAGATGTGCAGATTCCAGATGGTTTGTTAAGATGTTATTTACATGAGCCTCTGTAATTTTTGCCACCCAAGGAAGGAGGGAGATGGGTCGATAACTCTCCGGCTTCAACGGATCCAATCCAGGCTTCTTTATGATGGGCATGACGCAGGCAGCCTTCCAACTAGGTGGAACTGAACCGATGGTAAGGGATTGCTCCACTAGATGACGGATAGGAGGAAGGCAAAAGGACGCCGAGTCCATAAACTGGGCAGGTCTCAAAGGGTCATCCGGTGAGCCAGACTTGACCTTGGCCGCTAGGAGATTAAACTCCTGGTATAGAGAGAGAGGCCAAGCACAGAGAAGTACGCAATGTCAAGGTCGTACTGTCAGGGTCAGCTTTGGGAAAAGAGCGGTAGATGGCATTTACTTTTTACACAAAGAAGCTGGCTAACGACTCACAGTGGGCAAGGGAACAGATCTCCGTAATAGGAAGTCTGTTTACTGTGAGCTCCTTCAAGACTTTGAAAACCAGTTTGGACGGATTAGAGCTCGCCTGGAACTCCCGTGCATAGTAGTCAGCTCGGGCCCGGCAGACAGCTCTGTGGTATGTCTTTACGATGGCCAGGTAGCATACTTTCAGGTCTTTATCATAATTCTTCCGGATCACTGAAATAATATCGACTGACAAAATATCGACTTGCCAAAATATCGTGGACAAAATATCGACAGTCAAAATATCGAGTTTGTATCTACAAACAGGTAAGTACAAAAATATCGAGTTAAAAATATCGTTAACAAAAATATAGATGTAAAAAATATCGACTTTATTAAAAACAGTGTTAAATTAAATTAATATTAAATTTTAATTACTAAAATATACTTAAAACGACTTAAATTAAATTATAATAATTAAATAATAAATGAAAATAATAAAAATAATTTTTTTAAATCTTATGTGTTGACCCTGAACCCTAAAAATACCCCTTTACCCAAAAACCCAAAACTGACCCTGAACCCTAAAAATACCCCTTTACCCAAAAACTAAAAACTGACCCTGAACCCTAAAAATACCCCTTTACCCAAAAACTGAAAACTGACCCTGAACCCTAAAAATACCCCTTTACCCATGAACTGAAAACTGACCCTGAACCCTAAAAATACCCCTTTACCCATGAACTGAAAACTGACCCTGAACCCTAAAAATACCCCTTTAACCAAAAACTAAAAACTGACCCTGAACCCTAAAAATACCCCTTTACCCAAAAACTGAAAACTGACCCTGAACCCTAAAAATACCCCTTTACCCAAAAACTGAAAACTGACCCTGAACCCTAAAAATACCCCTTTACCCAAAAACTGAAAACTGACCCTGAACCCTAAAAATACCCCTTTACCCAAAAACTGAAAACTGACCCTGAACCCTAAAAATACCCCTTTACCCAAAAACTAAAAACTGACCCTGAACCCTAAAAATACCCCTTTAATTTAACATAATTAACAATTAATCTATTAAATTAAATTAATTACCAATTACATTTTAATTAAATACCATATATTATTTAATTACCAATTAATTAATTATTACTACCAATTAATAAATTTACATATTTAATTAATTATAATTAAATTACTTCCCACCCTATTCCCCTATAAACCCACAACCCGCTACAGAAAAGACATTATTTTAATTTACATAATTAGAAATTAATCAATTAAATTTAATTAATTACCAATTAAATTTTAAATAATTAACATATATTATTTAATTACCAATTAATTAATTATTACTACCAATTAATGAATTTACATATTTAATTAATTATAATTAAATTACTTCCCACCCTATTCCCCTATAAACCCACAACCCGCTACATAATAAAATGACACAATAATTAAAAAAATCATTAATTAAAAATAATTATAAAATAAAATGACACTTTTCACACATATTATTACATAAAAACACTATAAATAATTAAATATTATTTTAAAAACTATATTTTTTACTATCTAGATTATATACTTGGATATTTTCACTGTCTATATTATTTACAGTCGATATTACTTCACTTACCTTAAAAACGATATTTTGGCTGTCGATATTCTGTCTAGTCGATATTTTGTCCAAACGATATTTAAAACTCGATATTCTGTCCAAACGATATTTTGGAGTCGATATTATGTCTGTGCACCAATTCTTCCTCCATGCTCTTTCGGCTTGTCGGCAGGTAGCTTTAATACACCTGAGTGCCTCCGTGTACCAGGGATTAGGCTGAGAATGTCGATTCCTACTCCAGCCGGCTGGGATTAATACGTCAAGGACATTAACAATCCAAGCGCAAAAGATGGTATACCCAGTTGCAACGTCATCCGTGTGAGCCAGAGGTGTGGTGATCAGGAGACGATGGAAGTCCTCCAATTTGAGCTTTTTCCAGGGCCGCCTGAAAGATGTTTTATCAGGCTTCCCAATAGATTGTGTCACCATTGTGACAGAAAGCTCAATGAGGTAATGATCACTCCATCCCATGGGTCTAGGGGGTGAGACCTCGGCCAGTTGAAGGTTTGTAAAGACCGGATCGAGGATATGACCTCCCTCATGGGTCGGATGACGGACCAGTTGGGGTGGCTGTACTGCTTCAAGGTCGTCCAGCAGACCTCTAACCGCTGGTATCTCCATGGCATCGAAGTGTATATTAAGATCGCCGATGATGGTAATGTTGGAGGAGAGCAGAGAGAGAGAGCTTACCAGCTCATGAAGGGCTTTCCTGAAAGCACTGTCACTCCCTGGAGAACGGTAAATCATAAGACCTGACAATGTTTGATGCTGACTAATGCTGATGGAAAAATGGGCACACTCTGCGCCAGCCAAGTCCATAGGCTTCCAGGTGCAAGTGAAGCAAGTTTTAAAAGCCACGGCTATGCCTCCGCCTCTCCCCTTGCGATTTAGTGTATGAATTGCGTAGCCCGGAGGGAGGGCCAGATTAATAATGGCCGTATCCTCATCACCTAGCCAGGTCTCTGTCATGAAGAAGACATCAGGACCTTCTAAGGAGATAAGTTCATAAATATCTCGATGATGTTTCGACAGGGATCTGACATTATGGTGCCAAAGTTTAACGGCACTAGAGGGTGAAGATTCCTTCTTACGATGCGGCAGTACCTGGCTAGGGGCCATCGTCGGTGCCGATAGTTCCCACCATCCGCATGGGCAAGTATGAGGGCCGCACAGGGGATGCTGAGCCGAGTGCGAACAAGAGGGCAGACATCGTCTGATCAAATGAAGAGCCTGACTGGAATACTGATAAATCATATTTGCAGCACGATAGCGTCCTGCCGCGTCCTGCGTCTCCCTTGCGCGGACAAGCGCAGACGGGCAGGACTCTGGCAGGACTCAGGCTAAGCGAAGGCATCCAACTGCGCGTCCTGCTGCGCGGGAGGGAGCGACTTTAAATAGGCGCTCCAATCAGCTCTTAGCGCGCGAGTCCGCTCCAAGATGGCGGCTGCCGCCGGATCAAATGCCTCAATCCAAGATGGCGCCCACCAAAGTTCGCCCCCGGGACCCGGACCCACCAAAGTGGTGGTGCTTTGTGGCAAGAGAGCACTTTTTATATGCAGTGAGGGGAATGAGGAGCGCGAGCAGCAAACAAGATTTTAAAAATAGGGGTAAGCAAAACAGATTGTCAAACACAAATACAGAACGAGGAAATGCTAAAATACACAGCGCTAATGCAAGCGCGAGCGCAGCAATGTGGTAGCCAGTTCTGACACATTCCCAGGATTATGAAACCATGTAAATCTGGAAATGCATCAGGTCCCATGGGTGTTGCATGGGAACAACCATAGCAAAACCCATGGAACAACCCTTTCAAGCAGAGTAATGTGTTCTAGGGCCTATCCAAGGTCCCCATATAGAACCATATCACATGAAAATAATGATGTTTCTTTTTACTGTTTGCATCCTTGAGGGCATGGTATGTCAAACGTCTACTCTGTGCTTAAAACCCTCCCTGAAAATGTTGACCCTGATTTACAACTTAAAACTACCAATTGTCACCTCTCCTTCTATTCTCTGAATTCCCCTGTCTTTGCCGTCCATCCTCAGCATGCCTTCCCTCTGAGTCATGTACATGTTTGCCTCAATCTCTGTTATTGCATTTGTGCAAATTGCCCACACCTCATCTCAAAGCTTGAAACTGGTCCTTCTTGGTAAATTATATCGTGCAACCTAGCAATACCTAATGTACTCTAGCCCATCTACTGATTGCACTGGCCATCTGCATGAACTCTTATACCTACCCTCACTAAGGATCATGCCTAACCGATACTAATATTAATCCACCTCAAAGACACTTGAGTGGACATTGAGACATGGAATGGTCTCCTTGAGAGAATTAGACTAAACACTTAACCAGTCACGGCCCGTGGAGGGAGTTCCGGTGGGGCAGAGAGGTGGGGCGGGGGGTGCTAAAACCCGGAATATGGATAATTGGAGGTAAGTAAACAATGTCATTAATAAAACGAATTTCGTAGCGCGCGCGATGCAGGGCGCACTACGAAATTTGTTTTATTTATTAAATTGTTTACTTATCTCCAATTATCCATATTCAGGTTTTTAGCACCCCCCGCCCGCCTTCCTGCCGCACAGTAACTCCCTCCACGGGCCTCGGCTGCCCTTAACAAAAATAACCACTGGATTACCCACTTACCTTGACTCCCGAGCAAATTTCTGATTGGCATAAAACACTTCAACATCTTGTTAGGACTAATAAGCGGTACATAAATGTAATTGCAATACAAGGCACAATAAACGATCTGTCAACTTTCCGTAGTGTCTACTCCTAGACCTTCCATCCCCTATCAACTTATCAATAGATGTCAATGTAGAGCTAAAAGTCAGACAAGGGGTCAGCCCGAAGGTGTCATCTTGGGTTAAAAGGTGAGTGATCTCACTTCTGACAAATACCACTGATTCTGGTAGCACATTCGCTTGGTTTGTGAGTTTTCTCTTGTCTTTGTCACAAATGGCCATGACTGCAGTGCACAGAGACCACACAATGCCGCACACAGGGAATGAAAATTAGAGTGAACATTGCCTGTAATGCCTCTGAATTTTGTATTTAGGGGCAACCCTAAACCTTGCCTCCTCAGACAAGAAGAAACAAGAAAAAGAAGGACTGAAGAGCCGTGCTGAAGAATAAGAGGAGTACACAACTGACTTGGCTCCGGCCCTACCGGCCAGTCCCGACATTAACCTGCTACAGCGAAATCTCGGTGTGTCCTGCAGTCAGCAGCCCCCAAGAAACCGGCGGACCTGCCCTGCCTACCCAAACCAGACTTTGTCTCCTGTGAGCACCGGGTTTGCTCACCCACAGACTCTGAATCCGGACAAATCTGCGAGTTTGCACCACTGTGCACCCGACGCCCTCGGCCTGAGCTTGAGTGGCCCAACATCATGAGGAGGTCTCCCTGGTGATCCTGACCTTGGATCTAGTGATCCCTGACCTGCCTCAAGTCTCCAGCCGACACCTGCAGCCCCTTTTTGGAGGATTCCCCACAACCGCGATTGGATCTGGTAAGAAAACCCTGATGCCAAAAGATCCCCCTGCACCCGACATCCCACGGCCTTTTGGGGCAAAACCGTGTCCTGGCAGTGTCAGGCATCCCAACTTACCTCTCCAACTGGTGGCCACCACCAGAAGACTTCGTCCCCGAGGTTTCAGTGTTTGTTGCAACTGAAGAATCTCCATTTAAATCAACAGGGCACCCGATGCCAAAACAGCACCCTGCACCCTGGTGCCCATGTGCCGCTGTGGGTGCACCTTCTGTGCTAAATTGTATCCCCCTTTGCCTTGAGTCTAACGCCAGGAGCTTTGCTCCCACAACCTTGTGGCTCGTAAGCAGCCACCAACCAGAAAACAACTATCCCCCATTGGATAACATTGGGCCTCAGCACTCTGCACCCACCCCTCCTAGGGCCGCTGAGGGTCATTTGAGAGTGCATCCTTGACCCTGGGGGAGTCCTGGTTCTAACACCAGAATACTTATTCCAAAACCTAAGTACTTACCGTTAAACCGATAACAGTTTTCTCCCAAAGGATTGCATTGATTGTTTTTCTGTGAAAAATAATCTAAGTGTAGAGTTGGTTTGTATGAAAACTAACTTGAGAAGTAATCTGAAAAGTAACGTACAAAGTATTCATAATAGTAACTGAAAAGTAATTTTGACTGTTGACTTACCTGTACACAACCCAATTGCATTCTACTGCCTTTCAACAGTTTTCAACTGCATTATTCTTCATTAAAGGCATTGCAGGAAGCTGGCTCTGTATATACTATACCACAGTAAGTTATAGTGTGCACAGAGTCGAGTGGAACCCCAAAGGTAGGCAGAGGTAAAAGTAGATAATACCTAACTCTCTATTTGTGGTAGTGTGCGCAAGCAGTAAGGCTTTATCAGAGGGTAGTGTTAAGCATTTATTGTATGTTTAATCAAAGAGAACTAGTCTGTCAAGACGGGATGAGAAACTGAAAGCAAAATACAAGTGTTGAGGGGTCTATAACAATCCAGAAAATGCACAAGGGATTTAACTTAATTCAGAAGTGTACATATGTTGGGGTTAAATATTTTTTTATAGGTAATTATTATACGTTTTTAAGTATGAATACTCATATTAAAATTTCAGTTTTTCTGTCTAAAAAAGAAACAATACAATAATTGTTTGCTAAAATATTAGGAATGAGATGCAGCAGGAATAGCAGAAAAGGCTGGGGAGTATATTAAAAATAATTGGATAATTTATTACTCAATCAATTTCTTTAAGTATTAAAATAAATATTTTTAATAAAAATGTGTAAATATCATTCTATGAAAATTATTTTAAGTTGGATATTAGGGATATTGGGGAGTAGGCATTTGAGTGTATTCATTATTGAAACATTTATTTGTAAACAAGCAGCTAATTATATTTATTTTTGGATTTTATACTAGCATTAAACAATGAGAGTGTTTTATCTAAATATATGTTTTTTTATTCAAAAGTTGCATTATAAAAAAATGTTAAAAGAATTGGCTTGGTAGTTTGGTCTGCCCTGTTCCCATGATGCACTGGGCCAGGGACAGACTAATTTGCATGTAGCCAGGTTCTGAGCTGGGATGGTGCAGTGAGCTAAAAAACGGTGATGGATCAAGCCCTGATCTGTTGACTGGGTATGAGTGTTCTGTTTAATTCAGATACTCTGTCCATCACCACCCCCTTTTCTGAATCGTTTTGTCCACCATAAGCGTGGAAGGGTATACTCAGATGTGAGTCCCTTGCTCATTGCACCATCAGGATTCAAGCAAGCCGGGTCGAAGACGGCTGTAATGCCAGAAACCGGTCCCCAGAAGCTTGTTTCCTTCCCAGTATAAGAATTGGCTTGGTAGTTTGGTCTGCCCTGTTCCCATGATGCACTGGGCCAGGGACAGACTAATTTGCATGTAGCCAGGTTCTGAGCTGGGATGGTGCAGTGAGCTAAAAAACGGTGATGGATCAAGCCCTGATCTATTGACTGGGTATGAGTGTTCTGTTTAATTCAGATACTCTGTCCATCACCACCCCCTTTTCTGAATCATAAGAAAAGTAGGTAATTAATAACATTAAAATATTTCCTTTTACGTTCATTCAAATACTACTTCTGAAATAAAAATGTATTCAAATGTACTGCATTTTTAACTGATAATATTAAAACTAATTTTATTAGCACATAAATGAATACAATTAAAAATGCAATTTTTTTTCTTTTTTCTTCGAAAATAAATATATATTTAAAAATGCAGAAATTAATAAATATATATAAACATTTATTTAATAATCAAATGCATTTTAAATATATAGTGCATTTTATAAAATGTACTACATCTTTAATTAAGATTTTTTTAGATTACATATCCATTCTTTTCCATTATTCTTTATGGAACAAATTATCTTTTTATTCTTTTATCACTGCTATTAACTTAAGCGTCATTTACGTCATTACAAGGAGTAAATGCACTTTGTGAATACCAAAAGTCATAAAGTTACACTTTCGTCTCACTTTACCTTTGAGAATCAAGCCCATAATCTCCAGCTCAGGATGTTTTTGTATCTCTGATAATATAGCGTGTGAAAAATGGTAAAGAAAACATCCTTGAATTTGTATACCAGGGTATCCTTTGTTTATTGTAGAAATCATGTCAATTTTGAAGTCAAATTTAATTTTCACAAGCCTTTTATTCATTTTTCTATAGCAATTGTTAGAAATTCATAGTATATAGAAAATTAAAATTCCTTGTCTGGCAGACATGCATGCATAAGTTACATTGTAGAGTTATACTTTTTGTATAAATAGCGTACTTTTGGGTAAATGGATTCGGTGGTGTTTTAAATGTACTATCCATCATCCAAGTTTCACCCTTTTCTGGTGTTATAAAACTGTGAATAGTGGCATAGATTATTATTGTTTCTGAGGACTGTGGTTGCCTTGTAGCAAGAAAGGTTCATGTTTAAATATTTCTCTTAGTAAGGGGGTATGAGAATATTGCTAAAAGTGTTTGGTTGGTAAAGGAAATGCCTTACTCATCTTTCATACGTTCTACATTTGGGATGATTTGCTAGTCTTCAGCAGCATGCTTAGCAATGTTGCTAGATACCTCCTAACATAAATCTGCCCACTGGAGATGCTTGCAAAAGAATATATTTGTTGCACAATATCCCTTACTTCTAGTTCAGTTGCAGAGGTAGAGCGGTTATGTTTAGTTGTCCTTTCAGTAGGTCCCCAATGGTAAAAGCCATGTGCCTCTACAAGTACTGAAATAGTACCTTGCACATCTCCAGTGGGCCCTGAGCTCAGTGCTTCAGTCCTTACAATAAATGTAGGCTTGGAATTTAAATAAGTGATTTCCTCTTTTTGATTGAACACAACTTGCATGTGACATATTTTGCATTAAAACTTGTTTTGAAAATGAAAAAGACTAATAATAACCTATTTAAACATTAAATGACAATTATTAATGTTATTATTAAGGGGCAGATGTATCAAGCTTTTTGCGACTCGCAAAGGCCGAAATTCACAGAATTTCGGCCTTTGCGAATCGCAAAAGGTATTTTTGCATGTTTTGGCATGCATCAAAAATTCGCAAAATAAGAAGTAGCAAAAATTTGCGATTCCTTATTTTGCCATAGCATTTAAGGAATTGCAATTTTGCGATTCGTTAAATGCTATGTATGAAGCATTTTTGAATTGCAATTTCTGTTTAAGAGTTTGCAAATTACCACCAAGTTGTAGTTGATGGTAATTTGCGAAGTCTTTAAAAAATGCACAATTTAGCATTTTTGATGGTGGCATGTGACTCACACACATTCCCATAGGGCATGTATGTGTGCCATATGCACACACATGTACATTTCAGGGGTGCAGCAGGGTGTCTTTGAGACACCTCTACACCCTTGAAATAATTCTCAAATTGCGAATCGCAAATTGCGAATTCGCAATTTGAGAATTACTTCACACTCATTCCTATGGGTCTCCTGGCCCATAGGAATGCATGGGAAATTATTCCCTATTTGCGAATTCGCAAAATGCGAATTCGCAAATAAGGAAGATTAAGGAATCGCAAATAAATATCGATTTTGTTCATACATTCCATTTTGCGAATTCTAAATAGTGATTCCTTAAAAATCGCTATTTAGGAATCGCAAAATGGAATCTTTACTAGTGAAGTTGATTTTTAAATGTAAAATTGTCTTCTGCAATGTTCCATTTTCTGTAGGAAAAGATTGTTTTGATTTTATTCTGTGGAAAAAAGGGTATTTCATTCAGTTTTTTTAATATCACCCTGAAAAAATGATTGCTTTCATACTTTGGTAATCATACTTTACAGGTGGAATTCATTATTAGTTTGTTTGCTTCTGTTCCTTCAAATGCTGTCAGGGAAATACTATTATAGGCTAATTGTGTAGATATGCATTAGGTATTTACCTTTTTCAAGGTTGCAGTTGCTACTTGTGTCTCAAAATGTTTTCCAGTGTCTTCACCACATTTTTAATAGATTTTATAATACAATCACATACACACAATAATGATTCTAAACTTCACCTAAAAAATATGCTAGTGTTTACTTGTTTCTTTTATTCATTTTTAGAGAAAAACAAATATATTTTTACCTCAATTGTCAAATAATACTTCTGATAAAAGCACTGACTGTAGTATTTCTCGGAATACTTTTCAATGAACTAGTCTTTATTCTTTGCTCTCTAGGTACATTAAAAAATATATACATAATTTACTAGACAAAAATATTTAGCACAAGGTAGCACATTTTTTAAATAAACATTGTTTTTTTTTTAAATATTTTACAGTGTTCTTACCTTGTTCAAATGCTTGGTGACAGCATCATGTGAGGAACTGGACTGTTATGTGCACTTCTCAGAGACAGTCACTACATTTAAAATTGAAAAATCCCTAGAAATATGCTGTAAAAATCTAATTCTTTTATGGGTAAATGTGTTTTTGGTTTAACAATTTTAATGATATGCTTGACCGTCTAGTTTAATATATGTAGGGTCCCACATTTGTGTGCTAATTTTTTGTTACGTCTTAGGGGCCCATTAGTATGTCGGGCGGATCACCACCGCCTGCATGACGGGGCGATCCGCCCGACATTCTCTCCCGCCGCATGCCATTTCCCCCCACCATATTACTATGGAGGGTCGGTGAGTCGACCGGGCGGAAAACGTTTTAATATGGTGGCGGTGTCTGTTAGACACTGCCATCCATATTATGCTGCATGTGGGGGTTTGCCGTTGCTGCCACGGAAAGGGATGGGGTCAAATTGGGGGACAAAGTCCGCCTGCCATCCTAATGATGCCCTTAGTGTCATTCAGACGTTTCAGGAAAAGTTGTTGACAGATTATTAAAGAATGACGAAAAATAAAAATGTGGGTAAAAATAGATTTGCTCAGTAGGAACATGACTAGTAAGTTCCACTTACATGAAAATATATGTAATTGTGGAATTGTGTAATTGTGGATTAAATTGTGTTGCAAATGCATGCAGAGTAAACAGTGAATTGTAAAGTCTGCTATTCCATGGTGGTGTCTGCTTGTATTTGTGACCGGGGTCGACGGACACCCAGAGGAACCTACCAATACCAAACAATTTTGAAAACATTATACATAACATAAACCAGGGTGATGTGACTTCCAGGAATCCCATCATATCAGTAAAAACAATGATAATGTCTTCATTTATCTGTAGTAGAAAACTATGGAACTTCAACCAAATGGTAAATGTCTTACCATTCACAATTCTCCTGATAAAAATGAAGGGGCTGATTGTCCGACCACCATCGCATCGGGGATGGGAGCGCCCGACAAGCTGTCCGCGGTCCCGCGCCCAAAATTACAATGCAACCGCCTTCAAGGCGGTCGCAAAGTGTACTTTTTGTATTGCGGCGTGTGCTGCTGGCTGCAGTTCAAAAAACGCACATTGTGCATATGCCTGGCAGGCACCAAGCAGATCATACCACATGGTGCAGGGATATGTAGTGAGAACCATAAGTGCCCCCAAAACCCAACACTGAGGCTAGGGGAAAAAGGGGTGCCTACTACGGGCCCCCAATGTCCCTTTCTTACAGTCTTTTCATGGCAGGTAATCTGCCATGAAATAGCTGGTGGGGAGGGACGTCATAATCTGCCACCATTGTAGGGATCGGAGTGCCCTCCGATGATCCGAAGGGGATCCGTGGCGGTCGGTCTCCGTGAATGCCAACCATCTGCTCGCCATCCCAATGTGGCAGCCGTATAACATGCTTAGGATGGCAGTGAGACCCCCACTGACAGGCTGTTGATGGCGGTTTCACCTTCATCCTAATCAGGCCCTATATCTCATATGAATCACTGAGTCTACTACAAAGAACAGGAATAGGCTGAAGTTATTACCATATAATGACCACATTATGTTGCTTTCATATAGTCACATAAATAGGCATGTTCTTTTTAGCCCTGTCACTGTGTCTCTAGCCCCAGCAAAAAGTAAAAGGCTGTTTGATTTTTTTTAAACAAGAGAAAATTCAAACATTGTCTCTCTCCTCACTGAGGCACAGACGCAGGAGCATATGTCTGTGCACCAAAACGGAGCCAGACATGTCTGGTATTATTTTTATAGGGAGAAGTTTTTATGATAGGACATTTACCATTTAGTTGAAGATCTATGAAAAAGTCTAAATAGAATCAGGATTCTTACTGTGGCATAGAACTGTGTGTGTATGCCCGAGAAGTGACTCATGCACTATTTGAGTTTTTTCTTAAGCTAAATCCAAACAGTATCTAGATCTTTGCTGTGGAGCTCCTTCATTTCATAATGCTTCTTTTGAGCATAGAAACATTGTGAATTAAAGGAGATATATGAAATTCAATCAGAACGTTGAGATAGGATGCCAAGTGATTAGGAATAATCATAGTCCATCCCCTTCCAATCCCTGATACAATTTTTCTGTTAGGGTGGTGAGCAGTGGGCAAAATCATTTCTGATGAAGAAGTTTTTGCCCTAGGATAAAACCTCTGTGTTTATTGTTTGTATCCATACCCAGGGCCAGACTGGCAATGCAGGGCACCGGGCAATCCCTTGGTAGGCTGCCAGGGGTGGGGACCTTTTTTTTTTGGCAGGGGGCCGGTTTTGTTGCTGGGGCCGATTTATTTGGTCCGACCGTCCTTCCCAACTTCACCAATAGATATCACTACCAGGCCCAGTAGTGACTCTGTCCGCTCTCTATTGCGGGTGCAGGCGTACTAATAGCGCATCCAGAGCACACATTCCTTTTCGCATTTTTCTGGTCCAAGCGTTTCCCTAACATGGATTCTCACACCGAGGTGGGTACATCTCCAGAATCACTTATTGTGATGTTTAGCTCACTTTCTTTTTGGTATTAGACACTTTATCTGAATGTTAGATTTCTTTGTTTCTCCACTTCCACTGTGTTTTGGCTTATTTGCGCCTTTGCTGTTTGGAATAATCTGACAGCTTCATGAGCTACTGTTTGATATCAATTACTATATATATCAACATAATCTGGTATTATATACTTTTTCGGGCCTACATAAATGCGCATCCCGAACATCCATTTTTTTCTCTCACTTTTGCTGGTTCTAACATTTCCCGGACTTGGATTTTGACACCGGGGGTTATTCTAGCTTCAGAATCACCAAATGCACTTTTAGCTCACTTGTTCTGCTTTCAGCCCTTTATCTGAACGTTTTAATCTGTTTGTACCTTTGCTGTTTGGAGTAATTCGACAACTTCATGTGCTTTGTGTACTGTTTGATATCACGGGGATCCGCAGCGAGGGTAGGCTAGAAAGCAAGTTGCCGCCATGCTTCTGAGTGGAGCAACTTCATGCTCCCTTACACCCCCGTTTGGCCGTAGCTCCTATACTAACGGGTTTCTAAAAACGCCCAGTATAGGACTACTAGGGCCCCACAACAGGCTACCTTCAATAATCTTTTGACCCTGACTGTAGTTGTGCACCACACTTCACATAGGTCCTGAAGAAGTGCAACCCGACTCTTTCCGAACAATCAGGCACAAAACATGTCGGTCCCACTATCGAGACTGCCCGCTAGGAACATTATATTCCCATAGGGCGTTCATCCCTACTTTTTAATTAGGCAGGATCTACCTCAACCATTAAAAATTATTGAGTGTTGGACTGACCCTGACCTATTTTAAACCACTACCCACGTGCACACAACCCACCACGGTCCTCACACCCGCATGCACCCAACGGCTTCCTAAAAAAGATCTCTGACAAAGAGCCCCGGAAATGGTGAGCCCGTCGAGCATTGCAGCCCCGGCCCGATGAGGAGCAAGGCCCAATGATGAAGCATGACACCTTTCGGGGTGTGTGAGGGCAGCAAAATTACAAAAGCTTTGTCTTTTTACCTTTCCCCCTCAACCCCCTTTTAGGAACTGAACTGCCCTTCGCATCATGATATCACTTTGTGCACATACCAACATATTATTTTTGTATTGTTTTCAAGTTTAGCTCATGTTCAGGGCAAAGGCTTTGTCCTGAACATGAAAGTCTGTTTTTTGGGACGGAGTCTGATCCAAGTTGGATTACCGAGTTTAAACAGATACTGCCAACAACACTTGGCAGTCAGCCTGGTCGGCATCTAGTTCAATCCTTACATCAGAGTTGTTGTTGTTGTTGTAGTCCGCATTGTTTCCTGAATTAGGTTAGATGTTTCAATTCGGTGTCAAATTATTGTATGGTGCACATGGATTTTTCTTGTATCTAGATGTCATTGTGGTTGTGCAGTCAGTATTCACACTCAACAACCGATTTAGTGTGCTGAGAGACAGCGCCCTTACCCGGCTGCTAACACGCTGCCTGATTTTGCATTCGCTGCAGGAAGTGTGCTTCATATTCAAGGCACACAGCGACAAGAAGATGTGCTGTACCTGTGCGCATGGGTGCTTATGTGTGACGTTTACATGCTTTCTGGCTTGGGTGCTTATGTGTGCTTCTTCCATAGTTTCTGGCCTCAGTGACCTGGAGGCTCATGTGTGACTTTTCCATGCTTACTGGCCTGGGTGCTCATGTGTGACATTTGCATGCTTACTGGCCTGGTGTGACCACCAGGCCTGGGTCAGTACCTAGGTGCTTATGTGTGACATTTCCACAGTTTCTGGGCTCAGTGGCCTGTGTGCTCATGTGTGACATCACATGTCAGTGCTTTAAGTGTGACAACGTACAAAATAAAAAAAATCAGAATGTAGTTTTTATGCTGTAAAGTTGTGACGTTGAAACAGTCTTAAAAAAAAGCCTAAAATGCATAGCATTTTTGGTCGAAAAATCAAGAGTGGCCCGCAGGGTGTTGTGGTCATCACAGTACGGCCCCTTAAAGAGTCCTGGGCAGCAATGTATGCAATTTCAATCTCTTTTACACCTACCCAGGGAGTAATCTGCAGGTTGGAATTTCACTCTGTAATGTGCTATATCTGAGTATGTCCTATGGAGTGGACTCTATTCTTCACACCATGCCTCAGCCTGACTCTGTTCAATGAAGCAGTTTCTCCTTCTGTTGAGATTTTAGCTTCTATACAGTTTCTCTGAGTCTGTCCTAGGAAACACTCTCTTAAAGAGTTTTGATCACTCAACATTGTGCAGTCTATTCACACAAATTAATGCAAAGTGCAATTGAATATAACACTTGTTTGAGAAGAAGTATGTTATGTTTTTACAGTGTTTCATATTAAGGGTTTGCACATTTTCATGTACACTTTTTACTCTGAACCTTTGCACAATTGTTTGAAGTCAAGTGCGTTTTTAAGTCTTTATGCTATGTTATATGAAGAATAAATTGGTTATATTTAAATTCATGTTTCGTGCTCAACATTTCATTTTTCAGTGTTCTCTGTATGAATGTCTGTGACTTATGACTGGGTATCCTGGTGCTCCATTAGGTAATCATTTAATATGCTTTAAAAGTTAATAATATATAATATGTAATTAAAAATGTGTTGAAAAATGCTTTGCTTTGCCCTTTCTGTCTCCCAAATTTTCTTGGAGGGGACAAGTTCAACCCCCCAAACTCCCCCTAGTAGTGGTTGCTCGCTGCGCTTGCTCGCAACACATCATGTGGGGGCTTTTCTCACTTTTATTTTGTTCTCTCTGATTCACTACTTGTGCCTATTTTTGGTGCTCTCTGAAGAATGTCTGTGGGTACATATGACTGGGTGGGTAACCTGGTGCTCTTGAAAGTCATCATCTACTATTTACTGTGCTTTGAAAGTTGATACAATTGAATATGTAATGAAAAAATGTGCTGTAAAATTCACCAATTTGGTCTGTTGTTTTCCAAAATTTTCTTGGGGGGAGAACCCCCTCCAAATCCCCCTAGTAGCGGTCAGGCTCACTCGCTGCGCTCGATCGCTACGCGCCGAACGGGGGCTGGTCTGGCAAACTTTGCAAGGGCTGCTTTCAGTTCCCAGTCCAGCCCTGTCCATACCTGCTACTCTTTCATTATGTCTGACCTCTCCATCGCCGACTACCTTTAGAGATCAAGCTTAGTATGCTGTTTATCCTCAATGTTGTGTCCTTCGTTCATAAATGTTAGCTCCATTATACCCTTGGTTCCATTCGAGTAGAGTGCTCTGATACCCTGTAGGGTCACGTTCACTCTATACAAAACTTTATAAATAAATAAATTAGTAGGAGGAACTTGACTTGTCTTGCCACCCTCTCACCCACCCCCATCCCTGTAACCCAAAAAAAAAAAAACAGAGGATTGAGGTAGTGGGCATGGATAGGTAGGAGCTGGGGGCAGCAAATGCTGCCCTTGACCTGGGGGCAGTAAAAGCTGCCCTTGACCTTTCCTCACCAGCTGGATCCTTGTCTGGACATGGGTACATCCAATATGTGCATGACATCAATCAATCAATCAATCAATGTATTTATAAAGCACACTACTTACCCGTGAGGGTCTCAATGACACGGAGGGGAAAGGTGTGCCGCTACTGCTCGAAGAGCCAGGTCTTGATGAGTCTTCTGAAGGTGAGTAGGTCTTGGGTCTGCTGTAGGTGGGTAGGGAGGGTGTTCCAGGTGTTGGCTGCGAGTAAGGAGAAGGATATGCCGCCGGAGGTAGTCCGTTGGATGCGTAGGACCGCGGAAAGGGCGAGGCTGGTGAGTGGGGGTGTACAAGCTGAGTCGGCCATTGAAGTAGACTGGTCTGGTGTTGTGGAGGGCTTTGTGTGCGTGGGTGAGAAGCTTGAAGGTGATCCTCTTTCCGAAGGAGAGCCAGTGTAGGTCTCTCAGGTGAGGGGTTATGTGGCTGTGGCAAGGGACATTGAGGATCAGCCGGGCAGAGGCGTTTTGAATGCATTGAAGTCGTTGTAGGTGCTTAGCCGGGATGCCTGCATAGAGTGCATTGCCGTAGTCCAGTCTGCTGCTGACGAGGGTCTGGGTCACCGTTCTTCTTGTTTCAGTAGGGATCCACTTGTAGATCCTGCGAAGCATGCAGAGGGTGTTGTAGCAGGAGGAGGAGACGGCGTTGACCTGCTTCGACATGGAGAGGGAGGAGTCGAGGATGAATCCCAGGTTGCTTGCATGGTTGGTGGGTGTCGGTGCTGTTCCAAGCGTGGTCGTCCACCAGGAGTCGTCCCAGGCCGAGGGGGTGGTTCAGAGGATGAGGTTGGTTTTGGCGGTTTGCGGGTCGTTGGTGAGGGAGATGATCAGCTAGGTGTCGTCAGCGTAGGAGATGATGTGGAGGTTATGCTGGCGGGTGACGTGTGCGAGGGGGGCCATGTAGACGTTGAACAGCGTCAGGCTGAGGGACGTTCCCTGGGGTACGCTGCAGATGATGTCAGTGGCTTTGCAGCAGAAAGGCGGACGCTCTGGGTTCTGCCGGAGAGGAAGTATGTGGTCCAGTTCAGGGCCTTCTCTTGGATTCTGGTTTCTTGGAGGCGTGTCTTTAGTGTGCTGTGACAGACCGTGTCGAAGGCGGCTGACAGGTCTAGGAGGATGCGGGCTGATGTTTCGCCATTGTCAAGTTGGATCCGGATGTCGTCTGTTGCTCCACGTAGGACCTGGATCCCCCAGCATGCTCCCCCTCCCTCCTGATAACTTGTCCACCCACATTCAAATCATCGACAGAGATTCTTGTGGGTGTAAAATGGCCATGTTTAATATTTGACATTTCATAAACATGACAAGGCATTTCAAATTCATTATTTACAGTTATCAACACAACTTTATTATTGACTTTCAAGATCTTCTTTAGCAAGATTCTAATCCTCCAGCACTAAGGGGCCTTCCAGCTTGCATCTTCCATGCAGAGCATCCACGCAAGGCGCAACCCACCCGCGTCCATAAGGAGTGGGCCCCAAACCTCTGATCCTTGTCCGCCCTCTCCAGGGGCCCACCCTCAGACCACCAGGCTGACCAGGGACCCAGGAGGCTCGTAACCTGTCGCCCGCAGCCTCCCCAGCCGGGGCCATATTTTTCAGCGGAGAGCTTACCGTCTCCCCCCTCAGTGCTGGCCTAGGGAGTACCCAAGGCGGACTCCCGTCCATTCCGTCGGTCACTTTTACTGTTCCAAGGTCTTTCTACCACCACAAAGGTGACCCGGGCCCACAGGTCCGACAACTTCCCCACCTGCGCTCTGAATGAAAGACCAGAATCCTCTAATCCAGGCCTCTGTACCACTGTCTGGTAACTGCACTCTATTATTGTGGTACTTCCACTTACCGGAGACCCTTCGGTGTGGAATGTGACACAAGCGGCCCTTCACTGAGCCCGACCTGGCCCATCTCACAATGGCAGATAACTGCACTCTATCCAAGTGATACATCACCTCACCGGAGACCATTCGGTGTGGAACGTGACACAAGCGGCCCTTCACTGAGCACAACCTGGCCAATTCCTCCTTGTGCCGCCTCACCAAGATATTCCAGGCTCTTGCCAGCCCTCCGGGGCCGCCAGTCTCGCCACCGAAACTCCGTCCAATTCAAGCCTACCGGCTTCACCACTCGCCGCTGTCATAGTCACATTGTATCGTGACGCACGACCGAGTGCCCCAGTACCCACACCACCTTTGCGGGCATTCTACTGATCAGGAGAGAAATAGAAAAGTCAAGCATGGTCCTTGGAAAATCATCAGCATTCTTGTCACAACCATTCCGGCCGCATGTGTCTCTTATAACTGTGCAGTCCCAGTCCTGCTAATGCTAAACCAAAACCGCTTCCAATGGTACTGCACCCAACAGTCGCCCAGCTCATGTAAAAACCTGAAAACCTGGGCCTGTCCCATTCCTGCTGGGCACCTGGCCAAGTATGACCGCATTCCGTTCACCGGGCACTGTAGGGCACTCAGCCCCCCTCTCCCCCCAACGGCAGGGGCTAGATTGTGTAACCCAAGCATAGGGAATGTACTGCTATACTCGCAATACTGGTTCTAAAGTACCATGAATGTATATATGAACCGTATTCCAAAGTAATACTGTCAAGCATTATATGGTCTCTAAACCATCCGTTGTTTAAACAACATAAGTATATACCATGATAACAGATGGCCAAAAGTACTCCGCCAGAGCATCTAATATACGCCTACCCTGGTGAACCTAATCTAAGTCTAGTACGAGGGAAGGAGTAAGTGAGGAGTAGCTTAGTTTTAGTAAATCTCTGCCAAGAATCTATCCCAGGATTCTCTGCAGGTTTAATCCACTCTGTACTTTTGGTTTAGCAGGAGGGAGGTCCTGTATCTCCCTTTTGGAACTTGAATTACTAAGCCACCCGCAAAGGTGGACCGGAAACACCGGAGCTGGATTTCTGAGAAAAGACAGCATCACTCAGTCCGTCAACTGGCGGGTCGGCAACCGCTGAAGGCAGGTTTCTCTAAGAAACCATTGTTGATTCTTGCAGCTGAGTGGAAGCCACCATGCCGTATTTGGTCTGCATCGGCCCAGTACGAATAAGGTAATGGTTTCTATGTCTATATAAGGTAATGATACTTTATATCTACATAAGGGCCTGAATCTGGAAATTACGACGGGGTCCTAAGATCAGTTACAACACTAGTGTGTTCATATCCTGAGAGCCCCTTCGCCGGGGTGAGTGGACCTCGGTCCCCCTTCAAAACATCCTGGGTCGGGGCCCACTGCCTACAACTGTAAACTAGAAGTGAGGTTGAAATAATTTAATTGACGGGAAGGAGGTCTACACTTCCTATAATGCATTAGATTGTTAAATGACACCCTGCATTAGAAGATGGTGTCCTTGATGAGAGGGAATCATATGATAGCTTCTTAGCTATGGTGCACTGGAAGAGGAAGGGAAGCGCTCAGGAGGCTCGCATCAGACATATTACACTTTAGGAGAATCCCCCACGGCTCTTACAATGACTCCCCATTAGGGGAACCCACTAAGGCTCTTACCATGACTTCATTTTAGGGTCACCCACTATGGCTCTTACCATGACTCCATCTTAGGGTCACCCACTGTGGCTCTTACCATGACTCCTTCCTCAGAGTTGGGCAGGCGATGTAGATGGAGGACTGTAGTGAGGCCCGTGAGATCGACCTAATGTAAAAACGCCCCACAGGGGCATGCAAAATTGACATGAAACTCACTGCTATTTTGCATACGAGAATATACAATCTTCCGGATGTATTTATTATACATCATACAATTTTAATTTTAAGCTTGCCCCCTTCTAAACATCCTGGGTCGGGGCCGACTGCAACGTGTACCCTCAACTTATGCCCAGAAAACTGCCAATCAATCACAACTCTCTCCCGCTGGCTGGAAACAGAGACCAAAACCACACAAGAGCTGGGCCACACCCTAGTGCAGCAAGTGCACTGTCAAACTAGCGGGAGGAATTCCGGACAGGCCCCAGGCATTCGATGCCACCCAGATGGACGAAGCAATGCACTCCACCCAATTCCAATTATTTGTCGAAAGGGCACGCGGCCAACCGACATTCAAAAGGTGAGCTCCAGGCATCGTTCGAGCAAACCTGGTGCCCATATGGCCCCACTCCTCTACAGCCTGTCAACTGTCTCTCTGCGCTGCCACAGGCACGCTCGGCGACATTCGGAAGGTGAGATCCAGCAACCGTTCGAACACAAATCTGCTGCCCTTGAGGCGCCATTGTAAGCACCATCCCCATGCAACACTGCGTGTCTCGACGTGCCACTGAACACTGATAACCTCAGACGCGGTGCAAGCGACTTGAAAACCAAGCACACCTCCTGTGAGCAGATTTCGCGAAACCTCCCTGTGCCCGTGATCTCCCACCTTTTGCCCCTCCTGACCAGCGAGGCCCAGTTGCACTCGCAAACACTCATAGGTGAGGGTCAATCCTCCCAACGGCCTTGTACTCATCAACACACCCTGTAGCCCTGCAGCACTTGTGACCACACCCCATGGTCCTCTCCAATCAGCAACACACTGGCACGTGCGGGCTCGCTGTACAATCACCCCCCATAGCCTCGTTGTACTAGTAAACACCCCCACCTTGGGGCCACTGCGAAACAGACAATGTGGTCTCTTTGTACCCGTAAAAACGTACATCCTGATTTGATGGCCACCCTCACGGTATGCTTACTTTGCCCACCGAACCAATCGACCAGGCCGCATTGACCTTCAACTCAGTGGCACAGCTTCATTTTTGTGCATCGGAAGCCCGAGGCGGCAGCTGCACCACGATTACCGCTGCACTCCCCCGCTCAGAGAGGAGGGCATCTCCCTCCCTGCACCTGGGCCCATGACACCATAGCCATGCCAATGCCTCTAGTCGCGCCAAACAGTGCTAGAGTTTGCCAAGTATTCAAACACATGAAACTCGACCAGCACTATCCGTACACTCTGCTTGACCGATGAGACCCAAACAACACCCGACGAGGACAGCTCAACCACGTACAGAGTTTCCGTAGGGCATTCAAAGAAATAATTGCTCGTGCACACTTTAGCCCTGGGTCTGGACACACAACTGTCGCAAACTACTTAGATTTGACCATGAATGCACCCATTCGAGGAAACTGGGCACACCACCCTGGGACCTCACTCATAAATTACCGAGTGACAAATAGTCTCTTGTTGCACTAAAAAGGTGGCATACTACCCACCGATCATTGTCAAAGATTCCACCAAGAAACGCCAGTGGATCTGCCTCCAGCCCACCCCGAAATGTAAACATTTTTTAAATAGCAAAGCCGATATGTTTAAAGTGTGTCAAGGTGCGGCACCTCTACTTCACGAGAAATGCAATTGGAGCATGCCAGGATAGCAAAGTGAACAAACAAACAAGACTGGCTCGTGACCAGAGAACAGGAAACTTCGGGAAGTTCCGAAGGGCAGCCACACTCACCCTGCTTTAAGCGAATTTCATATTAATCCAAAACTCACCATAAGACACGCGTGAGGCATAGCCCAGTCAACACCGTGAGTTAAAATTCACACTACACCGCAGCGATCCCGGCACCCTGCATTTTTGCTTGCAGACATATTTCCCCATGCACAGTGAGAGAGCGCAAACTGAACGAAATGTATGAGTACGTCAGAATTACGAGTAGTATGCACAAATCATAAGGAGAAATGCTATGAGTGCTGAAATTATATTCACATATACTTCGAAATGTGTATTTAACAGAGATTTCATATAGACGTGGAACTAATGCAGAAATGAGCGAAAAATGTATAACCTTATTAGACGTGATAAATCATAGTTCATGTTATGTAGCTGCTAATGGAAAGAATGCCATGATGCAATGCACAGAAAAAGACAGGCCGCATGGCCAGGCTAGAAGGGATTAGAAAGGTACACATTTCATTAACATGGACTGCACTAATGTTACAATGATTTTATTATTGGTTAGATTTATATTCCATAGATGTGTTTTATTATTCAAGAAATGATGCTAACATGTTATTTTAGTTTAATTGCTACAAGAAGGGTTGTAGGCCTAAAATGATAAAAGGGGTTTAAATCTGCACGTACGGGTACAGGCCGACTTGTGTCAGGAAATAAGTTGCAAACTTCTGTTAGAAGTCTCTGAAGATGGGGATTCAGCTACGGATGTCTGTCTGCAAATGTGAGGGGGTTCCAATTAATAATTGGATGAATAGAGTCCTGTTCAAGAGACTGATGTAGACATGTAGGAGGATTCCGGAATGTTTGGGGGTATCGGCGGGCCGGAGAAGAGTCTGAGAAGCAAGGTCAACGCTAACGCACGAGGCCCAGAGGAAAAACATCATGGAAAGAGCCAGAATTGAGACCACGTGATGGGCGTCTCGCGAGGGGCGTCTCGAATGTTGTTGTGTTTTGTATTAGGGACAGCACCCCTGGGTGGAGTTAGAGCAGATGCCTGAGGACCCTAAAGAGAGCGGATGGGTAGGCAGAGAGGGGTCATGACTGGAGATCATAGGTTTCACCAAGAGATTAAGAGTGGGTGATCTTCCTAGGAAGTCATTCACAGCTGACACCTTTTGATAGGCTGAGATTTTGTTAAGTAGGGATACCATCCAGAGCAGGGTAGGGACAGCCTAACCTGAATTTTGATTCCTGCTGTAAATGACGGAGAGATCACAATACGTGTCTATGCTTGCAGCCCTTTTGATTTTAGAACTAGTCTTGGTTGTTTTCTTTGCCCGTCTGAGGGCTTTCAGAGAGCACATGTATGTAGTGGTGCCCGTATATCTTTTGAATCTCATCTTGAGATGCCTGTATTTGCAGTTAACCTTAACCTTGTAATAAATCTTTAAACTTAGAAGTAGTTTGTGGTTTTTCCGAGCAGAGTCCATTACTGATTGAACTAACCTGGTAAGAGATGCACCTTCTTCCCTCAATGACAGGCAATAAAGGTTCAGTCGACCAGAACGGGGTTTAGATAAAGAGTGATAAGATAGCGATCAAAATCCCGCCCCCGCAGTTGGTAGCAGAGGATGGTTGCCTTCTTGAGGAAGGTGATCTAGGCCAGGTTAGATTACCCCAAGGCCCCTAGAGATCGATGATCGGAAGAACCACCTGCCGAAGAAGGTCCGGATGACGTGAGACAAGAAAAGCAGCGGTATCGGTCGAGAGTGAGTATAAAGGGTCATGCGTGTTAGATTGCGGTGTTTTTGTGTTGTATCTATGTTGTAATGTCTGGCGGAGTTGAATGCCTGTAGAGTGACTGTGGAACAGGTTGTGAGCGTGCCCAACCGGTGCAAATCTTAAGTACAAAGAGAGCTTAAGTGGTTCGGGTGTATCGGACATCCAGAGTAATTGTCAACCAGAGTGAAGGGGGTCATGAGGTACCATTGATCGCCCGCAGGACCGAGATAGGGGGAACGTAAGAGTGAGTGCGTGAGTAACGGATGCTGGTCGGAAGTTACTGTGTGTGGAAGTAACCTATCAGAGAGACGGAAGACATTTCGTCAGTTGTGGTGACAATTACAGATAGACTGTGGACGTACAGTCAAGAGAAGTGACGGCTTGGTCGGAAGTAGTCATTTTTCGGTGTATGAATGGGACGCATGCATGACCGGGAGACGAGCTGAGAAAGGAGGGGTGCTGCTGCAAAGCGGAGGCGAGTGACGTCAGAAAGTGCCGCGCTGGGATTGGCCGGCCGGAGCAAGACCGCGCTGTGATAGGCCAGCTAGCAAAGCCGCGCTAGGATTGGTGGATTGTCATCAGGAAGTAAACAGAATAGTGAGGCTGGAAATTGTACGTTTAATCATGAAATGTTTTAAATGGTTAAGAGCGGCTTTTAAAAGAGAGAGGCGGAGATCGTATGAAGGGGAAGAAGCCCCGCCGGAGGGTACGCCGGCTTATTATATGGCGGCAAATGTTGGGTTACACACAATAATGTGGATTTCAGAGTGGAGTAAGATTACAGAAGGAAATGAGAAACTGACGTTCCCAAAGTACGGGACGTTCAGATTAGAGGTGCTACACCGATTAAAAGCAGTCATGACCTCAATGAGACCTATGCCTAGACCGACCCAGTTTGAAGCTCTCAATGCATGGATTAGGGCAGCGCACGAGAGGAACCTGAATAGACGCCAAGAAAGGGTGAAACGATCGGTAAGAGCAGTGCAGGATGCAAAATGGGATGCGGATGCTAAAAGATGGAGAGTGCATAACATTGAAGTAAACAAACTGTATCCAGTGTTAGAAATGGCAGGAAACAAAAGCCCATTAGAAGAAGATGATGAGAGCGAGACAGAGGACAGCCTGATAAATAGGTTACTAACAGATAGGCCACCCCCGTACAACAAAGAGACAGGTAAAGATGAGCCCAACAGAGAAGGGGGGGCTAGCATAGGGGAGTATGGACCGCTTCCCATTACAGATTGGGATCCCACTGCAAAGAAGGAACCGTCCCAACCTAGTCCGGTGCAGCAGGTACTCGGAAGGTTTGTGGTACAAAGGGTGCCAGAAACAGAGTGTGCCACATCCTACGCACTGCCAGATGCCTTGCAAGTACCTGTTACTATAGGCTCTATAGTATCGATTTATGACCCGGAAAGAGCTCGAGGGGAGGAACAGGTACGGAGAGACAGAGAGAGAACAGAAACGGCAAGGAGGAACGATACAATTAATTCCCCAAGTCAGATGTCAGGACCGAGAGATTGGAGCACCCCAGTACATACAGCAGTAGATCCAACAGGAGATCCGGGGGGCCCCAGATGGCCGATGGATCTAAGGGGGGCAAGACCGCAATCCTTCCAGGAGTTAAATGAGTACATGAAGAAATGGGATGAGGCAGTAGAGGCTCACAAGAGCATCATAGCTGCGGAAGCTGGAAGGGAAAGCCAGGATAGCAGGACCCGGACTCACTGCGGGGCTGATGAAAGCAGTCCGGAGTGGGACGAGAGGGGTCAGGACAGTAGGGGAGACACCCATCATACCAGGAGTGGAGGTAGACCAGCCCTGGAAAATAGGAGCCCTGAGTGTGGGGGGGTGTCCCGCCCAATACACAGTGAAGGAGACAGGAGAACGCAAGAGTACAGAAACAGCTTTAAGTGCACCCACCATGAGACTGGTAATAGTAGACAAGATGAGAGATGTGAGAGGTCTCGCCATAACCCCTGTGATAACGGACCAGAAAACAGTCCGGGGGAGATGGGGAGCCAAGAGGGAACATACCGAATCCTGAGTGACACTAGACAACGAGAGAATAGCGACAGGAGGGAGAACAGCAGAGAATCCTGCCACGAAGTAAGGGAGGCCAGAGAGAATGGACAAAATGGGATAGGGGGAAACAGGCCCGTGTTTCATCACCTCCCCAGGCAGGATGGCCGAGCATGGGATTTAGAGAGATGGGAGCAAGGGAGGACTCTCCTTAACTCCCCTAAGCCCAAGCATAGTACCCGGAGCTGGGACGGAAGAGAGACCAATGAGCAACCTAAGAAAGACATACTGAGAGCCGAAATAAAAGCAAAAAGGCTCGACGTCGCCAGCTTAAAGTCAGATCTGGATGACATGGTGGATGGTACCTTGCCTCTAGAAAGAATGGAGATGTACGAGCAGGATGAGATACTGTTCATGGCAAAGGACATCACTCGGAAAGCGAGAACAGCACACGAGAAATTGGTCGAACTGGCAGGAAAATATATGGTAGACCTGTCGAGGACTAAAGCATTGCAGGGTAACCATAGGCTACATTATTCAGATCAGGACCTGGATGAGAGAAGAACAATAGGGTTAAAGACACACATAAGGGAACTGATCACAGGAATAAGGACATGGAGGGCGCTGGATAAATGGGAAGAAAGGTGGTCCAAGAAAGGGACCGTCAGGAGAAGCATGCTTGGGATGACACCAGAAGGAGGATTGCAGAGAATAGAGGCATACCCTTTGCGTGAGGTTGCAAACGGGAACTATGTGCATGTGCCATGGAGTAGGGGGGATTTAGCAGCCTTTACTAATTCCTTCCCCAAATTGAGGGAGAACCCAGTCGAGTGGTATAAGCAAGTGGAGAGGTTCGTAAAAATATCCAAGGTGCTATGGATAGACCTGAACACACTGTTTGACATTGTGGTACCAGGAGATTTGTGGACCGCATGTAAGGTTAGCGCTGAGTGGCCCACATCAGAACCAGAGAGGGATGCACGGACCAATGGACCGTCCGAGATAGTCATGGCGAAATATGAAAGAGTGATGACCTGGCTGAAAGACAAGGTGCCAATGCAGGACATAGATTGGGTCAAAATAGATCGAACAAGACAAGAACCCAAAGAGACAGTGCATGAATATTATGAAAGATTGCTAAAGGCGTTTAAACAGTATAGCGGGTTGGACGTAATGGATCCTAAAGACATAGGGCAGTTTGTGTCTAAATTTGTTTTGGGTTTAAGACCGGATATTAGTTTAATGATTCAGCAACACTTGATTTGTTGGCAGAATAAACCGCTGGATGAAATTCTGAGGTATGCTAGATACTGTTGTGATGAGATAGACTCAAAAGCAAAGAAGCTAAAAGAAAAATTGATGGTGGTGCAGATGCAGTCAGCTGGTAGGGGTGGACAACAGCAACAGCAGCAGGGAACAGGGACGGGGGGTAGGAAACAGAGTAACCAGAATAAGGGCAATGAGGAGAGCTCCAACTTTAGACCTAGGGTAGACATAGAGACATTGAAAAAGACGACCCGGTGCCACCAGTGTAACGAGGTGGGGCATTGGAAACGCGAGTGTCCCTACAACGTTGAAATTGGAGAACAAGAAGTAGAGGAGGAAGAGGTTCAAAGCACTCCAGGAAGAGGGGTAACGCCATACCAAGGAAAGGTGCTCAAAGGGGGGACCCCCACCTCCACGAGCCCAGTTCCCTCAGCCACCCAGAGTAGGGACAATGGGAAAGACATATAGACAGATGCCTCTGTTTGTAGGAGGAGAGGAATGCTATTACGTTGATCCACTAACAGGACAGAGAGTGGAGAGAGAAGACTGTACCCTCGGGGCAGCCTTAGAAGTGGATCAAAGGGGACCCTACGTTGAGGCCGAAGTGGCAGGGTGCCCCACGACATTCCTAGTGGATACAGGAGCCACTCGATCCACGATAAGATCAGCAGCAGTTCCAGGCTTGCCCATGTCTGGAGAGACAATACAAGTGGTGGGGGTCGCAAACAGGAGAATGACCAGCCCTTTGACCGAACCAGTGCAGGTGAAAATAGGGAAAAACAGCGATGAACATCAGTTTGTGGTTTGCGATTCTAGTCCTGTATGTCTATTGGGAAGAGACCTTTTGTGTAAATTAAATTGTACCATATACTGCACCCCGCAGGGAGTGGAGGTATTGACCAATGATGATGACGCCGACTTCAAAGTCGCAAACTCAAGAATATGAGTGGAGCTGTATCCCACTTTGACAGTGGATGAGCTCCCATGGGACCTAAGGGACACCGTGGCACCAGAAGTGTGGGATTTCACTGGGGAAGAGATTGGATAGGTCAAAGGAGTGGACCCAGTGAAAATCCTAGTCAAACCGCATGCTGAGTTTCCAAGAACACCCCAATATAAACTGACTCCAGAAACGATTGCAGGCATAAAGCCCGTGATCGAGTCCATGATCAGGCAGGGAATATTGAAAGAAATCGTGGGTAGTCCATGTAACTCCCCGATTATGGGTTTGCAGAAACCAAATGGAAAGTTCAGAATAGTGCAGGACCTTCGAAAGATTAATAACATAGTCGTCTCATGTTGTCCAGTGGTACCGAATCCATCAGTGATATTGTTTCAGATACCGTTCCAAGCTGAATGGTTTACCGTGATAGACCTGTGCCAGGCTTTCTTTTCGATCCCATTGGACGAGGATAGCCATTTCCTTTTCGCTTTTAAGCTGGAAGGTCGCGTATTAACATGGTGTCGTATCCCACAGGGGTATACAGAGAGCCCATCGATCTTTAATCAGCTGTTGAAGAAAAATCTTGAAAGTCTAGTGCTGCCCCAGAAGTCAGTTCTGGTCCAGTACATAGACGACCTGCTTGTGGCGTCAGAAACTGAGGAAGCTTGCAGGGAGGACTCCATTGCTTTGTTAAATCACTTATCTACAAATGGGCATAAGGTGTCCACGGGAAAATTGCAGTACTGCCTGACAGAAGTGCAGTACTTGGGGCACAGAATTGAGAATGGGAAACGGAAGGTGTCCCCAGACAGAATAGAGGCGATCATGAAGATGAATGCGCCCAAAACACAGAGAGAAGTCAGGATGTTCCTAGGGATGGTGGGGTATTGCCGACAGTGGATAGCTAACTTTTCACTGAAAGCAAAACCCTTGCAAAAACTGACGCACAAGGAGGTGAGTGATCCGGTACCATGGGACAAGGACTGTTTGATGGCGTTCCTGCAGCTGAGAGAGGACCTGTGTCGTGCTCCTGCTCTGGGAATGCCTGATTACGATAAAATATTCTTCCTTTACTGTTGTGAAAGAGAGGGGTGTGCTTTGTCTGTCTTGGTCCAAATTCACGGAAATGCCCGTAGACCAGTTGCCTACTTTTCGGCTACCTTAGATCCAGTAGCCGCAGCGTTGCCCGGATGTCTCAAATCCGTTGCTGCAACGGGTGTCAGCATCGAGCGTTGCGAGAATATTGTGATGGGGCACCCGTTAGAGGTGTATGTGCCACATTCTGTTGAACTGTTAATGACCAGGACCAAAACACAGCATCTGACCAATAGCAGGCTCACGCGCTATGAACAAGTCATTCTTGCTGCAGAGAACGTGACCCTCAAGAGATGCTCTGTTTTGAACCCTGCTACCTTAATGCCACTCCCAGGTGACATTGATGAGGATGTATGTACAGACCATGATTGCCTTGATGTGACTGAACTATGCACCAAACCGAGACCTAACATCGTTGATGAGCCACTGACTGACCCGGTGAAGTTTTCTTTGTCGATGGCTCATGTGTAAGAGACGAAGTTGGGCAGTTAAGGGCAGCTTACGCTGTATGTACAATTACAGGAGTTGTGGAAGCTGGATGCCTGGAAGGAGTACACTCCGCTCAGGTAGCTGAAATTATTGCCTTGACGCGTGCCTGCCTGGCAAGCAACCAAATTCGAGTCACCATATACACCGACAGCCAATACGGTTACGGGGTAGTTCATGATTACGGGCAGTTATGGTCTCAAAGAGGTTACATGACCTCTTCAGGCTCTCCCATTCGCAATGGAGAGTTTGTACGTCTGCTGTTAGAAGCTTTGCAATGTCCAGCAGGTATCGCAGTTGTAAAATGTACCGCCCATACCAGGAATATGGACTTCGTGTCACAAGGCAATAGATATGCCGACGAAGTCGCGAGGTACTGTGCAGAGCAAGGGTACTCTTTCACAGAGGTGGAAGTGGGCGGAATAAATGTCAGAACAGAATTAGCCATGATTTTGGAAACTGTGGACACTTGGGACGAGTTAAAATGTATGCAAGAAAATGCACCCGATTTTGAAAAGCAAACATGGGAAACTGCAGGATGTGTGATGGGTGAGGCTCACTTCTGGGTTTCAGCAGATGGAAGGGCAGTGTTACCCAATGAGATGGTGGGCCCAATGGCTAGACAAATCCATGGTCCAGTACACTTAGGGAGAGATGCTATGTTGAGAGTCTTCAGACAAACCTGGTATAACCCTAAGTTCAGAGTAGCAGCAGAAGCAGTGTGCCAGCGTTGTGTGACCTGTCAGCAGCTGAACGTAGGAAAAAGAACACCAGTTGCATTGAGTCACATAGGGAGGTCTGGAGGTCCATTCAATAGGATGCAAATCGATTTTATCGAAATGCCAAGGTGCAACCGCCTCCGTTATGTCCTGGTGGTTGTTTGCATATTTTTCAGATGGGTCGAGGCATACCCTACACGTAGGTGTGACACCCTCACAGTAGCCAAGTTATTGCTTAGGGAACTCATACCACGATTCAGGGTACCGGCCTCTTTGGAATCAGATAGGGGAACTCATTTCAACAGCGAGCTTGTGAAGATGATTAGTGCGGCCCTGAACATAGACCAGAAATTGCATTGTAGTTATCGACCAGAAGCATCAGGAATTGTGGAACAGATAAACAGCACCATCAAGGCTCGAATTGCCAAAATGTGTTCATCAACGTCTCTGAGTTGGCCTGATGCTCTGCCATTGGTCCTTATGAGCATCCGTAGTACCCCAGACAGAAGAACGGGATTATCACCCCACGAAGTGTTAATGGGGAGAGCAATGAGATTGCCGTCTGTACCGACGGCTGCACTGTTAAACATCACAGATGATATGATCCTGGACTATTGTAAGGGGCTGTCTGACGCCATTCATTCTGTGTCCCTTCAGGTGCAGGCTGCCGAGGTTCCGTCGTGCCAGGACCTGTGCCAAGACCTGTGTCCTGGAGACTGGGTCCTGGTGAAAAAACACGTAAGAAGAAGCTGCCTAGATGTTCGTTGGCGTGGGCCCTACCAGATCATCCTGATCACGAACACTGCGGTAAAGGTGGGAGGCTTGCCCAACTGGATCCACGCGTCTCATACGCGGAGGGTTCCAGCACCTCTGGAAGAAACAGCTCCTCTCTCGGATGTAAGTCCAGCTGCGGACGGAGAAGCCATAGAGGGGGCTAGCCAAGCTGTAGAGATGCCAGAAGAAGCTGGGAACGTGTCTGACGAGGCTGAGGGCGGCCAGTACAACAGTGAAACAGACGACGCTACGGAAGGAGAAAGTAGCTGGGAGTACGAATCAGACACTGATCAAGCTGAAAGAGAGCGAGAGCAAAACAGAAGAACAAGGAGCAGAAGGGTAAGGCGTGGAGAAGCCCGTTGGCCGCAAAGAAGGAGTTCAAGCCTGAGGTCAACTCCAGAGAGAACCCTTGCTCCGATATCTGAAGACTCAGACCCGGAAGAAGGTGCTCAGGGCTCTGAAGCACCAGGCCTAAGAAGATCAAGGAGAGTACGTGTGCCTAATAGAAGATACGCCACCCCTGAGTGGACATATCTGGCGACAGATGTCTTGGGAACGAGCGACAGGGAGGATCAGAGCGGTGCTGGTGTCCAGCTCTGAACCCATCATCACAGTGGAAGTACAGCTGTTAGTGCCCGGAGTCGAAGCAGAAGGGTCACTAACGTTCACACTCCCCAACCCTCCCCGCTTAAGCAAGTTAAAGCACATGTTTTTCACTGAATTGCAATTCCCCGACTTTGGAACAAAGATAACAAGTCATGAAGAGCACATTCTTCGTCTGGAAATATTGAATTATGCTGTTCAAGCCGCAGGCCCAAGCCTCATCGTAGATGCTTAAAGACTTTGTAAATAAGCAAGAAAAAGAAGATTACCTAGCGCCTAGGAAGCAGAGAATCTTAGGGATTTTCCTATAAGTTGACGGAGAAGGGCTAGGGTTGTCTGTGTTAAAAGCTCAAAAAGACTTTGCAAAGGAGGATTGCCAGCTTCCAATTGTGTGGTTCTAAAGACTTAAGGAGCAAAAGAGACTGTAAAGGAACGAAAGAAAAGAACTTTGTGTTGGAATAAAGGGAGAGAATTGCACTGTCTGACGAAATGGAAGCCGGTAGCCCGACTCGTAGAGCCAAATGTATAATAGGCACACTAATAGTAGGAGTGATATTTCTTATAGCTTTAGTGGTCACAGTTTCATATGTAATGGGACATGAGAGTGAGGCAAAGGTAACAGACGAAAAATCTGTAGTGACACCAAAACCCACTGTTGCTGGTAAGAAGGGGGAAAACATACAGGAGAAGGCGTTATTAGCAGCAGAAGCCCGTAGGTTACATATGGATGAGTCCCAAGGCGACTTTAGGTCAAATGCTTATGCTAAACTTTTGTATGAATACGTGGATGCCATGGAGGTCAAAGACTGCTACGTCTGCATGCAGTTGCCGGCGTCTGTAGATGAAGGCATTAGATATCATCACCTCCCGCTGACATATGGCATTACATGTAGCTTATTGCTTTGTATATTTTATGGGAGAGATAGTGTTGAATACTATTTCTCCAATTATGATTCAGTGTTACCAGAAGTCCCAAATTACAAGCAGATGAACAAGTGGGACTACTGGAAGAGTGAAGACAGATTGGCCAAGTTCTTCATTCCTTGGGATACGTTAGATACTTCACATGCCCGTAGAAATAATCTGACATGCAAAGTGTCAGAAGTCGAGAAGAAATTTATAGGGCAAGTGGATGATCGATACAGAAGGCAAAAGATTCTGAAAAAATCAGGACAATGGAAAACAGATTGGACCGAGGAAGAGAAGGCACACAAGAGAAAGGGTAGTAGTGGTCCAATAGCCTTAGATCGCACACAAAGAGGGAAGTTATGTCTTCACAGAAGCAAAACGTATTACGAAAATGTATTCGTAGGAGAAGTCAGTTGTGAACATGCTTTTAGATTAGAATATTACACAAAGGACTTCTTGAAAGGAATGCAAGTGATTCCAAATGTATATTTTGTATGTGGAAGAAATGCTTACGTGAGACTGCCTGACAATTGGTATGGATCATGTTACCTGGCAATTGTCTTCCCCAAAATATACCATGCCCAAGACTTAGAGATCATCGAGGGCAAAGCCTCAGCAAGAGGGAGAAGAGACCTAGGAGATGCAGAAATGGTTGGAGATGTATTTGGAGCTGTATTTCCCCTTTTAGGATTGATCCTGAATGATGTCAAAATCCGGAGACTGGCTACAGTCATAGATAGGTTGTCTGCCAGCACTGCGAGGTCCTTAATGCTGGTGGAAGGAGAGATGCAATCGATAAGGGCCATGGTACTTCAAAACCGTCTTGCATTAGACGTCCTGCTAGCAAAAGAGGGCGGAGTCTGTAAGGTTTTGAAGGTCCAGGAATGTTGCACTTACATTCCAGACAATTCAAAACCTCTTGAGAAGGTCATTATGAATATAACTAATATTCACAAAGAGATCGAAGACTTATCAAAAGAAAATGTTTGGGAAAAAGTGGGTCATGGAATGGGAAATGTTGGAGGTTGGTTCGCCAACATAGGGAGGAGTTTTATTTGGTATATACTGAAACCTATCATCATAATAGTGATCTGTGTGATCATGTTGTGGGGATTGGTGAGGTCATACCAATGGTATAGATCAAGGAGTTTGGCGAGATCCAGGAGAGAACAGCTACAGAGATTGGCTGCAATACAAGACAATCAGTACAGGAGCCTGAGGGCTCTAGAAACGCAGAAACGAGGAACATTAGCAATTAGTTCAGTTTAAATTTTGGTGATGACCCCGAGAGGTCATCAAAGGGGGGAACTGAGAGAGCGCAAACTGAACGAAATGTATGAGTACGTCAGAATTACGAGTAGTATGCACAAATCATAAGGAGAAATGCTATGAGTGCTGAAATTATATTCACATATACTTCGAAATGTGTATTTAACTTAGAGATTTCATATAGACGTGGAACCAATGCAGAAATGAGCGAAAAATGTATAACCTTATTAGACGTGATAAATCATAGTCCATGTTATGTAGCTGCTAATGGAAAGAATGTCATGATGCAATGCACAGAAAAAGACAGGCCGCATGGCCAGGCTAGAAGGGATTAGAAAGGTACACATTTCATTAACATGGACTGCACTAATGTTACAATAATTTTATTATTGGTTAGATTTATATTCCATAGATGTGTTTTATTATTCAAGAAATGATGCTAACATGTTATTTTAGTTTAATTGCTACAAGAAGGGTTGTAGGCCTAAAATGATAAAAGGGGTTTAAATCTGCACGTACGGGTACAGGCCGACTTGTGTCAGGAAATAAGTTGCAAACTTCTGTTAGAAGTCTCTGAAGATGGGGATTCAGCTACGGATGTCTGTCTGCAAATGTGAGGGGGTTCCAATTAATAATTGGATGAATAGAGTTCTGTTCAAGAGACTGATGTAGACATGTAGGAGGATTCCGGAATGTTTGGGGGTATCGGCGGGCCGGAGAAGAGTCTGAGAAGCAAGGTCAACGCTAACGCACGAGGCCCAGAGGAAAAACATCATGGAAAGAGCCAGAATTGAGACCACGTGATGGGCGTCTCGCAAGGGGCGTCTCGAATGTTGTTGTGTTTTGTATTAGGAACAGCACCCCTGGGTGGAGTTAGAGCAGATGCCTGAGGACCCTAAAGAGAGCGGATTTGTAGGCAGAGAGTGGTCATGACTGGAGATCATAGGTTTCACCAAGAGATTAAGAGTGGGTGATCTTCCTAGGAAGTCATTCACAGCTGACACCTTTTGATAGGCTGAGATTTTGTTAAGTAGGGATACCATCCAGAGCAGGGTAGGGACAGCCTAACCTGAATTTTGATTCCTGCTGTAAATGACGGAGAGATCACAATACGTGTCTATGCTTGCAGCCCTTTTGATTTTAGAACTAGTCTTGGTTGTTTTCTTTGCCTGTCTGAGGGCTTTCAGAGAGCACATGTATGTAGTGGTGCCCGTATATCTTTTGAATCTCATCTTGAGATGCCTGTATTTGCAGTTAACCTTAACCTTGTAATAAATCTTTAAACTTAGAAGTAGTTTGTGGTTTTTCCGAGCAGAGTCCATTACTGATTGAACTAACCTGGTAAGAGATGCACCTTCTTCCCTCAATGACAGGCAATAAAGGTTCAGTCGACCAGAACGGGGTTTAGATCAAGAGTGATAAGATAGCGATCAAAATCCCGCCCCCGCAACAGCGAACCAGACAAGGCCCTCATCCAAACACTTTTGGGATCCAAACTTGTCCCCACAAAGTGAGGCCCCTGCGATCACAACATTTACCACTGCAGACAACACAAGGTGCCATTCCAAGCATGTATTCGAAGCCCGGGGCAGTCCCAACATACAGGAACAACTCAAACACCTAGCCCCCAGTACTTCACCATGTCTGCGCCCGATGAGCCCCCAACACACGACGGGGGACACCGCAGGTAGCCGTGGGTCACAAGAGGCACCCAAGCCTATCTGCCTCCCACGAACAGCCCCTCACTGCCTCCGACAGCTGCCCACAGATCCCCGGGACACCCGACACTCCACCTGCCGATCCAGCTCTTGATACATAGGTGCAGCCGCTCTCCGTTGCCACCTGGTGCGACCTCGCGGTCCAACATCGCGCCCCTCACGCTGGCCGCCGCGCGGTCCGAGATCGTAGCTCTGGACCAGGATGCAGTAGTTAAGCCAAAGTTAAAAACCGCCAAAGTTAAAACTTAAGATGGCAGGAACAAGGGCGAAGCTTCTGGGAGCCAACCGATCGGAGCCGCAGAGGAAAAAGAGACCGGGATCCCTGACCCAGGAACCTAAATAGGTCCCTATTCCCCGCCCTCTACCCACCGGAAGTGCGTCACCTCTTGACCCGGCAGTGCTATGCGGCTGGTCGACCTGTGGGGCTGACCGGCCGCCACAAGACTAGACGAGGTAGGGGCGGGGGCCGGGAGGCCAGGTCCTAAGAGCGCGCTTCACGATGCTCGCGCTTGGCAGTGTTGGTGGTGCCCCAGCAGTCTTGTGTCTGGCATTGCCCCACCAACAAACCACAGTATCTGACTCCTAACTGGGACACAGACTATTGCTTCAGTGGCCCAGCTCGGAGGCAGGGGCTGCTTGAATTACTGAAATTTTTCTAAGCCTAAAAATAATCCGACCCCTCGCTGTGGCGCAGACACGAGGAACAAAACACTGAGTTGATTTGCCTCCTTGATGGGGATCAGGTTTGTGCCTTTTTTCCAAATAGGAGGCGCAGGTTGTTTAGATTATTATTTAGGCTAAGAAAAAACTTTTCACTCCGTCACGGGCGTGCCAGTGCCCCACCACGTTTTAGTAAATGTCATTCAGTGCAATTCTATAAACTAATAATGTGTATTAAACTGAAACCAGAGATTTCCGACTGTTTAAAGAAACATACTTTTTGAATTGTAAAATTGTTGTCAGATATTTAGACAATGTTGGTTGTGTGTACCATTCCAAATATTTTGATTGCTCGGGTCATTATTTGGAATTTAGGACCAAACTGGACCCTTGGCTCTACACTGACTCAGCTCTCCGAATTTCAATTCGCTAGCTTGCCCCTTTAGCCCGCACTACCCTACGACAGGAGCCGCAGTGGTCTGAAATCGTTGCCTTTGCACTGCTCTGTCTTCATCCGCTGAGTCCACTTCGGGATTCCCGCCCAGTGAGCATCCTGACCTGTTAATCGGAGCAGTTAAGCGCACCTAATGAAGCCCTCATTCTTGACACATCTAATTCCAACCCCTTCGCGATTAACATGCAGCCAATTACAACTGAGACCTCGTGTTAATTACCAGGCAGGTCTCCCCCGCTGATGACTCATTACCAGATGCGCTGATTGTCTTGTTAATATTTGGCGAGTCAATTACACTCTTTGTCTGAACCTGCGTTCCGCTTAAACTGGGAGACTTGGAGGGAGAACATTTACCGCCACCCAGAGGCCCCGAGGAGATTCCACCAGAGGCCTGTGTCTCTGAAAGAGTTATAGTGCTGAGTCAGAGTCAGTCACGAATCAGTCAGTGGCTAACCTGCCAGTCGGCCCTTTGCCTAACACATTTCACAGATACTGGCTTGTCAGTGAAACCTCCAGATTTCTCTATGGTCTAAAATGTGAGTAAAGCACTTGTGTAGCTCACGTCATCACTGAAAAGAGACTCTCAGTGCTAGTGATCTGATACAGCAGCTTAAGCTTTCGTCCCTCTGTGTGAAATTAATTGGACCGACTCTGCTCTTCAAAGAGTTTATTATGCTCATTCGAACCAAGGCCTCTCTGCTGAGAGCGGCAGATAAGTTGTCAGACCTAATTCCTTTTGGGGTTCAGGTGATAGTGGGAAGCATACTGAATGTTTACGATGGTGCAGTGGGTTAAAATATTTAACAGTCTCCTATTTTTAGTTGTTGGATATGCACTCCAACTGCTATGGCTCTGTATTAACATGCTGCACTGCAGTCATGAGGCTTCACATAATGACTGTATAACAAGAACTACAAACCCGTCTGGTTTCTTCGATGCAACCAGCCTTTCTCTCTCAGCCGAGCACACAAGACATTCACAACATTGCTGCATCCTGGCCGCCTGACATTGCCGCCTCCCTGCAGCTGAAATCGAGCTGTTATATCACGGATGAGAAACTGAGGAAGGTTGTTTTAGAAGAGCGATGACCTTTGCTTCTAGCTCCAGTTTTGCACAACGCCAGGTAAGAACATTGCTTATAAAAGCCCTAGTTAGGAACGGCATCATAGCACCCACTTGGCATCTCTGTAAATGTGGGTGGGGACAAAAACAACAGCACAGATGAAGGGAGGTAATGGATGTCATGAGGAATGAGGAATACATTGAAGGTGGCAGGCAGTGAGGACTGGTTGAGTGACCGACATTGAACTGCAGAAGGACTGGTGTAAGCATAAGGGGCCTTTGCCGGGCTGGAAAACTGGAGCGGCAAAATATAATTTTTCCTTGTGCCCCGAAAATCTTGGCACTGGAAATGATTGATGCAAGGGTTTCTGAGGTTACATAATACCTGGGGCGCATCTAGACCCGAAATTCAAAGAGAGGGGCGGGGGGGGGGGGGGGGGTGGAGGGGAGAAGGGGTCTAACACCCTTGGCCAGGGCTGGCCCTAAAACTGGCCGCGCACGGTGCAACAGTCTTTTTTGGTGCCCTTCCCCATTTCCTCCTTCTCCATGAACTCCCTCACTACCAATTGCCAACAATGCACCTCATCTCTCTTTAGCACCTTTCTGACAAACATTAATTTTTTTTTTATCGGGCTACTCGTAGTTTACTCACCCTCAGTTCTGTGATCTGCATAGGACACAGTCTTTGTAGCATCCACATTAACCCTCTGCGCTGTATGGGTGACAGGAGTGCCCATGTGAGTTCACACCGTGAGTGATGCAACAGTGTGAGAGTCGGGTGAGAAGAGTGACTGTAGGGTGAGTGAGTAGACCTTATGAATTTGGGTGAGGATGTAAGTGCAGACTCGGATGAATGAATGTTTGGTTAGTGATGGGCTTGTTTGAGTGAGATATCAGAGTGAGCAGTGAGGGGGACAGGTGAGTGAAGTGTCCCATGAGTGCAGCGTGAGTAGTGTGCTCATGTGACTCCAGGGTGAGGTACAGGGTGAACAGCGCAAGTGCATTGTGAGTGCAGAGTGATCACTGTGAGTGCAGAGTGAGTGGAGTGCTCAGGTGACCGCAGGGTTAAGTGGAGGGAGAACAGTGTGAGTGCATGACGAGTGGCATAAATGCTGTGTGGTCATTGTGAGTGCAGGGTGAATGGTGTGAGTGCATGGTGATCAGTGTAAGTGCATTGTGATTGCTGTGAGTGCAGGGTTAGTCTGAAAGTGAAGAGCAAGAATGAGGAGTGAGTTGTCTGAATGCAGGGTGCATTCCCAGACACTTGAAGTAACTCAGAAGGTTATTGAGGGCTGGCGTTTGGTTACAGATATAAGTTAAACTGTTGCTATTATTGCATTATTCAGGGACAGGGCTGGACTGGCCGTAGCAGGCTCCAGGCACCAGGCATTTTCTCAGTCGGCCGGAAGAGTGGGGGTTTTGTTTTGGACCGGTGGGTGCCGTTTTTGGTACAGGGGGACGGTTTTGCAGAAATGCTGCAATAGTGGCCCCCTGTACCAAAAACAGCTGCAGTGTTTTTCATATGCACCCCCCCAACTCCATTTCCCTTGTTTGCGTTCCCAATCCAGCCCTGTTCAGGGCTCAGAGGGGGGAGGAAATAAATAATGTGCTGCTTCTGCAGCAAACCTCCAGTCCTGTGATTAGGGTTTCCAGCTCATTATATTGATGTCCCAGACATTACAAAAATAAGCAGTCACCTAAAGCTTATTTTCAGCACTTATCTGTGCAAACTTCGAACAGCAAATATAAATAGAAAGCATTTTTAATTATGTTCTTGGGCTGCTTGAATGATCCATGACTGATAATTAACTCCCACCTCCAATCTCGGACCCCAAACAACAGGACCCCAGTAAATTGGCCCCAAGTGCATCCAATGGTACATCCTACCCCTAGACCTCTTTCATATAACATCCCAGTTGGTACTCGAGGAGGTGGACTGACTCGGGTCGACTGTTCCCCACGTTCTTGGACATGGTTCCAGGTGGATGGTTGGGAGACATGGGGACTGTGCTAGCGGGCAGAAGAGTCAGACCAACAATGGTTGAAGTGGGGAGGAGAAAGAGGTCTCCCAATTAGAAATTCAGTGGGGAGATATAGTCCATTTTGGGAGCTGTGGGCTGGTACTTAACCTACCAGCCCCTTATCCTTCTGACTCCTTAACTTTCATTCTTGGTAGGTTTGAAGCCCCAGGGAGTAAATCTGGAACGGACATCTTGGCCCTGTCGGCCCCAGCAAACCATAATCTTAACAATAGTAATCCCGAGTGCAGCAACTCAAACTCTGCCCAAAGGTTGAAGGTCCTATCCTGGAACATAGCTGGAATTAAAAACAAGCTTCATTCCCCTGATTGGGATCCATTCTCGGGTGAATTTGAGGTGTGTATGTTCCAGGAAACCTGGGCAAGGGAAGATGTTGTGAGGATTTATAATGTGATGGCTTCCCCAGGGGAAGAGGTAGGCCCTCTGGAGGATTGTCTACCTGGGTTGCTACCCATTTGAATTGCACTGTTAAACAGCTGAACACTCTGTCCGATGATATTCAGTGCACAGTACTCACGTTCTCCATGAATAATAGAGTTGCCTTTATCAACATCTACTCTCGCCCGGTAAGTATTACCCAGGAATCTCCCACCATAGACACACTAAACTCATTTATAGATGCAGCTCCCCTGAATTTAAAGTTGGTTATAAAGGGAGATTTTAACTGCCAATTTGAGCCTCTTGCGGCTTCCACTGAAATTTCCTTTAGTGATGAGGATAGCTTGTGGTTAATTCCTGACCCCCAGATCCCCCCTGTTAAGGCTTGGACCCTGCTGGTACTCCAGATTAATGTGGTTCTCCTAGCACACTCTTTGAGAGCATGCAATGGTCGTACCAAGTCGGATCAGCCAGGGAAGTTAACTTTTAGTAGAACAGGACAAACTTCCCACTTGGACTACATTCTAGTAGAGAAAAGTGTATGGCAGTGGGTTGTTGACTTTGCTGTCATTCAGAGACATGATAGTGACCATCATGCCTTGATGCTGGAGTTGGAGCTCCCATGCCTTTATAATCCTGTGGCCTCTGAATCTTCACCAGCTAGTAACTTAAAACTTAATAACAATAGAAGGAGAATTAGATGGAGCACAATGAAGCAGTCCCTGGACAAAGCAGTTGCATTATATTCGTCAATTATTTCGCCACTTTCAGCTCTGGAAGAAACTGTCAGAGCTCCAGTTTCTCCTCAATCGACCGGTAGAATTGAGGCATTGTATGCTGAACTTACTAATAGCCTGACTAATATTTTTAACCCTTTGGTCCATTCAAAGTCTAACAAAGGTATCAAACTAACTTGGTTTGATGATGCCTTCCGTAAGACAAAGGAAGATCTTATAAAAGTCATTAAAAGCCAGGACCGACCCTTAATTAAGCAATTGAGGGCCCAAGCCCGAACTAGTGTCAAGACAGCAAAAAAGAACTGGGAACAGGATAGATGGGTTGCCATTAAAGCAGCATTATCCAATAGGGACATTAAGTTGTCCTGGTCCTTATAATATGCAAATGGTCTTTCAGAGATCTCTGAAAAACTAAGTCGTGCCGGGATGTAAGACTCCAGACACTGCCCAGCCAAACCCACCGCAGCTCAAGCTGCAGCATCCCGGGCTGAGACACACGAATGGGGTGGGCTGAAGCCGTTTCAGCCCTATGGGCGTTGAGTGTCTACATAATACGTACTGTAAATCTCTGTATTAAAGTGCACAAGCAGCTTGAACATTATATCCTTGCTGGAAGTTCCCATTTTAAGACACTATGAATTTGGTACTAAATTGTAATGTCAGCTTTATCAGCATATACACTGTATTTAGAAAACCATTTGCATTACTACACATGTGACGTTTTTTGACGGCACTGAGTCTGGGTACACTAATCCAGTTGTGGTATCTGAGAACCGTTTTAAATCGATATTGATATTTAATTGGCTATAAGTATATTCCACCTGTGAGATTTTAAGGTGTTTTTTCTGTTGTTCTTTTAAGTGAAATCACCAGGGCTAGAAGTAATAATATATAACCTGTTGCAGTTTACTTGGCTTAGTGATTTGGTAAAATGCTGTTCAGGCAAGGTCTGCATGAATCACAGCACAAATTGTCCCACTCTCCAACACTCCATTTTTTTTATTGTTAAAAGGGTCCTCAAATACTCTAAACATTATTCTTTGTCCCTTGACTCTTTTGCGTTCTTTAACATGATATACACCCCTTAGTCCCCTTCCGCATTGACACTGTTTCCCAGCAGGGTGGGATGGCCCTTACAGTGGGCCAGTATTAGAGGAGCACTTTAACAATAAAAGAAATATGGGTGTTGGAGAGTAGGGCAATTTCTGCTGTCATTCTATACGAGGGTGGGGTGCACCATTGTCCTCATTTGCCTCTGTGGCTCTGTGTGTTGTGAAAGACTGTATTAAACCACTTCCCCTGGAAGCGAGAGGACGAGGAGCTCCTCCTGACACTCGCCAGATGGCCAAACTGCCATCAACGCACTTATTGTCCAACTCCTATAAGCTTTAATTCCAAGAAGACCTTTAGCAAGATTTTGTTTATCGCAGTCAAGATCGCATATTCATTCTTGAATAGGAGGAGTCTGAATTGCTTCAAACAGCTGTGTCCCCTTTTACATCGATTTTGCCAGGGGGAGAGCCTTGAGGATAGTCTACTGGTTCCTCTTGGGAGCCTCCCTGTAGGAACCAGTAGACTAACCCCAAGGCTCTCTATGCCAACTGCTTTCTCTGCAGCTCCAGTGGGAGCCTGTCATCCTGGTTGGACCTTCCTGGTTGGCCCAGCCAGGATGGCATGATAAACATTGACCAACATGGAACCAAAAGAAGGATCTGAAGCAGGCTTCCTTACCCCCAAACTGGAAGGCCCCATAGCCCCTTTCTCGCTCAGCCACCCATCTTCCAAAAGTCCCTCTACCAGGAGACCTTCAGTGATCTCATCGTCTCAGAATGATTTGACCAGCCCTGACTGGGAAGAATTGCATATACCTTAAAACTGGAGTAATGCCTTTTATCCTTACATGAATTCTTATGCAAGACACAGCAGGTTCTCCTGACTCCAATCAGGCGGTCCTATTACCATCTGCTCATTCCAGGTTCCACTTCCTGTCCCTGGAAATCCCTGCTCCAATAAGGACTCTAGTCGTCTCATGATTACTGTAATGACAGAGGGATGCATGACAGAACAATGCATTCCATTGCAATGCATACCTTTACCACGCATGCATTTACAATGAATTTAGTTGTAAAGGCATGTAAGTTAAAATCCCATGCATGGTAAAGGTTTTCCATGACCCCTGCCCTCAGCCCTCAAATCCATATCTTGCGACCCCGCCCAACCTTTTTTAAAAAACTACCCGACTCCTGCCCTGACCCCTAAAACTAGACACCAGCGTGATCCTCCTCCCCTATCCCCAGCCCTTATTGATAATTTCTGTCCCATGACCTGAACCCTAAACCAGACCCCTGGGCAACCTTCCCCTTGCCTCCAGCCCTTTTCAAAATTACTCGGCCCCTGCCCTACAACCAGCTCCTCTCAGGCCCCAGCACTTTCATAAAAATGCCTGGTCCCTGCCATGAACCGTAAAGCTGTGCTATGGCACAACTTCCTCCTGGCCCCTAGTCCCTAAAAAAAAAACACCCGCAGTCTAAAGCCCTAAATCTGTACTCCCAACCTAGACCCAACTCCCCCTTACTTTAACAGGACAATGACCAGGCAGCACTTCTGAGGCACGGAACAGGTTGTCAAGAGAAAGCACAAGGGTCTCTCCGTTTGCAATAACGACAGCGATGGCCTTGACAATGCCGGGGCCTTTACCACTGTTAATAGGATATGCCCTTCCTACCAGTACAACATATATGCCTTTACCATTTATACATTTACAATGTTAATTCGTTGTAAAGGCATGCATGATAAAGGCATATACGTTGTAAAAAAATGAGTGGTAAAGGCTATGTGTGGTAACAGTGCATGTGTTGTGACGAATGCGTGTTAAAGGCGCTGCATGGTAACAGCTGCATTGTAATGGCTGGTTCCCGTGACAGAGAGCCAGAAATCCTGCCCAATTGACCCTAGTGATGTCACCCTACATCTCTTTCTGTGCACATTTTGATTGCCCATCTCTTCAATCTGCACACAACAGTCACACTCCCAACTCCAGGGGAAATGCACCTCATGACAACACAACCAAACCTATGTAAGACGTAACCCATACTCCCACAACCCATCTCATCCACATCACACCACAGGTTTAGAAATATCAGTGCTCGTTCCACTCATAGACATGCAAAAGATATAGGGGCATAGGTACAAAAAAATGTCAGAGCGCGAACCTGCGCCAAATTAGCAATACCGAGCTCTGGCATTTCCAAAACTCAGGGATGTGCATTATTTACAACAATAAGGTGCACCCCTGTGTATTTCCTAGCACTGGTGTAAACATTAGCTGCCTAGCACCAATGCAGGCACCCTTGCACCATTTATGTGCAGGAAGGAACACCTCCTGCACATAAACAATAATTCATGGCAATTTTTTCTTTCAATGCAGCACACATAGAAAAAGCAAAAACAAGGAGAAATAAAAGTACTTCTCATATCTGCATTCGAACGCCTGCTCTTGCATGGAGTTAGTTTTTGGCACTACCTCAGATTTACACATCCTTGCAAATCTAGGGCAGAGTGAAAAAGCATTGGGTGTTGTGGTGGAATGTCCATAGCAACACCCATTGCACACCCCTTTCACACAGATATCTGTGTGAAAGGGTCCCATATTTACAAAGCAGTGTTTAGCCACAGACAGTGGCTTAAAGCCACTTTGTAAATATGGAGCAGGGCATTGTGCCACAGGAACATCGTTAACAGTGATGTTCCCGTGGCACAATGCCCTTGTAAATATTCCCCATAGTATTATATTGTATTGAATTGTATTCCTTATCTTACACTTCCTACCGCTGACAGGTCACAAGGTGCTCCGATCTGCTCCAGATTACTTCTTTAGTGAATGATTGAATCAGGGATTTGTAGCTATGTGAGAGATGTTGGGTGAGGTGAATGAGGTTTCCAGATGTATTCCAATCCTAGTACTGTGGCATCCCTGCACATTATCATGAGGTGTTGAGCAAGTGGATACCTACCAATTTTGTTTAAAACTTAGCTATGAGGGTGGGAAATGCCAGGGCTTTAATACCCTCCAGAATTTGAAATGGTTTTAACCCCTTAGCTGCGGCGGCTATTCCGCTGCAGCGCTAAGGGGGAGGCAGGGCCGCGCGGCGCTCCCATACTCATGACGGAACCGCTCCGTCACGGCCCTCGGGTGGGCTGTGCTTGTGACGGAACGGTTCCGTCATGGCCCCGCCCGCTCTTTAGAACGTCAGCGCAGGTGCGGAATTCGCACCGCGCAGGCGTGGTGAGCGGGCCGTGATGGAACCGTTCCGTCACCAGCACAGCCCACCCGAGGCTCGTGACCGAATGGTTCCGTCACGAGCACGGAAAGGGTTAAAGTGATCTTAGTCTAGCAAGAATTATATTCCATAGCTCAACCAGTTCAACTGAGGCGTTTCCTCTGGTCCAAGAGTTTTTGAAGGAAGTAGTAAGGTAGGAACGGTGTCTAAGAGCTCTGATTTGGTGATAGGTCTGGAGTATGAACTGAAGAAGCATAAGTCCTGAGCTGAGAATAGTACAATGAGGAATACAAATGTCTTTGAAAAAATATACTTCTAGCCACAAGGAACCAGAGCAAGAAAACATGAACAGGTGATATATGATTTTAGATATTAAGGTTAAGTAAACTGTCTCAATGCAGTGTTCGAGACCTACATTTTCTGAATCAAGTGAAGAGGTGCTCCAAGGTGACACAGCTCAGCCTGCATCATCCTCCATCTTTGATCACTCAATTGTAGGTGTCAGCACCCTAATATAGCGGACCCACACTTGTCAAACAGGTAGTTAACTTGCTGTCATCCACTGGGCAGCCATCAAGTTTACCAGTAATGCATCACTTCCAGTGTTTAATTTGAGCTAGCAGTTGCAGGTGAGGCCCACCCGCACTAATTTTTAAAGACCAGCACGTATTTTTCCATATCAGACTTTGACTCGGAGCAAGAGAGGAACACATGCAAGTTGAAAAAAAGCAGGAAGAGAAATTCGGAAAAAACTGTGGCAAATAAAGAAAGCAGGGTTGAAAAAGAACCTGAAAAAGTAAGATAAAGGGGCAGGGTATTCGGCACCCCAACATTCAATGTATTAAACATTAATTCGTGGATGTTATTCCTCACTACAACATACATCACACACAACGTCATAACCTTACCCACTTGCCCAAAAACAACACCTTGGGCCTCATCCTCCCAGTGTAAGTCTTATTCACCTACTCTCCCCCTGATAGACTGAGACAATCACCATGTTAGCCATACAACAAATAGTCTCACTCACCACCACATAAAAGGCAACCCAAAATGACAAAATATTGTTAAATAATAATACATCAAGAACCTTTCCCACAGCCACTGTAACAGGCACTCATCTCCCTCATAACCACTACAATCAATACACCACTAGCTATTTTCAACACTACACTACACTTTCTAGGAGACCACCATTGCCCTTGTTCTAAAAAATTGAATCCAACATTCTCTGTGTCTTGGTATATTGAGGAAGAAAACACCCAAAAAAGGTACATCTGCAGATGCAAAGCTTTGACTCTAATATCATTCACCCCAAACCATCACCAAAATTAAATTAGCCAGTAAAGCTTGCTAACAAACATTATCAAGGCCAAACTCAGCTATGAAATCAAAACTATTGGAAGGTAATAATGTTAGTGTTAGAATTGTCAGCCTTAGGGTGGTCTCCAGGAAACCTTTTCTCTTACTCCTCCATATTTTTCTGATGTCATTTTTGTTGGCCTTAGGACTCTGTGCACTTTACCCCTACTAACGAGTGCTACACTGCATGTGCTCACTTCTTAAAACAGAGTAATATTGGCTTGTCCCCAATTGGCACATTTACTTATACGTCCGTAGTAAAGGGGTACTTTATGTAACCAGGGCCTGTAAATTAAATTCTACTAGTGGGCCTACAGCACTTGTCTTGCCACCCACCCAAATAGTCTTGTGAACCTTTCCTGCAATCCTGGAATTTACCCTCTGATGAATGTAAGGATTTATTTGATCTGCGTATACACCCTAACATGCACTCTGTAACTACTTACACATGCCTGGTGCTTACTCTCTGTAATATGTAAGGGTCTCTGATCCCTGCAGTCCAGATTAACAGGATATGAATTCCCCCATCAAAATAATCACCTTCTGCTGCCTTGTACTAATTTGGTAAAATGACAGTGGGAAAAGAGAGACACCGAAACAGAGGTAGGCAAAGGGTTCAGATGTAAGAATTGCCCGAGGTGAGCTACGGAGAGTTACATTTTTCTTTCCCATAGGTCCCCTTGGAAGGAGGGGGCCCTGGCTAATGCCCACTTGGTCCATGCCTCAATACGTCTCTGGGCCTTTGTAAGAGCTGCTTCTTTGTTATTGGCTTGATTAGAACATCACCCTATCACGCTAGCCAATCAAACAACAAGCTTAATTCCTAACCGAGGAATGTCAAGTCTTTTTTTCAGTAGCGTTGCTGTGTATAACTAAAGCCAGCGCAGGGGGACGTGTCAGGCCCGGAATGAAAACAAGGCAGAGGCTATTAATAAAATGGGTTTGCTATGCAGTGGGAAATCAGAACGGACCGCGTAAAGAGCCCAGAGACACAAATTCAGAGACAATTTGGGTACAATTCTTTATTAGACGCTCCCGGATTGCAATCTTAGCATGTCGTGACCCCGCAATGTTTGCCTGTATCTCGTAATGGCTCCCCAGCTCCACTAACGCTAATGCATTCAGGAGTAAATACAATTGGAATGCTTAAAGTGATTTTAAATGAATGCCTGGGATCTGCCTTGCATTTATTTACTTCATTGCTATGAAAACAGCTGTTGTTTTTCCCATTAAGGTCTTCCATCTGTCCATGGGCGGAATGGGGATCTCGGGAGTATAAACTTTCTTTGCTGTTCTTTTTGGTTCGAGAATGGAATGCATTTTCTGTGAAAGTCAAAAAAAATACCTGTCTTTTCGTACTGCCTTATTTATGCATCATTTATATGAATCGTGAGGAAAAGTCCCTCATACACACTAGACTTTATGGAGATAATAAACTAAAAGCTAACATTTATGTTATAACTACACAGTAACTCAGAGTAAAAAGAAAATTAGGAAAAACTCCAACAAAGAAGGTGAGTGTGGGATTCAACATGGAATAATTTTATACTTTGTCGAGACTGGAAGCAGTGGATGAATTAGGGAGATTGGGCATTGGACACCCCACAAGAAGCACCAGAAAGTGCCTAACCTTCCAAAGAAGCGAGGACAAAGTTAATATGTTTGACGTTTCTTAGGTGTACACAGGCCTAAAGCTGCAATGCTGGGTTAGGATGTCAGTAAAAACCACGCATTCTAGTCACATATATAATCTTTCAGTTTGACAAGACTTCTTTCAGTCTATCGTTTAGATGATTTGACCTGATTTGACTGAGGGTGTGATATCAGAACTAAATTGTCGTGGTGTCGCCTGAAATTAATATTATGCACTAAATATTGTTAAAAAATGATCTGTCCTAGGCTTTTCTTTCAATCTGACTCCAGGTGTAACCAATCTCCTTTCACTCAGCCTCAAGGCCTCGACGCCAGGTGTTTCTTGGACATCCTCTATTCTTTTGCCCTTGAGGGTTCCAGATCAGGGCTTGCTTCATGGTGTTTGATGTGGACTTGGGGAGAGTGTGACCTATTCTGCGCCATTGTCTTTTCATGATTTCTTCATGAGCAGGGAGTTGGAAAGACTGCTGCCATGGGTGGTAGTTGCTGCTGTAAGATCTGTTGGTGGTGGTCACTATTGTCCTCAAATTTTTTGCTCCATACAGAGGGGCCGATTTAACATTGGTGTTTAAATGCCTGGTCTTGGTTTTCAGCTTTGGGTCTTTGGAGCTCCAGATCTTCTTTAGCTGAATAAAGTCTAGCCATTGCTATTGCAGACTCATCTGTTCTGCCCTCTTTTGTCTAGGACACTGCCCAGGTAGGTGAAGGCCTCAACCTTTTCCAGTGCATCACCTTCACGAGTGACTGCAGTTGGACTGGACGTGTTAGCCTTCAGGATCCTGGTTTTACCCCTTTGAATGTTGAGGCCACGTTGTGCTGATGTGGCTGCCACATTGTTGGTCTTCCCTTGCATTTGCAGATGGGTATGGGAGAGTAGAGTCAGCTGATCTAAAAAGTTCAGGTCATCGAGCTGTGTCCAAGGTTCTCACTGAATCCCATTACTTCTCCTTGCTATGGATGTCTTCATAATCAAGTCTATGGCCAGCGGTAAGAGAAAACGTGAGAGCAAGCAACCCTGGGAGACTCCGGTCCTCACTTGGAAGGCTTCCGTGAGTTGTCCTCCATGAACTATCTTGCAGGTCATTCCCCTGTAGGAGTTCTTGGTGATTCTTACAAGTTTATCTTGTACATCATGGTGGAGGAGGAGTTCATGGAGGATGTCCATGCGGTTGAATGCCTTCTTGTAGTCGATGAAGTTGGCATAGAGGGGGCAGTCCATTCCATCGACAGCTCAATGATGATGTTCAGAGTAGCAATCTGGTTTGTGCAGAGTCTATCTTTGAGGAAGCCAGCTTGTTGGTCTCGCAACTTAATGTCAAATTGTTCCTTCATTCTTTTCAGGATGACTCTGTTGAACACTTTGCCTGGGTTTCATAGAAGAGTTATCCCTCTGTCGTTTGCACAGTTATTCAGGTCACCTTTCTTGGGGTTTTGGTCAGATATCTCTCTTTCCAACCTGATGACACCTTTTTGTCTTCCCAGATCCTTGCAAACATAGGGTAGATCATGTCTACTTATGTCTTCAGTGCCTCTGCAAGAATTTTTAGGTCCTTCTGACTTCCCATTTCTCAGAGGTTTGATGGTTTGCAATGTTTCTTCCTTGGTTGGTCTGCTGCAGTTGATTGGCTGGCTGTATATCTGGTGGAGACTGTGGTACAGGCTGGTTTTGCAGTTCTTCAAAATGCTCCACCCACGTTCATTGTTGGCTTTTGTTACCCATGATAGCCTTCCCAGCTTTCTCTTTAACAGGTCTTTCTTGTTTTCTGTATCGGCGGAAGAGTTTCCTTGTTATGTCGTAGAGTTATTTCATGCTTCCATTGCTTGCTGCTTCCTGGGCTTTTGTGGCTAGACCATCAATGAAACTTCACTTCTTTGCTCCTAAGCTCCTATTTGCTTTCTTCTTGGTTTTGGTGTATTCGCTTGGATCATTCACTTTTTCTGCTCTTTTTTGGCTGGTGTTGACTGCAGCTTTCGTTTCCTTTTTCGCTTGGATTTTATAGAGAGTCTCAGTGACGATTGGGGTGCATATTTACCATAATTTCATGCACCGCAACGCTGTACTGCATGAAACAGAAAGGGCAGGAATGCACTGTATTTAACATCATTCAGTAAATTCCTGTCTTTTCCTTACACTGGTGCACTTTCGACTGCCTAGTGCCAATGCAGGCACCCTTGCACAATGGTGCAATGGTCCCTGCATTGTAAGAAGAGTTGTTTTTGTGCAGGAAGGGACACCTTTCTGCACATAAACAATGCTGAGATGCATTATCCTCTTTCTATGCATGTTGAAGAATGTAGCACACATAAAAAGAGAAAACAAGGAGAATTAAATATATCTCTCCTTGTTGCAACTCACCTGGGGAAGCAAAGCATTTTGATGCATTCCCAGGACTACCACTAATGGTAAATCTGAGAATGCACCAACATCCATGGGTGGATGCATGGTAACTCCCACACTACACCCATGGAATGCCTCCTTGGGGCGTAGTACTGCAAGCCATTGATTTGTGCTACCTTGCATTACTTCAGATTTATCAAGCTATGCAGGGCCATGCGTGGCTTGATAAATTTGACTTTAGTGTTGCATCGACCTTGCGCCCCCTTACATAGTGTAAGGACCATGCAACACAATGATAAATATGGGCCCCATTCTTTATGCTGGTGTTTCTTCTGACCCAGTACTTCTGTGTGGGGCGGGGGTGGAGGGGTGCTAGCTTGTTGGCGCAGCAAGAGATCCAGTTGTTGAAATTCCCTGGCTGCGGCGTTGGTTTTGGTCGAAGCTATGGGGGGAAATTGACGGAGGGTGGTGTTGAGGTTCTCCTCTGTGATTTTGCTTCAGTTCTGATGTGGTGGCCGTGGTGCAGGTGTGGGTGCGGTGGTGGTGTTGAAGGTGAAATGGACGCCGTGGTGGTCCGTCCAGAGGGGCTGAGTGGTGTGCCAGAAGCGGATGTTTGTTCCTCCCGCGAAGATTGGGTCGAGGGTGTGACCAACTCTGTGGCTGAGTGTGTTGACGAGCTGCTTCAACCCTAGGATGGCGAGGGGTGTGGTGGAGTCGGGGTCGTTGCCATTGTTGAGGTGGAAGTTGAGGTCCCCGAGTAAAATGTAGTACTTGGAGGTGATGGCGTGGGGTGAGGGCAGCTCTGCGATGCAGGTTGCATGGTGGGTGCGAGGTCCTGGCATTCTGTAGATGAGGGTGCCACGTAGAGTGGTCCTGGGGCTTGTCCAGATCTGGAAGTGGAGATGTTCTGTGCTGGAGTGGGGGTCACTTGTGCTGGATGTGGAGAGTCTGAGGTGTCTCTTGTATGCAATGGCGAGTCCTCCTCCTGGGCGGAGTGGAAGGTCCTTTCTCTGGATTTTGTAGCCGTCAGGGATGGCAGTGGTGAGGTCAGGAACCGAGGTGGCGTTGGTCTAGGTTCCCGTGAAGAAGGCGACGTCGGGTGAGACGGTGTCGAGCAGGTCCCAGATCTCAATGGTGTGTCAGTGCAGGGAGCGTACATTGAGCAGGATGCTAGTCAGGGTTTCGGTGGTGTGTGTATTGGGTGTTTACTCGGTGTTTGCAGGGGCTCTATCGATGATGAAGGATTTACTTCAGAGTCTGCATGAAAACTGCCTGCCGGTGGTGTTCAGTGGGGAACTCGTGCAGTCGGCGTGTCTTCCGGGGTTGAGTGCGTGGAGGATGGTTGAGTCGCAGCGGTGAGGTCTTGGAGAACCAGGGGTCCTTGCACTGGTCGCGGTCGGGTTTTGGACAGGCACAGATGGGTTTGCCTTAGGCTCGCCAGCGGCACGACCGCTCAGCTGTAGGCCTTAACTAGGGGAGGGGGCGGGACCAGAGGCAGGGTAGCGGGAGCGGGGCTGTGTCGGGGGCGGGCCACAGAGAGGCAGCAGCGGAAAGATTATACAAGATAGAATAAACAGTAAATAGTAAATACAGTGAATACAGTTATACTGTAAGCACACAGGGGCCAATCAAAATAAAATGAGTGAGGGGGTTAGAATGCAGACAGAAAACGGTAGGTAGGCGAAGAGGAGAAAGTCCACCTGAGGCACTCTGCTGGTGTGAACCCTGCTCGAGGAGGGGGCCATGGAATGGACTGGAGCAGACTGAAATGCAAGCCAGAGCTGCTGGGGAGTGCACGCCTGGACCAGAGGTCAAGGCTGTTGCACGTGCTCCACCGCAGCGGTCGCCATTAAGTAGGGGAGGGGGCGGGAGCGGGGCTGTTTCGGGGTGTGGGGCCGCAAGGGGTCAGCGGCGGAAAGATTGCACAAGAGAAGAATAAACAGTAAATAGTAAATAGTAAATACAGTGAATACAGTTATACAGTAAGAACACACAGGCCAATCAAAATAAAATGAGTAAGCCAGGATGTCTCTTGGTCTTTTGGTTGAGGGTTCTGCAGCTAGGATTATTTTACATGGTGGAGTAGCGTAGGTCCGGTATGTACTTGGCGGGAAACTTCATTTACAACGCTGGGATTACATCTCGATGCTATTACATTGCGGTTTTCACAACGCAAGTCATTACAACGACTTGCGCTGAATGGCGCTCTAGGACAAGGAATAGTATAATTTACTATCCAACACCTTCCCTACTGTACGTAGACTGGAGTTGGAATAGTAAATTATACTACTCCTAAGTCCAGCGCCCTCCAACGCAAGTTGTAGTAACGACTTGCGTTGTAAAAACTGCAATGTAATGTACCGCAATGTAAATGTATGCGTTGTAACATCATACATCCGTCCTTGGCATACCACTGAGCAAACATTTGTAATTCCCTCGCTGAGAATTGTGCATTTTAAAGTTCAAGTGGCATAGAAAGGATCCACAACTGTTTGTCCACTTTGCAAATGAAGGAAATGGGACAATTTTAGCTACATATGTCCAAACTATTAAAGAACCAGCAGGTGCCTCCTAGAATCTTGAGTGAGTTTGCTCGTGTCTCACTAATTATTGCTATCTGAACATATTAGAACAAATCATAAAAGGAATATTGGCCAACTAATTCAGCCTCTCTTCTCCATTCATGAACATGACATTGTTTAGAGGAATGCAGTGGCTTAGCCTCATATGCATACTCTAAGGGTATTAAATGCTCACAAAATTAAAGAGCACAAAAACATGTTTGATGTTTAAAATCAAGGTGGGTAGATATATAAGAAACCCCGAGAGATTTATTTTCCTTTATTTTTATTTGACAAACGTTATGATGCGCGAACATGACCCTCGCTGATATCAGAGCGCTATACAAAAGATGGGGAGTAAGCATGGGCGGAAAATCCGTTTCGCTCGCGGATTTTGCGGATTTTCGGTAAATTCGCAATCCGCGAGATTCGCGAATCTCCTGCAAAATCCGCAAATCCGCGAGCAGCGGATTTTGCTCGCACTGTTCGCGTGAGTTCGCGGCTTCCCAGTACAACTTCGCGCCCCGCGAATAAGCGCTAAATTGCAGAAATATGATCTTAGCAAAACTGAAACTACTTACCAGGTTCAAAAGTTCAGGCTCATCATTAGTAGCCATTTCCTGTAGTGCTTCCTGAGGGGCCCCTCCAGAGTTCAGTTGCCTACTTGCAACTATTATGTGACCCTGCTCTGAACCTCAGAATAGTTACACATATGCCACAAAGGTCCTGAATTACAGCGTAGGGAGACAAGCAGGAGCCAGGCTGGATGTTCAAATCCATTAATCAGCCCCTAATTCATTATTGTCAGTTGGGGCAGGGCAGGTGTTGTAACTAATTTTGCAACAATGAAAGCACTTAGCAAGTGCAAAAGATCACTAATCAGGAAGCACTAAGGAAGCAGGTGCCAGCTAAAAAAATATTCTGTGACACATTAATCAGCCCCAAATTAATTCAGGTCACTTGAGGCAGGGAAGGTGTGCTTTGCTTTGCCACAATAATGTACACTGACTGGACAACCAGAGGGTGCTGTGATGAAACAGAGGGTGGCATGGGTGGGCCAGAGGGTGGCATGAGTAGTCAGAGAGTGGCAGTGGTGACAGAGAGTGGCAGTGATGAAGAAGAGTGTCCCAAACAGGCTGGACACATAGAAACAAAGGGTTCGCAAAACTTGCGACCCGACAGGTAAGTTTGCGTTTGCGAAATTGTACAAAACCCTCGCAAACTGGCAGAAACCCGCGCGAACACAAAAAAAAAAAATCCGCGAGAATTCGCGGATTTTGCGAATTGCGAGTTCGCAAATCCGCAAAATTCGCGAACGCGAGATTCGCAAAATTCGCCCATGCTTAATGGGGAGCAAAGGCGTATGGAACTCATAGTGTCTTTAACAAGAGCATGATAAGGCAACACTCCAGAAGAGGGAGGTGACCTGTCAATATTAAGTCAGAAAGGTCAACAGACAATAACATGACAAGCAAGTAATTATAATGAATACAAAAATTAGCACAATATAGGTTATGGCCGCAGATGAGGGACGGAAACACCAAAATGTCAATACAGGTAGATCAAAAAAAAAAAGGCAATAACATAACAATCCAGCAGTAATAATGTCATAATCTAGAACCAAAACTGATCAGGCTACGCCGCAGATTTGGTATACAAAAAAGGGGGGTCCCAGTGAACCGTTATAAACACATCATGTTTAATCACAATAGCATAAAATATATATTTTTATTTATTATTTACTCCAGAGCACATTGCTAATCAATCACAATGAGATAAATCTACAATCTGTTAGAAAGCAGTAATATAAAAACACTCATCATAGTGCCCAATGGAAAAAGTAGAGGAAAAAGTGACATGATAAAACAAAAGGATTGTGCAAAGGGATAGTTAATGTCACAACAAAATATTTCACGATTAACATACAAAATACATTGGCTTCAGAGCCCTGAGCCAAAAGGGAAAGAATAATTTCAAATGTTCATCAAAAATCATATGTATGACGCTGGTATTCAATTTCCAAATTAGGGGTGGCGTCAAACCGATGTATAAGGAAGTACCGACCATGGTAACATTCCCTTTGAGTTTGATAACTTACGCTCACACTGTTCGAATATAGGAGTACTGATACTTGATTCTAATTTATCTTTATAGATGACATAGTGTACCCTTGGTTTCACTTCTTTGTCCTGATGAAGACCCCGTTGTAAGGTGCCAACCACGCCTACAGTTGTAGGTTTGGGGTCGAAACGTCGACGGCTACTTCCTTATACATCAGTTTGACGCCACCCCTAATTTGGATATTGAATACCAGCGTCATACACATGATTTTGATGAACATTTGAAATTATTCTTTCCCTTTTGGCTCAGGGCTCTGAAGCCAATGTATTTTGTATGTTAATCGTGAAATATTTTGTTGTCACATTAACTATCCCTTTGCACAATCCTTTTCTTTTATCACGTCACTTTTTCCTCTAATTTTTCCCTTGAGCACTATGATGAGTGTTTTGCCATTACTGCTTTCTAACGGATTGTAGATTTAGCTCATTGTGATTGATTAGCAATGTGCTCTGGAGAAAATAATAAATAAAAATATATATTTTATGCTATTGTGATTAAACATGATGTGTTTATAACGGTTCACTAGGACCCCCCTTTTTTGTATACCACTTGACGCCCCAGTCCCTAGTGACTTTGTTGGGTAAACCCCCCCCTATATTTACTATATCTGAGCAGGTGCATACCTGTGAGGTTTGTTTTCATTTCATCCTTTGATTCTATCCTATTAGACCATGGTGGAGAGTGAATTACTCTCTTACACGGAAGATTATATAAATCAATTAAAACAGGACCGCTCAAACCAATTCTTGTCGAACACAGTACCACATATTGATGTCACTTTGAATGATAAGATTAACAGACTAGAAAGGTTAGAGAAAAAACTCATTAGGACTCGCCTTCACGGTCATCTATTAACAAAGTATCTACAAGAAAACATTATCCCAGTGGGTTTACAAATTAAAATTGAACCTGCCATATTTGTAGACGTGCCCAAGTTTAAAGAGGGGTTCAGCTACGTTGCCAATAATTGCTCCCGACACTGGATGGTGTTGGGGGTGGAGACGGTAGCTGAACAAGTTTAATCTTTGACCAAGGAAATTGCGGCACTCAGAGCAGAAATCCTAGGAGATAACACACTCACCAATGCGAAATCTGCACTCGAGACCTTAGATGCTACATTAAAAGACTTTGATATCACCACCCAAACAAAGAAACTTGAGAAACTTGTCAAAGATCTGAGAGCATTTGATAAGAAGAACGTCTATTTCTACCTCCAACCAGATTATTACATACAAGACAATCAGGGCCGGTTTGTAAATCGAGGCAGATGAGGATTTAGAGGCAGGAGAAACTACACCACTTTTTCTGATTCTTCATTTACCTCTGGTAGCGAATCAGAACCAATTTGGAAAGCAGGGGACCCCTATATACAAATAGTAATACACTTGCTATACATAGGGAAACTAAACAGTTTGGTAAAGGTCTCTAGTCAAGTGAAAATACAAAATTATGAACCAAAAACTATTATAAACGCCATACGTGACTATTTATTAAACTCATCACCCACTAGTACATTAATATTAATTTATTTACTTTTATTTAGTCATGAAAAAATTCTTTTTTTGTTTTTTAGAGATACTTTTTTTTCATTTTATGATTTGTACATTTTATGATTTGATTTATAGTAAAGCTGATTTATAGTTCATAGACTTATACATATAAAAACCATTCACATACAAACATGAAACATAAGACCAGACAGGATATATATGCACTACGGCAGGGTGATTCACATTGTAAGAACTAAGGCCCCAATGTAGGTAAATCCCATTTACCGATTTTGAAATACCGAATTTTACAGATTCGGTATTTCAAAATCGGTAAATGGGATGTAGGTCCCAACATCTGGATTCGTTACCGAATCCTTAACAATTCTTTAATTACCGATTCGGTAAATACCGAATCGGTAATGCCCATTCATTCCTATGGGCTTTGAAGCCCATAGGAATGATTAGGCATTACCGATTCGGTATTTACCGAATCGGTAATTAAAGAATTCACAAGGGTGCAGGGGGTGTCACTTTGACACCCTCTAGCACCCCCAAAACGGGCATGTGTGCAATGTGGCACACAGACATGCCCTAAGAGCACGTCTGTCTGTCACATGGCACATGTGTACATGCACAGATGTGCATGTACACAGGAATCGGTATTTTACCATGGATTTGTATTCCATGGTAAAATACCGATTCTGTAAGCCATGTGCCAATAGAACATTGGCTACCCACATAGCATTTTCGGTAATTTTACCGAATCGGTAAATATTACCGATTCGGTAATTATTACTGAATCGGTACTTATTACCGATTCGGTAATAATAACGATTCGGTAAAATTACCAAATATGTGCACCTACATCTCCCTAGCCCTTTACCGATCGGAAACGGCCGAAAATCGGTATTTTCGGCCGATTCCGATCGGTAAAGGGCTACCTACATCTGGCCCTTAGTTCAGATTCTATATCTTCGAGTGCTTTTTTAGCATCAGCTATCACTGGGGATGATTTAATTTTACTCTCGAGTTCCTCAATCTCCTTTAGAAGCTGTAACATGAGATCTTTATCTGTTTCCACAATGAGCATCATGAGGTCTCGCGAGCAACGGTTAGCTATTTGAGACCATTTCTCTAGAAAGGCTTTAATATGGGCAAAGAGACCTGGTATATTTTTAATTTGTAATCCTTGTGGGATTATACCAGCTTTAAGATATTTCAGCATGAATTCACCATGTAACTCGATGCGTTTAGTTTTCTTCCTGAGAGCTAACAATTGATTAACTTCAGTATTGCTCCCTGTATCATTGGGTGTTCTGTTCTCAAAAGATGCAATTACCAATACCAGGACTTTGGCTACCCACTATATCCACCACCACCTCAATTTATTTTTAGGCCAAGGCCAGGGTCAATGGAGACCACCTCGGGTACGTGGCAACTGGTCCCGTGGCCAACAACGGGGCCAACAGCCGAACATGGGCAATCAGAATGGAGGCAGAGGGAGAGCACAGAAGCAAGTGACGTTCCGTCCAGAAACCCATGGAGAAATCTCCACCAGGAAAAACACCTACCGTTGGTAACTACACCATCTACCCCAGAGACGCCTTTAACAGCAGCAAGAGTTGCCTCCAATCCAATAGTGAACATTTCTAAATATCAACTATCAGATGAGGAAAGTAGAGTGTTGAGTAGGGGCCTCTCCTATGTACCCACCACTCTGCCAAACAAATTCCAATTGAAAACGGACCTATACAGGTTCATCAGAAAAGTTTGATTAAGATACTTCTTTAAACATTCAACCACACAACAGAGACCTTCGGTAACTGGGCTCAGAGAACCATCAACCTTTTTCCCACCATCCTACTCCATGAGCAATAAAATTCTTGCCTTTGAGGATGTGGTTACCCTGGATGTGGAAGACCTCCTGTCTAGACCAAAATATACTCGATTCAATCTAAGCAGAGGGGAGAAACTAGCCATGCAGGGTTTAAAGAACAATACCAAAGTAGTCATCAAGCCCGCAGATAAGGGCGGGGCAATAGTGATTCAGGATGCTAACACCTACAAAGATGAAATCTACAGGCAATTAGGAGATGGTATCAGTTACAAGAAAAACAGTATTGATCCGTCGAAAGATTTGGCGGTAGGCATCCTACACGTAACACAGAAGGGTTTGGATGAAGGTTTTCTCTCTGAGCAGGAGTTTAAATTCCTTAATCAAAGCCACCCTCGCCTTGCGACAATTTACACCTTACCCAAGGTGCACAAAGGACTACATAACCCACCCGGACGTCCGATTGTGTCCGGGTGTGGTTCTATGTTGGAACCCCTCTGTCAGTACATTGATTTCTTCTTGAAACCCCTGGCCACTCAGACGATGGCCTATCTCCGGGACACTACCCATGTAATTAATCTAATTGATCAAAGACTGTTCGACCCTAGCACACAAAGACTAGTAACTTGTGACATTGTGTCACTTTATACTAGTATTCCTCAACTGGCGGCGATTGCTGTGATGGAGAAGGTTCTGAACACCAGAACAGCTCCTGTTCTGGTGCAAATCTACTTTATTTTGGAGCTACTGGAACTAGCAATGATGAAAAAAAATGTTATGTTCCAGAATGAGTTCTTCTTTCAAACTAAAGGCGTTGCCATGGGGGCTACTTTTGCCCCCAATCTGGCAGTGTTATTCATGGACGACTTTGAGAAAAAGTTTATCTTCAACGACACCAACCCATTTATAAATCAGATGGATTTGTGGGTCAGGTATATAGACGATGTGTTGTGCGTCTGGAATGGCACCCTTCTGGACTTGACACACTTCCACACTTGGCTCAATGGGAACAGCACAGATATTCAATTTACCATGGAATCGAGTAGTGAGAAAATTCCATTCTTAGACATCACGATCTATGTTGACAATGAAACAAAAGTTTTACAAACTACACTTTTTCGTAAACCATCAGAAAGTAATTCCATTTTGGAATATAGCACCCATCATCCGAGAGGCCTAAGAGATAACCTACCTGTCGGCCAGTTTTTACGGATCCGCCGCAATTGTTCAAACAAAGAGAATTATATGATAGAATCACAAGAATTGGCAAACCGCCTTTTGGAACGGGGGTACCCGAAACGTCTGGTGAAGCGTGCACGCAAGAGGGCATGGTACAACCCACGTGATGTATTACTGACCCCGGAAGCTAAACAAGACACGTCTCAAGAACGCCTAATATGTGTGACCACCTTCTCAACCCGGAGCAATGATATAAAAAAAATCATAAACAAGCATTGGGGTTTAGTGGCCGATGACATTGAACAGAAGGCCCTCCCTCTGCATTCATTCAAAAGGGTGCGTAATATCAAAGATGAGGTAGTCCAATCCTTTCTAACTATACCTCCCAATCCAACAATTCAATCCTTGTGGAATCTTCCACTGATTAAGGGCCACACAAAATGTGGGGCATGTGCGACATGTCCTACAACGATTCAGACCAAAACATTCTTGTATAAAGGCCGTTCTTTTACACTAAGATCGCATACCAACTGTAACACAGTAAATGTTATCTATGCAATTAAATGCCCGTGCGATCTAGTGTATATTGGCCAGACCCAACAAAGGATAAAGGCTCAAATCCTACAACATGGCAGCAGAATCAGGTGTAATGTTCGGGGGCTCCCTTGGTGGAGCACTGTACCAGACATGGCAATACCCCCGATACCCTAGAATGGCTTGTTCTAGAGAAAATAGTCCTAGGGCCAAGGGGTGGCGACATTGCACACATTCTCACACTCAGGGAATCCAAATGGATGACAATTCTCGACACTATCCGTAATGGGTTAAATGAAGCTGATAGTAGCTATGCACAATTGGCCAAATGTTGACGCTGATTTCTGAATATTTGACCTTCACCTTTCTGTGTTGAGAGGTGCGTCATACTTGGTACCTGTTTACACCATGATGTACCTAATGACGAAAGCTGCTTCACCCTCCTGCGCGAGAGGTGTGTAGCTTATTTAAATATCTCAATTTTCAGATGACCCTTCGGCCGCTGTTAACCTACTTGATCTGTGATTGTCTGACTTTCACCCTCCTGTGTAGAGTGGTGCGTCATTTATGATACTTCATAAGACCTACGAGATACTTTATTGTATTTAATGATGGAAGCTGCTTCACCCTCCTGTGTGATAGGTGTGTGGCTGATTTTTACAATTTAATCCTGATGTGATCCCTGGTTTGTTTTTCACTTCAGTTGTTTTATTTTGACCAATGAAGGTTCCATCTGTGGTTTGAATCCCTTTTGAAATATTTGCCTTTATTAATATATCATATCTACTCTTTTATGACAGTCTCTGAAACTGGATCGAAAGTACCTATGGTGTACTAACAAATCCCCCGTTTTTAATTGATTCCCGAAAATCGTTTGTTATAGTGAGGGATATGGCATTTCCCCACTCTGTGCTTAGTGGGACTAACACTGCGACTTGACCAAGCTTCAGTCCTCTTTTTGTGGACATGCTCACGATTCTTCTACGGAAGTGGTTTTCATTCACCTAAGGAATTAGTCCCTCTTCTATATCTATAGCGGCAATCGGCTTTCACGTCACTCCAGTGATTGATCCCGGGAGCTTTGGATTACGACGAGACATGGCGGATTTTAACCCTCAATGAAGGTAGTTAGTTTGTTTGAATAGCCCACATGAGCAATTTACCGTATTTTGAGGTCTGTGTTTAAATCAGTGACCGTATCTTTAGTGTGTTTGGTAGCCCACGTATAAATCTGTGGTTAACATAAACGTTTCCCTTTAGGTGATGGGTACGTCGGAATAGTCATTCGTGACCACCCCTCAAGATTAGTTATGTGTGCTTTTGTTATCCCCTACTAACACCAGATGGGTGCTATTAGTCAGCGGTTCTTCGCTCACACGATCCCTCATTTCACCCCTTAGATCTCGAGGTGTTCTTCAGTCTTGATAATCACTGGCTATAAGAAGTTTCTGCCAGTCCCAAGTTATGAGCCCTCATTCAGACTTGACGGTATATTAATTTGGTATGTTTGTAGGACTCCGTGTTCTAATACACGCGCTGGAGTGTTTTTAATGCGCAAATCGTGAATGATTTGTTTTCAACCTTGGTGTAATATGTATTGTGGATCCGATTTAATTCATGGATTTGCACGTACATTTTCGCTCCAAACATAGACCACCTATGCTGAGTGACATGTGATTTTGTAGTATGTTCCCTCATTCAATATCAGATTTGACGATATTTTTCTGGTACGCTTCTAAAACACGCGCTGCAGTGTTTTTAATGCTCAATTCGTGAATGTTTTATTTTCAGCCTTGATGTATTGTGGATCCGATTTAATTCGTGGATTTGCACCTACATTTTTGTTCCATATATAGACCACCTGTGCTGAGTGACATGGGATTTTGTAGTATGTTGTATTGGTTTGGTATAGTTTTGGGTCTTGAGTGTCCTGTGCTGGTTTCTATAGGAACCTTTTTAGATAATCTTCATATGTAAGAAATACTCTGTTCTGCGGAGAAAACTTGTTCTGATTAAGTCTTTGGTTTTTGATTGAGATTTCATTTATATTTTTTTAAGAATTTTGACGACATTGGAATCATTCATATGATAAGGAAATTACGTGAATTTTTGAATTTGAAGCGTTAATCATCCAACTGGTGGCAATTAGAAATTCCACCGACCATGTTAACATTCCCTTTGAGTTTGTGATAACTTACGCTCACACTGTTTGAATATAGGAGTACTGGTACTTGATTCTAATTTATCTTTATAGATGACATAGTGTACCCTTGGTTTCACTTTTTTGTCCTGATGAAGACCTCGTTGTAAGGTGCCAACCATGCCTACAGTTGTAGTTTTGTGGTCGAAACGTCGACGGCTACTTCCTTATACATCAGTTTGACGCCACCCCTAATTTGGATATTGAATACCAGCGTCATACACATGATTTTTGATGAACATTTGAAGTTATTCTTTCCCTTTTGGCTCAGGGCTCTGAAGCCAATGTATTTTGTATGTTAATCGTGAAATATATTGTTGTCACATTAACTATCCCTTTGCACAATCCTTTTCTTTTATCCCATCACTTTTTCCTCTACTTTTTCCATCGGGCACTATGATTGTTTTGCCATTACTGCTTTCTAACGGATTGTAGATTTAGCTCATTGTGATTGATTAGCAATGTGCTCTGGAGAAAATAATAAATAAAAATATATATTTTATGCTATTGTGATTAAACATGATGTGTTTATAACGGTTCACTGGGACCCCCCTTTTTAGTATACCACTTGACGCCCCGGTCCCTAGTGACTTTGTTGGGTAAACCCCCCTATATTTACTTTACTAGGCTGCAGATTTGGGCAGCATCACCACAGTGTAGAGACAGGTAGCATAGCACAGATAGCATTAATCCTGAGTGTAGATGACTAGTCAAAACATGCTAGGCAAGAGGTGTTCCTAGGGTCTAGGACAGAAAGTTGTTTATGTAAAGAAATGTAATTTCTTTCTTGAAATATGTTGGAGAGTTGTTCAATTTTATTTCAGGGGTGAGTGACTTCCAAATTCCCTGGGCAATCCCAGGAAAGGATCTGCTGTAGGATTTCTTTTTTGAGAATCTCTGTGGTTTAAGCAATATGGTGCTGGAGTTTCTAGAGCAGGGGTACTCATAGAAAGGCCCGCGGGCCGCCAGCGGCCCGGCAAGCCTTCCCTGGTGGCCCGCGGACCTTAAAGACAATTTACCCATGTTTAAAAAAATAATAATTAAGAGTGTCTGCAAACACTGCGGGCCGAGACTCTGTTGCTCTGTGGGGGCCCGGGCATTCCAGTGATAGTCAGAGTGGAGCTGCAGGGGCGCTAAGAGGTGAAATACAAAAGTCTCATTAACATACAAATGGTCTTTTAAAGACCTGTGAAGTGCTCGGGTGCGGCTGTGATTAAGCCTGATTGACAGTTATGGCTGGGCACTGCAGGGCTTAAATCTAAAGCCCTTGGGCTACCTACAAGGCTGATGCCGGAGTGCCTCAAAAATGGGGTGGGGTCTAGGTGTGTGATGAGGAAATATAAATTTTTGGTCAAGTTATGTTCCCTATCGTGTACCCCACCGTCTCCATGTACGAGCTTAAAGTGCATGTAACTTCCCTCCTGTGCCAGCTATGAAGACGCAAATACATTTGCGTCCAACGTTAACATGTCCTCCTTCAGACCCACCCTGAATGGGTTGAATAGTCAGTTTCTAAGTATGCCATGCCAACGTCTTTTGTGGTGTACTTTACACGTTTTTCAGCTCTGGCAAAGTAGGCCCTGAATTCTGCCATCGAGCCTTTTTTCTGCTTTCTGACTCTGAAAGGCCTCAGCCCAGGCTGTCTCTGTACCCGTGACCTCTGCCTTACTCCTTGCGCGGCTCACCGCGTTTAGCTCAGCCTGCTGCCTGCCAAGATTGAATTCAACCTTCGAGTTATCTGTTTCCCTCTCCGAAAACGCATTCCTGCCTACTAGTTTAAGTAAACATCCCCCCCAGCTGCAGAGCGAAGGGCCTGGTCTTACTGTCTCCGTGCAAGTGATTCATAGCCCCTGTTACCATGGAAGGCCCATGCCCCCACGCTTCTCATGCAGACACTTAGGCGCTTATACACGCACTCACAGTCAGTATAGAATGGCTTCTGCCCCAGAGACCTTTCCGTCCAGATAGCTCAGTTCCTAAACATCAGATATCAGATATGATAGAAGCACAAGTTAATCTGACATGCCAGACTTCTGTCTCTTTCCGTTAGTTAAAATGTCAAGTCCTCTGCACCCTTCAGCTTCACGTCAGTCACACGTCATGCAGCTGCGCGCGCATCCAGGCCTCAGATTTCTGCTGACATTGTAAGATTCTGCTTTTGTTGCCACCCACTTATGACACCTACCTGTGACGTTTCTAGCACACACCTCTATGTTCACGCCTAGTTCACGCCTTCTAATTACGTATCACTACCACGTGTGTGTTTTATCTTGTTTCTCTCAGCTGTTACGCCTACTATATTGGTTTCTATAATGTAACTCAAGTATATAAGCTATGTATTGTCAATAAAATATTGCTCTATCCCTTCCTGCACCCCCAGTGGTGGCAGGAACCAGATATCCGGTCATGACCATTCCTTTTTAAGGAATAAAACCCCTAAGAACTCTAACACCACGGACTCTGCGTCTTTCTTTCCGATTGAGTTATTATTGATTAAGTACTTACCTGCATAGAAATTAAGACGGTAAATCAAATATTTACCACAAATTATTTTGGCGCCCGAATAGGGACCCCTCCCCCACCTCACGCGCCGGTTGGTGCGTTGCAAACTCTGTCCCCTGCCATCAGTTAGACGGAAACTACGCGTACCGGCAGGATTTCCTGTATCTCCCTCTGGCCCACGGAGGTGACGAAGAGTGCAATTAGCACCCAGACGAGGCGGTGAGGAGCGCGGAGGATCCCGACCAGAGCCTAGCCGAAAGAAGCAAGGTCCGAGGTGTCAAGAGGCCCACCAGTTTTCCGAAGTATCCACGTGTCGAGTCGAGTCGAGTCCGGTCCAGTCCAGTCGAGTTTTCCGAGGCCTTCTGTTTTCCGTGCTTCCCGGTGAGTACCATTGCTGGGACGTATCTAGACGGGTTTGGGTACACAAGTCCGGTCTGCACTGTTTTAGACAGTGTATCTGTACTGTTTAGCAGTATATCCGATGATTCAAGTTCTTGCACTGTTCTCAGCAGTGTATCTGTGCTGTTTAGCAGTACATCCGGTATAGGGGGTAGTAATAGGTGTTTTTAAATGTCTTTTTCCATGTGATTAATGTTGTTGTATGAGTGACTGTTTTTTATGTACATTATTGTGTTCTTGTGTAACTAGCTGTATTCAGTATTAAGTAGCAAGGATTGAGCATTCAGTATTAAGTAAACAAGATGCCGTTTTTCAACAAGTTAAAGCAGATAGGAACTAGGAAAGGGATGCTAGAGGAAGAAATTCCTATCCCCCCTAGGGACACTCCTGGAAATTTCATGTACCATAAACATGGCATAGACGCCATACTGTATCTAGATTTATGGGCCGATTATACTAAGCATCTAGACGAAAGACACAGATGGCCCGTTACCGGAACATGGGATGCCGAGTGCATCATGAAGGTAGAAGAAGCATTATGGAAAAAGAAAGCCAGACAATCTCAGAAAGACGCCATAGAATTTTGGCGTAAGGAATCACATTAACGTGCTGAAAAAGCACTCCGTAGAGAAGACAGACTTAAAGAATCAGATAAAGCTCAAGAAAACGAATTAGTTACTGAGGGGATCCGAGTAAAATCAGAGCAAATAGACCGCGCACGAAACAATCTCGTAAATGGCATGTATCTCGTGGCCGAGGGTTCGCCAGAGGCCACTTCAGAAATACCGAAAAATCTGCCGCCACCATTAATTCCAACTAAAGTAACTCACAGGACCACTAAAGACATATTTCTGAATTCCTATCTAGAGGATGTAGCTCCCGCTTACACCAATCTGCCTGTCCGCGTCCCGCCTACCGACGGGGACGGGGTGGTAACCCGCCCCGAGATCGTATCCCGCCAGTACCACAGCAAGGTTCTCCCGTCCGACAGGTTCCCCCTGTTCCACCACCTCCACCACTTCCCGCACCTAAAATTAATCTACCGAAACCGCTTCTACCTGATCCTACTAAAAGACAAATTCAAGTACCGATACAGACTCCACAAAGAGATAACGCTCAAGCTTCAGCCTCAGGAGGTGCGTCCGGGGGTCAACAGACCCCGCCGCCAACACGCAGATTACACTTGCAGAAGCCCTTTATGCTCCACTCACCCCGCCTCGACCCACTCAAAGAACCGCTTCAAGTTTGCAGATACGACCCAGTACCCGGTAAAGATGATAGGATGTTTATAGCATCACTACGCTTACGACAAGCTACAGATTACCTACTGTACTTCTCAGGAATGAAAGAGTACCTAGATAGAATATATAATTTTGTCCGGACTGGGGAAGACCCTGACAGTATTAAGGAAGCCATGGCACATCAGAAAGTTGACACTCAAGCGTATATACTACGTTTTTTCATAAATTGCTTAATAAGAGAACGAGACAGGCCTGAGACAGAACAGGATGAATTAGATGGACTCAACAAGTGGGGTCAAAATATATCTGAAGGAAAACATGATAAAGGGGGTTGCATAGCCAGTATGTACAAGAAAATAAGAAAAGCAGTAATAGAGATACACAAAAAAGAAAAAGAAAAAGAGAATGCCTCCTCCGAGGAGGAGGAAGAACCTGAAGAACCAGAAAAGACTACAGATACAATAGCATATGTGGGTAAGGGAACTTACCTTAGGAAAGGCATTCGTCCAGAAAGCAAGAGAGTTTTCCTCTCTGGCATAACAAAACCGAATTCTCCTGAACATCAGTTCCAGGAGACTGATAAAAGGCTTCGAGAACGAATGGGGTACCATGTACTCAATTCTATGGATGAACAAGAACTAGCCCGGTCAGCTGTACTATGGGCTGACAACCCGAATATATACAATGATGACACCGTAGCACAGACATTTCTGAACCTTTCCCCAGACGAGCAGAAGTTAGCAGGTGTATACATGATTCAACACCTCCTCACGCTATTTAGATATCAACACGCTGACCCAGGTCCCTTACACGATACATTAGAAGCGCTACTCATGGATAGATGGAGAGGTTTAAGTACCAAATTAATTCAAATAATTCTAGATCAACGACACAGACATAACACTTTCCTGGGTTCACAATATGTTCCTGCTCCGCCCCCAGAAAGAAAAATGTATCATATGGAGCGCCTGCATGGCATTGAAAGTCAGAACCCCTTACGAGAAGTACATCCAGTCATGGGTACCGATCATAATCTGAAACGTGTGTATGTACACACGCCTCTGACCAAGTTAGAACTATTGGAAATGAAGAAACTAGTACCCTGTCATGATAAAGACCCTGCAGGTTTTCATAGAGAACTTAAAGACATGTTACTGATGGGGGATTACACATATGAAGATATCATGAAAATGTTAAAGGTACTGCTGCCCACGGGCATCTACGAGAAACTCAAGGAAAAAGAATGGGAAGTGGGAGACAAAAAGATTGTATGGGCAGAAATAGAAGAAGAGGAGGAAAAACGTACCCCAGGGCTAGGCCTTGGGGAGAAAACTAAAGCATTACCAGGTTTGATAGTACAGGTTCTCCCAAGATTACTGACAACTAGAAAGGAAGATTGGGACGCAATCTCGTCCTGTAAACAGAAACACGATGAAGATACTAGTGACTTCTACTCAAGATTCGAGAAATGTTTCATTATTAATAGTGGCCTTAAACCAAGTAGTGAGTCATACCCGCATCTTTTTGTATCAAAATTAGTCGAGAATTCCCTGCCATTAGTTAAGAACCGCGTGTATAAAGTTGAAAGTACTTGGCAGGCAAATACGCCATCCCAGATGTTACAGATGTTACAATATCATCAGAACAGAATTAGAGAAGAACAGGATCAGGAACAGAAACGCATGAAAGACACGAAAATGAAAATGTTAGTGGCCCAATCGGTTCCAGCCGACGGCCAGAGAAAGGGTACGACCCAGACAGGCCATTCCGCAGCTTCCGTTAAAGGGACATGCAACCATTGCAAGCAGCCAGGTCACTACGTACATGAATGCCCAGTTCTGAAACATAATATAGCGACAGGTAAAACTAAAGAAAGACCGCATCCGCCTAGACAAGATCATAATCAGCATCAGTCTTCACAGAATATACAGCCCATGCAGAATACACAGCCTATGCATGTTCCATCACATACAGCACAGACAGTAGCGGTACCTCAGAGACAGTCACAGCCACAGCCCATTGCCGCGACTCAGCAAGTTTCGCAACAAATGTACCAGTATGCCCAATCTGATTATCCCGATTATCAACGATACACATGAAACAGCCTAGAGAGGGAGGGTGGCTTGCCTCTTATTGAGATTCCTGTAGATCAAGAGGGTCCTTATGTACACAGTCAAGTATTGGGAAAAGACAGAAAGTTTTTATTTGACACAGGGGCAAGTCGCACCACAATCAGCCATGATGAAGTCCCAGGGGCACCCCTCTCAGGTTCACAGAATGTTTCCCTTGGTTTTTCAGGACAGCCTATTGTAAATGAGGTATCGAAACCAGTCCCCCTGGCTGTGGGTCCATTATCACGTGTTACAGACCTGTTACTCACGAAATCATGTCCAGAAAATCTGTTAGGAATAAAGACATTGAAAGCTCTAGGAGCTGTTATATGTTGCTCTCCGGAAGGAGTTAGACTTTTCTTGAGAGACTTTAAGGGTCATTATGTGTTACGAGAGTTTGATGTCAGATTGAAAAATGTACCAGATCACTTGTGGGCAAAAGGCCCAACTGATGTAGGTTGTATGCACATTACACCATACCGTGTTACACTCAAACCAGGTGTTGTTTTACCCAGAATCAGACAATACAAGTTACCACCCGATGCTGTAGTGGCTTTACTGGAAATCATTGAAGAGCTCATTGCCCAAGGAGTGGTCGTAGAAACCGACTCCAATATCTGCAATTCACACATCATTCCGATTCTTAAACGTACTGATCCCAATGCACCGCCAGTATATCGGCTGGTGATTGATTTAAGAGAATTGAAGAAATGCATTATTCCACAGTACCCTGTGGTTCCCGACATCTCATCCTTATTGACGGCTATTGATTCAGAAGCAACGTTCTTTACTGTAATTGACCTCAAGAACGCCTTCTTCAGTGTACCTATTGATCCAGAGAGCCAATATCTCTTCGGATTCAGTTTAAATGGACGAAGTTTCAAATTTTCACGCGCACCTCAAGGATTCACAGAAAGCCCCAGCATCTATAGCCAAGCACTGAAAAGACAACTTGATTGTATCATAATGCCAGTTAACACCGCTTTACTGCAATACGTCGATGATCTGCTGATCACCGCACGAAGTGAGCCCGAATGTGAACAAGCATCATTGACAGTTTTACATTTTCTGGCCGACAAGGGACACAAGGTGTCTCCTTCGAAGCTACAATTCTGTGTTCAGCAAGTTGTGTACTTGGGTCACTTGCTGTCCAAAGTGGGGAGACAACTGACTCCCGATCGCATTCAGTTAATTGTAAATATGCCACAACCCCAGACACAAAAGGAAGTGCGGGCCTTTATAGGCCTCACCTCGTACTGCAGACAATGGATTCCCCAGTATGCATTTCTAGCTAAACCACTCATCCAGTTAACAACACAGGAGGCAGCGACTTCGACTGTTCTCCCTTGGACTCAGGAACATACACAGGCTTTTGAAGAATTAAAGAAAGCTTTATGTCAAGCACCAGTTCTAGCGACACCATGTTACAGCAAACCTTTTACACTTTTTGTTACAGAACGTGAGGGTACAGCATTGTCTGTCCTCACTCAAGATCAAGCAGGTTCACATAAGCCCTGCGCTTATTTTTCAAGTACATTGGATTCAGTAGCTCAGGCACTCCCTGCGTGCTTGAAGTCAGTAGCAGCAACAGCACTAGCAATCAGACAGAGCGACTCAATTGTTTTAGGACATCCATTAACAGTTCAAGTTCCACATTCTGTAGAGGTTCTTTTAAACAGAACCCAGACTCAGCACTTGACTATAGCATGACTGACAGGCTATGAATTGACACTCTTCCAGCCACACATAGAAATCAGACGCTGTAGCATTCTGAACCCTGCAACATTGTTACCTACAATTATGACAGATCCAACCCCGCATGATTGCATAGAGATCATTAATACAGTAACAAAACCTCGACGAGACTTAACAGATGTTCCACTGACAAATCCAGGCCTGACACTTTATGTGGACGGTTCATGCATGAGAACAAGTACAGGAGAATTAGTGGCCGCGTATGCAGTGACCACTGAAACTGAAGTTAAAGAAACACATCGTATTGACACACTGTCTGCTCAAGCGGCGGAGCTCATCGCTCTGACCCGAGCTTGTATACTAGCCAAGAACAGAAATGTTAACATATACACTGATTCCCGTTATGCGTTCGGAGTCGTACACGACTTCGGAATGTTATGGCAAGAAAGAGGTTTCTTGACCTCTCATGGTGCCAAGATCCAACACGGTCCCCTCATTCAAGCACTGTTAGAAGCAATACATTTGCCCTCGGGCATATCAGTCATGAAGTGTAAAGCACATACTAAAGTTACGGATTCTGTTTCCCAGGGTAATGACCTGGCAGACCAGACAGCAAAACACACAGCATTGACTCACACCCAGACTACTGATGTGACAAAGACAATAGTACCAACTCAGTGTATGTCAGTCAGGGATCCCACCCTAGACGTAATCGATATTCAGACACATGCCACTCCAGATGAAATAAAGAAATGGACTGAACTAGGAGGGATCCAGACAGATCAAGGATGGGTCACAAAGGGAAAATCTACATGGTTTCTCCCCGACTCAATGGTCCAAATCATGATAAATACAGCACATAGTCCTGCACATCTAGGAGAGAAAGCTATGTTAGACAGTTTACAGAACCTCTGGTACAACAAACACTTACGAGCAGCAGCAAAACAGAAAGTGCGTACTTGCATGATCTGTTGTCAGTTCAATCCAGGTAAAAGCGTTCCTGTAGAGCAAGGTGGATTTCATCCTCCCGATCACCCTTTTGAAGTCCTCCAGATGGATTATATCCAGATGGACCGTTGTCGGGGATTCAAATATGTCCTCGTAGTTGTTTGTGCACTTTCCCGTTGGACCGAAGCATACCCAGTCTCAGATTACACTGCCCCGACCACTGCCAGGCAGCTGGTTCGAGAATTCTTCCCACGATACGGCCTGCCTCGTGTCGTGTACTCAGATAACGGACAGCCGTTCTCATCCGAACTCATGAGGCATGTCTCCCTTCTGCTAGGATATCAGTGGAGATTCCATTGTGTCCGACACCCCGAAGCCGCAGGCCTTGTAGAAAGGCATAACCAGACATTAAAGACCCGTCTTGCTAAAGTTTGTAAAGAGAAAGGGGTCGACTGGATAGTCGCCCTGCCAGTTGCATTGTTCTATATGAGAATGGTTGCCCATTCGAGATCAGGACTATCCCCGTACGAAGTGGTCTTTGGCAGACCACCGAATATGTGGGGGACGCCCATGCCTAAGAAAATTACTGATGTCGATTGTAATATGCTGACAGATTACCTTGCCTCCTTGATGTCTGCACTCCAATCATGTCGTTCACAGGTTGCCGCAGCCTTCCCTGACAACACTGATGTAAAGCCGCACGATGTCCGACCAGGTGACACCGTCTTAATAAGGAACTTTGACAGGAAAAGTCCGCTGGAGCCCCGCTGGAAAGAGCCGAAGACCGTCCTTCTCACTACGAGGACAGCAATAAAGGTGGAAGGCAGAAAGGGGTGGATACATACGAGTCATATTAAAAAGTGCAACGAACTGAAACCAGACCCTGACTCGTCCACCCCCACCAAAGACTGTATTAAACCTAGTGACTTTAAGGTTCCCGAACGAGAGAAAACTCCCCAAGAGGAGTATAAACTGAAGCTTCGATCTAGCAAGTCAGACAGTTTAATTGTTTAAGTCCTCCCCTAGGTGAATCGGTTAAATAGTTTCTGACATGTATCCCCTAGATCGAGATAGAGAGAGAGAGAGAGAATTCAAGAAACGTGCATATTGCAAATCACTCCGCAGCCACTGTATAGTGACTTTATTAATCATGTTTTTTCTAAGTCTTCTGATTATTGTGGCGAGTATATTGCTTCCCATATACTACCCTATCTTCAAGCGTGAACAATCTGCTTACAATGTTTCTGCTGAACATTCTTTTAGTACATTACCCCCTCACGAATTGTCTTACAGACTTGCGCTGCGCAACAACACATTCATTAGCATGTTACATCACTCCCATCAGACGAGCAATGCTACAAACTGTTGGATATGTGGCCGACTCCCTCCCCATCAGAAATACAAGGGAGTTCTGCCCCTCTTTCCGTATCCGTTCACTCACAATGGCTCCTGTGGTGCATGGAGTAGATTGATTAATTCTTTAGATTCTGATATTGCTGTTACCCGCGAGGGGGGCTGGGTTTGGGGAAACCTGAATTCAGTTCTGTTCGACGTCTGTTACCCTGATGGAAGTGGACGATCCGTTAGAATAGGAACTGATCTAGAAAACGAAGTATATGGATTAGGTAATTACACAGTTAACCTCATGATCCTTACTATCGAGTCCGAAGCTGCACCCATTCTCCCCGCTATGTCAGTATTACCAGTCACTGGTCATCTTTGTGTTAGAAAGAAAGGTTCAGTACACTTAGGTCATAGTAAATGTACTACTGTGGTCGAATTCACTGATGAGGGTAGGTCCTCATTCCGAGCTACACGTCATTCATATTTTGTTTGTGGCCATACCGCATACATACGTTTACCTCCAGATTGGGATGGTACCTGTTACATTGCTTTCCTTCTGCCCCCTGTTTTCCTAGCTCCCCCTGATTATCATAGAAATACAAATCTAGTAAATGATAGATTCCGAAGAGATCTCCCGATTGTCGACTATACTGAAACGGCATGGGAGCAATACACAGATTTTAATAAAGGATTCTTTTTCTTCACAGGCCCCGTCCAAAACAGTAAATTGATACGTAGATTAACCAGAACCCTTGAAGCAGTAGTACATGAAACTGCCTCCGCCCTAGGTAACTTAACAGAGGAGAAGTCTGCTATGCGGATTGTTGTCCTTCAAAATCGTCTTGTTATTGACGTCATCTTGGCAGATAGAGGTGGAGCTTGTAAGGTCATCGGGTCAAGTTGCTGTGTTTTCATTCCAGAAAACGCGCCATCTGTATACAAAGCTATTACACGTCTTCATAAGATTGCAAGTTTAATACATCAGAATCCAGGCACCTGGACTTGGTCCGGTTGGTTCTGGACAACGTTGACCGCTTGGGGATGGAAGATCCTATCCTTCCTAGGCATTGCCCTTGTCATAGTATTCAGTTGCTGCCTGTGCCTACAGTGTGGGCCGGCGATTTGTGGACTGTGTACCACATCGTGCATTGAACATTCCAGTTTTCTCTCAAACCGACAACGGAAGAGAGACGAGCAAATGATGTTACAAGAACAAACTGATCGATTCATGAGGATCGAGATATCATGAAGGGTCCGTAGGGAACAAGGAGGGAATGAGGAAATATAAATTTTTGGTCAAGTTATGTTCCCTATCGTGTACCCCACCGTCTCCATGTACGAGCTTAAAGTGCATGTAACTTCCCTCCTGTGCCAGCTATGAAGACGCAAATACATTTGCGTCCAACGTTATCATGTCCTCCTTCAGACCCACCCTGAATGGGTTGAATAGTCAGTTTCTAAGTATGCCATGCCAGCGTCTTTTGTGGTGTACTTTACACGTTTTTCAGCTCTGGCAAAGTAGGCCCTGAATTCTGCCATCAAGCCTTTTTTCTGCTTTCTGACTCTGAAAGGCCTCAGCCCAGGCTGTCTCTGTACCCGTGACCTCTGCCTTACTCCTTGCGCGGCTCACCGCGTTTAGCTCAGCCTGCTGCCTGCCAAGATTGAATTCAACCTTCGAGTTATCTGTTTCCCTCTCCGAAAACGCATTCCTGCCTACTAGTTTAAGTAAACATCCCCCCCAGCTGCAGAGCGAAGGGCCTGGTCTTACTGTCTCCGTGCAAGTGATTCATAGCCCCTGTTACCATGGAAGGCCCATGCCCCCACGCTTCTCATGCAGACACTTAGGCGCTTATACACGCACTCACAGTCAGTATAGAATAGCTTCTGCCCCAGAGACCTTTCCGTCCAGATAGCTCAGTTCCTAAACATCAGATATCAGATATGATAGAAGCACAAGTTAATCTGACATGCCAGACTTCTGTCTCTTTCCGTTAGTTAAAATGTCAAGTCCTCTGCACCCTTCAGCTTCACGTCAGTCACACGTCATGCAGCTGCGCGCGCATCCAGGCCTCAGATTTCTGCTGACATTGCAAGATTCTGCTTTTGTTGCCACCCACTTATGACACCTACCTGTGACGTTTCTAGCACACACCTCTATGTTCACGCCTAGTTCACGCCTTCTAATTACGTATCACTACCACGTGTGTGTTTTATCTTGTTTCTCTCAGCTGTTACGCCTACTATATTGGTTTCTATAATGTAACTCAAGTATATAAGCTATGTATTGTCAATAAAATATTGCTCTATCCCTTCCTGCACCCCCAGTGGTGGCAGGAACCAGATATCCGGTCATGACCATTCCTTTTTAAGGAATAAAACCCCTAAGAACTCTAACACCACGGACTCTGCGTCTTTCTTTCCGATTGAGTTATTATTGATTAAGTACTTACCTGCATAGAAATTAAGACGGTAAATCAAATATTTACCACAGTGAGACCCCTGAGGCCACCAGGGCTGGGACTTTGCTTAATTCTGCCAATCTCTGAAGTGCTCTGTCTAAATACTTTCAGCTTTATAAGTGACTCAAATCGAGTTAAAAATGAAATCGAAAATCATACTGCCATTGTGCGGCGTTGTGACAAGAGTCTTTTGAGTTAATCATATACCCTTAAGGGAGCATCCTTAATGCACTCTATCATCAGTGCGCGTGCTCTGCATTCTCAATGCCTTGTTGTAAAATTGCATAATCAAGGCCCCAGTTTAATCCTGACTGTGGGTGTCCCTGCTGATCCTGATCTCGTGTGACATCCCCGGGGAACAGGGGGTTAAAACAGAGGCAATTTGTAGCGGAGAGCCTCTCCAGCTCTTGCCTAGGCGTGGGCGGAAAATCCGTTCCGCTCGCGGATTTTGCGGATTTTCGGGAAATCCGCAATCCGCGAGATTTGCGAATTTCCCGCAAAATCCGCAAATCTCGCACTGTTCGCACTGTTAGCGTGAGTTCGCGCCCCGCGAATAAGTGCGAAATTGCAGAAATACGATCTTGGCAAAACTGAAAGTAACTACTTACCAGGTTCAAAAGTTCAGGCACATCATTAGTAGCCATTTCCTGTAGGGCTTCCTGAGGGGCCCCTCCAGAGTTCAGTTGCCAGTTGAAACTATTATGTGACCCTGCTCTGAACCTCAGAATAGTTACACATATGCCACAAAGGTCCTGAATTACAGCTAAGGGAGACAAGCAGGAGCCAGGCTGGAAGTTAAAATCCATTAATCAGCCCCTAATTCATTATTGTCAGTTGGGGCAGGGCAGGTGTTGTAACTAATTTTGCAACAATGAAAGCACTTAGCAAGTGCAAAAGATCACTAATCAGGGCGCACTAAGGAAGCAGGTGCCAGCTAAAAAAATATTCTGTGACACATTAATCAGCCCCAAATTAATTCAGGTCACTTGAGGCAGGGAAGGTGTGCTTTGCTTTGCCGAAAATAATGTACACTGGACAACCAGAGGGTGTAGTGATGAAACAGAGGGTGGCATGGGTGGGCCAGAGGGTGGCATGAGTAGTCAGAGAGTGGCAGTGGTGACAGAGAGTGGCAGTGATGAAGAAGAGTATCCCAAACAGGCTGGACACGTAGAAACAACAAGTTCGCAAAACTTGCGACCCGACAGGTAAGTTCGCAAATTGCGAAATTGTAAAAACCCTCGCGAACTGGCAGAAACACGGGCGAACACAAAAAAAAAAAAAATCCGCAAATTCGCGGGAATTCGCGGATTTTGCGGATTGCGAATCCGCAAATCCGCAAATCCGCAAAATTCGCGGATTGCCAATCCGCAAAATCCGCTCATGCTTACTCTTGCCTGAGCGCCGTGCTACTCCGAGGCCCGGCTGATGACACCGAGTGATGTGCACTTTCCATAACTGCATCACTACGATGACCCCGTTCTCCCAGCAGCAGCATCCCTACATGACCTGGCAGGTAATCTCGTACATGGCATCCGCGTGCAGCCAGGGAGGGAGGGAAAGGGAGGCAGACAAACGGAGAGCGAGGGAGGGAAGGAAGGAGGTCGGGAAAGGGAGGCAGACAGAGGGAAAGCGAGTGAGGGAGGTAAAGGGAGACAGAGAGAGGGCGACAGAGAAAAATAGACGGACAAAGGGGGAGGGAGGGTGACAGAGGGAGGGAGGCGGACAGAGGGAGGGAGACAGACGGAGACAGACAGACAGAGGGAGGGAGGCAGACAGACGGAGGGAGGAGGGAGTGGGAGGGCAACAGAGGGAGGAGGGTGAAAGAGGGAGGAGGGCGACGGAGTGAGGAGGGTGACAGAGTGAGGAGGGAGACAGAGAGGGAGAGGGAATGAGAGAGAGGGAGACAGAGAGGGAGAGGTAAGGAGAGAGAGACGGACAGAGAGAGAGAGAGAGGGAGACAGAGAGAGAGAGAGAGAGAAAGAGAGGGAGACAGAGAGAGAGATGGAGTGAGACAGTCAGAGTGAGTGAGACAGAGGGAATCAGGGAGAGAGAGGGAGTGAGAGGGAGTGAGACAGTCTGGGGGAAAGGGAGACAGGTAGGGAGACAGACAGAGGGAGGGAGACAGGCAGAGGGAGACAAAAAGAGGGAGGGAGACAGACAGATGGAGACAGAGAGAAGGTGACAGACAGACAGAGGGAGGAGGGAAGCAGAGGGAGGAGGGGGACAGAGGAAAGGAGACAAAGAGAGGGAGACAGACAGAGGGGGACAACGAGAGGGAGGGAGACAGAGAAAGGGAGAGGGAGGGAGACAAAGAGAGGGAGAGGGAGGGGGACAGAGAAAAGGAGAGGGAGGAGACAGAGAAAGGGAGAGGAAGACAGAGAAAGGGAGACAGGGTGTGACAGACAGAGGGAGGGTGGGAGAAGGGTGACAGACAGAGGGAGGGAGGAGGGTGACAGACAGAGGGATGGAGGAGGGAGGGACGAGGGTGACAGTCAGACAGTGGGAGGATGGTGACAGACAGAGGGAGGGAGGAGGAGGGAGGGAGGGAGGAGGGTGACAGACAGAGGGAGGGAGGGGGAGTAGGAGGGTGACAGAGGGAGGAGGGCGACAGAGTGAGGAGGGTGACAGAGTGAGGAGGTTGACAGAGTGAGGAGGGAAACAAAGTGAGGGAGACAGAGAGGGAGAGGGAAGGAGAGAGAGGGAGACAGAGAGGGAGAGGTAAGGAGACAGAGAAATAGAGAGAGAGGGAGACAGAGAGAGAGGGAGACAGAGAGAGAGAGGGAGACAGAGAGAGAGAGAGGGAGTGAGACAGATGGAATCAGGGAGAGAGAGGGAGTGAGAGGGAGTGAGACAGTCTGAGTGAGACAGAGGAAGAAATAGGGAGAGATGGAGGGAGAGAGGGAGGGAGAGAGGGAGGGAGAGAGAGGTTGAGAGAGGGAGATAGAGGGAGAGAGAGAGAGGGAGAGAGAGAGAGAGAGAGAGAGAGATGTGTGGTAGCTCAGTGGATGAAGCCGTCCGCTGCAGGGACCTGTGTTCAACCTCATGGTCACAGTTTTTTTGTTGCTCTAGCCCCGCCCCCACCCCCACTCGTGCGGCCCTCTGACACAACCCACACTGTAAATTTGGCCCCCGAGAGAAAGTTTGTGAGTACCCATGTTCTAGTAGGTCTGGAGCCTCCTGAAAGTTCAAGCTTCTTCGCATGGTAGTCAGGGAAATTGAAGTGTAGGGTTTGTGGGTCATGCATGCAATTTTCAGCTGAATTTTTGCTTTGTAGGGGCGCCAATTGAGGGATTTCATCTCAATTCATTGTGATTATTCCTTTTTGATCCGGCAGTGAGCCTTTCAGCAGCATTTTGATAGGCACTTAAGGGGCTGTTTTGGATCTGGACAAGATGCCGAGTGTGGCACTTCCATAGTTCAACCTGGGAATCACTAGTGTCTGGACAGCAATTTTGAGGTAATCTCGGGAGTAGGAAGGGTTTTAATGTCCTTACAATGTTTATTTGGAGGTCTGCTCCTTTAGTGGTAGCACTAATATGCTTCTGCATATTAAGGTTCTTGGTAGAGTTATTCCCATTGATCTTGCTGAATTAATGACTTATGGTAAGCAATTGAATGCTGTTAGTTGCTTCATCCATGTATTAACGGTGGGTGCCTAATTGGGTGCGGATTCAGTTTTGACAGTGTTTAGTTTGAGGTGGTTGCATGAATACCAATTTTGAGTATTCTGTAGAGTTAAGTTAACGGATATGATGTCTTCAGTGGAGCAGCCTTTCAGATAAAGTGGGATATCATCAGAGTACATGTGATATTGAATGTTGGTTGAACATAGAGTTTACGTTAGTGGCTCCATGAATACATTGAAGGGAGTGGGTGAGAGGGAGGAACCCTGTTGGACCCCTAGTGTGACCGTAGCAGTCTTAGAGAGGGACTGATTGATCTTGAGCTCTTGAGTTCTGTTTTGGAGAAATGAGGTGAAACAGTTAAAAGAATCCCAACCTGTGTTCCAATAGGTCTAGTGGGTAGTTATGGTTAACGGTATCAAATGCAGAAGAAAGGTCAAGGAGGATTAGTAGGCAAGATTCATTTTGATCCAAGATATTTAGTGCATCATCCATTATGTTTGTAAGGGCCCATTCGGTGCTATGCCCCGGATGGAAACCATATTGGAATCTGTCGCGAAGAATTGCTCAGTGTGGATAAATAGTTGAATGTGTACACATTTTTCAAGGAGTTTCGTCAGGGCTGTAATGTTGGAGGTGGGGTGAAAGGTATTTAGGTCGGTGTGATCTGCCATTGTTTTTTTTCTTAAGATGGGGGTGACCTGCCCGGACTTTAGTCAATCACAGATTTTGCCTTGACTTAGGGAGGCATGTACAATCTTGGTCCAAAGTCCAAAGTGGGAGTATATACATTTTGATCTCATTGAAGCGGTTGGGGTGAAGAGGGTCGTTGAAGTGGTTTGAGGGTTTCTAATCTGATAGTATTTTGAGAATGTCAGTTTCCACAAAAGAATGAAAGGAGTTCCAGGAGGCGTTGTTTTTGAGGAATTGTCTCGGCAGGCTTGAGGGCACAACTCTCTGGGAAATGGAAATAGCCAGAGTGATGTCTCTCTTAAACTGAAAGGTGGATCAACAGGCTAAGATAAATAAGGGATAAAATGCCTCCTGCTGTACATTATAAAGATATCACAGGCCACCAAGGAGCTTGCCATGAAACTCTGAGGTGACACGCACTATCCCTTATAATGTTTGGCAGGGCTAATTTATTCCTTATAATACATTATCCCACCCTCACATTTCCCTCAAATCACTTAAATCATTGGTGTGTAGCTCATTCATATGAAAGAGAGAGAGCATGTTTGGAAACATAAAGGATAGATATAGAATCTCTAGTGCAAAATAAAACACATAAAAAAGCAGTTTGATAGTTGTTGCAAAGAGGTTTAAAAGCAGTTCAATAAAACACAGTTTAAAAATAAGACACAGTAGAAACATGCAGTAAGATGCTCACTTCAATAATTGCCTAAGAAATGCAAAAAATAAACATGTTGCCTTAAATATCTCCTTTCTGCTTGTCATTGTAAAGCTATAAAACATGGCAGAAGAAGGAAAGCAAAGCTCTGTTTTACTTCTTTAAACAGCGACTTTAGGTATGATCCATGACCTGGCCTGTCTTTCCCCTTTGCATCTGGCAGCATGCATTGTGGTGTCAGAATTCAACTGTAATAGCTTTTTACATTGGAGTTCTAGCACTGGTGGCTGTGTGCATCACCAGTAGTGATTATAAATAAATAAGAGACAGGCTTTAAATACAGGAATTGCAGGACCCCATGTATTGTATGATATTGTCACGTTCTGCCTCAGCTAAAATCTATTTGACAGGTATAGTAAAACGAATGGTTATTTATATTTTTTTTGCTGAAGTGATAAAGGGAAAATACAAGAAATTTCATGTAGATATCCATGTGAGCAGAGTAAGGAGTCAAAGATTAGAGTAGATTTTGACACAAACCAGAGGGGGCAGATTTGACTTAGATGGTAACAGGAGCAGGCATACAAACTACACTGCGAGCAGGATATAAGCAGTCTGTGCTAAAGACTGAACAGATCACTTCAAATTGTGCATGATGTTTAGGATTTTCTGTGTAGTTCTTCTTTGGCCTATTGTGCTGTAAACTGAGTGAGCTAGTGCTGTGCTGGCACTTAGTTATGGCCCGTGCAGTGAAGCACAGTCATGTGTGGGGGCGGGGCAGGGGTGGAGGCGGTGTAAGTGACAAGTAACAGAATGGTGACAATAAAATAAATAAATAAATAAAACCACTTACATTGCGCTCACCACATTGCTGAGTCGGCGATGCGGCGAGCGCAAGACAAGAGGTTTTATTTATTTATCGCTTTTATTTTCACTATTCCGTTGCTTGTCTCTTTAACCCCCCAATCTCCACCCCACCCTTCTCTGCCATGCTTACCTGCATGGGCCGCCACTGCCGGCACCATGACCTGACCCAATGATGGCCATCCAAACAGAAAGGGAAACACACAGAGTCAGCCATATTAGAATCAGTCTCACTCAGATTGAGTGCTGACAAGAGCAATAAAAAATGGCCTGGTGCTGTAGAAAATAAAAATCTGAAAAATTGGATTGTGTACTGAACGTTTGTAAAAGATAAATAATTTAATGTAACAGAATGATAATTTAGTGTACTTTCATATGTAAAATGAAGTCACTCATGTACTCCAATGGAGGTTGCAGAGGCGCACAAGCAGCCAGTAAAAAAACTAAAAACAGTGGAATAAGAATACTCCTGTGGGCTGATCCAAGGTGTGATTAACAATGTCTCAAGCCAATAGCATTACTTTCTGGAGCGAAAGAAACCAATGCCCGAAGGAAACTGAAAATGTCCGTGTCCGTGCAATGAATTTGAAGTGAATGAAATATTTTAATCCATCAATAGCGCAAGTGTCAATACATTTCAACCAAAAAAGTATGAAAGAAATTATTTTAAGTCAGTGGTAGAAAAGATGATCTCAGTCAATGTTATTTAGCCCTCTGGTGAATAAGATGATTTGGCAGATAGTGGTGTATTTCACAGCATGAGGTATCATTTCTTCTTTTTTTTTTTTTTAAATATTTTTATTGAGAGTTCATAAAAACAAGATCAACATTACAGAATACATTTGTAAAAGATTTAGTACAGTACATGGCATATAAATATAAGTAAGTAGTCGGCTTTCAAGTATCCACAGCATAGTTATAAAGTGCAAAATAGAACTATAAAGTGTAGAGTGTTTAAAAGTGCATAAAAGCAGACTAGTGGTTATGAAGATATACTTTACGATTCAAACACACTCCAAAACTTTTCATATTTCTTGAGCGCCCCTGATCTAAGCGCGTATTTTCTTTCCCTGCCCTGGATTCGTAATAGTTTAGCCTTCCAAGCCTGAAAGGTCGGTACTTGGTTGGTTTTCCAGGACTGCAGAACAAGCGATTTAGCTATTAGAGAGGCTATAAAAAAGAAATCGTTGTATTGGATGTTAGTCGCTGAACAGCCTAGAACAGGGACTAAATCATCGAATATTATAGAACCTTTAAGCTCAAGGGAGAGGTATTTTTCGATTTCCTTCCAGAGTGGCTGAATTTTAGGACATTCCCAGACAATGTGTTTCCAATTCCCTTTTTCCTCACAGCGGAAACCTTTGTAGGCAACTAGGGGGAAGATATTATGGAGATAGGATGGAGATCTGTAAATCAGCCATTTATTATAAAATTGCATGCGTTTAAAGTTAGCGCCGCGGAAGATTGTTTTGTTGAATTTATTTATTTTATCCCATACTTGTTGATTGATTTCAATATCCTCCCCCTTTTTCCACCTGCCAATACTCTTACTAGAAGATTCCTGCTCCTTGTCCTCTTTTAGTATTTTAATCCAAAAACTCATCTTTTTTTGAGTTTTATTATTCAACGCTGTAGAGATAGTTTCCTTAAAATAAAGATTTCCGGGGGCGTGGCCAAGATGGCGGGGTGAGCGGACGCTTCCTCCCGTAGCTCCTCCGGCCCGGCTCAGCTCGAGCCCCGATTCCTGCGCCTCTCTCCCCCCGCGGCTGCACTGCGGGCGAGAGACCTGTGCCGGAGTTCCTGGGGCACACTTTGGTGCCACTTTGACTTCTGAAGCCCCGGGGGAAGTCCCCGAAAAGTTTATTCGGAGATCGCTCCGAGGATTAGAGCCCGGGTCGCCCCGAGGAGAGGAGCCTGGAGGCGGAGCGTAGTGCGGCGCTGTCCGCGCGCCTTGGCTGGCCCGAGTGCTGAACAGCGGAACGCCGGAGATCCCGAAGGAGCGGGCTGGACGGACTCCGCGGAGAGAGGTGGCTTCCTGGCGGTGCCCTGGTGACAAGCACCATTGCTGGGCAACGGACTTTAGCCCTGTACCGGCGATCCCCCCACTATCCGGGGTCTCGAGGGGCGACGCCTTGCGAACTCCGCGCCCGGAGGCGCTGGACGGCGGAGTCCGAGCAGTGTCCGGGCCGGGCAATCGACTGGTGATCGGGGGAGGCACCGGGTTCGTACTTTCCAGACCCGTTACCATTGAAGAGTTGCCCACGGACTTGCTGGCCCGGGCTGCCTTCTTGGGTCCCACCCTCCCGCCATCTTGTCTTTGTGTGACTGAGCCCGGTGGCCCCTGCCCGCGCCCTTCTCACATGGGAGCCTCGACTCGTTCTGGCACCAGCTCATCTACTGCCCTCCTTGGGAACACGAGACGGGAGGCCTACTCTTCGGACATTGCTACCTGCTCTGCTGGCCCGAGGGCCGTCTTGCCCATGCCCGGACCGCCATTTTGTCGCCTGTGACGCACTACTCTTGTCCTCGGCGAAGGCCTCACATCTGGTGCCCACGAGCGGTGGCGCTCGCCTACAGCAACTAATCCTGGGCTTTGCCGGGCCCCAAGATGACTGGAAGACGTGGCGCGGCACGGGGTGATCGCACCTTGCCGGAAATGCTCGGCAGGTCCCAGCAACTACGCGACAGGACGCAGCCGTCCCCGGGGGCCTCCCGGGCATCAACGGACGCAACTGCGGGCGAGCCGCCGGTCACGCGGTCCTTCATGGAGGGCTTATTCACCTCCCTCAAGGAGGAATTTCAGACTCTTAAGACCGAAGTGGCTGGAGAGGTCCGGGAGGTGCGCAGGGAAGTCGAGGGCCTGGGCGAACGGGTCGAGACTGTGGAGACGGCGGCTCAACGCCGCGATGAGGAGATAACCCATCTCCAGCAGGACGTCCTCCGCCTCCGGGAGCAATGTGTCGAGCTCCAGGCCCACTCGGAAGACCTCGAACAGGTCCAGGAGGAACAACATCCGGGTCCGGGGTGTTCCATCCGCCGATGAAGGTGCGGACCTGTGGCTTATCTGCAGGACCTGTTCCGTGACATCTTGGAGGAGGGAGCGGATTTCCCCATCCGCATTGACAGAGCACATAGGGTGGGCCGCCAGCGCCAATCATCGGCACCCCCGCCTGATATCCTGGCATTCTTGCCAGATTTCCCTCTAAAGGAGCGCATCATGACTGAAGCCCGTAGGAAGCAACCATTGACCTTCCGCGACAGACCTGTGGCGCTCTATCAGGACCTGTCTGCCATCACACTGCAAAAGCGCAGGTCTTTCCGCATCGCTACGGACTTTCTGCGAGAGCACGAGACAGCCTACTCCTGGGGCCACCCCTTCCGTCTTATCTTTCGATGGAATGGGGTACTGCATCAGCTGCGCTCCTTACAAGATGTCTGCGGGGTGCTGGGTCTTACTGCTACGGAGGAGGACGGGGCTACACCTGCATGGAGGTGCCCCGAGCGGCGGGGCCGACGGAGGTCGAGAAGGCGCCCATCGTCAGCGCCAGTGAGTCGCCCGGACTCGCCCACCATCAGAGCTGACATGGCGGAGGCCCTGAGGACTGCGGCCAGGAACTTGCCTGAATCTACTGGTGTGGCCTTGACGGCCTAATTTTCTCCAGGGGGAGAGGCTCTTAGCTTTCACGATGCTGGGCTGGGGGTTGGGGGGGCGGGGGGGTGGTGTGTGGCTGGACGTCCACTTGACTGTTTTCTGCAGACTCGCCCACTTGGGCTAGACTGAGACTATGGGGTGTTGTTTTTTGCTTTTTGTTTTGGCTGGTTGCCATCAAGGGTTTTTGGGGGGGTTTCATTGTTGGTTTGTTGTGGAGGGGGTCCCGTCCGAAGCTGTCCGAACGAGTACGATGCCACCTCCGGCCTTCCCTGCGCCCCTGCCCCGCGCGCCCCCTCCGCTGATCCCCCGCCTGCTGCATAGCGCGCTGTTTCTCTGGAGGCGATGCCACCCCTGAAAGTAGTGACCCTTAATGTCAAGGGTCTGAATAACCCCGTAAAGCGAAGGGCGATCCTCTCCCTATTGGAGGGGTCGCAGGCGGATATCTGCCTCCTGCAGGAGACCCATTTACTCTCCAGAGATTGCCATAGGTTGCGCTCTGCCAAGTTCCCCACGCAACTTTTTTCCTCTGCTGCGACTAAGACCGCTGGGGTGGCCATTCTTCTAGCCAGCTCCTTTAGGGGGGAAGTGCTGTATAAACATGCCGAGCAGAAGGGGAGGCTCTTAGTGTATCGCATGCGCTTAGGAGGTGTTACCTTTACGGTTGGTTCGGTCTACAGCCCAAACGATCACCAGGATCGTTTCCTGGACTCGGTATTGGTGGACGGTACTGCCTCGCCCGATCGCCATGTCATCCTGGGGGGAGACCTGAATATAGTCTTCGACTCCACTCTAGATAGGTCTGCCCAGCGTTTTCCGCAGACAGGAGAGCTTTCAAAAGCGGTGCGGGACCAGATTGCAGAGATGGACCTGCATGACCTCTGGCGCACCATGCATCCCACCGATAGGGACTACTCCTACTTTTCCCACGCACACCGCACTTATTCGCGGTTGGATTATCTTTTGGTGAGCGGCCCACTTCGCTCGCCCGCCACGGCGGCGGACATCGGGGTCTTGTCTCTGTCTGATCATGCGCCGGTCTCCGGAGTTTTTGCGTGGCCGGCGCCCCCCCCCTCGAGAGGAATGTGGCGGCTTCGGGACACGCTTCTCCATAAGAAATCGGTGGTGAAGCGAGTGGAGGAGGTCATCCAGGACTACCTGATCCACAATACCAACTCTGACACGTCCCTGGCTACACAGTGGGCGGCTTTGAAGACAGTCGTCAGGGGAGAGTTTATCTCCATTTCCTCGGCGGAAAATAAGGAACGCCAGCGCAAGAGGGAAGAACTGACGGCGCAGGTTAGGGAGCTTGAGCAGGTCCACCGCCGAACGGGGGCTCCTCGTGTTTGGAAGCAACTGAAGGCGGCACGAAAACTCCTCTCTGCGTTGGATCTAGATCGGGCGGAATACGCAGCGCTGCGCCTGAAACATGCCTTTTACACTGGCGGAGACAGGTGCGGTAAGCTCCTGGCCCATAGGCTTAGGGTTGCGCAGCAACGCAATGTGGTGAAGGAGCTGGTGGGAGTGGATGGGATCCCGGTTTCTGGTGACGCGGAGGTGGCAGATACCTTTCGATCCTTTTACGAGGCACTGTACGCTTCAGAATCTTCCCCACCGGGAGAGGCTGAGGCCTATCTGGAATCCGTGACCCTCCCGGCCTTGGACCCCTCCCAGGCGGACCATCTAGAGAGGGACATTCACGTGGAGGAGGTCATCTCCGCGATCGCACGGCTGAAGCATGGCAAAGCCCCGGGCCCGGATGGCTACACGGCCTTGTTCTACAAGACCTTCTGTCCCACTGTCGCTCCTCTCCTGGCTCGCTTGTTCAACTCCTTCTCCGAACCGGGCGCCATCCCACCGGACCTCCTCTCGGCGACTGTGTGGGTTATCCCCAAGCCAGGGAAGGACCGGACCTTGTGCGGCTCGTACCGGCCCATTTCGCTCCTAAATGTGGACCTCAAGCTTTACACCGGAATTTTGGCGGCCAGACTGGGTCTACACTTACCAGGTTTGGTGGAGGCTGATCAGGCCGGTTTTGTACCCGGTAGGCAGACGGTCGACAACACGAAGAGAGTGACGCACGTCCTGGAAAAGGCCTCACGCGTCCCGGGGGAGCGGATGCTGCTATCGGTCGACGCGGAGAAGGCCTTTGACAGGGTTCATTGGCCATACCTCGAGCTGGTCCTTGGGAAACTGGGGATCGGCGAGAAGTTCCGCACTATGGTCTTTAACTGCTATAGGAGACCGTCGGCGTCAGTGCGTGTCAATGGACACAGCTCCAGCAGCTTCACCATTGAGCGTGGCACGAGACAGGGTTGCCCTCTCTCGCCGCTCCTCTTCGCCCTTTATATGGAGCCATTTGCGCAGAGGATCCGCGACAACCCGGACGCTATTGGGGTGAAGATGGGGCAATACACACACACTGTCAGCTTATACGCGGACGATGTCTTGTTGACCCTGGGTGACCCCAGGCGGTCGCTCCCTGCCTGCGTCCAGGAGCTGAACGCTTTTGCCCGCGTTGCGGGCTTTAAAATGAACGTGACCAAGTCGGCCGCACTGGATGTCTCGCTCTCTGCCGACGCCAGACGGGACCTTCAAAGTCTCTTCCCTTTGCAGTGGTCCTCCTCCACGGTGCCTTACTTGGGCATTTTGCTTGCTCCCACCCTGCCTGCCATGGTCGCAGCTAACTATTCCTCTCTAGGCAAAAAGATAAAGGAGGAACTCGGCCGTTGGAACAAGGGCCTACTCTCGTGGCTGGGCCGTATTGCGGCGGTGAAGATGACGATACTGCCCAGATCCTGTATCTTTTCCACGCTCTACCTCTTCAGCCCCCCGTGGGCTGGATACGGCAGGCGCAGGCAGACATCTCCCGCTTTGTGTGGCAAGGCCGTAAACCTCGGATGAAGCGGGTCCTCTCCATGCTTGCCCCGGAGGCGGGAGGTCTCGGGGTTCCGGACCTCCGGAAGAACTTTCAGGCGACACAGCTCCGGTACCTGGTGGAGTGGAGCCGGTGGGAATCGGACAAACACTGGCTCTTTCAAGACCAGGCTGTTGCGGGCCGTACCCTCCAGGAGGTCCCGTTCCTACGGCGCGTTCACCGCCCGCCTAACCTCTACGCCTCCTTTATCACCCGGGTCCCGCTAAGAGTGTGGGACGCGGTGTGTGAGCTACGGGAGCTCACCACTTTTCCGTCGCCGTTCTCTCCCATTGCTGACAACCCGGACTTCACTCCGGGCCTTGAGCCGGGGGCCTTTTCCCACTGGGTGAGTGCGGGATGTAGAGCGCTTTTTCAGATCTACGGGCCGGAGGGCGTGCTCCCCTTCCAGCAGCTCCGACAGGAGTTTGGCCTGACGGAGGGGGACAGACTGCGCTACATGCAAGTCCGCCACTGGGCTCTTCAACCCTCGGTGCGTGACGTCGCCGCCCGTACGATTACGCCCTATGAGCGATGGTTGGTGACCCGGGCCTCGGACGCCAAACTCATCACTGATTTGTATAAATTTCTCCAACCCCCGCCGTTTCACTACCATAACCCAGGGAGGGAGCGCTGGCATAGAGAACTGGGCAGGACCCTGAGCCACAAGGAATGGGACAGGATTGCGTATCGGGCGAGGCACTCTGCGTACCACACTGGGCTGACGGAAACCTTCACTAAAGTGTCCACCTATTGGTACTACACCCCGGAGCGGCTCTACGAGATGCGCAAACTAGGCGATAAGGGTTGTTGGCGCGGCTGCGGACAGGAGGGCACCCTCACACACATTCTCTGGGAGTGCCCGGTGCTGTCGGCCTACTGGAAGGAAGTCTTAGATGAGGTGGATAGGCATTTTGAGATTGAGCTCCCGCGCTTCCCCGCGTATGTCTTGCTTGGCCTCCCCAATGACTTGATGTACCCGCTGAAATCCCGCAGGGGCAGGCAGATTGCGATTGCGCTAGGCTCGGCCGTTCAGAACATACTTGTCCTTTGGCGCACCCCCACTGCCCCCTCTATCACTGGCTGGTTGCATAGGCTCTGGCAGGTACTGGGTATGGAGAAGATATCGCTAACGGTGGCTGGGAATGTTGACCAGTTTGAGGAGCTCTGGCATCCCTTTTTGGCACTGCTGTCCACGGAATTTCGCGAGCTGACGTGCCCACGGTACTTGCGCCTCCTTAGGCTGACACCGCCGGCGCCAGCGGCGGAGTGATTGTGCGGATTGGGGACTGGGGGCTGGGGGTGGGAAGTCTGGTTATATACTTCTAATGCTGCTTTTCGGACGGGGATGTTGGGGTGTTGTTTTCTTTTCTTTCCTCCTTGCTTTTCTTTCTTCTCCTTTTCCGGGGTAGAGGGGCTGGGGGTATGGTATGCTTCTCCTTTGATGTGTCGCAGAGTGTTATTCTGGCTTGGCCTTGCCTAGGGAGTGGGGGCCTACGGGGGGTTGTTTACAGTGACTTACTACCTCATGTTTTTTGCCTTGTTACCCTCTGGGGCACCCTGCCTCCCTCTTCTTCTTCTGACTCGCTGCAACGTTTTGCTTCTTGTATTGTATGTTTGCCTGACCTCCTGCTCCCCTCCCCGTGTTTTTTATGCCTTAATAAAATACTTTAAACCTAAAATAAAGATTTCCTATATCCAGCTCCCTGAGTATTGGATTGAGCATAAGAAAAGACCAATTCAGGATGGAGTGAGAATGGTGCACCTGTCTGGCTATTTGATCCCATGACTTCCACCTTTTGCCGACTAGGAAGTCTTCAATTGTCTTTCCAGAGGTTAATTATTTTACTGTCTATACATCCCTCTTCCCCTTGGTTGAAGTTGTTCAAGTCCGTTGTGTTACCTATTCTAGGAATAGAGTAGAATTTCAAAAACTGGATTTTCTGTCTGAAAATCCACTGAAGGGACTTGTAGCAAATTTTCTTTGGATCTTTAGTGACTCTAATCGGATCAGTTTATTTTACCTCTGGCAGCATCATCTTCATAAAAAAATTGTCTGCCTCATTAGTGTCTAGAAAGAAAAACCTAAAACTGTGGTGAGCAAAAGACGCAAAATAATATTCTCTAATGTTTGGGAGGGACAGCCCTACTTGTGCAGATGAAAGAAATAAAGTGCTAAGTGCGAGCCTAGGAGTCTTTTTGGCCCAGAGAAATGAGGAGATCGGGACATCCACTTTTTAAAAGAAGGAGACCTGAATAACACAAGGTGCTGCATTAAATAGAAAATTAAAAAGAGGTAAAATCGACATTCGTATCAGTGGTGCTCGGTCCATTAAAGACAGGGGTAATAAATTCCAACGTTCTAAAAGGGACTCAACCTTTTTTAGCAGCGGTGAATAATTAAGTGAAAACAAGTAGTCTAAGTTGTCCGATATAAATATTCCCAGATATCTCTTTGGCGTTGAGTTGTAAATTTGCCTACATTTTGGTATTAAAGTGTCTACAGTGCAGTTTAATAAAATAATTTCCGTCTTGTTAACATTAATTTTGTAACCCCCTAGTTTTTGAAAATCAGAGAATATTTTTAACATTTTCGCTTGACTTAAGGGGTTAGAATCTAGAAAAAGGGCAATATCATCGGCATACAATTTTATATTAGTCATGCCAGATACTGGGACTGTATCGGTTCGTGTATTCCTAATCGCAATCGCCAAAGGTTCAATAAATAATGCGAATAATATTGGCGACAGGGGGCAGCCTTGTCGGGTACCTCTAGTGACCTGGCATGTCCCAATATTAGAATTGTTGATGATAATCTGTGCCCTAGAATTCATATATAGTAGTTTTAAAAGAGAGATAAAAACATTCAGGAAACTAAAACTGTGCAAAATAGCAAACAGGCAGTCCCAGGACACTAGATCGAAGGCTTTCTCCGTGTCTAAAAAACAGATTTGGGCCTTCACTTTATTAGTTTAAAACAAATCTAGCGCTTCCAATACGAACTTTGTATTTGTATGGAGGTGCCTGCCTGCAATAAAACCGCACTGATCATTAACTACCAGACCTCCCACTATTTTATTCAATCGGTTTGCTAGAAGCTTTGTAAAAAATGTATAGTCTGTGTTTAGTAGACTTATGGGTCGGTACGAATTTATATTCTCCCTGTATAATTTCTTCTTGATCCGGAAGACCGCAGCAAAACATATTATGGGTAGTTGAAGGTAACCAGATCAATGGAAGAGAGTCATCACAGCATTTGAGCAGCAGTGTTGAGTGCAAACAGCATCCAGGGCATTATTCAAGCATAAACACTTTGTTATGAAAGCACGAATACTGTTGTCTACCTTCCAGACCTGAGACGGACAAGTTGAGCAATTGTGACCCACTTTGGGTAGTCATCGTCCTTATCAATTCTGCTGAGGTTCTGCTTCATGTAAGATCTGATTTTGTTCTTTCTTAGATTAAATGAATGGGTGAATTATTTTTCAAATTTTGCTACTCTTTTCACAGGAAATTAGTTTGCATGTTTCCAGACTCCTCCTTTTTGAAGTGATATCACTGCCACCTGAAGGAGTATATGTCTGTGACCTTGAAAAACATACTTTTGGTTGATGGTAAACCGGGAAGCAGCACAGATTCCATACATTCTTAAATAAGGGTGATCTGTGTTTCTTTGTAGGGAGTAGTTATTTTTTTCTATAAACAGGAGTGGTTATATTTCTCTACTGGTGAGTAGATTCTTTTTCTCTTTCACTGTGAATGTGGTTACGTTCATCTGTAACGAGGAGTGGTCTGCTTTTCTCTAAAAGGATGAATGTGGTTATCTTTCTACTAATGGGAGTAGCTCACCTTCCTCAATGATGGGAGTGTAATTCTCTACTATACTAAATAGGTACTGATTAGTTGGTTATCTTGCTCTGTCGTGGGTTAGTGAGTTATCTTTATCTTTATCCAATGTAAATATTTTAACATTGTGGTTCTTTTATCTGAACATTTTAGCTTTTATTTATTTGATTACTATCAAAATGTGTTATCAATTTTGTGCTGCTTTTTATGGTCTCTGACGGAAAATCTATCATGTGGAGTCAATTTTCCTTATCATTAAAATAGATTTTTTTTTTTACTGATTTTCAACATGATTACACCAGTAGGGTCACAGTCAAGATTACTTTATGGCTATCTTTCTATGTAATGACTCCTCTGTTAAATCTTTATGATGTTGCTATAAAATAAAGTCACTGATTTCATCTACCATGTTGCACCTAAAAGCTTAACTGCAAAATTGGACTGTTTAGTTTGATTTCTCAATCACACCATGTAGGGGTCCTACGTTTAATTACGCTTGGTTCTCCCCTTTACATAACTCCCATTTCCATAAAGATATTTTTTTTCTCACTATTGGAAATACTACTCAGAGAAATTATTAATATTTCCATGGAAACAGGATAGATTTCTAGGCTATTAGCTCACAGTGGTTGAATAAAAAGCTGTTGCTGGATAAAAAATGGTCCTGCGAGTGTTTATCCCACATCTCTTCTACCTGTGACTTAGAAAGCCTCAGAGTTGGTTGTGTTATATCATACTTCCATTCGTATGGCTTTTTGACAACACTTGTGTCACTTTGTAGCACTAAAAGTGATGGCTATTCTTTGAGAATTTCTGGAAGCAGAGAATGGTCTCCATTAGTACCGCCCAGATAGGGGTTCTGAATCTCAGGTTTTGTAAGAATTTAGCTACCTCAGATGGAGGTGGTATTTTCCCTTTGATTTTGATAGATCCCTTGGCCTCCTTTGACACCTTCTACTGCGCTGTCATCCTTGAGCATCTATTGTAATAAGATGTGTCTGAAGTAGGGGTGGGCAAAATATTCCATTCTGCCGGGGAATTTGCAGAATTTTTGGGCCTCCACGTTATTCCACGTTATTCTTGTATTGCCAGACTTTCAGCTAAATTTAGCCAATTGCAGCGTGGTGGAATAATTTTCTTGCTTGTGGTTCCAGAATCGTAAGTTGGTGAGTGCGAGTGAGATTTGGCGTACCCTAGAACGATTTCCAGTAGCTAGGAGCACATCAGATATTTTGAACACACGCAGTTGCGACTGTTTGCGGTCAGAAGGCTGCCGCTTGAGTGGAAAACCTACACAAGCTGCAACAAAATCAACTACAGTAGCTGCACCCTCTGGTAAGCTGTGTGGTGCTGTTAGCACTATTTGTTTAGTGATGAACATGCTCTTGTCTCTAAATCACAGTGCAAGCAGCGCAACTTGTCTATTTCTGCCCAATAGCGGAAGTCCACAGACTCTTGTGGAGTTTTTATGTCACTCTGTGGAATTCTGCAGCGTCAAATTACATGAATTCGGCCCACCCCTAGCCTGGAGCAGTACCAGAATGGATAACTTCTGCCTGGTCTCAGTGCACCCAAATTGTAGGTCTGCTTCCATTGATGTCCACTAATTAAAGTGGGCACCTTGCACCAGTCCAAATGACCCTCATGATGTATAAGGTCAAAGATAACCTTTAGAAAGCTATCCTAGTGGTAGCTGTGGAGAGTAGCCTTTAGGCTTAATCTTGAAGGAATGTAAAGCGGCTTGTTTTACCAAAATCTCACCTTTAGTATTAACTAAATTAAAGGAGAACCACACAGAAGTTATAAAAATATGTATTTATTTATATAACACTCTCTAGTATCCTCTACACGAGGGGAACAACACACACCACACAATACTTTAGCAAAGAAATGATTGTAAGTAACACAATACACAGTGGGCTCCAGGGGGAGACCAAACCATATTCTAAAATAGTGGTATAAGAAACACGACTGTAGTCGAGACAGTGTCTAGAACACGTAGAATCACTGGGACCCCAAGGAGGACGGGTGCAGTGTACTAAAATGACCGTGGGCTTTGTATAATTCTATGGGAAGTCACAGGTCCATTTTTAAAGTTTAAGGACCCTGCTCGGTGGACTTGGAACTTAGGAGGTTGGAGAGCTAATCCACCCGTGGATACCAGAGTATCCCAGGGAAGCCAGTGCATCGGTCTGAAGTGGTGTCAGAAACCGTAGTTGTTTTCAATGGAGGGTGGCAAAGAAGAGCAGCTGCCGTGAAGGAAGAAAGTGTCCGTTGGAATCCAAGGATGGATTTGTGATGAAAGGAACCTGAAAGCAGAGAGTACAGAGTCTGGGTCACTTCAGAGAGACTAGGAGCTCAGTGGGCGAATGCCCACCGATGACGGGTGCTTCAGGTGTGAAGAAGGGAAACTTGACTCTGCAGCCACGAGGGCCAGGAGATGTCAACAACAACCAGGAGCCAGGTACAAGCCGTCCCACATAGGGTCTTGAATGTTGAGCACCAAGAAGCCTTGGCAACAGCAACCCACGCAGGAAGGTCAAGCAGGTTACGGTGTAGATCAGCAAGGTACTGGGGACTCACCAAGCAATAGGGAGTCAGGGCACATCTAGAGCAACCTAGAAAGCCCAATATAATTCAAGATGACCCTCAGGAGGACTCACAGGCCGAATGACCAGGAGTCATGAGGGGACCTTGAGCAAGATCACAAAGTACCAGCCTAGCACTTGGTGCAAGGAGGCCAGAGTTCTGTGGTGGAAATACTGCTCAGGGTAAGGAATACATGGAGTCCAATGCACAAGCTCGGAAATTACCAACAAGTATTTGCACTTGCAAAAGTACGCGGTGCACAGGGGTTTGGGTTATGTGGGCCCCACGAGGAATACTGGCCTCAAACTCGGTGAGAGGGCATCTCAACCTCAAGGAACTTCCGAACCCACCTCCAGTTTTTCTGGACCCTTCGGAGTCCAGAGGAGCTCAGAATCCGCATAAAGGGTAGTTGAGATTCTTCAGATGTCCTTAATGCTCCACAGGTCCTGCACAGAGCCTGTATAGTACAAGGGCACAGACAATGCTTTGGACGGAGAGGGAGACAAAGTCGGGCCCAGTTGAGGTCCAGCAAAGTACAGAGTGTCCAGACAGTCGAAGGTCAGTTGTTTCAGAATCTTGCCTACGTCAAATCTAAGGTCCTACAGCCAGGTAAGCCTCTATGTACCCACAGGAGGGGGTTGGGCAGATTCAGGTGACCATCCTAAGGGAGGGTCAGGACAGAGGGGAGGTTACTCCCATGTCCTTTGTCCAGTATCGTGCCAGAGCAGGAGCTAACTTCTCCCAGAACTGGTTTGAGCTGGACAATGCACAGAGAGACCAAGTGTGCCCCGGATGCAGACTTTCAGGCACTTTGGAAGTGCACCAACCCGGCCCCAATACACTAAATCTTGTCTAGGAGGTGGTCACACCTCCCTGTGACAGGATGCCTATTGTCCTGCCTTCCCCTGCAGCAGGAGGGCAGAAATGCATCTCTGGTCGGCAGCAACCAATTTGTGTTGCCCGGGTTGAGAAGGCTGGCATCGGAAAGACCAATGACCCCACGAAGCTCGCTTCAGAAGGGTGGAATCATATCTCCCATACCGGTTACCAGTGTGGAGGTATGATTCCAAGGTGTTTGATACCAACCACAACATGTTTGTTTCAGCCGTTTTCGAGATAGCATTTACCGCATGGTTATATTGCACCTCTACCTATATGTCTGGCTGAGTCACAGACAACCCGGGAGAATGGTCTCCGAAGGATGGAGAGGGGCCCTGCTCATGCAGGGGCACCCTCTCATGTAAAACCCAGCACCCTGCCTTCAGGATTGTTGAGGCCTGCTATGGGGTGACATAGGTTTTCAGTGTAGTGACCTATAGATATAGTGAACCTATATCTAAAGTAAAAAGTAAGTGGTGCAAGCACCAACTTACATAGGCTGCAATGGCAGGCCTGTAGTTCCATTTTGCATGGCCTCTCATGGGTGGCATAATACATGCTTCAGCCCATTGATGGCATCTGGGGTACCTATGCCCTGGGTACATAGGTATCATATACTAGGGACTTATAAGGACACCCAGGTATCCAATCTGGAGTGTACCAAAGTACATGGCATAACATTTTAAGGAGAATACAGATAGACTGGGGTCCTGATTAGCACCAGGCAAAAAGTGGGGGTAACCATGGAGTCAGATCTACCTTCTTACATACACTTTCATGTAAGTTTACATTTATTTTGTTATTCATAAACTATGTATAATTCTGTGCAGTCAATTTTTCTGTATCACTTCCCAAAATTGCAATGGAAAATTGCACAGGAAAAACAAATTTTGCGACCCACACCTTTTTCCTGGCCTCACTTGACGGATCACCCTGAAACTTGTCTAGAAGAAGATGAGGTGGATGAACTTTTTTTTGTAAAGCTTTGTGAAGATTTGTCAAATAGCACCAAAGTATTTAACAAAACAAAAAATGTTCTTCCTATGGAAACTCTGACCTAACTATAACTGCACATTGGTGATCACCATTGTATACTGTATATCATTTTATCAATCAAAGTTTCAATCAATCAATCACAAACATTTGTTAGTGGCATGGATGCTTCCGCAGAAGCGTACCAGTGCTCAAAACAGAGACAAAGCATACCAGGTCATCAAAGACCAATCTTGAACAAACAGCAAACCAAGAGCAAATAATAACTCCGCTCCCAGCAAGTGGGAGCTGTAAAGTGCTCCAGCTTGCTGGGAGCGTAGTTTTCATCTGTTTCCCTGCCGGCTGTCATGTGGGCAGGGAAACAGATAAAGGATTGCTCCAGCATGCAGGGAGTTGCATATTTAGCAGCTCCCTGTATGTGGGAGATATGCTGGCTCTCGCAGGTGGTGTAGATCCAGCTGGGACCCTGGGGCATTAAGGCCCTCCTGTCAGGCCCCATCATAGCACACTGGGTGCCTTGAGTTGGGCCAGGGCACATATGTAGGGGATAGGCCCCCCTGGGCCAAAACCAGTTAGGGGAGCAGGCCATGCAGCCCCACACCCTATTGAATTATGTCCGGGACCCAGGGGATGGGGCCCCCGGGTCTAAAATTCTTCCAGGGATGGAGTCGCGCATTCCCCCTCTCCCGTTGCACAAAAGGCAATAGAGAGGACATTAAAACGAGCCAAAAAGGCAAAAAAGTGCAGAAGAGGGCAAACAAATGGCCAAAAAACTAGCAGTAAAAGCAAAATGGAGGGGCATAAAAACAAGCAGAAAAGGCAAAATAGAGTAGAAGAGGACAAAAGAGAGGGCAGAAAAATGTGCAGAAAAGGCAAAGCGGAGGTCAGAAAATAAACAGAAGAGACAAAACAGGACAGAAAAATGAGCAGGAAAGGCAAAAGAGAGGGCAGAAAAAGGAGCAGTAAAGGCAAAACAGAACAGAAAATGAGCAAAAAAGAAAAAACAGAGCACAAGAGGACAAAACAGAGGGCAAAGAAACGAGCAGGAAAGGGAAAGCAGAGGGCAGAAAAATTAGCAGAAAAAGACAAAACAGAGGGCAGAAAAATTTGCAGAAAAGGTAAAACAGAGAGCAGAAAAACAAGCAGAAAAGGCAAAACAGAGCAGAAAATGAGCAGAGAAAGGCAAAAAATGGGAAGGAAATGAGCATATAAGGCAGAACAAAGAGCAGAAAAATGAACATAAGAGGCAAAACAGAGGGCAGAAAATGAGCAGGAAAAGCAAAACAGAGGGCAGAAAAACAAGTGGTGAAGGCAAAATGGAGGGCAGGAAAACGGGCATAAATGGCAAAACAGAGGGCAGAAAAAAGAACAGAAAAAGGCAAAACAGGGGGAAGACAAATGAGCAGAAAAGGCGAAACAAAGCAAGAAATGAGCAGATAAGGCACAAACAGAGGGCATCAGGCAAACTGGCAGCAGAGGGTAACGGGCAAGCGGGACAGCAAAACTGTTGCAGGTAGAGCTGGCATGAGGACCTGATTAATTTTTTACAGAAATTAAACCTCAATGGAAAATTCTTACACATATAAACATAGCAGGTGCCTCAATTGAAACTCCACTTCTGTAAAACACAAATGATCCTGACCAGAGAGCTTGACGAAGGCAAGGCAATTGTTTTTTCTATGCAATTGCAAATTGAAAGATGATCTGAAATGCTTTGATGTGTGGGTTCTTATCCTTACCTGGTGAGATCAGAGTCTAAGTCTCTCCCTTTAAGTGACTATAAGTATACAAGTGTGTGAAATCACCTGAAACTCTGTCCGCTTGGCCCCTCCCCTTCCACTGTAGTAGTATGCAATGGTCTTCCCGTCTATTTGCCGGGATGATGGCCAGCTAACCAAAAGAGCCCCAAGTGCTTTTGCCACCAATTTTGTTGACATGTTTTTGATGCTCAGGTATATCCACTAAACAAAGAAGGACTTACTTCCTATAGTTAAGAGGAAGGACCCTTGTTTGGTTGATATTTACCTCTATGCACTTTCATCATATTCTGTATAGAAAAACCTATGTATCACAAATTTCTGTATAAAGATGTAAACAATGTCACTGGTAACATTTCCCCATGCCCCATTATGCAGTTGTAGTGTAGAATACGCACTGGACATTTACCCAAGGAGGCAGCACTAAGCAAATAACCAGTAGAAAGTACTCCTCTTCTGTAGATGTTTTGTGGCCCAGTCACTGACAAAGCTACTGGCACATCTACCCAGATACTGATATACCTACTCAAGGACCCACTCAGATACCCACACAGCCACTCACACATACACTCACAAACCTACTTAGACACTCTTACATGTACTCATAGACTGACTCACACACTCATGTATCCCCTCACAGATGTACTCAGACACCCTCATACCCACTAACAAACCCACTCAGTCACTCATGCACCCACTTACAGAACAACTCAGACACCCTACAGCCACTCACAGACCCATTCAGACACTCGTGCACCCACTCAAAGACACACTCAGACACGTACACCTACTCACAGACCCACTCAGACACTTATGGGGTGCGACTTACAGAACCACTCATACTCTCACATCCACTCACAGAGCTACTCAGAGACTCAAGTACTGACTCACAGACCTGCTCAGAGACTCACACACCTACTCATGCACCCACTCAGACACTGATGCACCAACTCACAGACCCAGTCAGACACTCACACACCCACTTACCGACCTACTCAGACACTCATTCACCCACTCATACTCCCAGTTAGACACTTATGCAGTTACTTCCAGACTGGCTCAGGCACTCACACAACCACTGAGGCATTCATGCACTCAGTCACACACTCACTATCAGGATCAAGATTACAGTTTACAGTCAGGAAATAAAATTAGGAAAACCTTAGATATTCATTTAAAATAAACCAGTGATTACAGGGACATTATAGTTAGAAAATAACATTAAAAAAACCTTAGAAATGCACTAGAAAGCCAAAGGTTACAGGGATATAATAGTTAGGCTCAGATTTCAATCTTAGCACAAGGAAAATCTGCTTTTTCACCCATACAGACATTCTCATTGACACCATATAATATAGCCACTCACACACCAACTCACTTAACCAAACACCCACCCATACAGCAACTCACTTACCTATATAGCAACTTACATACCCAGTCATTCACTCATACAGCCATTCCGAAACCCATTCACTCATTCATCCATATATTCATTCACCCACCCATACAGCCACTCACACTGCTACTCACTCACATATACAGCAACTAACCCACTCACTCACCAATATAGCCACTCACACAGCCACTCACTCACCACACAGCTACTCCCACTGCACCCAGACAGCCACTCACACACCAACTAACACACCTATACAGCATCTCAGATACCCACTCACACATGGATTCACACAGTTACTCAAATAATTTATGCCAGAATTGTTATCACTCATAGGTAGTACAGGTAGTATGCTAATTTTACTTTTGTAGTCATGCATATGTTTAAAACTCTTAGAAAATAAGTACACTCACTGGATGATGTCATCAATTATGTCATCAGTGATGTCATCAATGATATCACTGACCATGTCATGATTGATGTAATATGTGAGGTCATAAACAATGCATTGAAAGGGCATAATTTCTTATTAGCTCAGGTAACTATAACTGCTGAATTTCACTGGTTGTGTACGAGTCAAATCTGAGCCTAACTATAATGTACCTGTAACCTTTTTTCAGTACATTTCTAATGTTTTTAATTCTATTTCCTAACACACAATAAATTGTCCCAAAATGTTGTATTTTTGGCACATGAGGGTCTGCAGATCCACTATGGTGTGGGTGAATCAGCGGTGGATCTATGGATCCAGGCCCCAACTAAAAAACCATATACACCCTATAACTGACCCACTCATACACTATCTCATACACCCACTTAACCACTCACACACCTAGTCAAGCATTCATACAGCCACTCATACACACCCACACATACCTTTATGCACACTCACACAGCCACTCACACACCCAAAAAACCACTCACATACCCACTTATAGAGCCTCTCACAAACTCACACACCCACTAACACACACACACACTCACTCACACACCCATTCACACACCCATATAACCACTCACACGCACACTCACGCATCCACAAGTCCACTCACACATCTACTAACCAACAAACCCGCTTATACACCCAATCACACACTCATATGCATGCCTACACAACCACTCACATACCCATACAGTCACTCACACACTCACATACACACCCACAAAAGTACTCACACACACATACCCACACAGCCACTCCCACTCACAGACCCACTCAGCCACTCCCACTCACTGTCCCACTTATACTCCCAAACAACTACTCGTACACCCACTTACTGACCCACAAAACCACTCAGACACCCACTCACAGACCCACATAGCCACTCACACACCCACTCCGGCACCCACACAACCACTCACACACCTACCCTCATTCCCATACAGCTATTTACAAACCCACTAACAGTCCCACAAGGCCACTCACACATCCAAACAGCCACTCCCACTCAGACATCCACTCACACTTCCTCTTATACACCCACACAGCCACTCACACACCCATGCAGCCACTCACAGATCCACCAAATGACTCACACAACCACACAGCCACTCACACATGTAGTCACACACCCACACCCACTTACACACACACACACCAATATAGCCAATCACACTTCCATACTGTCACTCACATAGCCATTCACATGCCCACACACGGGCAGTGATACACTTATAGAAATAGCAATAGAATATGTTTGTATTAAATGTGTTATTGTTTTAGTACTGAATGTGTGTGCATTTGTGCTTTGGCTTGAATATTAAAAAGAAAGACTTGGTGCAGTGGATTTATAGTAAGACTACATAAGTCACCTACATTAATTCCATAATCTTTAATTTTAAAAATATATAATAAGAATGAATGTGTGAATAAAATGATTTTTATAAACTTGTGAAAATATATATTAATAAATTAAATTTACCGTTCAAATTGTAGTATCATTTATATTATAAAACTAAGGAGACTTTCTGAAAATAAACAAATATTACAGGGATGTTATAATTAGGAAATAGCATTAAAAATAATGTTGAAATTCTTTGACAAAAACAAAGATTCCAGGGATGTTACAGCTAGGAAATAGCATTTAAAAAACCTTTGAAATTTACTAAACAACAAAAGGTTACAAGGATGTTATAGTTAGGTTCAGATTTTACAGACACAAACACCATAGAAATTCAGCAGTTATAGTTATCTCAAATAACTATAACTCGCACCCTCACCATGCAGTGCTAAATACCCCCACATATTACACCAATCATGGCATCTTTCACCACATCATTGATAATTTCACTACAACATTTGCAGCGACATTATTCATGAGAAAATTGTGCATGTCATTCTAGGGATCTCTTTGGAAGAAAAAAGACATCATGACCTAATCCAGACTTGGAATTCAGACAATGACCTCACTCAAGAGTTGCTATGTAGTATGCTGCAGATTAAGAAAGGAGCACCAGGCACGCTTACCCATGATGGATTAGATTACTTAGATACGTTAATGAATCAAAAGCTGGTGATACGATTGAAACAAATGGTTCCCAATAGGGTGAACTGGGCTCCAGGTGACACAGGCAGGCTGCACAATTAAACAGAGATTGGACACCACAGTTCTTAAGCAAAACAGACCATCAATACAGTACCTGTTCACTGTCCTAAATGTATGCTGGTGCTTGCAGGTGGTAGGTAGGAGAACTCATGTTTGGATCTGGACATCCTATTTATTGGCCACAATTTGTGGCCAATAATTTTGCAACCAGTAAACATTTTTAATAACTAGCCTTTATACCATTAGATCGGTTCGTAAAAAAAAGGAATCTGATTGGTTGCAATCTAAGTGTTAGACCTGACAACCCTTGGTGTGGTGTTCCCCCAAGCCTTTTGCATTAACACCTCCTGTTTCGTGAAATCCGTTTTTGTTCGCTTTAGGACTCCCTTTCCACTATTAACCAGTGCTAAAGTGCTTGTGCTTAGTCTTTTAAACATGGTAAAATCGGCTTACACACAATTGGCACATTTAATCTACTTCTACTTCCCAAGTAAAGTGGTACTAGATGTACTCATGTACTCATGGCCTGTAAACTAAATGTTACTAGTGAGAAAGGAGCACCAGGCACGCTGATCCGTGATTGATTAGGTTACTTAGATAAGTTAATAAATCAAAAGCTGGTGATAAGATTGAAACAAATGGTTCTCAATGGGGCGAACTGGGCACCAGGTGACACAGGAAGGCCACACAATTAAACAGAGCTTGGATACCACGATTCTTAAGCAAAACAGACCATCAATTCACAGTACCTTTTCACTGTGATAAAATTACGCTGGTGCTTGCAGGTGGTGGGTATGAGTACTCATGTTTGGATCCAGGCGTACTATTTATTGGCCACAATTTATGGCCAATCATTTTGCAACCAATAAACATTTTTAATAACTAGCCTTTATACCATTAGATTGGTTCGTAAAAAAAGGAATCTGATTGGTTCGTAAAAAAAGGAATCTGATTGGTCGCAATCTAAGTGTTAAACCTGACAACCTTTGGTGTGGTGTTCCCCCAAACCTTTTGCCTTAATACCTCCTGTTTCCTGAAATTCATTTTTATTCGCTTTAGGACTCCCTTTCCACTGTTAACCAGGGCTAAAGTGCTTGTGCTTAGTCCTTTAAACATGGTAAAATTGGCGAACACACAATTGGCACATTTACTGTACTTCTACAGTGGAGAAGTGTGGCTCAGGGGTTAAGAGGCGGCAGACCCGGAAGCTGAGATCGGCCCTGGACCAGGGTTCAATTCCCCGCCCCGACGGGGGTTGGGCTCAATAATTCCACGGACTCGATAATTCTCACTCCGGTGCCTACTCGACTCATGGGCTCACACTCTGCGACTCTGGGCAATAGCTTGCTTACTCTCCACAACGGCCCCTCGCGGCGGGATGCCTGGCTTTCACCTTGTGGATACCCTGCCGGGGTATCTCACAGGGGAATACCAGGACGGCTTCCCTAAGCAAGCGCATAGATGCCTGCGATGTGGGCGATTTGCGCTATATAAATACATGTACATTTACATTTACATTTACATAGTAAAGTGATAATCGATGTACCCAGGGCCTGTAAACTAAACCTTACAAGTGAGCCTGCAGCACATTTTATGTCAGTCACTTAAGCCCTTTAAAACATGTCTGAGGCCAGCCATTACAGTCTATGCGAAGTTTTAAACTGCCAATTCGACCTGGCAAAATAAATCTTTTGCAGAGCCTAAACCTACCATTGTAGTTCATATAAGTAAACTATGCGGTTTATAGGACAGGGTACAGTCTATTTAGAAAGGTTGGCCATGTACTTTTAAGTTTTATGTGTCTTGGTAGTGAAAACGCTAACATTTGTTTTTCACTAGTGTGAGGCCTACCTCTCCCATAGTATAACATTGCGTTGCCTTGTTACATTTAATAAGTGCTAACTTTTGATTATGAGCAGGTAGAAATGTCATGTTTGATCTCAAAGGAATTGTAATTTAAAATCCTCTTTAAGGGCAAAGTAAAATTTTATGTCACAATTTTAAAAATGCCACTTTTGGGAAGCCGGCCTTTTGTCCTAGCCTTTTGGTGCTACCTGTATCCTGGGTCACATGACTGTGAATAGAATGGCAGTTGGACTTTGTGCATTACTCCCAGTCAATGAAACAAAAGTGGCCATCCTACCAGGATGGAAGGGGCGGAGCTGTTTCCTTCCCTACTTGCATTTGGAAGGGTCAAGCTCAGTACACTAGAAAAGAACTTGACATCAGTCTTTTGTCACCAAAGACCTTTTGAAGCCTGGCTAGGAAAGGAAAGAAAATTCCAGAACCAGATGAAGGGTGGGGTCAAGGAGTTTCTCTCACTTCAAAGGCTGGCACCAAGTATAAATATTGGACCCTCGGACCACTCTTCAGGTCACTCCAGGACATATGGAAGACTCCCAGAAGGACTTGTACTTCATAGGACTGCCCGGCTGCTCAAAGTCTGCTGTGTACTTCAGAGGACTGTCCTGCTGCTTGAAACCTGCCTTGCTGCTTGATCCCAGGACTACCAGAGTGACACCAAAACCTAGTTGACATTCCTCCTATTCTGAGCTACAGGAACACAAAAGCTCCAACAACCTTGAACCTCGACCTGGGTTCTGCCTGAAGTGAGTCCTGCCCTCCAATTGGTTCCCCACTAATCCTGAACCCTTGGAAGTGATGATCAAAGGTGCACAAACAGCCAAAACCAGTAGTTTCAGACATAGAAATGTTGCCACTAAAAAGTGGCCTGAGAACTGACGGAAGACCTACCTGTTTGCCAATTTGCTGAAGGTGCATTGCCAGTCAGCCTGACTTTATGGTAGATACCGCTATGTTCTTCTTCACAGCAGCAATTCCTGTTCAGCGGCTCCTGTTTAGAAGGGTAAACAGCCTTGTGACCCATTGTCAGCTACAACCTGCAGCCTCATCCCACTGGAGATTTTTGACTTCCAAAATGCGACAAACTTAGTATGAAAAAATCGTCATCCCAACTTTGTCCAGCAGCCCCCCAACAATAACACCTCCTTGGACACCACCAGCTGCCTTGCCCCACTAAACTTTACTTTACTTTCTCGGACATGTTTTCTCAAAATTTCTTCGATGTGCAAAGGTAAGTCGAGACTGAGCCCAATATCCAACAAGCACTCCATCCCGGTCAGCTGTAACTTGTGACTTTGTCTCAGTCTTGCATAACTAAATGCCCATGTTGGCATTCTGATTTTTTAGTATTAAATATCTTTTATTGAGCATGTCAACACAGAGTGATCATCAAACAAGCGTGGGCGATTGCCAAGCAGTTCGTCACAAAGCTAGGGTTCAAGTACAGTAAAGGGAGGCCAGGATGATACTGCATTTCCAGAAGCGAAATTATACACAGCAAGCCGCCTACAACCCGTCATGGGCCGGCCGCATTTCAAGCGTTGCAGAACTTTGTCGTGACCGCTGCTGTTCCCCCAGTAGACCTAAACCCCTTTCGCCTTAGCGGCTCGGAGCCCGCCCAAAGAGCCGTATAACTCCGGTGGTCGACACACTCCTTAAACAACAAACCCCAACCCCCTCCCAAAACTCAAGAAACCAAACCCACCCCCTCCCCAACATTCCCGGCCCCCCGTACCCTCCCTCACCCTCCCCCTTGGTCCATGGTCTTGTTCCAATTAGTGTTACAGCCTCGTCTAACAACCTAACAGACAGATTTGGTGTACTTTCCCTCCCGGTCTGTCTCTGTCAGCCTCAACAATCTAAGATATCTCGGGCATGTTACCTCCACAAACTCCGAGGACAGAAGGGCCAGAAACGGCTTCCAAAGTTCAGTATACTTCGCCCCTTCCCCCGCTCTATTCAGAGAAAGCCTCTCCATACCCAAGACCATCCATAGTCGGTGGAGCCAGCCCTGGTGCGTGGGAGTAGTGGCCGAGCGCCAATGTGCCAGGATATTCTGCAGCGCCGAGCCTATTGCTATGGCCATCAAGTGTCCCCGTCGTGATCGTAAGGGGTAGGTCAGTGCGTTGGGGAGCCCTAGAATGACGTATGAAGGGAAGCGTGGGATTTCGGTGTCAAAGTGGGTGTCGACGTCATCCAATACTTGACGCCAATATTCCTGCACCAGTCTACACTCCCAGAGTACGTGTGTGAGGGTACCCAGTTGCCCGCATCCCCGCCAGCATAAGGGGTCCTTGCTACTGTCCATCTCGTACAGCCCCTCCGGCGTGTAGTACCAATAGGTCACCACCTTCGTGAGAGTGTCTGTGAGCCCCATATGGTAAGCTGAATGTCGCGCTCTATAATAGATCCCTTCCCACTCCTTGTGTGTGAAGGACCTCCCCAGTTCTCTCTCCCAGCGTGCCCTGCTCGCGCTGTAAGCATACCTATGGTGGTGTGTGATCATTTTGTACAGGTCAGAGATCAGTTGCTTGTCAGACTTGCGCGTGATCAACCAGCGTTCGAAATCCGTCAGCCGCCTGTCTGCCTCCGGTCTCACCGCCGCGCTAAGAGCCCAGTGCCTAACCTGGAAGTAGCGGTGCCTCTCGGATTCTGGGAGGCCGAATTCCTGGCGGAGCTGCGAAAATGGAACTATACCTTCGGGGCCATACACGTGGCAGAGGGCGCGGCAACCAGCCGGTTTCCAGCGTTCGAAGGCCTTCCCGTCCAACCCCGGTTGAAAGTCAGGGTTATCAAGGATGGGGGTAAGTGGTGACGGCAAGGTGGTGAAGCCGAGTGCAACCCCAACCCGATCCCAAATCTCCAGCGGGACGCGAGTGATGAAGGATGCATAAAGGTTGTGGGGCCTATGAACCTTGTGCATGAACTGGATCTCTTGCAATGTCCTTCCAGCGACCGCTTGGTCCTGGAACAACAAGTGCTTCCCTGACTCCCATTGGACCCATTCCGCCATGTAACGTAGCTGCGCCGCCTGAAAGTATGCGGCCAGGTTCGGGATCCCAATCCCTCCTTGCTCTGGGGCAAGCATCGCAATCTGGGCTTTCAGGCGTGGCTTCCTACCATTCCATATGAATTGTGAGAGCTCCAATTGCATCAGTTTGATCCAGCCTTTGGGGGGAGCGATGGGGATAGTGCGAAAGATGTAGAGTATCTGGGGGAGAACAGTCATTTTGATCGCTGCCACCCTGCCCAGCCATGACAGCGGGTGATGTTTCCACTGTCCCAACTCCCGTCTGACCGTCCGCCGTAGGTGAGTGTAGTTGACTTCCACCGTGGTCTGTAAGGAGGAAGAAAGTTTGATGCCAAGATACGGAACTGCATCAGTTGCCCACTGCAAAGGGAACTTACCCTGTAGCTCAGAGCGCGTGCTCGAGGACAAAGATAGATCAAGGGCCACAGACTTTGTCATGTTGACTTTAAAGCCAGATACGTTGCCAAACCTCTCTAGGTCAACCATGCAGGCGGGGAGAGAACTCCGGGGTTCGGCAAAGGACAGCAAGACGTCATCAGCGTAGAGACTTACGACATGCTCGTCCGCTCCAAATTTGATCCCCTTGACCTCCGGGTCCGTTCGGAGCAACTGTGCTAGCGGCTCCATATAAAGGGCGAATAGTAGAGGGGATAGTGGGCACCCCTGCCTGGTGCCTCTTCGATCTGGAATCGGGGGGAGGATAAGCCATTAACCCTGACCGTTGCGGAGGGGAACTTGTAGCAGTTCATCACTCTGGTCCGGAACTTGGGCCCTAGTCCGGCCTTCACTAACACCTTCTCAAGGTAGGGCCAATGCACCCTGTCAAAGGCCTTCTCCGCATCGATGGCCAACATCATGTACTCGCCCTGCGTGCGGGATGCTTTCTCAATGAGGTGAAGGGCTCGTTTAGTGTTATCGGAGGTTTGACGCTCCGGTATGAAGCCCGACTGATCTGGCTGGATGAGACCCCCCATGCAAGGGCCCAGTCTGGAGACGAGGATCCCGGTATAAAGCTTGAGGTCAACATTCAGGAGGGAAATGGGCCTGTATGCCCCGCAGTCAGTGAGGTCTTTGCCTGGCTTGGGTATGACCGCGATGGATGCCTCGTAGTTCCCCAGGGATCCCCCCGTCCTCTGCGAATGAAGTAAAGAGGGTGGCCAGCAGCGGTGCCAATTGGGCACAAAAGGTTTTATAGAAGGACGCCGGGAAGCCGTCAGGTCCCGGTGCCTTGCCGAGTTTCATGCGGGAAATCGCCGAGATAACTTCTTCTACACGAATATCCTGCTCCAGCCCCTCAGATTGCTCCAAGAAGGCTATTTCCGCCTCCGGGTCGGGTGGAGCCGCCTCATACAGGGAGGCATAGAAGTCGCAAAAAGCACCCGCTATCGCCCGGTCTCCGGTGACACGGGTACCATCTCTCCCCTTCAGTTCCCTGACCTCCCGTTTCTGGGTGACTGTACGCAGCCTATGTGCCAGCATTTGCCCGCACCTGTCTCCACCTGTATAGAATGCATGTTTCAACCTTAGGGCAGCATACTCTGCCCTATCCATGTCCAGCGCCGCCAGCTGCTGACGAGCAGCCTTCAGTTGGCGCCAAATCCTCGGGGCACCTGTCCTTCTATGCATTTGTTCCAGTTCCCTTATCTTCTGGGTTAGCTCATCTCTCTTGACCTGACGTTCTATATTCTCTGCAGTGGAGATCGAGATAAATTCACCCCGCAATACAGCCTTGAGCGCCGCCCATTGAGTAGCCAGAGTAGTGTCCTCGTTACTGTTATGGGAGAAGTAGTCTTTTAGGGCTCCTTGAATCTTGGAGACCGCCCCTTTGTTGGAGAGCAACGAGTCCCTTAGTCGCCACACCCTGCTCACCCTCGGGCCCGTCGGCCCAGTGAGAGAGACCGTAACAGGGGCGTGATCCGAGAGGGACGCGGTACCGATTTCCGCGCTGGTGACGAGCGTCTGCGCAGCTGTGGAGGCAAGCAGGAAGTCTAGTCGCGCATAAGTTTTATGTGCCGCTGAGAAGTGCGTGTAGTCAGTCTCCCCTGGATGAAGCTCGCGCCAAGTGTCCACTAGCCCCAGGTCTTTCAGTCGGGCCAGTCCCGCTGCTGACAAAGCACCCACCTGACTAGATCGCTGACAGGACCTATCCCGTAGGTTATCGAAAACCAAGTTCAGGTCCCCCCCCCAGCAAAAGGTGACGGTCCATGGTGTCAGTGGCCTCCGTGAGCGCCTTGTGCAAAAACTTTTCCTGGCCTTCATTGGGCCCGTATATCGAGCCGATCATGTATGTCAGGTCTCCCAGTGCAAACCTATAAACCAGCAGCCTAACCTTAATATCCGCTATCTTACCCAGCACCTTTCCCTTAAATTTGCGAGCCACCAGGATTGCCACCCCGCCTTCTTCTCTGTGCATGAGGAAAAGAACTGCAAAGGAAACTTGCCAGATTGGAGGCGGTGACAGTCTCTCGCAAGAGGGTGTGTCTCCTGTAGGAGGCAAATGTCTGCCTTGGACTGCTCTAAGAGCAGGAGGACTGCTTTGCGTTTCACCTGGTTATTCAGCCCCCTCACGTTTAGGGTAAGAACCACAAAGTCAACTGGGGCCATTCAGGGAAAAAATTTCCAACAGGTAGCCATCAAAGTAGCGTCCACAGCGTTCCATCCGGGGGACCAACCCACCTCATCCATCCTCCACCAACCCCTCCCCAGAGAGGTAGACAAACCACACCACCATCGGACCATGAACCACATTCCCACCCCATCCCCCACCCAACACTGAGAAACTCACCCCGACTGAAACTTCCCTCCCCCATCCCCCCCAACTGTAACTTGTCATTGTCTCTCATCCAGGGATGAATAGGAAAAAAGAAAAGGGAAAGTAAGGTAGTCTTACTAGTCTGTCCGGGAGCATCCTCCCGCCAACGTCCATGCGGCCAGTGCGCACCATTCAGTCACTCGGGGCTGTTGGGACTTTCAGCCCGTGGGGCCCACACTGCTGTCTGTAGCTACTGCCTCCACTGCCGCGTGCTGTCCTGCCTCGATTTCGGTCGCCAGGGGTTTCTTGACTCGCCTCCTCCTGCGCTGTTGAGTCCATTGCGGCCTTCGCCCCTCCGTCTCCAGGGCAGATCCTTGGGCTTCGGCCTCGTCCGTAGGTGCTTCTATACCCAGCAAAGTGCAGGCCTCAGAGACCGAGCGGAGTTAGTGCTGCTTGTTTCCCACTTTGAAGATGAGGCGGAAGGGGTGGCCCCAGCTGTATGGGATGTTATGTTGCTGTAGATGTTGTGTAACCGGCTTGAAGAGCCTCCGCTTGTGCAGTGTGAGCGCAGCCAAGTACTGAAAAAGTAGCGGGGACGTGCCCTGGAACGAGATCGGGTGATTCCGGCGTGCTTTCTGCAGTATCTCCTCCTTGGTACGATAGTCCTGGACGCACACCAAGATGTCTGGGGGGGGGGCGCCGTCGCCGCGCGGGGCGGGCCGGTCCTGTGAGCCCTGTCTAACTGCAGAGGGGAGTCCAATGGCCGCTCCAGGACATGGTTAAAGAGCTCCCTGGCGTAGCGAAACACATCCTGAGTAGCGTCTGACGTGGCCACATTACGAATTCGAATGTTATGGCGCCTAGAGCGATTTTCCAGATCTTCCAGGTGAAGTTGCAGGTCTACATGCTGATCGTGTAGCCGGATAATTTCCTGTTGTTGGGTGGAAAGTTCTATATCCCGCTCATCGCTTTTAGCCTCCAGGTCCGCCACTCTTTCCCCTGTGCCATCCACCTCGCGCCATACTTCTCGGAGTTCGTTGGCGAACTCCGTCTGAAGGGTCTGGATGTCATCACGCAGAGAAGCGAAGAGGGACTCCAGAAAGGCTTTCGTTATGGGCTCTGTTCCAGCGTCCGAGGCCTGCTCCATCATCTTCGGGCCTGGGTCGTTGCGCCTTTCTGTGGGGGGGATTGTGACTTGGCGAACATCTCTTTCACAGTCTTACCCCTGGGCTGTCTGCCCACGGACATCTCTCCCGCCTATTTGTCGGACCAGCCGATGCTCCGAGACCTAATATTCGGTCCGGTGTATCTGACCCTGCGATACTTCTGTTGGGTGGTCGTGAATCTCGCCGGGCTTAGGCGCTTCCTCCTGTGCCCGCGCACGACTGCCTCCCCGCAGCTCACTGTTCTATGTAGCGGCACTCCGCCACGAGTCCGATCCGACCTCCAGCCGTGCACCACCACCTTTCAGCCCCAGCGCGCCGTACCTTGCTTTCACGGGTTGGTGACGTCCGGGAATGGGAGCCTCTGTGCGTCCACTGGCCTTCGCTGGAGTCCCCACTCTCCCCCGATCTCCAAGGCCGACTCACAACTCGTCGGGCCCCAGGCTGGCAAGACGCCACGTGGCCCCGCAGGTCCCTGCTGGGGGTGGGCCCTGAAATCTGCCACGGGAAGACCTCCTCTCCGGCCTTAGCGCCGCGTCTCTGGTGCCAGTGCCGGGGTCTCCCACCAAGCGCGTCATGCACCTCACTGCCAGTCCAGACTAATCTCGGGCGCCCTCCGTGCCACCTCCTTCCAGGCCCCAGGAACTGCAATGCCCTCGACCGGTCGGTGGCGAAGCACACCACTCACCGCGCACTGCGGGCCTCCCCCGCCAGGCACACCGCTCGTCTTCTCCTCTCCCCGGCGCCAGGACAGGGCACCCCCGCATGCATTCGTGGGACCCGGGGGGTCGGGGCACAGCCCACGCCAGAGGCCGCCACTCGGGGCCTGCAGTACACTGCCACCTGCTGCTGCTTCGATGTAGGCCCAGCTGCCTCCACGGCGACTCGGGGTTGGGCTCCACCCAGCCTCTGGGGTGTAGACGACCCTCCCCACTCGCTAGTGCGCTGGGAGCACTCGGGGTCGGGCCGCCCAGGTCGACTCACCCGCCGCCGCAGAGCTGCCAGAGGTCCGTGTCCCCGATCCGGCCAAGCCGCAGCGCCGCAGGGGGAGGGGCGGTCCGCAGTCTCCGCGGCTGAAGCAAGTCGCCGTCCCCACGCGCTGTCACCGCGCCCCAGTGGGTTTTCTGGCATCACTGGTGCTTGCTGCAGTTCCGACAGCTCAGGGACCCTGTGTCACGGGTCCCGGCACGTCGGAACCGGTGCTAGAATTCGGCCGTCGGCGGGAGCTACGGAGTCACTCGACTGCTCTCGCCGCCATCTTGGCCACCATTCTGATTTTTTAGGTATTATTTTTTACTAGAACCCTAAAAATTCATAACTTCATTTCTACTGATTGGATTTAAATTGTTTTAGCTTCCTTTTATTTATTTAAATGTTTTAAATTTTTCTAAATTGGTTTAGGATTTTTCTTGTGTTGCATTTTTAATTAATCACTATTCACACTGCATCTAGGTTAGGCCTGATTGTTTTTGTAATAGGCTACCAGAGGGCTAAGTACAAATTAATTTAGTAACTGTTGTGGTTTACCTTTGCAAGAATTGTGGTTGTTGCTTGAGAAGGATTTTAACTTCTCTCAATCAAAATGCTATTTTCCTACATTATCTAATTGGTATTCATTTGGTAGGACACAAATTGAGACTCAAACCAATTACACAAAATCATAGGGATGGTGGCTTGAAAAGTTCAGCAGGCCACCATATCTGCAATTAATTTTCAATAATGTAAACAATTGTTTTTGTGCAGTCCTTTTTCCTTAAAGGAAAAGGCAGCACTTCCATTTTTTTAAAGTTGGTTTAAAAGTTGTCAGTGGCTCTCTAGAACACTGCCTACCATTCAACAAACTTTTTGTTGCATTCACAAAGGGGATGGGGTCCCAATGGTAACCCTTCCATTAACCAAAATAATTACCACCTCCTTGGAGGTGTCCGTAAATGTTCGCTCTTTTCCAACCGGATGTGGCTGTATAACATTGATACATAAGATACCAATTTCATATTTGGAAGGGATGCCTTCAACATGCCCCTGTCGGATTCTAGATCAGTGTCCATTTGGAATGCCATTTTGTGAGTTGAAAACACTTGTCTGACTCTATAAATGATTGATACATAGGAAAAAGCATTTGACACCAACTCAGAGCTTTGTGACTGGTAAAATGCTGAGTACAGCTGGCCCTGGGACTTATTTTCCCCATCAGTATTTTAACTAGTGAAGACAGAGAAAGGCAGAAGATAGAGAGAAGGAGGAAGAGAAAATGAAGGAGTGACAAAAGGAGAAAGCAGGGATGAAAAAGAACTCTTAAAGTGGGGTGTAAAGGGACTGCAAAATGTTTAAATGAAGAGGCAGGAAGAGAGAGGAATCAAAACGAAGGAGTGCTGTTATGAAGCATCCCCGGCATTCGCTTGTACCAGTGAAATGGAAAAAAACCCTGAAAAATACTTCATTGGTCGATTAATTAATATTGTTACGATATCAAACATGCAACATGACGAAATACAATAAGAATGGTATTCCATAGAGGTTTTAAAAGAAATGTAATCATGATCACCTTTCTGCTAAAATGTAGAAAAGTCCTACTTATGCAATTTGCCAGCAACTTAGCAGACGTGCAAAACGAAATGTCATTTTCCCTACTTGCTACTGTGAATAGCCATGCTACGGACATTGTCAATGCCTGCATGCTGTAGAGTTAATCTGAAAGTCTCTTTGTTTCGCAGTCCAACCCGGAGTAGGGGGCAAAGTTTGTGTAATCGTAACTTGTAGACATGTCCATTCTTAAGGCCATGGGTCGGTGCTGGATTAAAGTGCTTGTGCGAAGAGGGGAGTGTGTGCAGGGCTAGTGCTATAGTAAAGTGCTTGTGTAAGGAGGTAGGCTTATTCTGAGTGCTGTACTGACACAGCAGTTGAGGTTGTTTACCTTTCTACCATGTTATACTGGTGAATCCCTGGTGCCAAGCCTGGTGGTTTAGGCAGTAGGACTGGGTTTCTAGAGGGGACATCATCCCCGCCCTTGGGAGTGGCATGTGTTTGGGCTGGCAGTTCTGTACTTGTGGAGCAGGTGCTTCCCTTAAAGCCCTGTTGACTCCCTGTAGATACTTTACTATTCAAGAGATTGCTTGCGGATCTCCGGAGCTTAGGGAGGGTATATGACTAGTCTGCAGGAACACACCCTAGCCTGAATCAAAAAAGGGTGTAGCCAGTGGCGGCAGAGGCTTAATGTGGACCTGCAAAGGCACATGGTATGGATTACGTCCTCCTTTGGGTGACCACACCACCTACAGGTGGCATCTCCTTCTGTCTCTAGTAAAGAGAGGGACCCAAAAACCTATAGGAGGGGGGTACCAAAAGACAAATGTCAAAACGGGAAATCCCTTTGGGTAGATATTCCACACGATACGCAATCACATATACTACATTCACTTCAAACAGGAGCAAAGAGGAAAATATAAAAACTATAATGACTTCATAAAAAGTATGCAATTTATTCAGATATACATTAAAAACAAGTTATACAGTACAATTTAATAAAAGCCAACAGTACGATAATGCATAAAATAATACATCAGTGGGAAACAAAAAAGGAAGGAAGATATAATTCCTGTTTGGCTGAGGTAGATACAATAATCCAAAGAACAGTACAATCCCACTCTATCAATTGTAATATTATCTTGGTTAAAGTTGTTGCTTCACGGATTTAGCGTATCGCTACTCAGAGATTGCATCGACCCGTTTCGGTGGGCATATTTTTTTAAGAGCCAACACCTTTTCAGGATAAAATGTATGAATCCCACTATTATACAGAATATCTCAAGTGAGGGTTTCAACGGAAACTCCAAAAATTCACATAGATCGTCACAGTATCCTAGCGGATTTATAAAGTGGTATACCTTATTCAGATAATAGTGACTCCCATGGATTGTCTCAGAGAGTACTAACTGCTCACACTTTCGCCGCTCAGTAATATGCCAATATTTGCGTTTAGAACAGATCTGAAAATTAACAATCAGTCGGCACCACCAATGTGCCACAACGCCCAGATCAACGTGTTCTAAACGGCTCAGTATCCTTCCGGGTTCCTAAAAGGTCCTGTTCTGAAAGATAATGCAAGACCGCCAGCAGCCTGCTCATATATCAAAAAGCGGGTAATCTGGATAGACGCCTCGTTCGATTTGACAAATCGAACGAGGCGTCTATCCGACTGATTGTTAATTTTCAGATCTGTTAAAAAGTTTTTTTTTAAAAATGTTAAACTTGAAGAAAGTCCAACAGTGCGTGATAAGTGGCGCAGTTCAGGATCAGATAGAAATGTCCCTGCCCTCCCTCAACAATGTAAACTTTTAAATTTAAACTTAGAGTGCTTTCCACAAGTTAAAGGGCTATTGGCGCAAAAGTGCAGCGTAATGCAATGCAGGTACAGTGCTTCAAGGGTTACCTGTGTTTATAGTGTCTGCCGCATCACTGTACTCCCAGAGTAGGCATTTCATTAACTTTAAGTTAGTAGCTTGGGATTAGTATATACTCGAATATTTCATTAATGAAATTTGCAAATTATTCATAAGAAAGTGGACTATGAAATTGGGGCATTCTACACATATCAACGACGTGAAAAACTCCACAACGTCATACACATGTTTGTCCAGTAACCCTGATTAAGGGTCATTCATTTGGGAAACCATTCTAATATTACCTATAAATACATATACAGTTTAGAATGCTGGAATTAAAATATGATTAAAATATGATTACAATTCCATGTGTCTTTCCTCATTAAATAGTTAAGACAATAGTATACACCATCAAATTCTATAGCATGTGTTGCTGTTTTTCAGTCGCCAATTTGTTTCTTCCATCCAGTAGAAAAAATTTTGGAATTATAAGTTGGCCAAAACATTGACAGCAAAATTATATTTACAGATTGTGCAATCAAATGTGGGTCTGACTCCTACATTATCGCAGCTTTGCACATATTCATTGTACTGTGTGTTAGTACATGTTTATGGATCACCATACTAATCCCAAATGTGCTTGCACTAAAGCAAAATTCTTTTCACTTTTTTCTGTGTGTAGTCAAACATATTCAGTAACATTAGCGTTCTTGCATTTAAAGAAAGAGCTACAAAATTTTGCAGGAAACCAAATATTATGATGGTTATGAACCCCACAAAAGATTGGAGTGTAATGATCCTCAAGCTGCAAAGAAGTGCTGGATTTCGAATTCCTGACTACTATAGGTGTCTTACTTGCACACAATGAATGCTATTGATTTGAACAGCTTGCTTTGATACAAATGTGCGGAGTTGATGTTTTTAGAGGGGCCCCCACCATCTCAAGTGACGTTTTGGTTACAATTATGTGAAATAGAGCAGAAGCATAGAGATGAATCAACTGTATTGATGGTCATAATAGATCGGCCGAATACAGGCCACCGATGCAACACGGCCCCGTATTCTTGCCAGACCTCTATAGCTTCCTAATCTTAGGATCATGCCCTAAGCCACCTGCAGCTAGGCATTTGACATTCATTCTACAGTAATTCAATAGCTCTTGACCTTGTTTGTGCATTGCATTTTTCAGTGGATTGCTCCCGAAGAGGCACTATTACCCCTGGTTCTCAGTTGGAACCCCAGTAGTTCAGAAATCCCTCTGAATTTGACATTTTACAGAACTTCCTTCCATGGAAGGGTGATTTTTACTACTTCACTTCCATCTATAATTCCCAGAAACTAGTACTTGAAGATTGTTCTGAGCTCCTTGTGTTTGAATTTTCTTTTGAATACGTCGAGACTGGATGGCAGGTGCCACCGATTTGAAAACACAGACAGCGCCCTGATGAAGGTTGCACTACTTTTTTCCATCGATTTGTAACTTCGCCCACTTCTATCAAATTACATTCTTGTCTCAAAAAATATAACTACAGAATTTTTATTACTGTATTATAATTGTTATTACAATATGAAATAACCTTTAGGACCATATGACTTTTTCTGTTGTTGATGTCTTTGATATGTATATTTTTCTTTAATTATGATTGTGTGTTACTGATTTTTTCCAACTTGTATGTAGTTAGTTATTTTTGTCTTGGTTTTCATTGTACTCACATGGTTATTTGTCTTTCAATGTATGGAGAGCTCACAATTTTTATGTATATATTCTTGTCAAAAAACATTTTATATGATTAAAAAACAAAAAAACGAATTTTTATATATACGACTAATAAATTATAAATCAAACTGTTCTGACGTATGGTACCTTTATATCATAAGCGGACTGTTTCTAGATGTAGATTTTGGAGAAGTTTATGTTGAATTTTGTTCATAATAGACAGACAGACAGACCGACAGACAGACAGACAGACAGACAGACAGACAGATAAGTAGACAGATAGACAGGTAGACTGATGGATATAGTTCTGCCACAAATTCATCAAGCAATCTATCGTGAAGACTATTAAATGAGTGTCAGATTCATTGACGTCAACTGGAACCCGCTACGTGCAAACATGTCACCCCGTGTTACTGTACTTGTCAATTGATCTCTCCCTGTGCCTCTGTTGACAGCAGGAATGCATGCTTTGTTTCTTTAATTAGTCTCACTGTTAGCTGAGAAGGCGCAGAGTGAGATGTACATGCTGGCTCTGCACTTGATTGACATATCCGTGTAGGAGGCATTATGCCAAAAATGCTGCTCATGCAAAGAGGACTGTTGGGTCAAGCCCTTGGGAATTCACCAGCATGAATGCACATTATATCAAACCACTGCCCCCAAAGGCCCCTGATAAATTACCCAGACTCAAGTACTCGAGTAAGGCATAGTGGTGCATAGAAACTTAAACTGCAGCAATTATCAACTTTCACAGGCCGAAGATATTTTGCACCACAGATTGACAGATGCACAGTGCCAAAACTACTGTTCACCACCCCTCTGTTAATTTGAGAAAATGAACAAGTTTTTGGTGCAACAACACTCATACTTATGGTTTGATGAAAAGTAAGATCTACTAAAGCAGTGTGATCTGGCTTTGCACATCATCCTAGATGATAGTAAAAGAAGGTGAATGGAACCATACATGTCTGACCCATGTGTTATTTTATACATGTAACAATTTATACTGAAGGGTGTAACTCAAATATAAAACAAATGGTGGGCACCTTCGAGCTGCACCAAAAGTCTGAGCCTCGTGTAGAGTAACCCTTTTCAGCACACGAGCCACTGATAATGTCATCATTAGTCTACGCTACAGAAAGAGGGAGGGTATAAAGGTGTCAGGGGAGGAGGATCCAACCTCTGCCTGACACCTAGCACCACTGGGAGAGTAAAGAAAAGTTAGTGGGGTTTTAGTGGGGACTAGTTGTTAGGCAGGCCTGGGGATTTAGTTAGCATGACGGCATTGATCCCAAATAGTCCAGCGTGTAGCTTAAGCCTACCTTTATGGAGCTGGCGTCCCTCTAATGGCAGCACCTGAAAGTGAAGAGGTGCGGGCCGCTTTGCTTGTTTTGGGTTGGGCCGACCTACGGAGGCCGGGGGTTCTGGAAACAAACAGGCAGCCTGGGCCCACACTAACAGAGTCCAAATGGGCTAGGGTCCAGGGCATTACAAAAATACCAGAGCCCACAGCCATGGAAGGGGGGTAGAGGCAGTTTTGGCGAGGGGGATTTCCCCCATCATTACCCAGATTCTGATGGCAAGGACCTTGAGGCGCGCATTAAGGGACAGGGATGCATCATCCGGGAATCCGAGGAACGGTGGGCTTAGATGTGTATTGACAGGGAGCAGGTGACGATGGTATCCTGCGGGTGGAGGGAGAGAGACCCACCAGCTATGCACCATGGGAGGGAGTGTCTGAGACAGGGGGGGAGCAAGGGTGGCGGGTGAGTATGGAATTCTGATAGCCGGGGCGTGAGAAGGGAAGAGGAACAGCCAGTGCAGCTGTGAGGCCTGGTGGTGCACCTGCACCCCCAGGTTGGAGCAGCCTGGCAGTGGGGTATCAAGACTGGCGGCAGAAGCTAGTAGAAAGAGGGCAATGCTGGCCAGAAGCAGCAGGGTGGTCATTGGCAGCCTATCCTCCAGTGCAGGATCGCACAACTAGCACAGCAGCAAAGGAGTGCGCCGAAAAGAATGCCATGATGCTAAGGTTCAGAAGAGAGTGGTATATGACGATGTGTGGAGTGCAATGTAGAGTGAGGCTAAAATTGTGCTGAATTACAGGGATGAGAGGGATGAATAGGAGGAAGGTGAAGTGTGTGTGAGGAAGAGGAGGAGGCTGCAGTACGCACTGCAGCAGCGGGAAAAGCAACCAGAAAGTTTTACAGGAGGCAAGTGTGGCCAGAGTCAGAGTGGTGCCTGTGGAACAGAAGAAGAGCAGGAGGGGGGACAAGGACAAGGAGGTCTAAGGCAGACTCTCAGGTAATGGGCATTAGTGGATGGCATGGGACGGGGGAGACAAAGATGCCATTGGAAAATTATGCTGATTGGTGGGTGTGGGCGAGAGGACAGTGAGGGACTTGACAACAAAAACAGGTGCAGCTGCAACGCCTGTGTTGGACAAAGAGAAACTTGGTGCCAAGTGTTTCGTGTGTGCATTTGTCCAGACGGACAATGTGGATGTGACAAAACGGAGGATAAGCATCACAAAAAATTACCATACATGGGTTTGGCAATGCCGTTGGGGTCGCATCTGTCAGAAAAAACACGAAAAACAGGATAAGGAAACATGAATATGTCGACATTTTCAAATTACTCCATAGAGAGATGCAGGCAAAGGAGGGCTCTAAAGAGGAAGAGTGGGAGTTGACAAGGAGGGTGAGAGTGCCCAATAACAGGGAAAACTGGACCTCGGATTTCCTCATTTATGCCAGAATTTATTGTGAGCGGCATTTGGATACAGTGATTGCCTTACTAAAATACATGGATATTATCCATAAGGCACAGATGCATTTTGGGGGTTTCGCCTGGCTGAGCTAAGTTGGAGAGTTCAGGGCCAGGGTCAGTATCAACACAGATAAACCTTAGGCGGAGGTAGGTCAAGAGCTATGGATGCCGTGGATGTTCTCTACACAATCCTTGGCATCAACACATACAGCCAGCAGCATGCCAGTGACATATCGGTCTTTTCAGGTGCATCCCACTCATCAAGGAGTGGGAGGATCTAGTTTTGGGCTAGGAGAATCTGGTTTTACACTAAAGCAGGCAGGGGCCACCACGGAGGCATGTTGTAACTTTAACAAAGGTTTTTGTTCCAGGCACCCATGTAAGTTCAAACATGAATGCTCCAAGTGCGGATGGAGGCACCCACTCACACAATGTTTTACCTTGGCCAGCCCAGCAGAACAGTGGAAGGCCACAAAAGGACGGGGGTAGTCTGTGCCAAAGGGCACCTACCTCAGTTAGTATTGAGGCCATGGACCCATGGCTCTCAATTTACCCCGACAGGAAGGCGGCACTATGACTACAGTGGGGTTTCATCAAGTGTTTTAGGGTCAGATATAAGGGTCCACGGGTGCAGATGGGCAGACAAACTGAAATCAGCTAGAGAATTGCCACAGGTGGTAGCAGCAATACTAAAAAAGGAAGTCGAGGAGGGCCGGATTGCTGGTCCATTTATTGATTGGCCCTCTGGACTTGGCCATTTCACCTTTGGGGGTGGTGCCCAAAAAGTAGCTGAGGGGATTTCAGAATGATTCACCACCTATCTTGGCCAAAAGGTGGGTCAGTCAATGATTTTATCGCTGAAGAAGACACCAGGGTACTGTATGCCTCAGTGGATGATGCCATCCGCCTGGTGCGAGTGTGTGGTCGGGGAGCGGAAATGGCAAAATGCGACATCAAGTCTTCCTTTTGTCTACTGCCCATACACCCAGTGGATGTTTCGCTACTGGTATGCAATTTTAGGGTGCCATCTATGTGGGAAAAGTCATGCCAGTGGGCTGTGCAATTTCCTGTGCCCTGTTTGAAATGTTCAGGACATTTTTGCAGTGGGTATTCACAAAGGGCGGTGGCCACCAGGGGGTGTCTCATTACCTGGCTGATTTTTTGTTTGTAGGGAAAGGGGCCTCCAGAGAGTGTGTGAGGGCACTGCAGCACTTTGAAAGACTAACAGAGGCCTTTGGGGTGCCTTTGCTACAGGAAAAAATGTCACGTCCCTGTTGCAGGCTGACCTTTCTGGTTGTTGAACTCGACTCAGTACAGTGGGTGTTGCGGCTCCCTGAAGAAAAAGAGGAGGATATTCAGGCTTTTCTGCTGCAGGTGGTTGATGAGAGGAGAATTGAGCTGAGAGTGGTGCAGAAGCTGCTGGGTTTTCTGAACTTTGCATGCAGGGTGGTGAGAGCGGGGCCTAGGCGCCTAGGCTTGGCCATGTCAAGGGCAGTGTTGCTACACCACAGGGTGAGGATTTTGCAAGGATTCAGGGCAGATTTGGGAGTGGGGCAAAAGATTTTGGCTGATTTCAATGATGTGTCTTTGGAATTTGAGGAGGAGAAAATGGTCTGGCAGGTTCAAATATTTTCAGATGCAGTAGGATCTTTGGGTTACGGTCTGTTCTGGGACAGATTATGGTGTGTAGAGAGTTGGCCAGCACATTGGTTGAAGCAGGGGCAGAGTATTGCATGCTTGGAGTCTTTCCTCTGTTGGTGGCTCTGGCAGTTTTGGGTGCGGAGCTGGAAAACCAGACGGTGCTGTTCCATGTGGACAATATGACAGTGGTGGAATTGGTGAACAGGCAAAAGGCAAGGGATTTGAGGGTTTTATGGCTGTTGCGAAGATTCATGCCAATGTGTTTGCGACCGAATGTTGTCTTTTAAGCTAATCATGTACCAGGGGCCAGTAATGGCATTGCGGATGGATTGTCTCGTTCACAGTGGCACTGATTCCCCGAACTGGCGCCAGGAGCAGAGGAATGCAGAGCTGCTGAACGACATCTGGGCCTAGGGGCAATGAGAGTGATAGGCCTGGTCGAGAGGTCATTGACGGAATCCATAAGATGGAGCTACAGACTGGCGTGGTCCGAATTTGTGTACTTTTTGGGTCAATCCATGGATGCACTGAGCCTTACACATCAGGATGCTGAGCAGGGAGTGTTGAGTTTTGTTTTGTGTTGCATTGATAGAGATTGATCGCATACAACAATAGCGGGGAAATTGACTGAGGTATCTTTCTACAGCAAGTTATATCTAGATTTTTATCCCACCTAGGATGAGGTTCTGAGCAGAATGTTAAAATGTTGGGGGCTGGAACGAGGGGGGAGGGATTTTTGAGGGAGGCCGTCATGTTTGATTTGTTTCATGAGTTGTTGGAGGTCTTGCCAGAGTACTAGTGACCTATTTGAGGTGTACGTATTTAGACTACGTATGAGTTGGATGTTTTTTTGAGATTTCTGGGTCTCAGAGTTGTTGGGGACGGCTCGATGGGTGGGGGTGTCTTATGGGGAGGTGTGCTTAGACCAGGGACGGCTAGAGATTTGGTTGAGTTATTCTAAGACGGATCAAGCAGGCCAGGGAAGCTGGGTGTAGTTGACGGAGAGTGGGTGCTGGGATTTGTGCCCGGTGCGAGAATGGCAGAATTTTGTGTCAAGACCGGGAAGCCTTCTAGCCGCGGTGTTTTTCAATGAGTCAGGAGGTCGAGTGACAGCCTTTCAGCTTCTAGCGGTCTTGCGCATGGCTCTAAGCAAGGTGGGCAGGGAGCCAGCCCATTTTGGCACACATTCCTTCCGAATCGGTGCTGCAACGGCGGCAGCGCAGTTGGGTTGGTCTTGGTGCAGAATTCAACAGATTGGAAGATGGAGGTCAAGATGCCGCAAGAGATATGTGTACAAATAGGGGGTTTAGAACAGTGGCAGTGCAGAAGGGTAGGAGAGGCTAGGTCATAGTGTGGGGGGGGGGGTTTCTTCCAGGCCTCATTGTCTTCTTTTATACTGTAGGATGCATGAGCAGCCCAGTAACCAAGACGGTTACCTGGATAGTTGAACGTTCCTTTGTGCACTGGGCAGCCAAGTATGTGGACTAGCAGGTATATGGAAGTAATCTGGGTCTGAGAAGCAGCCACCATGAGGTGTGTTGGTGGGGTAAAAGTGAGATGCGAAGGGGGCGTTATTGCAATGGTTGTCGAAGCTGGTACCACAGAGGGGCTGCCTAGACATGCTTTTGATACATCTGAGAGAGAACAATCCAGTACGTCTGTCAGGACTGACACTAGTTCAACACATGCAGAGGGATCTGGAGGCAATAAAGAGGAATGTTTCTGGAACATGCTTAATTTGGCTGAGTTTGTGCCCCACAGGGCACGTGGGGGCTGTCAAGCATACAGCAATTAAAAAGACCCCCAGGAAATTTAATTGGGCCATGAGCTATTTTTGTCAGACAAGAGACATAAACCTTGTTGCACATGTGAGACTTAAGGAGGAAGAGTCGGTCTTGTTCAGGTATGATGGGGTGCCCCTTTGGCGCCTGCAGAGTGCATACTATGTGATGGAAATGCGGGATGCGATTAGTAAGTTGTGGAACAAATCCATCTGGTGCCACAGGGACTACTGACAGAAGGCGAAAGGTGCACAGTATCTTTGGGGTGGGGCAGGTTACTGCCCTACGGTGGTTCCCTGGTTGTAGGTACCTTGGAGGGGTGGTGAGTCACATACGGGCGGTTGCACCCCTCGGGGGGAAGGGTGATTGATGGTGGGGTGCGGGATGCAATGAGCAACAAAAGAGGATGCTTGGAGGGCAAGTGAAAGTGGGGATGGGGAGATGAAGTAGGTCACTGAGTAAAAGGGGAAGACCGAAACAGGTGAGATGGTTTGAGAGTGGCGAAGCGAGAATGAGTCTGTAAGTTATGATAAAAGTTATAGTTGCATTTATGTACTGTTAATAAAGTTAACTGTTGCAACCTTTTACGCTTCAAGTAACAGCATGGAGTTTAGTTATTGAGCGAATAAGTATATGTTCTACATGCACAAAATGTGCTTCTTTTTTAATGTGTTTCACAGAGATTGGTCTTGTACATCACATGCAGTTCGGAAACAGCACTTTTCTGAATCTGGGACACTGGATGCAGGTCAATCGATCCACAAGACATTGGGCCTGATTATAAGTGTCCCAGTGAACTGTGATCATTCCGTAAACACCTGTTCTTAGTTGAATAACTTATAGTTCCAGTATGTACAGTAACAGACGTAAACACACATGCCAAAATTCAACAGCCAACTTGAAATGAAAGCCAATAGTATGATAGGATTTTTAAGTTTAGTATTTTTTTAAGAGAAATAAGTATTATACTAAACTTTACAAGCAAATCAATAATAGTGCATTATAAAACCAGGAAAACAAATAATGATCAACATTCAACTACAGAAATAAAGGATTTTACGCTAGTCACATGGAACAAGTTTACCAACAGAAATCCTGAAAATTTAATGAGATAGAAAAAGGAGGAAAGAAGACAGTGTAGAGAGTGAAGGAAAGGAAAGGACAGAGGAGAAGAAAAGATAATTTGAAAAGTATATACTGATAAAGCTTTCTAATCATTATGGATTTAAATCAATACCAAAGACTTAGAGAGAAAAAAACAACATGGTAAATATGCAACCTTAATAGGATCAGGAATTTACCAGAATCTTACATTTAACTAGAGTTGCTACATGCATATATGTACACATATCTAGAAAGTGGTTCACACAATGCTTCCCATTTAACAAATAGTAAAGTAGATAGTCAATTATGTCGATCCAAATGGTGGTTATGACAGACCAGGTTCCACCATTGTTGAAAAGTAATAGTGTCTGTACATTTCAAATATGAGGTGATTACTTGAAAACCAATTGTGAAAAAAGGTCTGCTAATTTGACATCCAATGTTTCATGAGACCAGAGATGTTCTAAGCTACCTAGAAATAAAACAGTTATGGAAAATGCATACCTAATACCCATAATGATAGCTATACGTGACCACGCTTGATACCAAAATTGAGACCGCTTAGGACATATGAAAAACATATGTAGGTACATTCCTGAGCTTTTGTTACAGCGCCAGAAAATGTGTTGTTTATGCAGTTCAAGTTTAAAGAGATGTACAGGGGTATAATAGAGCCTGTTATAAAAATAATATAAGGTTTGAGTAAGGTTAGCAGAGCGTACTGTATTTATTGCTTTCCATAAAAAGGTGAAAACATGGCTCTTCCCCAAAGTTTATTCTCATCAGAACTTTATACTATCCCCCTCCTCTGATGCACAGTATTTTCAGCAATATGTACACAGCGCCAGGATGCCCGTAGGGTTGCAGAAGCGCTCTACAAATGCTATAAATAAAATAAAATAAATAAATTATTGGCCCATATTTTCTCCCAGAAAGTTGTGGACCAATTGGTTTGTAACTCAAATTCCCCGGTAAGTTCAGTTTTAAATTTAGGTATGTCTGATGGAAGAGTTTTCAGTGTTTTATAAATAAGAGCAGCTTTGGTGGTAGTGGTTATGGATCTTGGGATAATCTGCACGCCACGATCCTGAATGGGAGAGGATTAATGGAACTAAGGGTGGCGTGAGCAGAGGTTGCAAATACTGATATTGTTATTGTTCCATAGAATTATTTGGTAAGTGAAAGGATTGGGAGAGATTTCCAAAACAAAAAACTATATTTGTATGTATAAGCAATTGAGAGATTGTTAGCAGGCTTTTGCTCTATCAATCCCGCCAGAACAGTGATTTACCTTTCTTTAAAAGCCATTTGCTGTACTAAATAGGACTTTAAACAAAGTGCTTGTAAGAGAATGGATGAGAAGTCAGAAATGGTGTGAATAAAGAACAAGGGTGAGCGATATGTGAGGGTATTCCATGCTTAGGAGGATGATACATATAAAAATGTGCTTGTGACAAAAGGGGGATATCATGGGGGGCGTGGCCAACTACCAACGGGAATGACCGCAGGGTAGCCGAGCTCCGCTGTGCCACTCCCAAAAACATCCGCAATATACGATCTGCCTTGGCCAAAACTTGTTTGTGTGAGGACAAAGACATCCCCCGGTGGGTGAACTATCGGCAGACAAAGTTTTGTGGTTTTCCGAAGGGGCCGGCCATAATGACGCCAAGCACCATCTCCCAGTGCGGTGGCGGAGCCGCATGAAAGGGACGTGGCCCGGCGCAGAGACTGTACTCGAGGCTGTGGCTGCGGCCTAGATGGTGTCCGCCCCTCAAGAACACGTGAGGGAAACTGAGGCGCACTCTGGTGTGTCAAGCGGCGGCCTCCTGCGTTCCAGATTGAGGTGAGAGCGGCAGGGGTGAACGTGACCCAGGCGCGAGCCGAGTCGACTCCTGGCCCTTTATCAACCGGGGCTGGGTTATCGGCACTGATACCACCGGGCACCCCCTGAGGCGGTTGGTGGTAATTGTGGGGCCTGCTGGAGACCATATATTGATCAGGAGACCAGCGCATTCACAGAACACCAGTGGGGCATATCGAGCGACGCCAGTGAACTGTCATGGGAGTAGCTTCCCGCCATCAGGGAGCGGAGAGCTAAAATAAGCCGCAGGTCTGGGCTGGATTGGTACTCAGGTTGTGGTGGACCCCCTGGAATCGAGGGCCCTGAGAATGACTGGACCATCTGTGTAGTTTGAGTGATAGCAAGCTGGCCGGAGTGCACATGCCATAAGGTGGGCAGTGGCCCATACAACTACTCCGAACTGTCCCGGATTCGCATTGCCTATCAGTGGTTGCCGCCTCTGTTAGTGGGGAACCGCATCCTATCCTGGACATAGTACCGGGACTTGTGGCCCCCTGCGCCAGCCATACATCTATTCAGCGTTCATAACTCCTCCCTTGGGCGGTGTTGGTAGTGAACTCAGATCACCGGCCTGGGCGGCACCCGCCAAACCCGACAGGCCGGGTGGGATATCTCACCGCAGGTGGCAGTTAGTAGTGGGTGCGGCTTGGGTGCGGCTTGTTCACTCCGTGGGCCCTCTGTGGGAAACAACATGGCAATGGGCCCCAGTAGCCGTACAGTGATTGCGAGTCAGGATGATCATAAAAACAAACTTGACACTGCGTAATGGAAAATGCTTTATGATAAAGGGTAAAATCTGGGAAGTTAGCCACCCCTAGAGATTTAAATAGCCTCGGGCATTGTAAAGATATGCTAGAACGTTTCCCATTCCAGAGAAAATATGACAGAAGCTTGTTGATGGCGACTAAATATTTCTCAGAACTTTTTACAGGAAACATCATGAGATAAAAAGTAATATTAGAAAGTAGAATCATTTTAATTGTATCAAGGCAACCCCACCATGGCAAATATAATGTGACCAGACCTGTGTCAGTTTGGTAATTTTGGAAATAAGACCATCAATGTTAGATTTTAATATGCCTCTAAAATTATTACTATGCCAGATCCCCCACGTATTTATTTTCACCTGGGTTCCAAGATAAGCCCATTCCAGCAGAGAAGGTTTTGATACAGAACTTGTTTAATGACATCGCTTCATACGTATTCACATTAAGCTTATAACCAGATACTTCGGAATATGCTCTTAACTCTATAACAAATATGGAAGAGAAGATTCAGGCTTATAAACATAAAGAAGGATATCATCTGCATATGCTGTAATTTAATATGTACATCTTTTAAATGGAATACAGAGATATAATTTGAGTACTTTAGTCGATACAGAAAGGGTTCAAGGGCAAGGATAAATAACAGGGGTGATAAGGGGTATCCTAGTCGCATGCTGCTATATAAAGAAAAATATGGAGACTGGACTCCATTAACCATGACAGATGAACCGGGTGAAGAGCCGAGGAAGGAAATTAGATATAAAAATTGATTGCTAAGACCATGCCAGCAAAGAGCATGCATGAGAAATTGCCCGTTAACTCCATCAAATGTTTTCTCAGCATCTAAAGTTATCGCCTCTATAGAATGCTTTAGGTTTGGGGCTTGATAAAGTATATTAAGAAAGATGTGTGAATTGTCAACTATATTTCTATTTTTAACAAAACCCGATTGTTCGATACCAACAATGTAAGGAATAAGGGGCCCGATGTAGGTCGGTCGGTAACGGCCGAAAATCGGTATTTTCGGCCGTTACCGATCGGTAAAAGGGTGACCGGTATGTAGGGGGCATTATTTTACCGAATCGGTAAAATTACCGAATCGGTAAATTCCTAGGAATGAATGGGCATTACCGAATCGGTAAATACCGATTGTTCCCGATTCGGTATTCCAGCACATCTGGAATACCTACATGTCCACCCCTTAGATTTACCGATTTTTTTATTACCGAATCGGTAATATTCGGTAATTAAAAATCGGTAAATCTATTTTACCTACATCTGGCCCAAGATTATTAAATTGGAGGGCTAAGGCTTTAGAGAATATTCTACAGTCGGTATTTATCAAAGATATAGAACAATAGTTTTGACATTGGGATAAATCATGATCCTTTTTTTGCAATGAGGCAAATCATAACTTCCAAGAAGGAATCAAAGGAAGTATTCAATGAATAGAAATGTTGCAGTAGTTTAAATACTTTAGGGAATAATAATTTAGAGAGGTATTGGAAGAGTTTGACTGTGAAATCATCTGGGCCAGAAGCTTTACCTGTGGGAAGGCCTTTGACAGCAGTAAATAAATCTTCAATGAGAAGTGGTTTTTGAAGCACAACAAATCAGTGCGAGTAGACTAATTCATTGAAAGGTGAGAGAAAAGGATTCATTAGACTCTTCAGAAGGTTAGTGTACAGGATTATACAAGGCTTGACAATCTGCAAAGCAACACGCGATGTTGTCGTCACAAAATAGGTTAGCATCTGATTAATTGGTAATTGAGTTAATATATGATTTTTACTTCTCACCTTTCAGATAATTAGTTAATTAAGAACCCATTTTATGGTTGCCTCATAGTACCTTGGCTCATTCTTAGAAGAGTACCACATGTTTTGTGTGTAGTACATTTGTTAACTTGAATCTTAGCAACTTCTGAAGCACCTAAATCAGTTGCATTATTTTTAGAGGTATACACTTTGTTTTTTAATTGTTTGATACTGAACAAAATGGAGGCACATTCTTCTTCCATTGCTTCTCTTTTATTAGAAACACAGCTGATAATGAAACCCCTATATGCAGCCTCTAGGCATCCCAGACAAAGTGAAATGAAGTCTCCCCAGTATTGTTAGAAGCAAAAAAGACATGAACAAAGGCTTCATAAGAAGAAAGGAGTACCTTATCAGATATTAAGTTATGACTAAATCACCAACACGATTTGGAAGAAGTATCCAGAATAATTTCACGGTCAGCACTTATTGGGGCTTCTTCTGAAATCAGAATGGAACCGAACTCTGAATCAACTAGGTGATGTCTCAGACTTTTACTAGGAAATTATTATGTAGTAAATTATAGTTTGGGAAGTGTGAAGGACCGATTAAAAGGAGAATACTTGAAGAGTAGGGTTAGTTATTCTCATGGAATCAGATAAAGCATTGTTCAAAATTGTGTTCTTAAAATCTTTGTGGGCTTCATGAGGGAGGAACTTGGTAGTGGAATATCTATAAAGGTATGCGCCCAGGACTTGATTGCAACCTCCTCCCAAAATAAAGTTTTCATTGTACTGTTGTGAAATCGTTTGTGAAATATTTCTCCAGAAAGTTGGGTCAGGGTATGTAGGCGCATAAATATTCATCATTTTTATAGTGACATCATAAATCTTTAGTTGAACCAAAAACCCACCTACCCATCTCATCATTCTCCTAAGAAACAAGCAAGATATTCATATATTTATTGCAGGAAAAATGCAATAAGTTAAGTATAATAACAAGCATATATCAGAACAGCATCATGTTTTGGCCATAGTGCCAATCTCCATATCCTCATGGCAATGTTGATGAAGATACATCTGAAGTTGAGATGGACCCTCAAAAGATTAAGAGTTCTTCTCATAAGTGATTAGAAAAGTACAAGGATGGACTAAGCTGTATCAAATGTTCATGTACTTTTGTTTTGGATGAGATGCAAGGAATCATTTCTGTCTGGCAGCCGTTGCGTCCGAAACATCCAGCGAGAAATATACCTTGTGGCCAGACCATTGCAAGGGCTGAGCTTGTTTTACAGTGGAAAGAATACTCAGGAAGTCAGTGTGCTGATAAAATAGAATAATTATGCTCCTAGGTCGAGAATTAGAAGCAGAAGCCGGAGGTTTAGGACCCAAGCATTAAGCCCTGTGAATGTTTAGCAAGTTGTTGTCCTGTAAATGAACTATCGAAGAGAGTGCCTTTTGTTACAAGGAAATCATGTTAGAGCCCCCCTGAGTACTCTGGTATACCATAAAGACACAGATTGTTCCTTCAATTTCTGTTTTCCAAATCCTCTGTGGATCACTTGAGTTGCTTAACATCTTTTGTCAGCTGAGAAAACATCTGGAATAGAATTCTCTACCTCAATGATACGAAGCACTATATCCGAAAGTTGTTTATCATGCATAGACCATTTCTTGTCAATGTGAATAAGGGCAACATTACTTTCCACTAGGATTTTAGACCTTTAATTTTTCCATAACATCCTTTGGCATGAGAGGAGGCAGTGATTTGAAGGGAGAATATATGTAGTTCTTAGGTCATTTGACAGAATCCAACAGCTTTTTTTGCATAGATGTGGAAGCTTTCCTGAAACCGACCATATCAAAATTACTAGTCCCATCCATAAGAGCAGAAAAATTATCCGCAAATAATGAGTTTGGTGGAGTTTTGTAAAGATATACTATTCTGCCTCTTCTGCAGAGATCTGTCCCTAAGTGGGTGTAAGGTGCTGAATACGTATGAGAACACCCCCTTTGGGTATGCAGAAAACCTTCCAGTCACAACAGAAGGAAATGAACCACCAAGGAAGCAAGCACAAAGAACTGCTTAAGCTGAGGAGAACTGCATCAAATGTTCAGTAGATTATTTACTTGGGGTGAAAGAGAGCTCAGCCACCAGTTATAATAAGTAGTAACACTCCATACAGCAACAGTGTTAATAATAAGGAAATAAAAGACTGTAATGTACCTTCATTAATAAATGACCGCAAAAAGAGTAATGCTCCTACATTAAGGTAGAGAGGAATGTCTTCCTGGAATCTGGCTCTTACTGTGCTTGAAACATTGAAAGGGTGAAAGGATGGTGCTCAGGATTTCATGGAAAGCATCTGCAGACTCTATGGTGAAGCGCTAAAATCTCCGGTTGCAGAAAACATGACTGCTTGTACAAAAACTGGCAAAAATAGCTGAATATTGAGGCACCCGCTTTCTGACAACGTAATCCAGTGGTCTAAAGCAGATAGTGTTTGAAATTAATTATTTTGGCAAGAAAAAAGCCAGAGCCTCAGGGGAAGATTAAAACTCAGCAGCTATCTTGATGGCGCTTGCAACGCACTTTTATGATATGATTCCTCTTTTTTTAATAAACTTTATTTATTAGTTCTTTAATTTGTAAAACATTACAAACATGTAGAAAAAAAACAAAGGGGAAAAATGGAAGATGGGAGGGAAAGTCCAGAGTAATCGCAAAAACCAATGAAAAACAAGAAAAATGCAAGCTCAAAAGGTATGACAAGGTTTTAACAATGAGTTTTGACTTTCTTTGTGCTGGAGCATGGATTTTTCATTTGTTACAATCACTGTACCTTTTTGGTGAGTAGAGACTGTTTTGTGATTATAAATTAAACTGGTCCTATGTGAAGGGTGACCAGAAGTACTGGATTCACCCAAACAGTCGCAGTTTTTCAAGAACTGTCCCGGCGCTGAAGAACCGGGATTTAAACCCAGCGGCGCCAGGGGCACGTCCAAAGTCTTCGGATTCTCCTGTCTTGGCAAACAGAGACACAGGATACTTTTTGGTGGCTTCAAAGATCAAATTTATTGGCTGCAGCCAGTAACAGAGGTCCTAGAAGTACAACACAGTGTATGTTCTCAGGAGACTGCTCAACTTTACAAAGCAGGGCGTTCCTTTTTATGCCAAAAATTGTGCTTCAGGCAAACATTCCTTATTTACAGTTGACCAATCCCATGTATACATGATCAAAGTATTGCATGATGACAAAACCCATTTTCCACTTTGTCCAGCCCATAATTAATCATCAAACAAACCCAAGATAAACATTCTTCTTTAGACAAGCTGGACAAAACCAATAATAAAAAGGCCCGCAGCCCACATCATAAATAGACCATAAAGATGGAACAGAAACAGATAGGAGTAGGATAAGGCATGTTTGTGTGCAGTAAAAACTTTACAAGGTCCTGTGCTCTGACCCTTAATCTTGATCAGCTAAAGGGCAAGAACTGGTTTGACAGGTTTGGCTTCAGGCAACAGGGTCAGTTCACTCAGGTCAAACAGGAGTCAGCACAAACTCAGGCTAAGGTGCATGTGTCCTAGAGACTTGTTCAGCCACAGTCATAGGCCTATGTGAGGGCAACTACAAGATGGCTGCCATGCACAAAATGGAACCCAAGGGTTTCAGAACGAAAACGTCAAATACACAGTGAATCCATCGGTGTAACATGACGAAACACTCATGCTTTCTGAGCTCACTGTTTACGGTTCGCTGTTACCAAAATCGTAACGGACCTTTATGACCCAGGTTCAGAATTCACGGAACCTCAGACCCTCCTTTTGCCCTTACATAGGCAATAACCTAAACCCACGTTAATCTGAATCCAGATCTATATTCATCACATCATCAAGATGTTGCTGTAGCATCATCCTAGTACTTAGTAACTCTCTCTGGACAGGTCTCCTCGAACACAAAGTAGCACAAACGCCACATATAGCAGGAGCACACTGTATACAAAGACAGAACAGGAAAAGAATCGCTAAAACCATCCCAATGATCATCAGAATCTTCCATCCACAAGTGGATAACAATCCCCAAAACCATCCCATCAACGACCAATCTCCTTCGTCCACATGCACAGACTCAGAGATCTCATGTAGCTTGGAAATGGCTTGGTACACTGTCGGAGCGTTGTCTGGAATGAAAACGCAGCAGCTCGATTGAATCAATTTACATACCCCTCCTCTATCTGCAAGTATGACATCTAACGCAACTCTGTTCTGAAGAGTCATAAGGCGATCCGACTGGAGCTCAGCAGTCAAGTTACTAAGGGCACCAGCAGTTTCAACTATGGTGGACTCAACCACTCTCGTCAATTGCCGTATGTTCCTGCTGTTAACCATAGGTCCCCAAAACGGCAGAAAACCCTTTAGAAAATCTCCCAATTCTTGTCCTGCAGTATCTTCCTTACTGAAGACACCTCTAACAACTCTCATCTTGTGGTAATTTGCCGCAGCTGTATACGTAGGAGGCAACAGGAATGAGACAAAACATGTGCCCGAGAAATCAGGGGGCAACCATGTATACGCTCTATCGTAACAGACAAAATAGGTACCCTTAGCCGCTAGAAACGATGGGGAAGTCTGGGACGCAAAAACATATGTCTCAGTGCAAACACTCTTCCCTAACTGAGCTCTCGGATTCTTGCCATTACCTTGCAGACAGTAATGACCCTGATGGGGTACAATCCAAATCGGAGAGGATCTTTTCGCTCGCTGGTTCCCACTCAGACTAACTCCATATCCAGTAACGTTCCATCCAATATATTCTAGCGTCTCATCTCTCGGGATAGTCTCATAGGAATCTATTCCTCTAATCATATCTACTATTCCCTTAACTAGAGCACTATTCTTTGGATTATCTTTCACAGAACGTAGGGGGTAGACTTCACGAGCATAGATGAACATCGTTCTGTATGCCCACACAGAACCATTTTAGCTGAATGGCAGGACCAGGTAAGGAATACCTTTATCAGTAGTATGGGGCATAAGGCCGCACACCCAACAATTAGTCGTGTTCACTACTAGCTGGTGTTGGTGCAAAAGCTGAACAAAGGAATTGTTAGTAAATTCCAGTCTTCTAACAGTTTCATGTTCAGGCAGAGGGTGAAAAGAATGTGAAGAAACAGTAGGAGGAGGCATAGGTTGTGTAGTGGGCAAAAACGTCACTTGGAAAGAAAATGTCACATATCCAATTAAAAACATCATTAAACTAAACAGCATAAACAAACACAATATTAAAAAACGTTTTCTGCGCATTAAATTACATATTTTGCTCTTAAAGCTCATTCTTTCAACAGGTCTCTCCATCTCGAAAAACTCCATCCTCTAATCGTGCTGCTCGCGGTGGTAGGGTGTTCCGTGCTAAGGAGTGCGTCTGTCAGTCCAGGGAACGCCCTTAGACCAACCAGAACCATTGACCTAACGTCTTCGGCTTGCACTCCTACTTGACACCGTGACCCTACAGCTGAACCCGGATGGTGGTTCGAAAAACAAAAATCAAAATAGTTCCTCGGAGGAGAGCTTAACCTTAAAAGTCAGAAAAGAAAGAATGTATTTCTTTATTTGTCCCACGACTCTTGGTCGCAAATTATAACGCTCTTTGCCAGGCAATCTCTGTTCTCGGAACAGGAGCTCAGGTTCGGAAGTGTCCAAACGATTTGACGGAGGTACAGCTCCTTGAAGAAGATCGTCGCTTTCTCGCTCAGAGTTCGTTCCAATCAAACGGGCATCGCTAAAAGGCAAAAAACGAGGCACGGTTTCAGTCTCAGAGTCAGGAAGTCCTTTCTGGACCCACCGGTCGTACGGCAGAGGCAAAGGGGCCCTCCTACAATGTACGCTGTGGATCCAGTTCTTTTTACCGTGCACTCGTACTGCGGAGCATGTGGACAAAAGTACCAAGTAGGGGCCGATCCAGCGGGGCTGCTCGTTCTTGGTCCACTGGAAATTTTTAATTAGGACCCACGATCCAGGTTCAATGGCGTGTCCTGGATCTTCAGATGCTGGTGGCAAAGTATCATGAACCTGTTGATGCAAAACACGCAATTTACCCGTCAATTAATAAAGGTAATCAAGCAATACAGGATGTTCTATCTCGCTAAATTTTGTCGGCCGCGGCACTCCCCAAATATTTGCCGGGCGACCAAACACAACCGCATAAGGACTAAGTCTCATTCGTGAATGCACAGTCATTCTAGTGGACAGGAGTGCTAACGGTAAGGCATCCAGCCATTGAAGACCAGAGCTTGCTTGAATTTTGGCCAATTTTAGCTTAAGGGTGCCGTTATAGCATTCTACCAGACCAGCTGATTGGGGGTGATTTGCAGCGTGGAATATCTGCCGGATTCCTAACACCCATCACACACTCTCTTCATCACTTTACCCACAAATGTGCTCCCATTGTCACTCCAGATCATTCTCGGCAAACCAAACCTAGGGAAAAATTCCTTAATAAGGGCTTTCGCTGTAGAAAAGGCAGTGTTATCTTTCAAAGGGTATGCTTCCACCCATCTCGAAAAAGAGCAAACAACCACTAACACATACTTCAGGTTGTTGCACCTCTCCATGTGGATGAAATCTAGCTGCAAAGCCTCGAACGGATACGTTGGAGGAGCAAAATGACCAGCTGGAGTTGGAGTTCCCTTACCAGGATTGTACATCAAACACACCATACAATCCTTGACCAGATTCTCTGCACACTTAGGAATTCCAGCATTCTGCCATACTGGAGCTAACAAATTACAAATCCCTTTCACACTGATATGAGCCATTCCATGAGCCATCGTAACCACTGGAAGTGCATACGCATCGGGTAACAACCATCGCTGATGCTCTGACAACTCAATCCAACAACCATTCAAATCCAATTTACCCTTACTTTCTCTCCATTCATTCAACTCTTTCTCTGTAGCTTCAGCTTGGATGGATTTCACACTCTCATTCGTATCTTCACACATACTTCTATCCGGAACCCATCTCGCCGGACCCGCAACATACATTCGACTCATCACATCTCTCGAAGTTTCTTTCGCAACTACATCTTCAAACGCATTACCACGACCAACATCATCAGTAACTTTCTTATGCGCACTGCATTTCACGATCGCAACTTGCAACAGCAAAGTAAGTGACTCAAGAAGTTCATTCACCAACTAACCATGCTGAATCTTAGTTTCATGCAAAGTCAGGAACCCACGTTCTTTCCACAAACGTCCAAAACTATGAGCCACACCAAACACGTACTGGCTATCGGTATTCACAGTCACTCGTTTTCCTTTCGACAACACACACGCTCTTGTTAATGCAATCAACTCTGCTGCTTGTGCTGAATTATGTGGGATACGTGCAGCTTCAACAATCGTATGCAAAGTCGTAACAGCATATGCCGCAGTCGTATCACCATTCGGAAGCTTAAAGCACAAACCATCAACCCATAAGGTACCATCACACTCTGGAAGAGGAGTATCCCTAAGGTCTATCTTCCCTTTCGTTTCTTCCTCTGTCTTAAGGAAGCAATCATGCTGTTCAACAACATCTGTCTCAACTGAAATCGGCAACAACGTAGCTGGATTCAACGTGTTGCATCTCTTTATGTGCACATGACTCGCTAAGAGTGTCAATTCGTAACCTGACAACCGAGCACTAGTTAAGTGCTGAGTCTTGGTGCGATTCAACAAGGTATCCACTGCATGTGGAACCATTACAATCAACGTATTGTCCATTACCAAACCAGCAGACTGTCGAATAGAGACAGCCGCTGCCGCTGTAGCTCTCAAACAACTCGGCAACGCTCTAGCTACGGGATCCAAAGTCGACGAAAAATATCGCCAAACTTTTGTGTCAAAACTGACAATGCACATCGCTCTCTCTCGTGGACATAGAGTGTAAAAGGCTTACTGTAGTCGGGAGTACCCAACACAGGAGCCGAACACAACGCATCATGCAATTCTGAAAAACTCTTCTGACATTCGTCAGTCCAAGGAATAGGATTTGGAGTATCCTTAACAGTAAGAGCAATCAAAGGTTTTGCAAGAAGTGAAAAATTCGGAATCCACTGTCTACAATACGACGTAACACCCAGGAAAGCACGTACTTCTCTCTGTGCCGTAGGCACACTAATTTTCGCAATAGCTTGAATTCTTTCTGGCGTCAATCTTCTTCCCTCCTTCGATAAGAGGTGACCTAAGTAGGTCACTTCTTGTCAACAATACTGCAACTTCGAAAGAGACACCTTATGATGGAAAGCAGACAAATGACGCAACAACGACAAAGTAGCCTCTTTACAAATCTCCTCATTATCAGCAGCAACTAACAAATCGTCGACGTACTGGATAAGGGCAGCACCATCAGGTAAGACAATCGTATCAAGCTGTGTTTTCAAAGCCTGACTATAGATGGATGGACTCTCACAATAGCCTTGAGGAGCGCTCTTAAACCGGAAACTTCAGCCTCCTAAAGAGAAGCCAAAAATATCCCTACTCTCCTCGGCAATCGGGATGCTGAAGAAAGCATTCTTCAAGTCAATCACCGAAAACCAAGTAGCAGAAGCTTGAATCAAAGTCAGTAAAGCAGTGATATCTGGCACAACTGGGAATTGCGGACCTACAATCTTATTCACCTCGCGGAGATCGATTACAAACCTATATACAGGGGGCTGTGAAGAATCAGTACGTTTCAGAACAGGCAAAACCGGACTATTGCACACATTACCTCTCGTTTCTTCAATCACACCTTTCTCAATCAGATCATAAATGATCGCCAAAAGTGATCTTTCACCATCGCTGGAAATCCGATATTGGGGAATACGAGGCAATCTAACATTCGCTTTCAGCGTCACAACATATGGCGGGATCTCCAAAAGACCCACATCATTAGGACCAGTAGCCCAAAGAGAATCAGGAAGAGAAGACAATTCTGCTGGAAGTCGGTCTTTAGACAAATACATCAGGGAGATTACTCTCTTTCCCAATGTAAGCTGTACTCCTGAAGGAGAACAATATAGCGTCGCATACAATCTTTTCAACAAATCCAATCCCAACAAGTTCTCACCACAACCCGTCGTCAGAATGAGGGGTGCTTCGAAATCACAAGGTCCAACAGAAAGATACAAAGGACTAGAAATCGGATTACTAACTGGGGCACCAGAAAAACCTACTGAAACATTTGTTAAGCCAAACAAAGGTGCACCAGGGAGTTTAGAGTGCATGATAGAACTCTTCGCAGCACCAGTATCCAACAGAAAAGGCTCTGACACACCTGATGCAATCACTTCAACATAAGGTCCACTCTGATCTACTGGAACTGAAACAACTCCCTCTCTTTGTCTATGGTTGTCCTAGCAATCATTACCATCCATATTCTCACCTTCGACGTAATAATCGTCCGCATAGTACTGAGCCGTCCTACCAAACACACCATTCTGCTGATCAAAACAATTCATCGAATTCTGTGGAGGCAAGGGACGCGCATTCAGAGACACACCACGTCCTCTACCTCCCGGAGCTTGCTGAACACCTCGACCTCTCACACCAGAAGCACCATTCGTGCGATGCAACAGAACCGGACAACTACTCTTGAAATGACCCTCTTCTTTACAATACGCACACTGATTAGGGCCTACAGGAAAACGCTGTTGAGAAGACTTGAATCTTTGCTAGTTTCTCTGATATTGCTGAGGTTGCTAATAATTGCGCTGATTATTACGAGGCGAATACGCTTGCTGTAAAAGAACCTTAGTCTTCAATTCTTTAGTCTTTTTATACGCTTTCTCTTTCTCATCCTTATCCCTATTCTCGTAGTACTGGGCAGTAGCCAAAATCTGTGCTGACGAAGAAACAGCCCAAGCACTCTCAGAATCCTTCAACTTATTGCACAACTCGGGAAGCAAATTATGCACAAACTTGTCAACGAACAACTATTGACCACCTTCCGTACTCATATCTTGACCACTATGGTCGACAAACGTCTCTTCGAACCTAGTGAAAAAGTCGGACACGCTTTCATCTTTCTTCTGCTTACACGCAGACAACTTGTCCCAATTAAAACTCACGACAGGCATTAACGTTTTCATGTAATTAACAATCCTACCAGGGAGGTCTGCAACTAAATCTTCTGGTTTAGCACCACCTACTTGTCTAGCATCTGCGGCCCTAATATTGTTCCATGTATCACCTAATTCTTGCGCATGATCCGTATGACGAATCATTCCCCATATAGGCTGTGGAACAGCATTCCCAAACAACATGTCGATGTCGGCCAGATTCATAATACATGAATCCGCAGTCTGTGATAATTCCTTATAGTACCCTGCAGGATTTTTACGTGGATCAGGCAAAGACTGCTTAAGGGCCAACACTTCAACTCGCTTCCATGGAACATGTACCCAAACACGCTGAAAATGAGGCGGAATAGCTGGATTAGCAGCTGCATCACCCAGTCTCCAAACTGGGGGAACCTCTCTCATCAGATATTGTCGCGCCTTTCTCCTAATTGAAGAATCAGGCTCAAACAACGACCTAGCAGGAGACTCACTCCTAAACGACAACAATGTCGCAACTGCTTTCTCAACATCAAAACCCACCATAGTTCCCTTCACAAACTCAGACTGTATACGGAACAACTCAGGCGGAGCTCGTCCTAATTCACCATCTTCCCATTCTTCACGAAGGAAAACACATATTGTCTCTGCGTTGGTGCTTCCCAGTGACAGAAAATATCCATGACACACTCAAGACTATAGTGCAAATGGTAAGTAACCCATTTACGCGCTAAATGATCCAATACTGAACGTTCATCAGGACCAGGCAATTGACTACGCAATTGTTTACGCTCTGCAACAGGGGTCATACCTAACGACCCAAGAAGAGGAGAAAAGAAACCAGCAACAGTATCAGTCATTCTCTGTCGAACAGAAGGAGAAGTTGACAACAGGACAGGAGGAAAAACAGGGTGAGCAGAAGTAGGCATAGGAGCAGTATCAGAAGAAGTAGATAATACAGGCGTAGGAGTAGCAGACGAAGGAGGTAGCAAAGTCGGTGGCCCTTGAGAAGGCTGTGCCAAAGGAATAGGAGCCAACTGAAGAGGAGTTGGCTGTTGTAGAACCACAGGTGGGAAAGCAACCGGAGGTTGCGCAACTACAGGTGGCGGAGGTGCTGTAGCACTCTGCACATAAGGGGGTGGCGAACTCAACAAATGTGCCATCAAAGGATCTTTCTCAAGGTCTTTCTTTTCATCTTGCTGTTGAGGTGGCAAAGCTGGATAGCACTTATCTATCGCCAGTTTACGTTGCCTAAGCAACTGTTCGCTTTCTTGTTCTTCTTCGTTATCCCTAAACTGTATAGCAGCTTGCACCATTGACATACCTCGTTCTCTCTGATTTCTCTTCGCTAACTTAATTTCTTTCTGTTTGGCTTCCTTTCGCCAGAGGCGGAAAGAGTCAAACATCGCCGGCCGGGCTTTCTTCTTGAACAGTTTAACTTCTAAGTTATCTAAAATCTCTGTGTCATAACTACCATATTGGGGCCATTTTAGGACACCGTCCTTTCTAGTGTATGTAATCCATATTTCATTATACGTGATGGGGCCCACGCCATGTTTTAAATAGAGCTCATAGGTCGGAGTTCCAATTGGAGGCACCGGACACGAGTCCTCCAATCGGGAATCCCTATTACAACCACAACAAAATATCTTTCCAAGTCTGCTAAGACCAGGCATCTTCGCTCTCTAGTCTAGCTTCAAACTTCAAGGGAATATCGAATACGATAACCTCGCGAATACACGAGTCCCTCGGCTTTGGAGCTTGCAAGTCCCAAATCAAAGATCCCAAGGGGATACCCAAAACAAAACTAAGGACTGGGAGATGCTCCACTCATACTTAACTGAAGTATCGATGATGTCGCCAGAAGACCCGTCTATCGTCTCGCTCTACAAATCATCAAAGGGCTCCAAGACAGGGCGACAGTCAGGGCAGCAGTCCTTCGTAGCCGTCGGAAAGCGGGGAACCTCGCAGCAAAGACTTTTGGACCACAACGACATACAAGGGTCGATGAAGTGGTAGGCCTTCCTCCAGAATTTTCACACGAAGCTCCTCGCAATCTTCAGGCTTGGACCGGTACCGCTGAAGTCGCCCCACGTTGGAAGCGCCAACTGAAGAACCGGGATTTAAACCCAGCAGCGCCAGGGGCACGCCCAAAGTCTTTGGATTCTCCTGTCTTGGCAAACAGAGACACAGGATACTTCTTTGTGGCGTCAAAGATCAAATTTATTGGCTGCAGCCAGTAACAGAGGTCAGAAGTACAACACGGTGTATGTTCTCAGGAGACTGCTCAACTTTACAAAGCAGGTCGTCCCTTTTTATGCCAAAAATTGTGCTTCAGGCAAACATTCCTTATTTACAGCTGACCAATCCCATGTATACATGATCAAAGTATTGCATAATGACAAACCCATTTTCCAGTTTGTCCAGCCCATAATTAATCATCAAACAAACCCAAGATAAACATTCTTCTTTAGACAAGCTGGACAAAACCAATAATAAAAAGGCCCGCAGCCCACATAATAAATAGACCATAAAGATGGAACAGAAACAGATAGGAGTAGGATAAGGCATGTTTGTGTGCAGTAAAAACTTTACAATATCCTGTGCTCTGATCCTTAATCTTGATCAGCTAAAGGGCAAGAACTGGTTTGACAGGTTTGGCTTCAGGCAACAGGGTCAGTTCACTCAGGTCAAACAGAAGTCAGCACAAACTCAAGCTAGGGTGCATGTGTCCTAGAGATTTGTTCAGCCACAGTCTTAGGCCTATGTGAGGGCAACTACAAGATGGCTGCCATGCACAAAATGGAACCCAAGGGTTTCAGAACGAAAACGTCAAATACACAGTGAATCCATCGGTGTAACATGACGAAAACACTCATGCTTGCTGAGCTCACTGTTTACGGTTCACTGTTACCAAAATCGTAACGGAACCACAACCTTTATGACCCAGGTTCAGAATTCACGGAACCTCAGCGTCCTGACACTTTCATCTAAAATAAAAACATGTTCCGTTTTTTGAGAGAGGGTAGGGTAAGCCTACACATTAATCAGAGTGTCGTGTAGGCACAAATTCAGTCCGCCCTCTCTCAAAAACCAGGGACAGAAGTTTGCTTGTTTAGTCTGCCTGCAGTGCTGCCTTATCTCATTCAAGCAGCATAGCAGAATTTAAGGATTTAGGGACTGATTACGATGGCGGACGGACTTCAGTCCGTCCTCCATCGTTTTCTATATGGGACCGCCTGCCTACAAGGCAGCAGTCCCACAGTACACATTACGATGCGACCGCCACTGAGGCGGTTGCATTGCCTATGTTTTGTATTGCGGCAGGTGCTGCAGTCTGCAGCATCCGTCGCAGTACAAAACAAAGACAGGTTACATATCCCTGTACTGCGTGGTACATGGTGATGGGATATGGTGCCCCCAGGACACATGTCCCAGCCCCAGGGATAAAGGTGGGCCCGCTACGGGCCCCTAAATCTATTTCCGCCAGCTGTTTCATGGCAGACTGACCGCAGCAGAACGACAAATGGAAAGGGATATCATAAACCCTACGGCGGTGCCTTCCAGGCACCACCGCAATGCATGGACTAGCGATCGTTCTGACGGATGCGCGGATTGGATCAGCTTGTCTGTTTTGTGGTGATTGATCTTTCTGACCACCACACTTCTAACCGCCATCGTAATATCCTGAAACCTTTGTTTTTTTCAGTGAATTTCTATGTTTTTTATTTAGCACACATTAACCAGTGCTGCACATGGCCTTTGGCCCTGCGTAGCGGGGGTTTAGCCACAGAGCCTGCCTTACGGCCAAGCCCTGTGGCCAAACCTACTGCATACACCCATTTCTCAGATGCATTATGGTCCTTGTAGTCCCTCTGTCCTCAGACCCTTACTAGATTATGTCTTGGTGATGGTTCCCTGTTCAATAGCTTGGTTCTTGGATCCTAAATGTTACTCTGCCTCCTTTATATTTGCATTCTGGACCTTTCTCTATATTTGCGCCGATCCATACTCCATTCCAGGCTTTCCTATTCTCTTTCTTATTTCTTCTGGTTCCCCCGGGCTTCTCTTCTCCAGGTCCCACTTCAGCCTTCCTTTCATTGATGGTTTCCTGATTTCCTGCATGTAGTTAAGTCTTTACACATGTCTTTCTCCTTGCACCTGTGCTCATCCCTTAAGCCTCCAGCTAGTGCAGCCCTGTGAGTGCAGAGTGCAGCTTTTTGCAACTGACTTCTGTTAAGTATCCTTGTGCTCTTTTTTTTCCTGCTGCTGTTATTACAGACTTTTTCTTTGATTCTAATTCCCTTTTTCCTTGTACCCATTTTCTAATTTTCGGCAATTTGCAGTATCTTTTTCTGTCCATTGTTTTACTGCATCTCTGTTCCTGAGTTAGCCATCACTCATAGGCTCCTGTCTGCTATCTTCTTAATCTGCCATGTTATATGCAGACTCCTTGACTTGTGTTCTGTGTTCATGCTCGTCTGCATATTTATGTCTTGCTTGTGTGAGTGTAGATCTTTCCTTGCCTTGTTTTCAGTATTTCCAGTCCTGGTCCTGAACCTTATTCCATTCCTGCTTTTGCATGTGCCCAGTTTCTGTTTTGGTGTTCCTTGTTCTGCTCCCTGTTGTTTTGTCTTGTTGTTATATTGTATTTCTGATTGTCTTAGCTTCCAAGGGTACCAGTTAGACTCCAAAGCTTATGAATTTTGCATAGACGACCTCCCAGGACTCCTTCATTGGAGCTGCTGGGTGTCTCCCAAAACCTTGTGAGCTAAATCTGCTCGTTGCTATTGTATAAGATCTTTTCACCTCTCAGATAATTTACGAGGAGCAGACAAACTATCATTTATGATAGTCTGCCTATTGTTTCCCTGCATTACCTTCCTATTGTTCATTCTTGCATTTTCCCTGCAGAATTTTAATTCATTATTCACTGCCCGTCCAACCTGCTTTAGTCCTCAGATCCTGTCCTAATTCCCTTCCAGCCCTCATGTACTCTCTTGTTTATATTATAGTCCAGTTAACCAGTTTTTTCACAGTCTCATCAGCTAGACCCCTGATAGCATCATTTGAAGTTGAATAGTGTCAATATATTTATTTCTGGTCCATTTAATTCATTTGGCATGAGGGTCACACCCAGTTGATATCTTTGACACATGCGTTAGAGTGGATATATAAGAGCATTGTTTGTGCAATAGCCAGTTCTGACCTTCATAATATTCAACACTCACATTGGCCATCATAAAATTTCCTACACAGCTTTTCCTTCCCATGTCCATCCCTCTTTCACAATGCATCTAAAGGCCAGGCTTAATTTTACTCTTTTGTCCATTTGGTACTCATGATGGGCTAGGCTCGAGTACAAGAAAATGTTCCTCTTTGTATTCTCTAATTCATCCACCATAGACTATGACCACTGATTTTGCTCGTGGACACATTGCATCCTAAGTGTAAATCTCTGGAATTTATCCAGTCAGTGAAAGTGCTAATTTTTGATTGGTTCCCTAACGATAGTGTAAGAATATTGTAAATATAGTGCCCTCTAAGACAGCTATTACTCTTTATGGGGCTAATGTCAAGGTAAATGACGGTTGTATTGAAAAGACAGAGTTTTAAATTCACCAGGCTAGGGTGAAAGAAGTACTTATCCACTTACCTTCAACATTGAAGTAGTAGTTCATCTCCAGTTTAAATAAATTCCTTTTCAAGCCCAGCCCTGTACAATCAATCACAACATGAATAGGTGTAAAGTAGGTGTGTTAGGGTGGCTTGTTGTGAAATATTAGTATATAAAGATTCCCCATCCAGAACAATGTTCATCAGTACCATTGACAATTATCCAGTTTTTCGAAAAATTATTTAGTGTGCCTAAACAATTAACCATGCTTAATCATTGGCACTGATTACACATGCATAGTGAAGTACAAGATTTCCTGACTACCCATCATTATTTAAAACCACTCGTTTTACAAAAATCATCCTTTTTCCTATATTTGACTTACACATTCTTGATACAATCCTTATTCAAATGTCATTACAAACTATACTTCGACAACTCAAAAACAAATTGACCTTTAAGTGGAGAAAAACTTAATTTGATTCCCAGACTATCAGATCCAATGTTACGTTACATTCATCCATGATGGGTGCTTCCCCAATAAAATTGGGTGTCCACTAGCAGCCGCAACTTATACAGGTAAGAGCTGTGGGGCCAGATTGGGGGGGGATTTCGACAGACGACCATGAGGGAAATTAAGTATTTATTTAATTTTCCCTCGTGGTCATCTGTCAAATCCCCCCTCAACCTGGTCCCTACACCCCACCACTCTTACTTGCACGGGCCGTGGCTGTCTGCCAGCCAACAGACAGATGTGTTGCATTTGTCAACCCTTTGCATCATCACTCTTGCATGGACTTATAGTGGTCATTATTGGTGCCAGCAGAAGGAGATTCCTATTCATTTATCCTAATCCATACCTGCAAAAAATCCGAAGAGATGTAGCCAACCTTTCTGTGGACCTGTAAAGATAAAGCCAAGATACAATGAAATTATGTAAATTTGTATGCGTGGTGGAGACTTTAAGGGGAGCTGGTATGTTGTGTTTGAAACAACCATATGAAAAATGCTGCATTTTTCTGAAGACTTTGCAAAAATAACTGCATTTCAAAAAACGCTACTGCTTGTGCTTTGCAAAACAGGTGGTAATGATGTAAAAGTACAACTTTCAGTTTTAGACAGATGGTCAATTTCTTGTTTTGTCCTGGTCTCTGATGTCTACTTTGATTTTGTCAAAAGAGGAGGAGTAAAATATGTTTAACCAGAAGGTTCTACACATCTCTAAGCTATACAAACTTTAAGACTTCAGTTTAACGTTTGAAAATCATGGTTACATTTATTACCATATGTTTAATGTCTCCAATCTCGTCCTTAAATAAAAAATGGTATCGCACGTGTAAATCACACGTTAAAGCTAGGAGTACACCCATATCTAATCAATGTGCCTGCTTGTGGGAACCCAGAAATAAGGGAAACATTGCAACACGATAGATTTCTGAAAACTGCAGCTCTTTGGGAATATATAGTATACCACTTATATGGGATGCCAACGGTTCACTCCTCATAATGCCCTGAGTGATTAAAAACAAAACTTTTTCAGTTTTACCTAGGAAAATAATTGAAATGTCAACAAACGTTACATCTTTCCCCAACCATAAACACCACTAATAAAACAACGACAATGTGTTTGCATTAATATTAGGCTCCTGGTTATTGGGTTTAATCGGGTGTGAATTTTGATTTTCATTTTCACGTAATTTCTACCGACGTTCGTGGCAAAATTATCTAGTGGGAACTGACAAAATGGATCTGTGCGCAGCTGCATTTGCATAATTCACCACGTGACTTTCGAACCTGCATAGAAATACATTGAAACAGGTATCCCTTTGGGTTTTCAGACAGGCAAGCACTGTAGCACTTTTTGTGCAATATGAGTAATTTTCACAAAAATTATGCGCATTTTGTGTATGATTTTTTTTTTGCAATCTCACCCATCCCTATTTAACACATGATCAGGGAGTCTGAAAAGTAGCACATGCATTAATGCCTGGATTACTTACCGGCAATTTTAAGTACTCCTACTGTGGATGTCCCTGTTCCACTCATTATTTATTTATGAGGTGCTACACCTCTAGAGACAATGAAAAGAACAGGGTATGCTGCAGGGTGACCCGCCCCCATAGGACTTATCCTATACCCTACCCTGCACGGGTAAGGCTAACTCTCCAGAAGTATAACATGCTGCCGGATATACACCTATCTATCATGACACTGATAGATAATAGCTCTTTTACAGATTTCCTTCGCTGTACCACAGGCGCGAGCGTCTGCCCTGCCTCATCCACCATTGCCAGCCCTCCTCTCTCCCTCTTCCCTCACACTGAGGTAAGCATCTATACTCCTTACTATTACGATTACCAGCAGTACCGCTATTCTGCGGAGTTCTTACCCCTACTTTTCTTTTCTCACTCCTGTAGTACCCGGCTGGGTCAGGTGTGGGTATCCTTACCTTTATTCTTCCGCACTCAACCGGTGTTTTCACTCCATTCACTTGGCTGCACAAACCTTTTGTTCCAGGTACATCATCTTTTTTGGCCATTCAATCGTTTAACTACTAATAGCGATTCCATTGTACTATAGTTTACACCACTCTTCTTTTTAATTTGCAGACGTCCCTATATCATTAGGTCCTGAAGAGACCCTGTATTTATGGAAGGGTCGCAATGCCGTCGACATTAAAAGAAACAAATTGTTACCCCAACATTGACTATTGTTTACAGTGTTGTAGAAAATAGTTGAAAGCATAAAACCATACTATAACTGTAACTAGATGTCACTTCATTTTCCTTTTTTGGTTCAAATTTTGCACTGGGGACACTAAGCACTATTTTTTATTTATCTTTGAAACTTGTCTGAATATTTGTCATAAACTGCAAATATGCAACTACAGTGTACTCGGATACGTTTTGTCTGATATCTACATGACCCATGTACATTGCCATTGTGCATCCTTATTACCTGCATTACATATTATTGTCTCCACAATATCTAGTACATAATAGGACATGGGGATTAAAACTACCTCTAACTCAGAGGTGCAGAATAAGGCAAGGGAGGTGCAGTAAGAACCAACAGAGGTGCAACAAGAGGGCAATAGGTATTCAGAGAGAGGTAGGAGATGTACACAAAGAGGCAAGAGAGAAACATAAAGAGGCAGGAGGGGTGCAGAAAGAAGGAAGAGAAGTGCCGAAAGAGGCAAGAGAATTGTTGAAAGAAGCGACAGTGGTGTGGAAAGAATCAAGTAAGGTACAGAAAGAAGCAAGAGCAGTGCAGAAAAAACAACAGAGGTGCAAAAAGAGGCCAGAGGGAATGCAGAAAAAGGTGGGAGGGGTGCCCAAAGAAGGAAGAGAAGTGCAGAAAGAAGTAACAGATGTGCTGAAAGAGGCACAATGGGTGCAGAAACAGGCAGGAAAGATGCAGGAAGAAGGAAGAGAAGTGCAGAAAGAGGCAACAGAGGTTCAGAAAGAAGCAATAGAGGTGCAGAAACAAGCAGGAAAGGTACAGAAAAAAGGAACAGGAGTGCAAATAGAGGCAAGAGATGTGCTGAAAGAGAAAAGAGGGATGCAGAAAGAAGCCAGAGATCTGCAGAAGAAAGCAACAGAGGTGCTGAAAGAGGCGTGTCAGCTGCAGAAAGAAGCAAGAGAGGCGCAGAAAGAGGCAATAGAAGTGCAGAAAGAAGCTTCTGAGGTGCACAAAGAGGCAGGAGGGATGCAGAAAGACTGAAGAAAAGTGCAGGAAGAAGCAAAAGATGTGCTCAAAGAGGCAAGAACGATGCAGAAAAGGCAAGAGCAGTACAGAAAGAACCAAGACAAGTGCACAAAGAAGCAACAGATGAGCAGAAAGAGGCAAGAGAGGTCCAGAAACAGCTACAAGAAGTGCAGAAGGAGGCAAGAGAATTGCTGAAAGAAGCAACATGGGTGTAGAAAGAAGCAAGAAAGGTACAGAAAGAGGCAAGTGAGATGCAGAAACAGGCAGGAAAAGTACCGTAAGAGGGAAGACAAGTGCAGAACAGGCAGGAAAGGTGCAGAAATAGGGAACAGGGGTGCAGAAAGTGGCAAGAGAGGTGCAGAAAGAGGCAAGAGATCTGCAGAAAAAAAACAACAGAGGCGCTGAAAGGGCTAAGTGAGGTGCAGAAAGAGGCAAGAGATCTGTAGAAAAAAGCAACAGAGGTGCTGAATGAGGCAAGTGAGGTACAGAAAGAAGCAAGAGAGGTGCAGAAAGAAGACAGAGAAGTGCAGAAAGAAGTAGTAGAGGAGCACAAAGAGTCAAGAGAGGTGCAGAAAGAGAAGAGGTGTGCATAAAGAGGCAAGAGATCTGCAGAAAAAAGCAACAGAGGTGCTGAAACAGGCAAGAGAGGTGCAGAAAAAGGCGAGAGATTTGCAGAAAAAAGCAACAGAGGTGCTGAAAGAGGCAAGTCAGCTGCAGAAAGAAGCAAGAGAGGTGCAGAAAGAGGAAATAGAAGTGGAGAAAGAAACATCAGAGGTGCACAAAGAGGCAGAAGGGATGCAGAAAGAGGTAAGAGAAGTGCAGAAAGAAGCAAAAGATGTGTTCAAAGAGGCAAGAGGGATGCAGAAAATGCAAGAGCAGTGCAGAAAGAACCAAGAGAAGTGCAGAAAGAAGCAATAGAGGTGCATAAGGAGGCTCGAAGAACGCAGAAAGTAAGAAGACAAGTGCACAAAGAAGCAACAGAGACAAGAGAGGTGCAGAAACGGGCACAAGAAGTATAGAAAGAGGCAAGAGAATTGCTGAAAGAAGCTACAGAGGTGTAGAAAGAAGCAAGAAAAGTACAGAAAGAGGCAAGTGAGATGCAGAAACAGGCAAGAAAGGTTCAGAGAGAGGGAAGACAAGTGCAGAAAGAGATATCAGGGGTGCAAAAAGAAGCCAGACAGGTGCAGAAAGAAGCATGGTAAGTGCATAAGAATTAAGCAACTGAGTTGCATACAGAGGCAAGAGAGGTGCAGAAACAGGTAAAAGTGGTACAGAAAGAGGCAAGTCGGGTGCAGAAATTTGCATGAGAGGTGCAGAAAGAAGCAAGAGCACTACAAAAGAACCAACAGAGGTGCAAAAAGAGGCAAGTGGGGTGCAGTAGGAGGCAAGACTACTGCAGAAAGAGACAAGAGAGTTGCAGAAACAGGCAAAAGGGGTACAGAAAGAGGGAACAGGTGGCCAGACTGAGGCAAGAGAGGTGCATAAAGAGGAAAGAGGGTGCAGTAAAAGGCAAGAGGGTTGCAGAAATTTGGAGCAGAGGTGCGGGAAGAAGCCAGAGCAGTGCAGAAAGGACCATTAGAGGTGGAAAAAGAGGCAAGAGGGATGCAGAAAGGGATAGGAGAGGTGCAGAAAGAGGCAAGAGGAATACAGAAAGAGAGAGGAAGAGAACCGCAGAAAGAAGCAATAGAGGTGCTGAAAGAGGCATAAATGGTGCAGGAAGAGACAAGACAGGTGAAGAAAAAAGTACAGTGTTAGAGAAAGAGGCAAGAGTGGTGCAGAAAGTGGGAAGAGAGGTGTAGAAAGAGGCAAGAGAATGGCACAAAGAGGGAAGAGGGGTGCAGAACAGGTAAAATGGGTACAGAAAGAAGCAAGTGAGGTGCAGAAAGAGGCAAGAGATGTGCAGAAGGAGGAAAGAGAACTACAGAAAGAGGCAATAAAGGTACAGAAAGAGGCAAGTGAGATGCAGAAAAAAAGCAAGATAAGTGAAGAAAGAAGCAACAAAAGAAGAAAGAGGGAAGAGGGGTGCATAAAGAAGCAAGACAGGTGTAGAAAAAAACAAAATAAGTGCAGAAAGAAGGAGCAGAGGTACAGAAAGAGACGAAAAGGGTGCAGAAAGATGTAAAAGGGGTATAGAAAAAGGCCAGAGAGGTGCAGAAAGAGGGAAGGAGGGTACAGAAAGAGGCAAGAGGTTACAGAAAGGAGCAAATGAGGTACAGAAAGAGGCAACAAATGTGCAGAAAGAGGAATGAGAGATGCAGAAAGTACAAGAGATTTGCAGAAAGATGAAAGAGAAGTGCAGAAAAAGAAAGAAACATGCAGAAAGAAGAAACAGAAATGCAGAAAGAGGCAAGAGAGGCACAAAGGGAAGCAAGAGTGGCTTGCACACCGTTAGTACCAATTTAACACACACATTTAGCAATAAGTAACAGGTGATCATTCTAGGTTTGCAAAGGGCCTTCCACCAGCTGTATGTAACACTTGTTGCTGCATTTTTGGTAACGTTTGAGCCATTTGAAATAGAAACAAGGCTTTTTTGTTCTAATCTGCAGATTAGGGAGCAGATGATGAATCATGTGGCTAATGCATAAAATATATACTTGTGAGAAAGTCGGTGCAGCCTAACAGTCACATAATTCCAGTGGCCCTGCTCATACCTCTGACTAGGTCCACAAGTGCTCCTCAGTGATTCCTTCTTTTTTTGTCTCACTGAGTACATAGATGAGCTTCTATGGAAACAAGGAAGACTAAACCTGAGATTACCACTCCACAACACAGACTCCATAACATATAATCCCACTCTACATAATTCCTATACACTAAATACCACATACTTTCTATCCAGATAATTTCACTTCACAACATTGCACATAATTCCACTAAGGACAACGTACATCCACTCCACTCCAAAAAACATTATTAAAAACATTTGCATTTACAACGCCAATAGCTCTAATTCTCGCAAATGCAAAACCTATTACAATGCAAACACTTCTTTAACAAGTAGTCACGTTTGCGGAGTGGTGAAGAAAGGGTGCTGGGCCTCTGAACAGTGCTCAGGAATTCTACTGCGTAGCACTTATAGGAGGTACCAGGAGGGCTTCTTGGCCCCCAAAGTCCCTCAGGAGTAAATTGGACTTCATCCCCGATCCCGTAGTCTGCCAGGAGGCGTGTTTGCAGAGTGGCGGCGAAAGGGGGGCATGGCCTTCAAATACGTCTTAGCAATCCCACTGTGTGGAACTTACTGAAGGTAACGAGAGGTGTAGTTGGCCCCCAAGGACATCCTTGGGGGTCAACTACTCCTCCTATTGCGGGTAAAGCGGACAGGGTTTTCGTGGACAGGAAGTGGTGGCGCTCTGCAAGTATTGACGTGAAGTGTAAAGGTAGAAACAACTTGGTATGGTGCTGACAGGGAAGGGGAGACCCTACAACCCCTTAATCTGTATAGGAGAATTCAAAGTCTGTGACATCCCAAAACCAGTGATAATTCCAACCCGGTAGGGTATGATAAGTCTTGTTGAATTCCCAATCGCAAATATTACATGAAAAAGGAAATAATACCTGATTGGTACCGGTGGTGCACGTGTGTGTGCATTCCAATACTTTTACTCTGTTAAGGTGCTGGCGTCCTGGCGTCTGCAATACCATCCGCGATGACCTGGATTGTATTGCAGCAGGATTGCTAACTTCTCATAGCAGGTCACGCCCCCTTTGATCACCACTCTGCAAACGCGCTCCCTGGCGCGCTCTTGGATGGGGATTGAAGTCCCCTTTGATGCTGGGGGTCCTTTAGGGGCCAACTAGCCTACCTCTTACCTACAATAAACCCCACACAGTGAGATTGCTGAGAGATTTACAAAGGCCACACCCCCTTTCCCCACCACTTTGCAAACGCGCCTCCTGGCGGGTTCTACGTTGGGGTATTAAGTCCCCTTCATTCCTGAGGGTCCCTGGGGCAAACAAATCCCACCAGGTACCTCCAGTAAGTGCCACACACCTGGATTGCTGAGAGCGGTCTGAGGTCACAACCCCTTTTAACATCACTCTGCAAACGCGGCTCCTGGTGCACTGCTGCTCAAGGGATGAAGTCCACGTTAGTCCTTGTGGTCCTCAGGACACAAGAGGACCTCATCGCCCCACCAGCAGTGCACCAAGAGTGGTGTAAAACGGGGAGTGGCCTTGAACTACCTCTCTGCAATCCAGCTGTGTGGCGCTTACTGGAGGTACCTGGTGGGCTAGTTGCCCCCCAGGGACCCTCAGTATTCAAGTCCCCAACTTAAAACGCACCTGGGGTGCGTTTTCAGAGTAGTGCAGGGAGGGGGGCGGATTTTTTTTAATATATATTTTTAGGATGGGGTCTGTGTGGCCCCCCTCTTTTAGTATTTCTGAGGAATGGGGGGACCCTATCCCCCAGGGCCTGACCCTTTTACATTAGTTTTTTTTTAAACATGAAGATGGCGGGCGGTCCCCCTACCGAGCCAGTTTTGACCCTGGGGACCCCATACTCCGGGGCATGGCCTCCTTTTTCAAAATAGATTAATAGGGAAGGGGGGGCCACATGCCACCCCCCATCCCGGGCAACTCCTGGCCCCAGGGACCCCACCCCGCAGGGCATGGCCTCTTTTTTAATAAAAAACATTATTCGGAAGTGGGGTCGCGTGGCCCCCCCTTCCCTAGGCCTCTTTTTGCCCAGGGGACCCCATCCCCTGGGCTTGCCTCTTTTTTGAAGAAATAATTAAAGGGGAGGGGGCCAAGTGCCCTGCTCCCAGGCCACTTTTGGCCATGGGGACTCCAACCCCCGGGGCAAGGCCTCTTTTGTTCAAAAAAATTAAAGGCGAGGGGGCCAAGTGGCCCCTCTCCTGGGTCACTTCTGGCCCTGGGGACCCCATTCCCCGAGGCCGTCCCTCAGCGTTGGGGACTGTGGGGGGAGCCCCATTGCCCTCACGGTCCCATCCAGCTCCCCACCTCCTGCGGGAACCGGCATTGCTTTTGGACAAAGGGAGCTGGTATAATGCAGCTCCCCTTGCCCAAAAGCAATTCTGCTTCGCTTCATGGAAGCAAGAGCAGGTTTTCTCCTCCTGCTTCCAAAAAGCAAAGCAGATTTTGCTATGGCATAGCGGGAGCCGTGCTCCTGCCCTGCCATAGCAAACAGCAATGACCAGGGGTGGGCACCCCGGGACATTGCAGGAGCCAGCCTTGGGGGTTGGTGGTCACCAGGGCCATCAAGGGCTCCCAGAGGGGGGCCGCACGGCCCCTCTCCCAATGTTTGTAAAGCCCCGAGGAGATGGTGGCGGGGTTCGAGCCCCCCACACTAATTATTTATTACAGCTCCAGGGAGGTGGCGGTCCCCCGAAAATAGGGGGGCCCGCTAGGCCCCCTTACACAATTTTAACAAAGCCCCGGGGAGGTGGCAGTTCCGGAGCTGCGGGGGGGTGAGTGTCCTTGTGCATAAATTATAAAGCCCTGGGGAGGTGGCAGTTCTCGAGGCTGTGGGGCCACCACACCATATTTTAGATTTGCCCCAGGACGTGGTCTACCCAGGAGCTTTTTAACAAACGAAGCATGGGAGATCGTGCTTCATTTAAAAAAAAAAAAGAAATTTGCCCGGATTCATGCACCCAACGCGAATTTGGCCACAATTATTTTTTTTTTGTAAATGCTTTTTTTGGGCCTTGGTGTCCTTGTGGAATCCCCTGAGCAGGCCTAGGGGGTCAGGGTGTTTCTATCCTGCCCCCTTTTCTTGTTTTTTTACCTCTTTCTTGTGACTCTGTCACTGAGTACCAAGATAACTGCCAACACATTCTGGTTTAGAGAGTTGGCAGTCAATCAGAGTGAAGCTCATGCCCGGTAGGGTTCACAAACTATCCTTGGTGCTCAGATATCAATATTTTTATTTTTTGAATTTCTTAGCAACTACTGAACGGATTTACACCATTTGAAAAAAAAGGGCGCTTTCTGAACCAAGAGCTACATTTTGGTGTAATTCCGTTCAGCAGTTCGGGCTGTAGTCTGTCTAAGATTGGTCAAACAGTGCCAAAAATATTGGCAAAAAAAAACGCTTTTTGAATAGAAACAAGGCCCTAACTATAAATACCTCCTGGCCAGTAGGTAATACATATATATATTGAATGTTGGTATTGAGCCCAGGAAGAAGGGGTTGAAAGACCTTGAAACGCGTTGGCAGTAATAATATATAAGTGACATACGAAGGCAGGTTGCATTTTAAAAGCCAGAGGCAGAGCGAGGTTGTGTGCGCTCCCAAGCTGCAGGGCTCTTTGGTTTCAAACATATATATATATATATATATATATATATATATATATATATATATATATATATATATATATATATATATATATATATATATATATATATATATATATATATATATATATATATATATATATATATATATATATATATATATATATATATATATATATATGCAACACACTAGTTTGGCGTGCTCAAGCCTCCTTAGGCAGTGGGCTCCCGGCGGGATCGCCACCCCCTTCACATACCACACTCCTGGTACAGAGAGTTCGTAATTCAAAAAATAATACCAGAACCGGGGCCCCAATGATGTTCAAGTGCTATATTTATTGGCACACGTGTGCCAATAAATATAGCACTTGAACATCATTGGGGCCCCGGTTCTGGTATTATTTTTTGAATTACGAACTCTCTGTACCAGGAGTGTGGTATATATATATGTGGTATATATATATATATATATCACTGAAAAAACCATAGGTTATAGACCATATATAGTTAGGGATTAGCATTTACAAAACCTTATTTTACTCGCATAAAACCATTGAAATTCGCATATATAGTTAGTTGCGCTAACTATATATCGCGCACCCGCAATCCACTGCTGATGATGTCACATATTACATCATTCATGACATGGTCAGTGACATCACTGATGACATCAATGATGACATCTCAAATGACATCACTGATGACATCACTGATGATATCATTTATGTGATAATACAATGAACCTCTTCAGACTCTGATATAACCTTAGATACACTCAGTGTAAACAGACACTCACAGACTGTCACTCATCCATGGAGTTACTCACACACCTAGTCAGTAATGCAAAGAATCAATCACACCTCCATTTCCTCAACTATACAGTTATACACACCTTACTTATTCGAACATATACTAACATATATTTACTCTTTTATACAATCCCTGATACAAGTTCACAATGATCCATACAGCCACTCACACATTCACTGGCTCTTATGCACAGTAATTTATATATGTGAACTCTCACATGTACTGTGTTTTACATATGTACTTACTTTGACATGTAGCACTGAGATATCCATTCACTCACCAATACACTCGTACACAGTCAACCACCCATACAGCTGTTTCCACATGCAGTTTTGAAACCATAGATCTAGTGAATAAACTGTTCACACATGTATGCACAGAGTCACACACCTCCCAGCTAAGTATGGGCGGAAAATCCGTTTCGCTCGCGGATTTTGCGGATTTTCGGTAAATTCGCAATCCGCGAGATTCGCGAATCTCCCGCAAAATCCGCAAATCCGCGAGCAGCGGATTTTATGGCTTGCTCGCACTGTTCGCGTGAGTTCGCGGCTTCCCAGTACAACTTCGCGCCCCGCGAATAAGCGCTAAATTGCAGAAATACGATCTTAGCAAAACTGAAACTACTTACCAGCTTCAAAAGTTCAGGCTCATCATTAGTAGCCATTTCCTGTAGTGCTTCCTGAGGGGCCCCTCCAGAGTTCAGTTGCCTACTTGCAACTATTATGTGACCCTGCTCTGAACCTCAGAATAGTTACACATATGCCACAAAGGTCCTGAATTACAGCTAAGGGAGACAAGCAGGAGCCAGGCTGGAAGTTCAAATCCATTAATCAGCCCCTAATTCATTATTGTCAGTTGGGGCAGGGCAGGTGTTGTAACTAATTTTGCAACAATGAAAGCACTTAGAAAGTGCAAAAGATCACTAATCAGGAAGCACTAAGGAAGCAGGTGCCAGCTAAAAAAATATTCTGTGACACATTAATCAGCCCCAAATTAATTCAGGTCACTTGAGGCAGGGAAGGTGTGCTTTGCTTTGCCACAATAATGTACACTGACTGGACAACCAGAGGGTGCTGTGATGAAGCAGAGGGTGGCATGGGTGGGCCAGAGGGTGGCATGAGTAGTCAGAGAGTGGCAGTGGTGACAGAGAGTGGCAGTGATGAAGAAGAGTGTCCCAAACAGGCTGGACACGTAGAAACAACAAGTTCGCAAAACTTGCGACCCGACAGGTAAGTTCGCGTTTGCGAAATTGTACAAAACCTTCGCGAACTGGCAGAAACCCGCGCGAACACACAAAAAAAAATCCGCAAATTCGTGAGAATTCGCGGATTTTGCGAATTGCGAGTTCGCAAATCCGCAAAATTTGCGAACGCGAGATTCGCAAAATTCGCCCATGCTTACTCCCAGCCACCCCCACACACACACTCAGTCTCCCATACAAATACTTGGACAACCAATCAATAACCCATACAGTTACTCATATAGCTACTGATCAACACATGCAGCAGTTCATACAACAACAGATATAATGATGCACAAATTAAGATAGTTTAGTCACTAACCCATGCACTCAGTGAGACACATTTAATCACTCTCTCATACAGTCAGTCATGCACCTACTAAATCCTTCATCCAGACACTTATACATCCACCCATTCTTCAATATGTAAGACATATTTTAACTTTACAGAAACAGACAGCCACTGGATGATGTCATCAGTGATGTCACTGACCATGTCATGAATGATGTAATATATGACATCATCAGCAGTGGATTGCAGGTGCGCGATATATAGTTAGCGCAACTAACTATATATGCGAATTTCAATGGTTTTATGCGAGTAAAATAAGGTTTTGTAAATGCTAATCCCTAACTATATATGGTCTATAACCCATGGTTTTTTCAGTGAATTTCAATGGTTTTTTATACCAAATATCAAATGCTGTCAAATGTCAAGTACATGATAGGTAAAAACATTTTCGTGTTTATGCACGCTGATGTGCTTTGAACGCTGCCCCCACCTTAACCCCCCCTCTTTTTTCTTAGCAGTACTCTCTCTTTGCAGATAGTGAAGGGTAGTTAACGCAGGCCTTTGCCCCCGTTGTAATCCGTCGTGCCTGCTTCTCTCTCTATTTGATTGATTGCTATCCAAGCATTTACTGTTTTAGAATTGGTTCTCTTTGGTTCATTCTGTATTTACAAACAAGCACAGAGTCGCAATACTCTGTTTAGTCTTTGCAGATAGTGAAAAATCGTTTAAAAAAACAAAAGGAATCGAGCAAAATCAGTAGGCCACTAATGGGATCTGTTTTTGACCTCGCTAAAATAGAAACATTAAGAACAACCCCTCATGAGAAATACGAAACTAGTAAGATGAACTTAGCTCCACACCATGATGGCTGCAAGACAGCTCGACTCCGCCGCCCACCCCACCCCACCCAAAATAACGACAAACCCTATGCAAATATTATAAATATATACAACACACCAGCAAAGTAACAGGGTAAAACGTTTTATTAAATAACTATATACATGGCAGCCTGCTGCAACATCGATCCAAATGCCTTTTGGTGACTCTTCCATTGTGAACATTGTCCCACAATCCGTTTGACCTGAAACGATTACACAAATAAAACATTTGTGAGTTTTAAATTTCCGGAGAAGTATAATTCACCAATATTTTTCTCTGTAGATCTTTTTCCATTAACAATCCCAGTTCCATCACCCGCCCAGGATATCACTACTGTTAGTTGTCATTGTTGCTTCTGTTTTAATAAAAAATGTTTTAAGGTGTTTATTGTTTTTGTTGCGATGTATATATTTATAAGTTATTAAAGTGTTATAATCCTACTAATTTTTTTTTTCGATTATTGCTGTTTGAGATATTCCCTGTCTATAAACAGAGAAGAACAGAAATATTCTGTCTCCCTTTGCAGATAGTGAAGGATAGGTAATGCAGACTTTTGTCCCCCGTTGTAATCCGTCATGCCTGATTGATTGATTGGCTGAACATTTATTGTTCAAGGAATAGTTCTTTCGAGGTACTCTCTGTTTGCAAATAACGTGGAATAGAAATATTCTGTCTAGTCTTTGCAAGTAGTGAAGGGTGGGTAATGCGGACCTTTGTCCCCCGTTGTAATCTGTCATGCCCATCTACTCCCCACTGATTGAGAAACTAGTTCCACCCGGACCATTTATTAGAGGTACATCATCTGACTCAACCAGAGAGAACCCCTAATAAAGAAGACATATGTAAAATACGAAGTAATCCCTGTATCCTGTTAAACAGAAACTTTAGCATGAAACACACTTGAAAAGGAAGGGAAAGAAATCGAACAAAATCAGTAGGCCTCTGATGAGTTTTTGACTTCGCTAGAAATAAGAAACATGAAAGTGGTGAAAGAAGCGAAGCTTGACGTTACGGCAGCCACAAGGTAGCTAGGCTCCGCCACCCCCCCCACTGCTCCAAGCATGTCTGTCCCACCGCCCACCACGCCCAATAACGGTAACATGAAATAAATACAAATCAGCAGATACCTACCCCCATTCCGGAAACTCCCGAAGTGCAACAGGTTCGCGGCTACGACAAGGCACGTGTAGGGCGAGTCCTGCTGGCAGCCGTCGGCCGTGGAGGTCATCCAGAAAGAAGCCGAGGCCGAAGTATTCTTCTTCTTTCTTCGATTATGGCTGCAACAACGGGGGGGGATGTCTTGCACATGCCACCGACCCCCTCCCTCGTATCTCCTGGTCTGGCCCCGGCTTGATATGAGCTCCCCGTTCGGGCCTGAAGCGGCGCCCTGCAGGCCACGGGGGGGGGATGTCTTGCCTCTGCCTCCGACCCCCCCCCTCTTATCGCCTGGTCCGGACATCACGGATATCAATGCCAGGTGTCGGCGTGGGGTGCGCTGGGAGGGAGAGGCGGCGCGAACAAGCCTCTCCCACCCCCACAGGTGGGGGCCCCTCGGCTGCACCCCCAACGCTCCACTCACCCAACAAAAGGGTTCCTCCACTCTTGCGATACAGCGACGCTCCACTCGCCCAACAAAAGGGTTCCTCCACTCTTGCGATGCAGCGACGCTCCACTCACCCAACAAAAGGGTTCCTCCACTCTTGCGATGCAGCGACGCTCCACTCACCCAACAAAAGGGTTCCTCCACTCTTGCGATGCAGCGACGCTGCACTCACCCGACAAAAGGTCTCATCCACTATTGCGAGGCAATGATGCTCCGCTCACCCAGCGGGGGTCTCGTCCACTGTTGCGGTGCAACGGCGCTTCTGAGTTCAACTAGAAAATGAGTCCTGCATCCAGAAACGTTCTCCTCAACTTTGAAGATTCTATAAGAGCCACGGGGGCCCCCGACCCCCGATGGGGAATGACTGCCATGATCACCCACGGAACGACCACGACGTAGCCGCGGGACGTCGGCACGCTCATGCCGGCGCCGGCCTCAGTCTTGAAATCACCAAAATCCTGCAAGACTACCAACTTGATCAGTTCCGGTGGGTCACCAGTATGACCCGGTAGGAGAGATTTTTGCCTCCCACTCCTCTTTGACTGATGGTTCATGTCGCCAGTCCCCTCTACTACCCTTCAACGAAAACGTTTGGACTGCCGAAAGAGGTCCCGGTCCAACCACGAGTTGGTAGAGACATTTTGACTATACTTGGACCTTCCTGACCTCACCCAAAATGGCGCCGGTACAAATGAAACTATTGTGCCCCGATTGCTCAGCCTTGATATCATGAGATATGTATGCAGTTTTTAGCACATGAATTGATATGGAATAAGACTGATTATATGTTCGGACAATGAATTGATCCGGGATGGGTATTGAGTATACGTTCGAACAATAAATTTACATGGGACTTGTACTGATTACACATTCGGACAATGAATTGATATTAAGTTCTAATGCATCATTGATTACTGTATTTATTGAAGGTTAGAATTGTCGACACTTTTGGTACTTGCTCACAATGAATTATCGATATGATTTTGTTGCACTTGTCGCACTTTTTACTGATTATATGTTCGGACAATGAATTGATCCGGGATGGGTATTGATTATACGTTCGAACAATGAATTGACATGGGACAGGTACTGATTACACGTTCGGAAAATGAATTGATATTAAGTTCTAATGCATCATTGATTACTGTATTTATTGAAGTAATACTGATCTCTCCGCATGAAATTAATTTTCCACATGCTACACAAGTCAATCTCATCTGCCCAAAGTTCTTTTGCAGATTTTGGACCGTTTCCCTTGCCTCTGACTCACTTATTGCTAAGTCATTGGTGGATGTTTTTGCCGGTCGGAGGTTATCCCCCAAATCTTGAAGTTGTGCTTTAAAATAATTAAGAGGGTGCCACCACTCCATGTACCGATGCATGGTATGATTACCATAGCTATATTTTTTTTCGGTCCCTCTCGAGAGTTTTTTTTTTGCAGATGAGGCAGGTAACGAACCTGGCTTTAACTTTCTTTTCATGAGAAGGAAAAGAAAAAAATTGCCAGATAAAATTCACTTTCACATGGGACGTTCTTGGCATTTCTTTTAGTTTTTTAATGTACATGTTCATAAAACGATTACACAAATGAAACATTTGTGAGTTTTAAATTTCCGGAGAAGTATAATTTACCAATAGTTTTCTCTGTAGATGTTTGTCCATTAACAAACCCAGTTCCATCACCCGCCCAGGATATCACTACTGTTCCCCATGTCATAAAACCTTAGGATGTTCAATAACTGAAACAGCTAATATGGGTTTACTTACAGGGGACATCTTTTGTTCTGTTTTGTAAAGTAAAACTATTGTGAACGCAAGTATTATACATAGTAAGTGTTTAATATAGCATTTGTCAGTCATTGATTAAGCAGCTACGACCTGTTCACACTTGACACCCCAGGTGCTGTGTATGTTGCACTATAGTACTGCATCGGGAATACGGACAACCCTATTGATGTTGATTTTTCATTATTGATTATTGTAAAGAAATGGCGACTCCCCCCTTTAGCAGATTAGCTAAATCTTTGCGTAATTTGGGCATAAAAGTTATATTATTGGAAGTAGATGGTTATAGTTCTGGTTAATTTCCATTCAGAATGTCCTACACAGCACCACTCTAGGTAAATATGCTGCCTTGGGACTATTCGCACAACAGACCGCTACTGACCATTGTTGCTTCTGTTTTAATAAAAAATGTTTTAAGGTGTTTACTGTTTTTGTTGGGATGTATATATTTATAAGTTATTAAAGTGTTATTTTCCTTCTACTTTGTTGGAGTGCTATATATTTTTAATGTGACACATAATTGTGAAGACTTTGATGTACAAAAAGGCATCCCTGGAATCTTCCGCTTCAGGCTCGGTCCCACACACCCTCACAGTGAGAATCCCCTCTCCAATCACAATACAGGATGGTTATCAGATTGCAGGAACGCGTGTAGTGTGACGGATCTCATCGGGTGGGGGGCTTGATCTACTGTAACTTCTTTGAAGAGGGGTGATTCTTTACAGTTGATGCCATAAACTACATCTGCAGGGCTAGGTGATAGCCTGGGACGGGCCTGGACAATCGGACACAGAGGAAGAGGAGTGTCAGAGGGTGCGGTAGTGAATAGGGTGAAAGGCAGGTGTCGGGCGGGCACAGGGTGTGATTCTCAGAGAAGAACAGCGCAGATGGGAGGAGGTTTCTAGCCCATACATGAGAAAGAGAGCGGGAGTGACCAGTGCGTGGGGGAGATGCTTGCGAGGGTGCAGACAGTGGGTCTGGTCAAGGCATCTAAAATGGCTGCTGTGCTCGACAAAAGTGTGGCATTGCAAAAAAGGCAAGATGGCGCAGACAATGTTTATCAATAATGATTTATTTATAACAAATAAAATATTTACTCGCAGTGACAAAATGGCGGTCAACACTTCCTGATTTCCATCGAATCGAACGTTAACAAACGTCACGCAGCAAAAAAAATAAAACGCTCACGCACAGCCGCTGGAAGACATGTATCAACATATATGAGCCTCCTCAGCCACCCTCAGAAAACATAAGGGATCAGGATACGTCTCCCGTACCCCCTTATACCCTGTAATTTAATTAAACCGAAACACAAAATGGCGAATTCCCGTTTCGCTACCACTTTGCGGCCCGCTTCGCGCACCGGGAAGCGCTTCTACCGTGAAAAATCAATTTTTTTTTATTTTCCCACGGGACCCTTTAATAACCCCAACATCATTCCTAGGGGGTCAAGAGGGGTCTACCTTGCCCCCTTTCATTAAATTCCCCAATCGTTTTTCACCTCTTCTTGTCTCTCGATCCTACCGAGAGACAAGATGGCGGCCGATCCGGACTGTTTAGAATGTTGACAGACACCGGAGAGCCAATCAGCTTCGCTTCGCAAAGCTCCGTGACGCGAAAAGTACGCGATCTGGTGCGCTATCCAGGACGCTGTCACAGATATATAAATTTTTTAAAACGTTAATTTCTCAAAATCCACTGGAGCACATATATTGAGACCCAGCAAAGGCACATCGGGCTAACAGTCCCTACAATTTTGCCAAGTTTCGTGCAAATCCATTCAGCCGTTCGAGCTAAAAGTGAGGCCAAACGCCCTATGGAAATTAACATGGGAAAAACGCGTTTTGGGACCCCCCTTTTTTCTCGGCCCCCCCTTGACGAAACCCCCCCAAATTTTCAAGGGCTGCTCAGAAACAAAATGTGCCATTTTCCTGAGAATTTCAGCCGATTCTGTCCACAAACGGCAAAGTTATTAGACATAGAATTTTCAAAAGTCCCATAGGAAAAAAATCCTAACTATATATACCTACTTGCTATCGCCAGTAGGTAATATATATATCATTTGTTCCGCTTTCCTTATGCACTCTGGAATCTCGCCTTTTCGCCAGCCAGCAAGAAGCACACGGACACGGACCAGTTAGGTGCGGAAATTTATTGCGAGCCTTGTTCACATGACAACGTTTCTTTGAACGGACAGCCCTTTTAAAGTGCCAGTGATAACAAAATTGACACCACCTGTGAGTTTTAGGTATGGACATGAAAGACATACTACGTCAGTTTCATAGTTAAAATACAGCAACCGATATCAGTTACTACATTTAAATTTCTGTAAAATACCATAATTAAATTCGTTTGGTAATGTAACATAAAAAGGTGTAAATCCTTGCGGGTTGGTTGGGAAAAAAATCTCAGTAAAATACATTTTCTCTAAAAGATTACGTTTCAGGTTTTTACATGCTCAAGTGTGCCAATAAATATAGCACTTGAACATCATTGGGGCCCCGGTTCTGGTATTATTTTTTGAATTACGAACTCTCTGTACCAGGAGTGTGGTATATATATATATATATATATATATATATATATATATATATATATATATATATAGATATATAGATAGATAGATAGATAGATAGATAGATAGATAGATAGATAGATAGATAGATAGATAGATAGATAGATATATCTCAAGAGGTGGACAACCTGGGAGCGAGAATATATATATATATGCAGTCCAAACCTTCGTTTCAACAATACGAAAAAAGGCGCTTGACTCCGTGAGATTCAGAAAAGGAGTTTTATTCACCTAAACGATGATGGCTTACGCGTTTTCGGCGGTACAACCGCCTTGGTCACAACAACTTCGGAAAGGATGCTAAACAAATATATACATAAATGTTAAAAGGAGCCTCCTGGTGACGTACATCAGTTGCCATGGTTACCCTTCCCATTAGCATAGACATGGAAGAGGTGAGCTGCTGTCGGCTGACCAACACTATTGTAAAGTAAGTGAACTTCTCTCTCGTAAATGAACGCATTGCAGACTGTGAAAACATTTAAATGTGTAAATGACATTTGCAAGCAATGAATTGCTAATTAGATTTCTCAGTTTTGTACACATAGTGCTTTACATATATATATATATATATATATATATATATATATATATATATATATATATATATTCACTGAAAAAACCATAGGTTATAGACCATATATAGTTAGGAATTAGCATTTACAAAACCTTATTTTACTCACACAAAACCATTGAAATTTGCATATATAGTTAGTTGCACTAACTATATATCGCACACCCGCAATCCACTGCTGATGATGTCACATATTACATCATTCTGACATGGTCAGTGACATCACTGATGACAACTCAAATGACATCACTGATGACAACAACCAGTGACTGTATGTTTCTGTAAAGTTAAAATATGTCTTACATATTGAAGAATGAGTGGATGTATAAGTGTCTGAATGAAGGATTTAGTAGGTGCATGACTGACTGTATGAGAGAGTGATTAAATGTGTCTCACTGAGTGCATGGGTTAGTGACTAAACTGTCTTAATTTGTGCATCATTATATCTGTTGTTCTGTAAACTGCTGCATGTGTTGATCAGTAGCTATATGATTAACTATATGGGTTATTGATTGGTTGCCCAAGTATTTGTATGGGAGAGTGAGTGTGTGTGTGGGTGGCTGGGAGGTGTGTGACTATGTGCATAGATGTGTGAGCAGTTGATTCACTAGATGTATGGGTTCAAAACTGCATGTGGAAACAGCTGTATGGGTGGTTGACTGTGTGCATGAGTGTATTGGTGAGTGAATGGATATCTCAGTGCTACATGTCAAAGTAAGTACATATGTAAAACACAGTACATGTGAGAGTTGACATATATAAATAACTGTGTATAAGAGCCAGTCAATGTGTGAGTGGCTGTATGGATCATTGTAAACTTGTATCAGTGATTGTATAAGAGAGTAAATATGTGTAAGAATATGTTTGAATAAGTAAGGTGTATAACTGTATAGTTGAGGAAATGGAGGTGTGATTGATTCTTTGCATGACTGACTAGGTGTATGAGTAACTCCATGGATGAGTGACAGTCTGTGAATGTCTGTTTACACTGAGTGTATCTAAGGTTATATTAGAGTCTGAAGAGGTTCATCGTATTATCACATGAATTATGTCATCAGTGATGTTATCAGTGATGTCATTTGAGTTGTCATCAGTGATGTCACTGACCATGTCATGAATGATGTAATATGTGACATCATCAGCAGTGGATTGCGGGTGCGCGATATATAGTTAGTGCAACTAACTATATATGCGAATTTCAATGGTTTTGTGTGAGTAAAATAAGGTTTTGTAAATGCTAATTCCTAACTATATATGGTCTATAACCTATGTTTTTTTCAGTGAATTTTCAAGGTTTTGCAAATGCTAATTCCTAACTATGTATGGTCTATAACCTATTGTTTTTTCAGTGAATTTTCAAGGTTTTGTAAATGCTAATTCCTAACTATATATGGTCTATAACCTATGGTTTTTTCTGTGAATTTCAATGGTTTTTTAATAGAAAATATCAAAAGCTGTAAAATGTATTCTTCTTTTAAAGGAAAAATATATTTTATATGTATTTAATATAATTTTTTATGTAGATAATTTTTTTTTTATTATTATTTTTTTATCCGCTTCCCGGTTCGCGCGCCGGTGCGCAAACCAAAAAAAAATGAAAAAAAAATAAAGAGTGAGTATAAGGGAAGGAGACAGACAGAATAATGTTAAAAGAAAGACAGCTAGAGGGAGTAACACAGAGATACTGTATATTAGATAATTATACAAAGAAAAGATGTAAGAGAGTAAAATTGAGAAAAAGAAAATAGATAAGGAAGTGAAAGAAAAAAAGAGAGTAGATGAATAATAAACAAGAGTTACTTGGAGAATGTGAGTGAATGTTCAAATTAAAAAGAAAGTGAGTAAAGGATGTGGAGTGAGAGGTAGGGATAGAACCGGACTAAAACAACAACCCTGAGGGAAGGTGTCAAAAAAACAGTGAGTGAAAGTAAATAGGATTAAAACAAGGTGTATGATAGCGAATAAGGTTAAAACATGTGGAATGACAGAGAGAAAAAACAGAAAGAAGAAAAGAAGAAGTGACAGAAAAGGAATAATTGAAGCAGCAAAGAAATGTAAATAACATAGTGTGCTTGAACTACAGGGAGAAAGCATAATGAACAACTAGTAAAAGAGTGAAGAGACAGAGACAGTGAGAGTAAGAGAGAATCATTAGCACTGAAACTCCACAGTTTTTTTCATTACAAACTCCTACTGTTTCAACTGCCATTTCATTTCCACACTTCATCTGACTGCAGCAGAACCTCCTCTCACCATGTTTTCTGTCTGGATTCTTGGACATAGTTACATCCACTGGGCTCACAGGTATGCTGATAACAGAAATTTACACAACCTCAATTTTTAAAATGTGGAAATCAACTGGATTGGCCAGAGAGGATTGAGATGTCACCAATTGATACCATTGGTGAAAACCTTTTTGCATCTGCCAAACCCTGACCTCTTAATAGTGCACTGTGGTGGAAATGATTTGGGCACTATGACTGGGGTTGGTCTGGAAATGCTTTTAAAGGACACCTTTCATCAATTGATGACACTTTTTCCACAAACTGCCTTGGTATATTCCAATATATGCCAAAGACAGAAATGGAACTGGTCCAACCAATGTTGTCAAAAATTTGAGAACGCACGGAAACATGTGAATAAATCTGTTTCTGCTTACATGAGAGACTTTAGAATGGGTTCAATATACAACAACAACTTGCGTTACAACATGCAAGACATCTACAGAGGAGATGGTGTGTACTTCTCAGATGAGGGGAATAGAATATTCCTCCTGAATTTAAGACTGTGCATTGGAACCTACTTGTAGGTACCTAAATCAGCCACAGAACCCAAAAGCTCTTTTCAGAGCTACCCTACCTCTGATCATTCAAAACGTTTATCTTTTTCTAACTTTTTTCACTATTTTTCACCAAAGTATGCTCCCCGGTACGCTTACCGGTGCGCGTACTGGGCGCTCCCCCCGCGAATTGTTTTTATTTTTTTTTATTTTTTGCCTATATGAGTGTACTAAGCCCCCCTCAGAAAACCTAGAGGGTCAGGAAGTGTCTACCGTGCCCCCTTCTACCCATTCCCAACATTGTTTGCCCTCCATCTTGTGTCTCAATTCTACCGAAACACAAAATGGAGGACTCCCGTAACGCTGCCGGTACGCGTACCGGGGCGCGCACAGGTAAGCGCTCGCTAAAAAAAGGTGGGAAAGTAATTTACAGAAAAACCACTGAAGACACTTTCATCAAATATAGAATAGGCCCCACTACATAGCAGTCCCTACCATTTACCCAAATGTGGTGGTATTCCATTGAGCCATTTGGGCTGTAGCCCTGTCTAAATATCCTGAGGTAAATTACATTCTTTTAGATTTTGAAAAATCACAGCAATAAATTTACATTTAAAAAGTTAAAATTGTTGGAGACAATATTCTTTTTTATATGAAAATTATGAAATAGTACCCAAAAAGATATAATATAAAGTGAGACTTAAAATATACTGTGCAACTTTTTTGTGTTACATAGTAAGTTTGCTCATAGTTACTTCCTTTCTCCAACTATATTATCTCCAATGTGTATTTAACATCTCTTTATCATCTCCTGCCTCCATATTTTTTCTGCTTTCCTGACAGACTATAGTATGAATTCCATATACCACAATAACTTCTGAAACAACATGCAAGATATCTACAAAGGAGACGGTGTATATTAAATTTTAGACTCTGCATTGGTACCTACATGTTTCTACTTAAATAAAAAAAACAACAAAAAAAACCAACAAAAAGAACAATCAATAAACATACAATATTTGAAAAGTCTATCATTCTTTTTTCCCCATAGTACGCTCCCCGGTCCGCTTCCCGGTGCGCGTACCGGGCGCTCCCCCTGCAAAAAAAACGATTTTTTTTTTTAAAAATGTGCCCCGTGGGGCCCTTTTAAAGCCCCCACATCAAACCTAGGGGGTCAGGGAGGATCTACTCTGCCCCCTTATGGTCATTTCCCCCTTTGTTTTGGCCACCTCTTGTGTCTCGATCCTACCGAGACACAAGATGGCGGCCGCTCCGGACTGTTTAGAATGTTTACAGACACCCGAGAGCCAATCAGCTTTCCGCGCGCAAGTCGCGTAGCGCGCCCGGAGCGCTCCCCGGTGCGCGTACCGGGGCGCGCTTACAGATATATATATTTTTTTTAACCTAAATTACTCAAAATCCACTAGAGCACATATCTTGAGACCTAGCAAAGGCACATCGGACTAGCAGTCCCTACAATTTTGCCAAGTTTCATAGAAATCCATTCAGCCGTTCGAGCTAAAAGTGAGTCCAACCGCCCTATGGAAAACTCAATGTTAAAAACATGTTTTGGGACCCCCCTTTTTTCTCGGCCCCCACTTCACGAAACCCCCCCAAACTTTCAGGGGATGCTCAAACGAAATGTGCCATTTTCCTGAAAATTTCAGCCAATTCCGTCCATCAACGCCAAAGTTATTCAACATAGAATTTGCAGAAATCCCTATTCAAAAAAATCCTAACTATATATACCTACTGGCGACCGCGAATAGGTAATATATATATATATATATATAGTACCAGTCCTAATTTCAATAAAGAAGACGCTGACTCCGTGGGATATTCTGCCAAAGAAATATTGTTTATTCCAGATGACCTAGAGTTGTTTCGGTGGCAGCCCGCCTTGCTCACTACATCAGGTATCCCACAATTCTGCAGTATGTATATGAGTGAATGACACACATTTAGGTTGGTTGTCACAGCAACCTTCTGTGGGCGACGGACATAGAAGAATTGGTTTCATTGTCATGACAATGCAAAAAATAATACTTTAGAAAACATTTTGTCTCACTATTGTTTCACACATTTGTTGCTGACAGCACAATAGATAATTATGTACACGTAGAAAGGAAAATAAAATAAAATTCGAAACTGTGACAGTAGTTAAAAAACACGTGTTTGGCTTCATACACACAGTCTGTAAGGTGCTACTATGGTTTCTCATTGATATATGTAGAGACATGGAGGAGTTACGGTCTGTTCAATATTCACCCCACATCTTTAATATATAGAGAAATCTCTTATAGTAATGCCTATAATTGATATCTGCATAGTGCATTTACAGGAGAAAAGTGTTGAGTTGTTGTTAGTGTTTACGTCAGTACTTAAACAGTGTCACTACCTTCTCTTGTTTGATAGGCCATGAAGACCATTTTGGCAAGGGTGGGGTTTGGCCAGTAACGGACTCTGTGTAGAACCCAAGTGGGCTATACATACACAACCGATGTCTCCTAAGTTAAACATCTGTAGATAGCGGAAGGCTCCTTAAGTCAGACTAGAAGCTCCGAGGTGGTGTTTAACATAAATGTGGAAAATGTGTCAACATAAACTTATAAAACCATCTAAGAAGTAAGAATCTAACGCTACGGAAAGGGTTTAAGGTGCAGGACAAGTGGCTAGGATATCAGAGGTGTACATTAAGTGCCTAATCTGCGTTCATCCCATTAGGGATTTTAGAATCCAAAAGGATTATGTATCTTGATACCAATTTTCTGAGTGACAGCTGTCTATTCCCGCCTCTGAGGTTTTTGGGGAAACTGTTGATCACGAAGAAAGAGAGCTCTTGGATTTTACCGCTGTGGCATGTATTCATGTGTCTTGTTACTGGATATGCTGGGTCATCATGAGTGATTGCCCTTAGATGTTGTAATATCCGCACATGTACAGGGTGCCACACATGCTAAGTCTGTTATATATATATATATATATATATATATATATATAGATATAGATATATATATATATATATCTATATCTATATATTATCGCTCAGGACCCTTCTTAGTCTCACAAGAAAGAGGCAGCACTCGTAATCCAAGAGTCAAGCAGTGATTTAATTAATTAAAGGGAACAAAAAGCACAGACGCGTTTCGGCGTGAGCCTTCGTCAGTGTGTAGATATATATATATATATATCCTTGAAACGCCAGCGCTTTAATTTCACTCTGGGAGGCGCAACAATCATCCGATGATCCCTACCTTTTACCACCTCCCCAAGCTTCACAAGAACAGCACATGTCTTCCAGGACGCCCTATGGTTTCTTCCATCAACAGTCTTACAGAGAATATGTCCCGATTCGTAGATAACATCTTGTTTCCGTTGGTGACAACTCTACGGTCCTACGTACTCTACGGTCATACGTACAAGACACCAAGGACTTCCTGAATAAGATCCAGGACATGAGATGGGACTCTGACTATCTGTTGATGGTGCTGGACATTACCAGCTTATATACATGCATAGAACATAGTCACGGTCTGGAGGCCGTCCGACACTTCTTGGACCAATGTCAAATGTGGTTTGCACAGCATAATATCATGATCCTGGAATTCGTAGAGTTCTGCCTCACTAATAATATCTTTTTGTTTGAAGATCAACTATACAAACAAAGGTCCGGGACGGTGATGGGCACCTGCTTTGCTCCCAGCTATGCGAACTTGTTCCTTGGCTGGTGGGAGGAGCAGGTGCCCAGGAGCTGTGTGGTGGGGCAGGATAGGGGTGAAGCAGTGTGCTGGCATCGTTACATTTACGATTTATTCATTGTATGGCATGGGGCAGTAAATACAGCGGAAGAATACATCAGGGTACTGAATAATAACAAGTACAACCTGCACTTCTCGGGTACTATTAGTCCGGTGGCAGCGGCGTACTTGGACCTGAAGGTGTTCGTAGAGTAGGGTCAGGTGCATAATGCACTATACAGGAAAGAGACTGCTGGCAATTCGATACTCTTTGCCAGCAGTAGTCATCCACCCCAGCTAGTGAAGATCATTCCATACGGGGAGTTATTGAGACTCCGGAGGAATAGCTCGAGAGATAAGGATTTCGAGGTGGCTGCCGCGGAATGCTTAGCACGTTTCGCAGTGAGAGGGTATGGCGAGGCGTGGCTGCAAAATGACTTACGTAAGGTGAAAAAGATCCCGAGGAGAGAACTACTTAGTGCTAAATCCCCCAAGAGACATCCAGCGAGTAAGGACGATTTGAGTAAAGGTAAATTCAGAATGATAACTCCCTTCTCTACGGGGGCAAATGATTTAAGAGCCATGCTGAAGAAAAATTGGCACATTCTCCAAGCGGATAGTGTGCTACAGGATGATCTGCCAGCATACCCTTTGGTGACCTTTAGCAGGGCTAGGTCACTAGGGGATATGCTTGTAACCAGCCATCTAGAAAGACCCGCACTCAAGAGCAACACATTACGGGAAATGAAAGGCTTCTATCCCTGTGGTCGCTGCAAGGACTGTGTAGGCAGCAGGAGAGTCCTATCGTATGAGATACTTGATACAGGGAGAACAATGCACATTAAAAAATTCATCACCTGCAGTACCCCGTATGCAGTTTATTGCTTGGTCTGTCCATGTGACCTACGGTACATTGGCAGTACAATCAATCAACTTAAAATGAGTATTTTAGAACACCTTAGCGCCATTGAAAAGGCAGATCCAGCCTACCCGGTGGCCCGTCATTTTGCTGAGATGCACAATAGGGACAGAAGCAAGCTGCAATATTTTGGCCTGGATACAGTTTCATCAAATATTAGGGGTGGAGACCGACTGAGACGGCTCCAAAGACTGGAGTCAAGGTATATTATAGATCTATCCACCAAACACCCTAGGGGCCTGAACAGCGGGGAGGAGATGGCGGTTTATTTAGGGAAATTATGTTGGACTATGAGATTAATTGGGGATTCTGACCAGTCTTACTCTCACTGAAGTCTGATACACATGTGTGTGATCCAGTAAAGGAAATACGATATACCTGATCTAACTGTAATGAAATGACAAATCATGATGTGATAGTTTTCAGACAAGTATATGGATTACTAGGGATAATAATCTTGTGGGACTGCTGCTGGAGGTATCTGTTTGAGCAAAGATGCATAGGGAATTGGAGATCTGTACCCATGCTAGTAGGGCTATGTCACATAGATACAGAAATATAGATAAATCTTTTTGTTTTGTGTTTTGTTTTTTGATCCATTTTTTTGACTTTTGATCCTTTTGAATATTCTCTGGATCATTTGAATTGTTTTGGTTTTGGCTCGGCTTAAGGTTTAAAATGACACGAATAATTGGGACATAATGACAAAGGACATTTGCCGATCTACGGCTGTATGACTTGTTAATTCAAAATGGTAAATAACATGCACCCTCTGATTGTAGGCAGTAACCTATCTGTAGGTGGAATAAAATAATAACCTGTTGGCAATGTAATGTTACTCATGTACACTTAAAAATGGCGCCTATGGTGTTCCAGTGAGGTGTTGATTCTTGTCTATGTCTAGTGATGTTAAGAAACTTTAATAACATGTCAAACACTGAGTGTCATTGACACTGACAAAGGCAGTACTCCGAAATGCGCTCTGGGAGGCAGCATTTTCTCTCTTTCCTTATGCGTTTTGGCAGTCTAATCAGCCTTGGTCACAGGTGAGCCGTTTATACTAACAATGTAAAAGACCTTGAGTACCAGTCCATCACGTAACTTTTAGTTCAAGCATCAATGTCCCATAATGCACTTGAAATGTCAGTACATGTTATGTCATGTAATGTTGAAAGTATATTATGCTTAATAGCGTTTTGAAGAACGTCACAAGAAAATATTATTAAAGTGCATATTTAAAAATACCAATAGTCACGAGTTGCCAGGAGGCTTCATTTTATAGTTGCTGTTATGCTCAAAGTATATGCTGCCATAATCTCCACAAAAACAAGAGTCTCAGGGAAATGGAGAGAGGAGACACTTCTCCTCCAGTCTCCTCTTTTTCCCCTCTATGCATGTATAAGCAGGAAAATTCCATCCTAGTGCAAAGGGAGGCAAGCAGGACATGCTCCCCAAAACTGATCCAAACAGGATTTTCCAAGTTGATGGGAGCCCCCATCCTTGCAGGGTGTCATTGTTTAGGACAGGCATGGAGCACCCTGTCACATTAACATCCAACACAAGAAAGAGTATCGAAGCACACATCCTTGAAACACCAGCGTGTGTTAATTTCACTCTAGGGGGCAGCATTTTCTCTCTTTCCTTGCGCGTTTTGGCTGTCTAATCAGCCTTGGTCACAGGTGAGCTATTTATACTTCGATACTCTTTCTTGTGTTGGATACCACCCTAGTAAACCTTTAATGAATAAGCAAACCCTGACACGTGTGTTTAACTCTAATTAGAGCTAATCAGAGAGGTGTAGTTTTGTCCGAACACAAGAGAGCACCTAGTATAAGTTATGACAACACTCTTTCAGGCTTAGAGTACTACATAAATTATGTAAAAAAGGAAGCAGATAATTCTAGGTAGGATATAATGCTAATGAAAATTAAACTTACATAAATATCATTATATATCCTTTTTTCAATGTTATAATTGAAAGAATATTGAAAGTTATTAAAATACAATAATCATGTTCCCACGTTGTTCATGCACAATTTACCTTAAGGCTCATGGATTGTTTTTCAATTTCATCATCCTTTACTGTCACTCTGTCTTTTGGCCTATATGTCGTTTTTTCCACCATCAAGGTTTATAATTCCCTTTTCCAACAAAGTAATTTTTTTTATTTTTACCAAAGTTTTTATTTTTATTTGAAGCAATACACTAGTAAATCTAAAATTACTGATAATTAGAAAACAAAGTGAAATCTGGACTACTGTCATAGAATGTATAACGTTACAATGCATACATTTACAACGCATGCCTTTACAATGCAGTTTTTACATCGCAACATCCTTTACAATGCATACATTTACGTCGCATACCACTACAACAATTTTTTTTAAACTACATTTGCAGCACATTCTTATACATCGCATTATATACCTTTACAACGCATACCATTACAACGCACACCATTACATTGCATTTAAGGTAAGTGTTGGATAGTGTAGGGGTAAAAAATCCTATTCTAACTCCACAGGGTGCAACAGTAGGGTAAGTGTTGAATAGTGTAGGGGTAAACATTACTATTCTAACTCCAGGGGGTGCAACAGTAGGGTAAGTGTTGGATAGTGCAGGGGTACTATGTGTTGTAATGGTATGCGTTGTAATGGTATGCGTTGTATTGACATGCAATGTAATCCTTGAGTTGTAGTGGCATGCGTTGTAGAGTCATGCGTTGTAGTGACATGCAATGTAAGGGATGCGTTGTAGTGACATGCGTTGTAAAGGATGTTGCGATGTAATGACTACGTTGTAAATGTAGTGCGATGTAATGACTGCATTGTAAAGGTTGTTTCCCACTGTCACGTGTCATGTAAAGCAGGGTGTCTGCACATTGTACTCTGCGTTTCAAGAGATTCTAGTAGACTAAACATACAATTAGATAACATGGTCAGTTCAACATGTATTGAATTCTTCCACAATTGAGATACTGGAATATTTGACAATATTTATTATTTGATTGCAAGTTCCCAAAATGTGGATCATTTATTTTGGAGATGCATGTGTTCCAAGTGCACACCTCATAAACCCCTAGGAATAAATGACCCAGTATCCATTTGCTGTCAGCCTCCTCGTCGTTTGCTGCTATGGTCCTGACAGAACTCATAGAAATTATATTTCTCTATTTCTTTTGAGTGTAAGCTTAATAGGTGGTAGCTTTCCTATGTACCTGTCCCGTGTACTTTAAAATCCTTGACTAGCGATTGTACTTCTTCTGAAAATCAAGTCATCTACCAAACATTTTGTGAAATCTATACATTTGTTTTCTCTGGGTTGTTTAGAGCTTTAGGCCATATTTATTACTATTATCTTTATGATGAAATACACGTTCATAAGGCATGATCTTCCGTCCATATAGGGAGTGCAGGGAAGGAAATGATTAGAGAGCATCAGCCCCATGGAGATGTGGCCTAGTCCTTTAACATAACTCTGCTTCATCTGTCATCTGTGCAGGTCAAATACTGTAATCAGCTCTTCTCAGGTATGCAACTTGATATCTCACCTTCTCATATTATCATATCTTACTTATTAGCACTAATGACTAAGCGGCGTAAGAGATATGTCTACAAATATGACAATGCTTTTGTTCTACTTTTGCATAATGTTAACAATCAATTCAATTCAGGAAGGCTTTATTCGATTTTAGGTTAAAATCATAAAAGCATACAGATAATAAAAAAAATACATTGCATTATAAAAGGAAACGTGCATACAAGAACCACATATTGATTTTAAGTTACACAGTAAAAGATTAAAAGGACTTTAGCCCTCCCTTTGAGCATAACAATCTTTGGTAATAACATACTTTACACAGCTTTTAGACATCATTAGTCGTAACAGTGATCTAGAAAATTTGATAGTTACGGTACATAAAACTGTTGTACGACGGTTTGAGGCAGTTAAAAACCACAGGAAAACTACCGCCCTTAGTTAAATGAGTTCCTCTACCCACTAAGTTGTTGTCCATACCCTGGGGTCTGGGGGAGAGCATGTAGGACGTATTTGGGTAGAAGTCATGTAGGTTCCAGGTGCAAATAAGTCCATCACCTTTTTGAGGTAACCAAGTTTGCATATATGGCACGATGTGTCTGCTCCTAAATCGTATCAGGATCAGATCGCCCGAGATGTCTTCTTAGAGGGGACCAAGCCAGCCCACCTTCCGGACGCTTATTATTCTACCATCAAGGTGATGGGGCAGAGGTCTGTTTTTAGCTAACCAGAACTTGACCTTATTCATCAGCTCATATTGTCTCTCAGCTTTACCTTGTGTTAGTTCAGGGACTCCCGAGAGAACAGTTACAAAAGGGGCTGCCTCTGGTGGTAAGTGTATGTGGGTGGTGCGCTCAAGTTTGGGAGGAATGTGACGCGCTGTCGTTGGTTTGGGGGGGACTTTGGTAATGATTGGAGGCATGGAGGTGGGGACTGATAATTGGGTAAGCACCGCTTCATGGGATGTAATCAGTTTGGGCGGGTTTAAAGAAGCAGTTGTCGAAAGGCAGTGAGGTGTTATAGCATGTGTGGAAGATTTCAGGTGAGATTTGATTGAATTCTCCAACCCAGTCAGCCTATCCCCCAACGAGGTGATTTTGTCAATCAAAGGATGTAGTAGAGATTTGATCAGATGTTCGATCATGGGCAGTAAGGCCTGCCGAGATGATGGTAATAAGTCGTCCAAATTTTCAACAATTGCCGGGGTAAAAGGAGACTTGATTACGGGTGGTGTGGGACTTAAAGATGGTTTATCTAATTTTTGAGTTTTGGCTAAGCTCCCATTTTGATCGTCCCCATTGTGCGTCCTTTTGGCAGGTGTAGCCCTGTTAGGTGTTGCACTATGGGTGTTAACTTTATATATTTCAGGGAAGGGTTCCAGCTCCCTTGGACAAAGTGGTAGGTTGCTGCTTTTTAGCGTGGGGGAAGGCTCTACTAGAGCGTACTTTGCCTTACACAGGCTATTTAAATCTTCCATCCAAGAGAGGCTAGATGGTGGATGTGCGATTGAATCTTCACAAGGTGAACTGATCGTAGAATGGCAAGGTGCATTTTTACCCACATCTCTGAACAAGGGAAACAGTTGGCTAGTTGTGTGCACAGGGGTTATATCAGACTTAACCTCTGTTTGGGGCTTAGACATTGCTTGGTTGGGGAATTTCAAAACGAGGGATTTACATTCGGTTTTAGAGCCAAAGGGGGTGGCCCGTCCCGTCCTCCTCAGTCCTCTGACGGCCACAGAGGGCCCGCCCTTTGCCCGGGATTAGCCCGGCGCACTCCTGCGTGCTCCCGCACTGCGGGGATTGTGGGTGGGTTAAAACACGCCTAGGCTGGGGGCGTGTCAGACAGCCAGGTGAGCGGGGACACAGGGAATCCTGGTGATTGTAGTTCCCAAGCGGCTAGTATCAGAGCACTAGGGTGGCAGAGTTCAGCAAAGTTCGTAGGTCTCCCTCAGCCCCTGGAGGTCCCGTGGCAGCAGAGATAACAAAGGCAGGCTTCAAAATTGTCCCAGTGAAAGATCAACACCAGCGCCAAATGGCGCTGCGGCAGCCGCGATAGCGGGTGCGGCGAGCAGTTTTTGTGCACCTAGGCTGGGGGCGTGTCAGACAGTCAGGTGAGCGGGGACACAGGGAATCCTGGTGATTGTAGTTCCCAAGCGCCTAGCATCAGAGCGCTAGGGCGGCAGAGTTCAGCAACGATCGTAGGTCTCCCTTAGCCCCTGGAGGTCCCATAGCAGCAGAGATAACAAAGGCAGGCTTCCAAATTGTCCCAGTGAAAGATCCACACCAGCCCCAAACGGCGCTGCACAGAGAGAAAAAAGGGGGTTCCTAGGGAACTATTTTAAGACCAGGCGTGGATACAGTCCCCAACTCAAATAGATACAAACAACAAGCGTATCCACGGGTCTAATACTTTAATAAATCATAAATCAATTCACCTTCCTTTCGGTTCGTGTTTGTCGCCAAGCGGTACCGATGGAGAGAGTGTGGCCTCATTATCCTGAGCCGTTGACAGGAGAGGTGAATTGTCTTCCTTATGGTATACTGGTATTTACAGTATCCCTGGTACACATGAGGAGTTGGAAAACCTACTAATACAGGTTACATGTTTGAGATTGATTCAACCATGACACTATTCAAAATTGATTTATGATTTATGTCATTCTGTTGAGCAATTTTTTTTCGCAGTAGCAAAAGATTGAGTGTTTGTTGGTCCTGAAGAAAGCCTGGGATTTAGTTAAATCCAATATGCTGAAACATGTAGACCATTGTTCTTCTTTGCTGACACGGATAGGTATTATGTCAAAACTGTCTTTGCACTGTTTTTAACCTGGACATCAGGAGGTATTTAATAAAGTTGTTTTCTCCTGGTGTGCATTTTACATCACTTACTTACTCACATGCACAGCACCCATTACTCTTTAAATAACATCTTAATTACATCTAGCCGTCCCCCTGATTAGTGCGCTACAGCACATTTTTCTAATTAATTTGGAAAACATCCGTGAGTTCCCCTTCATAGTGGAAGGGTTGTAGCCCTTGGGGTCACTAGAGTGACGCTAGGAGGAGACCCAGATGATGAAGCATGTCACCTCGGTGAGTGATGGGAATCCTTCCTATATATAGGTATGCCGGTTTCACACCATTGTGTTATACTTAGCCACAGCGAGTATTAGACCAGTGGATACCCTTGTTGTTTGTATAATTTTAACATGTTCACTGTAGGTAATATAACTGTGAAATGTGTTACAGTTTTGCTGCATATCTTATGTACTTGCTCCAAAATAAATACCTATTTTAAATGAACTATAGGGTCTAATCGAATCTACCTTGTAGTATGTTTAGTAGTATGACAATAGTGCTAATAATTTACTAGAGATTGCTATTTGCACACCTATGTGCGGTGGTTCTGCCTCCGTCTCATAAATATTTTATCTATGCCAGACTGCAAAGATCTCCACACATACAAGTATACGTTTTAGTAGTAGATGTGGGTGAGACAGAGGGGAGTGGCTCAAAAATCAAAACTAATTATGACTAAAGGGGAGGGGTTATGGGAGGAGTAAGGAGCTTATGGAGGGCTAGAGCAGGGTGTAGGGAGGGACATGTACCCACCCACAAAGGGTAAACCCATTGCTATTCAAAAATGTCACTTCTGTAGTTACTACAGCCAAAAAGGACACTAAACAGTATTAAATGTACTCCAAATCAGAGCTAATGTATGGCCAGCACCACACATGGCCAACCACTTGTACTGCAAAAAAAACAACCATGGAAAATAATGGTGCTAGTGACTAAAAATAAAAACCCACAGGAACTAATGTTGAATAAAATATATTATTACAAATATTTGTTCTTTTTAAGTATTTTTATCTTTTTTAATCTTAAACATTAATGTAACTCATTTTTATTTAAAAATTATGAAATCAATGTTTAATTAATTAGATAAACCATTTTTATGATTAATGTTGAAAGCGCAGCTGCCACCAGACAATTATGCTGGAACACCAGGAGGGGGGCTTTTACTCCAGCCACATGTTGGGAGCCATGAGTACATGTTTTGATTGGGCAGACAAAAGTGCTTGATCTCCACACAGCTGTGATCATTTTGTTCATCCAGCTGCCTGCGGTTCAACCGTCAAGGTCACACAAATGCTTTTAAATACTCTTAGATAATTTATGTTTTTCTTCTCTGGGAGCAGCACAGGTGGGAGGAGGGCAGTCATTGACCTACATGGATTTTTAAGCGTGGCTTGACAGTGCAAATGTTACCTGGCCTTTTAACCTACACCAATATTATTCTATATGTCTTTGCTTCTACACAAATACATATCAATCACCCACTACCTACTTGCAGCACTTCACAATAAGATGCAACATTCTTTTCAAACCAGACCTTTTGGTGGTGCTGATGCTTGTTAATAAAATTAATACATAATAAAAGCATACGTTTTTTATTTTAGATGTTATTTTTTTATTGAAACTTCAGAAAATGTGTTGTATTTTAATTGAATATATTTTAAATAATTGATTATTAATTTAAAATTAAGTTAAGTATCCTATAACATTTTTGTATTGTTCTAATAAATGTATAAAATGAATTAACATTATTATTTAACATTGATTTAACTTTAACACTTTTCTCGCTACTTTATCAAAGGGAGATCTGCTCACAATTGTGGAGTCTCCGCCAAGCGTGCAAAATATCATATACAATAGTAAAGACACTACTAGCAGTAACTTTACGAACTTATATGACGTTTTTACTAACTCCATCCTCTGTTTCAGGTAGGGAAATGTAGTTGTACATTTTTGAATAATATTACACTAGTAAAAGGTGAATGTTATGATTTGTATAACACTCTTTACACCTGAGAGGGTATCCAGGTGCTTTGCCAAGTTGAGTAGGTGTGTGGTCTCAAGCTGCTTCTGTGCAGAGCCAAGTCTTCAGCGTCTTACAAAACTCAAAAAGTGAAGAGGAGGCTCAGATGTGTTGAGGGAGATCATTCCATGCCTTGGGCATGTTGTAGGAGAATGAGTGACCTCTAGTTTTGCTTTTGTGGATGCAGGGTATGTGTGAGAATGAGAGTGAGGCAGAGCATAGGAGTCTAGTGGGTTGGTGAAAGTGTATGCAGTTGTTCAGGCATTATGCTCCTATGTATTGTAGGTCTGTGTATGTGTGCATGAGAAGTTTGTATTGGCTGTACTTGTGAATGGGGAGCCCGTGAAGCTTCCTGAGGTGCAGGTTGATGTGGGTGTGGGATGGGAGGTCAAGTGTGAGTCTTGTGGCTGCATTCTGGATGGTCTGAAGCATGTGTAGAAGTTGTTTGGAAATTCCAGCATCGAGAGTGCTGCTGTAGTCCAGCCTGCTGGTGATGAGTGCTTGTGAGATGGTCCGTCTGGTGTTCTGAGGCAACTATTTGAAGATCTTTTGGCGCATGCATAGGCGGTGGAAGCACCTGCTGCACACTATGTTGACTTGAGCTATCATGCTAAGCTTGTCATCTAGGATGACCCTAGATTCTTGCGTGGTCTGTGGGTGTGGGTGTTGGTCCTAGCTCCAACGGCCAACAGGTGAAATCCCCTGGGGAAGTCTTGTTATCAAAGACCAGCACTTCTGCCTTGTCAGAGTTAAGCCTTAAGCAATTGGTTGGCATCCAGTCTGCTAAATGGTAATGCAGTTGGTGAAATTGGTTCTGGTGGTGTTTATCTTGTCCATTAGGGAGAGAAGGAATTGGGTCTTATTGGCGTAGGAGATGATGGTGATGTCTTGTGATCATGTTGGCAAGCAGGGTCATGTATGTGTTTAAAAGAGTGGGGCTGAGGAATGCTACAGTGGGACTCCAAAATATATTCTAAATCACCATGGCCATTTCCCCGAATTCTCAGAAACACACATACATTCAACAGTGGGGCCCATTACACTGCACACTTACTCTGTTCATTTAATTTGGCTTCACAGATTTGGCCAACAAACCAGGAGTCCTACTATAACATTGGCGGAGTGTCTACACCTATTTAACTATTTTTATTTACACCTGCAATGTAAAGCAATTTACCATGGTTTCATTTTAAACACCATTTTATTCAGACACACCACCATAATGGCAATGGATCTGCTAGAACAAAAACTAGGCGTAGGAAAAACCAGCTTTTACTTCTCCATTTATCAAATTTTTATTCAAAGCAAACTTTAAGTATGTCTGACATTTAGACATTTATTTATTTCTTTATTCAATGAGAATCTTTAACTTTATTTTCAAAATCATCATTTATTTTAAAGCTCAGAAATAGACATTTATTTAAAAGTTCAGTAAGAAGTTTAGCAAAGAACAGATAGTTCCAAATTCATTCTCTTCTAACATCCCTCGCTAACACCCTCATCTTATCCTAACACAACTGCAAAGAAAAAATAAACAGTCAGTAAGCAAAGTCTTACATCCAGAAATCGATCTTCAGTCCGGCAGCATCTCCAGAGGAAATCGAAAGAGCAACCCCTTCTAAGCAAAATCAGGGGTTTTTACACACTATTTCCTAACTTAATCTATCTAAAAAGTAACTAACATCACCACTTCGAGTTCTGATTGGACAACTTTGGGGTAGATGAGCACTTCCTCATCATTACAGTATGTTTTTCACAATGAATCAGCAGAAAAATAAAGGGGCTTTGCTTAAGACAGTTTGTGGCCTAGGCGCTTCCTTCACTTTAAACATAGGGAAAAGTTCTCAGGCTCTGAGCATTACATTGTCCATGCTTGGCACCCATCCTAGGTTCCGGGGCAAGGTGTCCTTGAACCTCCCATCCAAGCACAGTCAGCTCACTCGTGCTTGCAGGCTTGTGATGCACATGCACAGACCAATACTCGCTCGCAGTGAATCAGAGTGGACATTTTCTGTATAGGCCTCACGAGCCACATTTTGGAACTATCATAGAAACAAACACAAATTCATGTTAATTATGGTAATGAAACCCTTCTGTTTACCTCCCACCATTCTAATATTTCCCTATTAGTTGTTACCTAGCAAATAAGCCACATATATGCATTTATACTTACATATCCGATGACATTTTGACACAAAATGTGTACAATAAGCACATTTAAATTGCGTTTGTTTATAATTAAGCTGTGCATTAGTTCACATCACAATAACAACACATATTAGCTACTTTTATTGCATCATGCAAGCAAGATTAGTACTCCCATATGTTTGTGTATGCATATTACTCTAAGGTTGGTTATTCAAGCACATCACACCATTAGTGAATGTTAACGTTATGGAACATTGACTTCGAGGGGGTGTACAAAATGTTGCTTTTACCATCTCGCTCCATCAATTCCCTCATCTGGTGATCCTATCACCAAACATCTTTCAAAATTTTGGAAAATTTAGCAGAACATGTTTCGACTTCTTCATGTTAGTCTATCTATACTCTAGTATCCTTCTCCTCTATTTCTTTAAAAATCTTTTCTCTGACTTCTTCCATCTCTATTTCATTCTTTTCTCTTTCTCTTGCTTTTCTCTCTTAAATTGTCTTCTTTATTGTTTTTCTAAAATCTCTTCTACTTTTGCAAATACAACATAAATCTTATTAGGAAAATCACTATTACTATTATGGTTATTGGAATTGGTATTTTACCTATAATTGAATTACCTATCTCCTGAAACCAATGCTTAATTGCTGTAAGACTTCTACCTAATTTCTCAAGAACACCTTCAACCTTCAGTGGTTCAATCTCTTTATGTAAATTTGTAATGTTTGTAATATACCTTTCTAAATTTTGGCTTTTATCTCGAATATAAGTACAACAATGTTGCACTTTCAATATTCCACAGGATCCTCGCTCTTTTGCTAAAATTATATGAAGGGCAAGTCGATTTTGCATTACCATTGCTCTCATGGGAACCATTTCAGTATCAACCATCAGGAAACCTCCTGCAGTATCTGTTGACAATCGATCAACTATCGTAGACAATTTTCGGATTCTATTTGCATTGAATGAAATTCCCACTGCTGGTATCAGTGCTCCAAAAACATCACCTATTATTTCTAATACACTCTCTCTTCTTTTTCTACTAAGAACTTTGCCTATCTCATGTTTACCATTAGTACCTCTATCTACATGGAAAATTTTAGGAAAGACCAATCCCACATAACAAGTTCCTTATCAATGGTCAGGTAACTTATAATAAGCTCTATTCCCACAAATAAAATAACCATCCGGGAAAACAGGATATTTTCCTACTTTAAATCCCCAACCCCCTATAATTCTATAAGTGTCTTTACATTGACTTGCACCCACAAATAATTGTCATACACAGTATTGTCTCTTCTTATACAAAATTTCCCTAACATTGGTGTATCTATGTTTATAGCTACATTCACATTCTTATCATCAAGATTTTCATCATTAAATGTACAATGCTTTGATTTTTCATGTTTTACTTTCTCACTTCTTTTATAAGCGATTCTTCTCTTTTCAACCATATCTAGAAAAGTATTTTCCTCATTTCGCAATTTACATGTCAAATTATGATCAAAAGCATACTCGTGAGTCAATTCCTCCATTTCTAAGAAATACTCTCCCATAACTTTTCCAGGTCTCTTTTTGTTCAATGAATTATCAATTCTTAATTTTGCGAAAATGTGATCTACATTGGAATAATGGTATTCCAATTTTCCAACCTGATAAAACAAACTTGCAATCACACTACAGATTACTCCATATGTAAGAGGAAGGTGATGATATGTCACACCTTCTGACACTGATGCAGGCAATTTTACACAAACATAGCAATCATCAACATTCATGGTTTTGATATACTCAAGCAATAGCTTTGAAAATGTGTTTTGTGAGAAATCACTGATAGACCTATCCTGATGCAATTCTGGTTTATACACGGGAGTCTCATGAACTTCTACTTTCTCACTTGGCTTATTCAAACTCACATTTGATTTTAATGTTGTTAAATTATCTTGGAAAGGAATAACAATAGCTAAAATTATCCATAATATTATCAATAATCTCATACAAATGGAACAACATCTGCACCATTTTCTAAAAATAGAACATTTTGTTTTATGATTATTAGTAGGCATTTCCCTAACACAATTTTCTTCGACCTTGTGTCACCTATAAATTCCACAATATTAATTTACTAACAGAGTTTCTTCGACCTTGTGTCAATTCTATTCTAATCTATATTATAAATTATTTCTCTAACACGTTTTCTTCGACCTTGTGTCAACTCCGACCTATTCTATATTTACAATATCCATCTCGCAGGACTACAGGCTTTTACTTAATATCATAAACTTTAAATACCAATCAATTTTCTCTTAAGCTGACTTCTTTTACTCACTTTTCCCAATTGCTTTTGGGCAGTACAAGTTTTCTTGACTACTATTAACTTCAGCAATGGGTGGCAGGACTATATAAGTCCACTCAGGCGATGTGTATTTCTGATTTGGTCGTCTTACTCTTTTTGGCCTTTGAACAACTTCTATTTTGTTTCCCAGTGTTTCTTTCTGGCTAGGGATCTCATTCACTTGCTCTTCTATCTCTTTTGCTTTGTTCACAAGTTTAAATCTCAGTCCACCAGTTTCTTTAGGCCAATTATCTCCTTTACAGATTTTCTTAGTCTTTGGCTCTAACGTGTTATGCTCCACTCTCCAAGCTCTTTTCCTTGGGCTTTTTCTTAATATAATTCCATCTGAACTGTCATCAATTTCACTTTCAGTATCTTCAACTGTGTCATTGATTATGATTTTTACAATGTCTTTGTCTTCATCAGATTCAGCTTTCTTTTCTGTTACTCTGTTGAGGAAATATAAATTTTATGGTCAAGAAATGTTCCCTAACGTGTACCCCACCGTCTCCATGTACGAGCTTAAAGTACATGTAACTTCCCTCCTGTGCCAGCTATGAAAACGCAAATACATTTGCGTCCAACGTTAACATGTCCTCTTTCGGATCCACCCTGAATGGGTCGGATATTCCGTTCCTAGGTATGCCTTGCCACCGTCTTTGTATGGTGCACTTTCACGTATTTCTGGCTCTGTGCGAGCTAGGCCCTGTTTTCTGTCATCAAGCCTCCTTTCAAAGTCATCTCTGCCTCCTGAAACTGCAACGTGGGATGCCCCACCGTGAACTCTGTCCTACTTCCTGCGAGGCGAGCGGAGCCTGGCTCGGCCTGCTTGCCTGCCAAAGACAGTATTTTACCTTCACGTTATCAGTATAGCCAAGCTCAGCTTCTCGAAAACACATTCCAGTCCAGCAGAATAGATAATCAACCCCTCAGCTGCAGAGTAAAGGGCCCGGCCTTTCTGTCTCCATGCAAGTAATTCATAGCTCCGCTCCCGTTACCATGGTAGGCCCATGGCCCCCTCGCTTTACAATCAGACACGTAGGCACATATGCACGCATTCATAGTCAAGTATAGGATAGCCTCTGCCCAAGAGACCTTTCCTTCTAGATAATATGGTTCCCAAACATCAGATATCAGATATGATATAGGAACGAGTTGATCTGACATGCCAGACTTCTGTCTCTTTCCTCTAGTGTAAATGTCAAGCCCCCTGCACCCTCCAGCTTCACGTCAATCACACGTCATGCAGCTGCGCGCGCATCCAGACCCCAGATTTCTGCTGACATTGCAAGATTCTGCTACGTACCCACCCACTTGTGACACTTTTTTGTGACGTTTCTAGCACACACCTCTGTGCACGCCTAGTTCACGCCTTCTGATTACGTATTGCTAACACGTGTGTGCTCTTATCTTGTTTCTCTCAGCTGTTACGCCTTCTGCATTGATTAACATTATGAGCTTTAAGTATAAAAGTTATGTATTGTCAATAAAGTATGCTCTATCCCTTCCTGAACCCCAGTGGTGTCAGGAACCCGATATCCGGTTCGAGAACCATTCCTTTTTAAGGAATAAAACCCCTAAGAACTCTAACACCACGGACTCTGCGTCTTTCTTTCCGATTGAGTTATTTTATAAGTACTTACCTGCATAGAAATTAGGACGGTAATGAAATATTTACCACATTAATTTGGCGCCCGAATAGGGACCCCTCCCCCACCCCACGCGCCGGTTGGTGCGTTGCAACCTTTGCCCCTGCCATAGTCAAGACGGACAACTACGCGTACCCGCAGGATTTCCTGTATCTCCCTCAGGCCTACGGAGGTGACGGAGACTGCGATCAGCACCCAGACGAGGCGGTGAGGAGTGCGGAGGATCCCGACCAGAGCCTAGCCGAAAGAAGCAAGGTCCGAGGTGTCAAGAGGCCCACCAGTTCCGAAGTATTCACGTATCGAGTCGAGTCGAGTCCAGTCCGGTCCAGTCCAGTCGAGTTTTCCGAGGCCTTCTGTTCCGTGCTTCCCGGTGAGTACCGTTGCTGGGGACGCATCTAGACGGGTGCATTATTATGTATCCGGTAAAGACGGGTTTGGGTACACAAACACGGTCTGCACTGTTTTAGACAGTGTATCTGTGCTGTTTAGCAGTACATCAGGCATTCAAGTTCTTGCACTGTTCTTGGCAGTGTATCTGTACTGTTTAGCAGTACATCTGGTATCAAGGGTAGTCCATATGTGTTCAAAATGTTTCATGTGATTAATGTCGTGGTATGAGTGACTGTTTGATGTACACTACTGTGTTTTTGTGTAACTAGCTGTGTTCAGAGTAAGTAACAAGTATCGAGTGTCCAGTATCAAGTAACAAGATGCCGTTTTTCAATAAATTAAGACAGATAGGAACTAGGAAAGGGATACTAGAGGAAGAAATTCCTGTCCCCCGGAGGGACACTCCTGGAAATTTTATGTACCATAAGCATGGCTTGGATGCCATACTGTATCTAGATTTATGGGCCGATTATACCAAGCACCTAGAAGAGAGACACAGGTGGCCTGCTACAGGAACATGGGATGCCGAGTGCATCATGAGAGTAGAGGAAGCGCTATGGAAAAAGAAAACCAGACAATCCCAGAAAGATGCCATAGAATTGTGGCGTAAAGAATCGCATAAACGTACAGAAAAAGCATTCCGAAAAGCAGAAAAACATAGAGAAGAGTCAGCTGAAGTCCGAGAAAACTAATTAGTTACTGAAGGTATCCGAGTAAAAGCAGAACAAGTAGACCGCATGCGAAATACTCTTGTAAACGGCATGTATTTAGTGGCTGAGGGTTTGCCTAAGGCCACTCCAGAAATACCGAAAGATCTGCCGCCACCATTGGTTCCAACTAAAGTAAGTCACAGGATCACCAAAGACATATTCCTTGCTTCCTATCTAGACGATGTAGCTCCCGCTTACACCAACCCACGTACCCACGTACCGCCTACTGACGGTGACGGAGGTGGCAACCCACTCCAAGACAATGCCCAGCCCGTACCGCAACAAAGTTCACCCGTTCGACAACCTGTACCACCTGTTCCTCCACCACTTCCCACACCTAAGATTAATACACTGAATCCGTTTGGGCCTGATCCTGGTAAAAGACAAGTTCAGTTACACACACAGACTCCACAGACAAACAATGCTCAAGCCTCCGCCTCAGGAGGTGCGACAGGAGGTTACCAGACCCCGCCACAAACACACAGATTAAACCTTAGGGACGTATTAAAGCAACGTACACCTCGAACACCAAGTTACGATATGCTTAAAGAACCCCTTTCAATTTGCAGATACGATCCAGTACCCGGTAAAGACGATAGAATGCTGTTAGCATCACTACGCTTACGAAAAGTTACAGATTACCTAGTGTTATTTCCAGGAATGACTGAACACCTAGATAGAATATATCATTTTGTCCAGACTGGGGAAGATCCTGACAGTATTAAAGAGGCCCTGGCTCACCAGAAAGCTGACACTCAAGGTTGTATATTACGCTTCTTCATAAATTGTTTAATAAAAGATTATTTGGACTGAAATAGAGGACGAGGAAAAAACTCGCACTCCAGGGCTAGGCCTTGGGGACAAAGCTAAAGCATTACCAGGATTAATAGTACAGGTTTTGCCAAGATTATTGACAACTAAAAAGGAAGACTGGGACGCAATCTCAGCCTGTAAACAGAAACATGATGAAGATACTAGTGACTTCTATTCAAGATTCGAGAAATGTTTCATTATTAATAGTGGCCTGAAACCAGGTAGCGAGTCATACCCGCACCTTTTTGTAACAAAATTAGTCGAGAATTCCCTGACACAAGTTAAGAACCGTGTATATAAAGTCGAAAGTACATGGCAAGCAAATACGCCATCCCAGATGTTACAAATGTTACAATATCACCAGAACAGAATTAGAGAAGATCACGAGCAGAGACGTATGAAAGACACGAAAATGAAAATGCTAGTGGCCCAGTCGGTTTCAGCCGACGGACAGAAAAAGGGTATGACCCAGACAAGTAATTCAGCAGCTCCTGTTAAAGGGACATGCAACTATTGCAAACAACCAGGTCACTACGTAAACGAATGTTCAGTCCTGAAACACAATATATCAACAGGTAAAACTAAAGAAAGACCACGTCAGCCTAGACAAGACCAGGTCCAGCAACAGACTTCACAGAATATACAGCCTATGCATGCTCCACCACATACAGTACAGACCGTAGCGGTATCACAGCCACAGCCCATTGCCGCGACGCAGCAAGTTTCACAACAGATGTACCAGTATGCCCAATCTGATTATCCCGATTATCAGCGATACACATGAAACAGCCTAGAGAGGGAGGTTGGCTTGCCTCTTATTGAGATTCCTGTAGATCAAGAGGGTCCTTATGTACATAGTCAAGTATTAGGAAAAGACAGAAAGTTTCTAATTGACACCACGATCAGTCATGATGAAGTTCCAGGGGCACCCCTCTCAGGCTCACAGAATGTTTCCCTTGGTTTTTCAGGACAACCTATTGTAAATGAAGTATCAAAACCTGTTCCCCTAGCAGTAGGTCCATTATCACGTGTTACAGACCTGTTACTCACGAAGTCATGTCCAGAAAACTTGTTAGGTATCAAGACACTGAAGGCTCTAGGAGCTGTGATATGTTGTTCTCCGGAGGGAGTTAGACTTTTTCTACGTGACTTTAAGGGTCACTATGTACTACGAGAGTTTGATGTCAGATTGAAAAATGTACCGAAACACCTGTGGGCACAAGGCCCAACCGATGTAGGTTGTATGCACATTAAACCATACCGTGTTACACTCAAACCAGGAGTTGTATTACCCCGAATCAGACAATACAAGTTACCACCCGATGCTGTAGTGGCTTTACTGGAAATCATTGAAGAGCTCATTGCCCAAGGAGTGGTCGTAGAAACCGACTCCAATATCTGTAATTCCCCTATCATTCTGATTCTTAAACGTACTGATCCCAATGCACCGCCAGTATATCGGCTGGTGATTGATTTACGAGAACTGAATAAATGCATTGTACCACAGTATCCTGTGGTTCCCGTCATCTCATCCTTATTGACTGCTATTGATTCAGAAGCGATGTTCTTTACTGTAATCGACCTCAAGAACGCCTTCTTCAGTGTACCCATTGATCCAGAGAGCCAATATCTCTTCGGATTCAGTTTAAATGGCCGAAGCTTCAAATTTTCACGCGCACCTCAAGGATTCACAGAAAGCCCCAGCATCTATAGCCAAGCACTGAAAAGACAACTTGACTGTATCCAAATGCCAGTTAACACTGCCTTACTCCAGTACGTCCATGATCTGCTGATTACCGCACGAAGTGAACCCGAATGTGAACAAGCATCACTGACAGTTTTACATTTTCTGGCCGACAAGGGACACAAGGTGTCTCCTTCGAAGCTGCAATTCTGTGTTCAGCAAGTGGTGTACCTTGGGCACTTGCTGTCCAAGTGGGGAAGACAGCTCACACCTGATCGAGTTCAGTTAATTGCACAGTTACCACAACCCAAGACACAAAAGGCCTCACCTCGTACTGCAGACAATGGATTCCTCAGTATGCATTTCTAGTTAAACCACTGATACAGTTGACAACACAGGAGGCAGCAACTTCGACTGCCCTCCCTTGGACTCAGGAACATACACTGGCTTTTGAGGAATTAAAGAAAGCTTTATGCCAAGCACCAGTTTTAGCGACACCATGTTACAGCAAACCTTTTACACTTTTTGTTACAGAACGTGATGGTACAGCGTTGTCTGTCCTCACACAAGATCAAGCAGGTTCACATAAGCCTTGCGCTTATTTTTCAAGTACATTGGATCCAGTAGCCCAGGCTCTGCCTGCGTGCTTAAAATCAGTTGCAGCGATAGCCCTAGCAATCAGACAAAGCGACTCAATAGTATTAGGACACCAATTGACAGTACAAGTTCCACATTCTGTAGAGGTCCTTCTAAACCGAACACAGACTCAACACCTGACTATAGCACGACTGACAGGTTATGAATTGACGCTATTCCAGCCACACATAGAAATCAGACGCTGTACCATTCTAAATCCTGCAACATTGTTACCCTCGGTTATGACAGTTTCAGCCCCGCATGATTGTATAGAGATCATTAATGCAGTAACAAAGCCCCGACGAGACTTAACAGATGTCGCACTGACAAATCCAGACATGACACTTTACGTGGATGGTTCATGTATGAGAACAAGCACAGGAGAATTGGTGGCCGCATAAGCAGTGACCACCGAAACTGAAGTCAAAGAAACACACCGTATTGATACACTGTCCGCTCAAGCAGCAGAGCTTATCGCTCTGACCCGAGCCTGTATACTAGCCAAGAACAGGAATTTTAACATATACACAGATTCCCGTTATGCATTCGGAGTTGTACACGACTTCGGAGTCCTCTGGCAAGAACGAGGTTTCTTGACCTCTCACGGTGCCAAGATCCAACACGATCCCCTCATTCAAGCACTGTTAGAAGCAATACATCTGCCTTCAGGCATATCCATCATGAAGTGTAAAGCACATACTAAAGTTACAGACTCTATTTCCCAGGGTAACGACCTGGCAGACCAAACAGCAAAACATACAGCATTGACTCACACCCAGACAACTGACGTGACAAAGACAATAGTACCGACACATTGTATGACAGTTAGGGATCCCACACTAGATATAATCGATATTCAGACACATGCTACAGATGAAATCAAGAAATGGACTGAACTAGGAGGGATCCAGACAGATCAGGGATGGATGACGAAGGGAAAATCTACATGGTTTCTCCCCGACTCTATGGTTCAAGTCATAATAAATACAGCACATAGTCCAGCACACCTGGGAGAAAAAGCCATGTTAGACAGTTTACAGAATCTCTGGTTCAACAAACATTTACGAGCAGCAGCAAAACAGAAAGTGCGTACTTGCATGATCTGTTGTCAGTTCAATCCAGGTAAAAGCGTCCCTGTAGAGCAAGGTGGATTTCATCCTCCCGACCACCCTTTTGAAGTCCTCCAGATGGATTATATCCAGATGGAACGTTGTTGAGGATTCAAGTACGTCCTCGTAGTTGTTTGTGCACTTTCCCGTTGGACCGAAGCATATCCAGTCCCAGATTACACTGCCCCTACCACTGCCAAGCAGCTGGTTCGAGAATTCTTCCCACGGTACGGCTTGCCTCGTATCGTGTACTCAGATAACGGACAGCCATTCTCATCCGAGCTCATGAAGCAGGTTTCACTCCTGCTAGGATATCAGTGGAAATTCCATTGCGTCCGACATCCCGAGGCAGCTGGCCTTGTAGAGAGGCACAATCAGACACTGAAAACCCGTCTTGCTAAAATATGTAAAGAGAAAGGGGTCGACTGGATAGTCGCCCTGCCAGTTGCACTATTCTATATGAGAATGGTCCCACATTCGAGATCAGGACTATCCCCGTATGAGGTGGTCTTTGGCCGGCCACCAAATATGTGGGGGACGCCCATGCCTAAGAAAATAACCGATGTTGACTGTAATATGCTGACAGATTACCTTGCCTCCTTGATGTCTGCACTCCAATCATGTCGTTCAAAGGTTGCCGCAGCCTTTCCCGACAACACTGATGTGAAGCCACACGATGTCCGTCCCGGAGATACTGTCCTGATACGCAATTTCGACAGGAGGAGTCCGCTGGAGCCCCGTTGGCAGGAGCCGAAGCTCGTCCTTCTGACCACGAGGACTGCAATCAAGGTTGAGGGCCGTAAGGGGTGGATCCATACGAGTCATATTAAAAAATGTAATGAACTGTTGCCAGAGACTGACTCTTCCACCCCCTCAAAGGACTGCCCAGATTCTAATGACTCTAAACTTCCCATGGTAGAGAAAACTCCGCAAGAAGAGTATAAATTAAAGTTGCGGTCTAGCAAGTCAGACAGTTTAATTGTTTAAGTCCTCCCCTAGGTGAATCGGTTAAATAGTTTCTGACATGTATCCCCTAGACCCCAATAGAGAGAGAGATAGAGAGAAACAGATCAAGAAGCAACGATATTGCAAATCTCTCAAAAGTTACTGTATTGTTACCTTATGGATTATGTTTTCCTTAAGTCTCACTATTATTGTCACAAGTGTAATTTTGCATATCTATTTTCCTATTGCTACACGTGCACATTCTTCTTCTAATAACACTGCCGAGCATTCTTTTAGTGAGTTACCCCCTCACGAGTTGTCTTACCGACTTGCGCTGCGCAACAATACATTCATTAGTATGTTACATCACTCTCATCAGACCAGCAACGCTACTAATTGTTGGATATGTGGCCGACTCCCTCCCTACCAGAAATACAGGGGAGTTCTGCCCCTCTTCCCGTACCCGTTCACACACAATGGTTCATGTGGAGCCTGGTTTAGTTTGATTAATTCCTTAGATTCAAATTCCGTAGTTTATCAGGGTAACTGGGTATGGGGAAACCTGAATACAGTCTTGCATAGAATATGTTATCCTGACAAAGAGGGACTTCCCAAAAGGACAGGGACTGATCTAGAAAATGAAGTATATGGATTAGGAAATTTTACACTTAACCTCATGATTCTGAATGTTGAATCCGAAACTGAGCCAGACTTGCCCACTATGTCAGTACTACCAGTCAAAGGTGAATTATGTGTCAGAAAGAATGGTTCCGTACACCTGGGTCATAGTAAATGTACTACTGTAGTCGAATTTAGTGATAAGGGCAAGTCCACATTCAAAGCTACACGTCATTCCTATTTCATTTGTGGTCAGACAGCATACATACGTTTGCCACTAGATTGGGATGGGACCTGTTACATTGGATTCTTACTGCCACCTGTTTTCCTGGCTCCACCTGATTATCATAGAAATTCCCGTCTAGTTCACAGACCCAAAAGAGATCTCCCAATTGTCGACTACACTGAGACAGCATGGGAACAGTACACAGATTTCAATAAAGGTTTCTTTCCCTATTTAGGAGCTATTTTTAATAGTAAGTCTATCCGTCACTTGACCAGAACTCTCGAAGCAGTAGTGAAAGAGACTACTTCCGCCCTAGGTAACTTGACTGAGGAACAGTCTGCTATAAGACTTGTCGTTCTTCAAAATCGTCTTGTTATTGACGTCATACTGGCCGATCGAGGAGGAGCCTGTAAGGTCCTCGGGTCAGCTTGCTGTGTTTTCATTCCAGATAATGCTCCGTCCGTATATAAGGCTATTACCCGTCTCCACAAGATAGCTAGTCAGATACATCAGAATCCAGGCACTTGGACTTGGTCCGGTTGGCTCTGGAATACTATTTCAGCTTGGGGATGGAAAATACTGTCACTCCTTGGAATAATACTACTTATAGTATTCAGTTGCTGTCTATGTTTACAATGTGGGCCAGCGATTTGCGGCTTGTGCGCCACATCCTGCACTCCCCATTCAAGTCAACGTTCTAAATCTCATGTGAAAAAGGATGAGCAGATGATACTAACTACACAAATAAATGGATTAATGAAGATTGATATATCATGAAGGGTCCGTAGGAAACAAGGAGGGAATGAGGAAATATAAATTTTATGGTCAAGAAATGTTCCCTAACGTGTACCCCACCGTCTCCATGTACGAGCTTAAAGTACATGTAACGTCCCTCCTGTGCCAGCTATGAAAACGCAAATACATTTGCATCCAACGTTAACATGTCCTCTTTCGGATCCACCCTGAATGGGTCGGATATTCCGTTCCTAGGTATGCCTTGCCACCGTCTTTGTATGGTGCACTTTCACGTATTTCGGGCTCTGTGCGAGCTAGGCCCTGTTTTCTGTCATCAAGCCTCCTTTCAAAGTCATCTCTGCCTCCTGAAACTGCAACGTGGGATGCCCCCCCGTGAACTCTGTCCTACTTCCTGCGAGGCGAGCGGAGCCTGGCTCGGCCTGCTTGCCTGCCAAAGACAGTATTTTACCTTCACGTTGTCAGTATAGCCAAGCTCAGCTTCTCGAAAACACATTCCAGTCCAGCAGAATAGATAAACAACCCCTCAGCTGCAGAGTAAAGGGCCCGGCCTTTCTGTCTCCATGCAAGTAATTCATAGCTCCGCTCCCGTTACCATGGTAGGCCCATGGCCCCCTCGCTTTACAATCAGACACGTAGGCACATATGCACGCATTCATAGTCAAGTATAGGATAGCCTCTGCCCAAGAGACCTTTCCTTCTTGATAATATGGTTCCCAAACATCAGATATGATATAGGAACGAGTTGATCTGACATGCCAGACTTCTGTCTCTTTCCTCTAGTGTAAATGTCAAGCCCCCTGCACCCTCCAGCTTCACGTCAATCACACGTCATGCAGCTGCGCGCGCATCCAGACCCCAGATTTCTGCTGACATTGCAAGATTCTGCTACGTACCCACCCACTTGTGACACTTTTTTGTGACGTTTCTAGCACACACCTCTGTGCACGCCTAGTTCACGCCTTCTGATTACGTATTGCTAACACGTGTGTGCTCTTATCTTGTTTCTCTCAGCTGTTACGCCTTCTGCATTGATTAACATTATGAGCTTTAAGTATAAAAGTTATGTATTGTCAATAAAGTATGCTCTATCCCTTCCTGAACCCCAGTGGTGTCAGGAACCCGATATCCGGTTCAAGAACCATTCCTTTTTAAGGAATAAAACCCCTAAGAACTCTAACACCACGGACTCTGCGTCTTTCTTTCCGATTGAGTTATTTTATAAGTACTTACCTACATAGAAATTAGGACGGTAATGAAATATTTACCACACTGTTAGGAAAACCTTCATAACTGGTACTCGGAATCTCATCCTTTTCGTGAGTCACTTCCTCTTCCCCAGTTTCAGGATTTTTGTTCCTGCCTTCAGAGTTTTCAGATTTCTCTTCAGCTTTTTCCACTTCAATGACCTTATCTTCACTTGCATTCGCGTCTTTACTAGTGTCTGTCTTTACCGATTCTTGATCTTCAAATTGATCTTCAGAATCTGGTATCTCCACAATTTCCTTTTCACCTTCACCTTCAAACGCAGAACTGGCTTCTGGTACTTCCAGATGTCGACGTTCCTGTCGATCTTCAGTATCTGGAGTCTCTTCTGATTCAGCTTCAGAATCAGAGTCAGTTGTACTTTCACCGTTGTATGGGTATTCAGGTGCAGGCACACGGATGGTGTGGCTTTCATGTACCCACCTCTTAAATCCGGCACACTTGACTGCAGTAGTACTGACCAAGATTACCTGTTGTGGCTTCTGCCACCGAGGTACCAAACAGTTTCTTCTGCGATGTACTTTCACTCGAACCCAGTCTCCAGGGACTAGATCATGAGCTGGATTTTTCTCTTTAGAATTTGACTCAGTTCCCACCTGGTGGAGCACAGAAGTTACCACTTCAGACAGATTTTTGCCGTAGTCCAATATGATATCATCATTTATCATCAGCAATTTATTAACATGTACATAGGCTTGTCTCATTACCCTGCCCATCAAAATCTCTTGTGGACTTAATCCAGTTTTCTTGTCAGGAATACTTCTCATTGTCATTAGGACAAGTGGCAAAGCATCTGGCCACTTAAGTCCTGTTGCCAAACACATCTTTGCAATTCTGTTTTTAATAGTTCCATTTACCTGCTCTACCACCCCTGAAGCCTCAGGTCTATAGGCACAATGCAGCTGCCGAGCTACACAGATCATCTGCATCAATTCATTTTGAAAATGTGAGCCGCGATCTGATTCAATTAGTACTGGGAATCCAAAACGTCGTATTATCTCTCGTAAAAGCAATTTGGCAACAGTTATTCCATCATTCCTCCTTGTGGGGAATGCTTCCACCCATCGGGAGAACAAACAGATTATCACAAGAACATATCTAAGCCTGTTGCACGGGGGCAATTCCACAAAATCCATTTGGGCCCTTGTAAATGGACCACCCTCCCGTCCTATGATTCCCAAACCCACAACGGTTCTTCTGTTTGGAATAAATTGTTGGCATATTAGACACCTTTGGCACAAACTTTCAGCAATCATCCTGAATTTGGGATTATACCACGTTTGTCTGAAAAGACGAATCATGGCATCTCTTCCAATATGGGCTTGATCATGGTACATTCGAGCCATGTCTGAAATCATGCTATCGGGTAATACTGGTCTTTCATCTTTTTAAACCCAAATGTCATCTTCTTCTCTCTGTCTACATCCTGCCTTTAGCCAAATATATTTTTCTTCTGGTTCTGCCTCCTCCTGCATCTGCTTCACTTCCTGCCATGTCTCAACTACAGTGGTTAGCATCAAAGGACTCGGAACATGTTCTTTCAATTTATCTCGATTGATTGAAATTTGATTTTTCGCACAATGCTTTGCAATGGCATCTGCATAATTATTTCCTCTAGAAATATAATCCTCATTCTTTTTGTGTGCTGTACACTTTACTACAGCTATTCTTTCAGGAAGCTGAATCACATCAATCAGTGTCTTCACGAATTCAGCATTCCGAATGGGTGTTCCCCCAGAAGTTAAATAACCTCTTTGAGACCAGAGTTGTCCATAATCATGAACAACTCCATAACCATATTGACTATCAGTCACTATGGTTACTTTCACCTCTTTTCCCAGTTCGCATGCTCGTATCAAAGAAATCAACTCCGCTACTTGAGCAGAATGAATTCCTTTCAAACAAGATGCTTCCAACACTTCTGCTACTGTACAAATGGCATAAGCAGCACTCAAAATGCAACTCTCAGTTCTCAGACACGATCCATCAACAAACATCACATAATCTGATTCAGGTAATGGTTCATCCTTAATGTCTGGTCTGGGTTTTGTGCAATACTCAGGAACATCCAGACATTTATGATCAAGTTCACCTTTCACCTCTGCTTCAATAGTGTCAGGTAATAGTGTAGAAGGATTAACATTCACACGGCAATTGTCACATTTTCAGCTCCCAAAATTACTTTTTCATAACGAGTCATTCTGCTGTTGGTCATATATTGTGTTTTTGCTCTTGTGAGGAGAATCTCCACTGAATGAGGTACATACAGCCTCACAGGAAATACCATCACAATTCCTTCACTTTGCTCCAGACTTACACTGGTTGCTGCTAGTGCTTTCAGACATCCTGGCAAAGCCTTTGCAACAGGGTCCAAACCATCTGAGAAATACGCAATTGGTTTTCTCATTTTTCCATGTCTCTGAATTAATACTGACAATGCACATCCTTCTCGCTCACTGCAGTACAACTCAAACTCTTTTTCATAATCAGGCATTCCCAATGCTGGTGCTTCACACAATCTTGTTTTCAGCTATTCAAATGCTTCCATTTCAGTTTTAGTCAAAACTATTGGGTCTCTGATGTCTGCTTTTGTCAATCTCTGTAATGGTTTTGCAATCAATGAAAATCCACTAATCCACTGTCTACAATAACCTACCATTCCCAGGAACATCCTCATGTGTCTTTGAGTTTTAGGTGGTTGCATTCCTTGTATCATTCGGATTCTTTCTATTGTGACTTGTCTGATTCCTTTTGCAATCTTATGGCCTAAATATTGTACTTCTTTCTGACATAACTGCAATTTGGATGGAGACACTTTATGTCCCTCTTCTGCCAAATGATTCAACAGTGCTACTGTGACAGTTACTCATGCATCTTTTGTTTTTGATGCAATCAAAAGATCATCTATGTATTGTACTAAAACAGACTCTCAAGGCATGTTCAAACTCTCTAATGATTTCTTTAGCAACTGGTTAAAAATCGATGGTCTCTCAGTGTACCCTTGTGGAATTCTACACCATGCTAGAATACGATTCTGGAATCGGAACGCAAAAATTGGCAGACTTTCTGAGTGTAATGGGACAGTAAAGAACGCATTGCACAGGTCAATTACTGTGTACCATTCTGCATCATGAGGAACTTGATACAAAATCACTGCTGGATTCGGAACAAATCGGGCAACATGGGACAACAATTTTATTAACCTTTCTAAGGTCCTGAACAATTCTAAATGTTCCGTTTGGCTTTTTCAATCCCATGATCGGTGAATTACAAGGGCTGCTTTCTATTTCTCTAAGAATTTCTTGCTCAATCATTTTGTCAATCACTGGAGTGATTCCCTCAGATATTTCTGCAGTCATTTTATACTGGGGTATATTTGGGTAACTTGCACCTTCTTTCACTGTAACTTTTACAGGATCAACACCTTTCATCAATCCTATATCTTTTCCAGTAAAATCCCATACTTCCTCTTTCACTACTTCTTTCAATTCTACAGGATTCTTTTCTCAATCAATTGCTCTGCTCTGCCTCAATCATGAGCATCGTCATTTTGTACAGACTGTCTTCATCTGGGGTTTGCAATTCTATGCCATTTGGTGAACAATATATGGCATAATTCTTTTTACACAGTATATCCCTACCTAACAAATTAACAGGACTACTGTCACACACCACAAATCGATGCATATCTTTGTAACTTCCAATTTCTACTTCAACTTGTTCTGTAAAAGGGGTTTGTATCTGTCTATTTGCTACACCTCCAACTTGGATGCTCTCTCCCGAGAGAGGAAGATTTTGAATTTCCACTGATCTAACAGTAGAACGGGTAGCACCAGTGTCCACTAGGAAAGTTATTTCCACATCATTCACCTTCCCGTTTACAAATGGACCAGACTGATCTATCTCAAGAGTGGCTCCAAGCACACACTCTTCTCCCTCTCTCAGGCACCGTCATAAACTTTTATCCAACTCACTGCCACCTTCTTCTTGTAAACAATACTGAGGACACAAATTCACTCTTTGCAGTCTTTTTACCTGCTCACCTCTGCTGAATCCTGTCTCTGCACTGTATCTCTGCTGGTTTACACTGTTTGGCAGTGGCGGTTGTGGCACCTGACTTTGCTGATTTGCTATCTGCTGTTGTTGCTGTTGTGGATTTACCTCAAACTGCACCTGCGAATTCAATGAATTATTTTCTGCATTAACTCTTGGTGGACATTTACACTCTTTCTTCCAGCGCCCTAACTTGCCGCAATTAAAACAAGAATGCTTCTTCTTCAGTTCATCTATGTTTCCCACTAACTTTGGTTTACCTTTAAAATTTCCTTGATTCCCTGGATTCTTACTTTCCATTCGCACCACTTGCTGTTCCGCTACCTTTACTTGTGCCCACATGGCTTTCTCTTTCAGCTTTTTCTGTTTTGTATCAATTTCTTCACTGCAATATTTCGCTTTTCTCAAAACATCATTCACAGTACCTGACTGCCAACCTATCATGTTGTGTCAAATCATGTCTCCAATCTCTGGTCTTAATCCATACACAAATCTGTATATAAAGTGGCTCATATCTTTCTCATTTAGTTCTTCATAACCACTATACTGTTTGAAAACTAACAACAATCTTTCATAAAATGAATGTACAGATTATTTTGGCTCCTGCGTGGTCCTGTCTATTTTTAACCAATCAGTTTCTTTTGGAGGTATCTTATTTTTCAACCATACTATTACTTGTTCATATTTCCGCATTACGTCTGGTGACAGAGCTCCTTTGACTTTGTCTCTGGCAAATTCTTCCCTTGGCCAATCTATAGCTATTTTACATTCTGTCCATAAATCTGCTGGCACTACTATGTCAAACAATCCATCTAAATCAATCCATAGAACTTTTGACACTTTCACAAATCTGTATACTTGTCGATACCATTCTACCGGTTTCTCTCTCAATCTTGGGAAATCATTAGTAAATGACAATATATCCTGTCTGCTCCAAGGAACATGTACATATCCTCCTCCAGGTATCTCTCTCATAGGAAACTCAGTTGTTACTGCCTCCTTTTCCCTAACCAGAAAAGCTAATGTGGATTTGTCACTATTTTCTTCCTTCTTCTTTGCCCACTTAAGTCTCCATTTATTTACATCTCCCCATCTTCGCAACAGCACAATTAGCTCTTTTATTTGCAACAACCTTCCTGCAGTATTCATATTCTCAATATCTCTTTCTGCAAAATCCACTCTGTATGATTTCTGCAATGATTTGAATTTTGAGAATTCCACTCCCAATTCACTTGCTAATTCCTCCAATTGATCATACACTGTTTTAGCTTTCCATGTGATGCTTTTACACATAAACATAAGTTCATCATCCTGATACGTTTTTAGTCTATCTGTACCAATTGTTCCAATAATTAATTCTTCCATATCCACTTTTAGTTTTGCTACATACAATACTTTTGGTTCATTTTCTTTTAGTTTCAAAGTTTTAATCCAGTCTCTCAACTCCCTATCTGACGGTCTTACAGGAGTTTGTATTAAATCTATTTTATCTAGACTTTTCTCTGGTATTGCAGAGTCAGATTCTGCACCAATTGGGTATTTGTACAATGAACTTTGGTTAAAGGTCAATTCAGGTAGATTTATATTAACAGTTCACTTTATTTCTGACAAATCAGGATAAATATTCTCTCTTACTTTTTGCCAACCTTGTTGTAACGGTATTGTGAAGCTCGGTTCTTTTATTCTCTGATTTTCAAATACTGGTATTACCGGCCCTATCGTTACAGGGACAGTCACTGCTTCCATGTTTTTAGTAAGGTTCTGAATTAGTTCATGTGCAGAACGTTCATAATCAGAAATATTTGGTTGCACATCACTTCGATTTTCACTACTTTGCACACTTCTGTGTGAATCATTCCTTGGTACAGGAGTACCCGTAATTCTACCTTCCACAAAAGGTGTATTTGGAATATATCTAACCTCTACTCTGTCTGGCACATCTTTTAAACTTGAATATGGTCTTGGGGTTTCATTATTTCTTTCATCTATTACCGGAGCATTTGGAGTAGTCCATAAAGAACTTGGCTGATATGGTGGCGGTCTCCTATTTAATATTTCTTCTAATACAACATCTTCTGATTCACTATCACCATAACTTTGGTTCGCTGTTTCTATATTCTTTTTCTTTTCTGTACATTTCCGACCCTCATATTCATCCACTAACCTAACTGGATACATACCATCAAACATATTACTGTCTCTCCATCTACGCATTCTGCTTTCATGGGTTTCACCCCATAAATTTCGACCTCTACCTCTCGGTCTGATATGTCTACATAGCCTTTCACTCTCTTGCTCATGCATCTCATCTTCCCATTCAACTTAAGCCTCAAATTGTGTCGGTCTAGGTCTCGGCTCAAGCTTCATCATTTTGTCTCTCAAATTTCTCAAAACTGCTGAATCAAGCGATCCTTCCTCCGGAAAAGCTAACACACCATCATCCTGAGTATACCTTGCCCCCTTCTCTAACCAAACACATGCATTATAACCATATTTTGACAACATGTAAGAAGCGGGCGTTTTCGGTGGAGGAAGTAATTTTCCCTCTCTAGTCACAATTTCTTTGTCTTTTGAAAAGACCGCTCTACTAAAGAAGCCATCAGCCAACCCCACCGACCTCAAGAACTACCGCCCCATCTCGCTGCTCCTGTTTCCTGCAAAAGTCATCGAGAAGACCGTCAACAAGCAGCTGGCCGCCTTCCTCGAGACGAACGGATCCCTCGACCTGTCGCAGTCTGGCTTCGGGGCCAACCACAGCACCAAGACCGTCCTGATCGCAGCCACCGATGACATCCGAGCCCTGCTGGACAACGGAGAAACAGCGGCCCTCATCCTCCTAGACCTCGCCGCGGCCTTCGACACCGTCTGCCACCGTACCCTAGTGCGGCGCCTCAGCAACGTTGGAATCCAGGAGAAGGCACTGGAATGGATCATCTCGTTCCTCACCGGAAGGACACAGAGAGTCCGCCTCCCCCTATTCAGATCAGAAGCCACCAAAGTCATCTGCGGCGTTCCTCAAGGCTCCTCGCTCAGCTCAACCCTCTTCAACGTCTACATGAGCCCCCTCGCAGTCATCGCACGCCAACACAACCTCAACATCATCTCCTACGCCGACGATACCCAGCTGATCCTCTCCCTCACCAACGACCCCGCCACCGCCAGAGCCAACCTACACGAAGGGATGACAGACGTTAGCAAGTGGATGACGAACAGCCGCCTGAAACTGAACTCGGACAAGACGGAAGTCCTCATCCTGGGATCTTCACCCTCCGCCTGGGACAACTCCTGGTGGCCCCCCACCCTGGGCAGCGCACCCAAACCGACAGACCACGCACGCAACCTGGGCTTCATCCTGGACTCCTCCCTCTCCATGACCAGACAAGTCAACTCCGTCTCCTCGTCGTGCTTCAACATCCTGCGCATGCTACGTAAGATCTTCCGGTGGATCCCCACCGAGACCAGGAAGACGGTCACCCAGGCCCTTGTCACCAGCCGTCTGGACTACGGCAACTCCCTCTATGCCGGAACCACCGCCAAACTCCAGAAGAGACTCCAGCGGATTCAGAACGCCTCAGCACGACTCATCCTGGACATCCCCCGTTGCAGCCACATCTCCGGACAACTGAGAGATCTGCACTGGCTCCCGGTCAACAAGAGAATCACCTTCCGTCTCCTCACCCACGCACACAAAGCCCTACACAACCAAGGCCCAGGATACCTCAACAGCCGCCTCAACTTCTACGCTCCCACTCGCCAGCTTCGATCGACCGGCCACGCCCTCGCCGCCGTCCCCCGCATCCGAAGAGCCACCACAGGAGGAAGGTCCTTCTCCTACCTGGCCGCCAAGACCTGGAACTCCCTCCAGACCCACCTCCGCCTGACCCAGGACCACCTTGCCTTCAGGAAGCAGCTCAAGACCTGGCTGTTCGAGTAGTAGCGGACCCCCCTCCCCTAGAGCCTTGAGACCCTCCGGGTGAGTAGTGCGCTATATAAATGCTTTGATTGATTGATTGATTGATTGAAAATACATTCTTTAATTTCTTAAACCATGAAGGTTTCTTCTCTTCTTCGTAATAATAAGACATTTCTCCGATAATTCTCTGTCTTACAAAAGATCCCGCACTTCCCTGTTTAATGTTCTGTACACCAACCTATCACAGCGCGGTTTACACTAACGCACCAATTAGAACAAGATACGTCTTTTTAGTGCTTAACCAATCACTTTGCTGCTTTTTCGTGATGAACCTATCAGCTCCTACTCTGTCTTGGTCACGTGGACCAATCCCAGTGCGACACTTCCACATCACCAGCGCTACAGCTTCTGCAGTGCCGACTGACCCCCTCCTTTACAGGGTTTTTCAAGAAGCCGTATTTACAAGATATTTTACAAAATCAGTTAGTAACTTACAGAAAACGATACCATTTGCCTGTTTCGCTAATAAAGTGATAGAATTTTCCAGTCACACTAGTATTCTGTAACCGGAGTAGACAACGCTTATCTCCTCAGAATTTTAGACTCGTCGATAAAGCAACACTACTGGCCTTACCCTTCTATCAGGCAATAATCAACTCATTTCTCCAGGAAAGCACATACAGAGATCTTTTTCACCTCCTTAGAGACAATCCCAGAGTTTCACTTGAACGCATATTGCAATTTAATTTACACGCGTCCATACAGAAATCCCTTCTCAAATATACATAAACTCTGTATCACTAGTAGGCAGCGCTTACCTGTAGCTCACCACAGAATTCCTCTATTGTTAGTAAAGTAGACGCCACTCCTTTACCCTTCTATCAAGCTCGGGTTGAGTCCTACTACTCTCCTCATCGATAAGTTTTAGTCAGGATACGCAATGATACTTGAAAGCCGAGATTTCATAGACTGTCCTCACTATACTTTTATCCTTTCACACCTACTGTCCCTAAACAGTGATATGCGACAATACCACCGCAGCATACAACAATACTACTTCTTTGAAAGAGACCAATGCACTGTGCGACTTTACTTACCACACTTCTTCTGCCTGCAGACAGAGGCACTAGCTTCACACAACACTTGGAAGCTTTTCTGAACTACATATAACGTAATACGAACTCTACAGATGTTAGTTCATAAATCTGTACATTTTAAACTCTATATAGTGCTTTATACATAATCCTAGCTAATTTCCTTAGCAACCACTACTCTGCTACCAAGTTATAACTGCTATAGCGGGACTCCAAAATATATTCTAAATCACCACGGCCATTTCCCCGAATTCTCAAAAACACACATACATTCAACAGTGGGGCCCATTACACTGCACCCTTACTCTGTTCATTTAATTCATCTTCACAGTTTTGGCCAACGAACCAGGAGTCCTACTGTAACATTGGCGGAGAGTCTAAACCTATTTAACTATTTTTATTTCACCTGCAATGTAGAGCAATTTACCATGGTTTCATTTTAAACACAATTTTATTCAGACTCACAACCATAATGGCAATGGATCTGCTAGAACGAAAATTAGGCGTAGGAAAAATTAAAGACCAGCTTTTACTTCTCTATTTATCTAATTTTTATTCAAAGCAAACTTTTAGTATGTTCGACATTTAGGCATTTATTTATTTCTTTATTCAATGAGAATCTTTAACTTTATTTTCAGAATGATCATTCATTTTAAAGCTCAGAAATAGCCATTTATTTAAAAGTTCAGTAAGAAGGTTAGCAAAGAACAGATAGTTCCAAATTCCTTCTCTCCTAACATCTCTCGCTAACACCCTCATCTTATCCTAACAGACCTGCAAAGAAAAAATAAACAGTCATTAAGCACAGCAGCATCTCCAGAGGAAATCGAAAGAGCAACCCCTTCTAAGCAAAATCAGGGGGTTTTATACACTATTTCCTAACTTAATCTATCTAAAAAGTAACTAACATCACCACTTCGAGTTCTGATAGGACAAATTTGGGGTAGATGAGCACTTCCTCATCATTACAGTATGTTTTTCACGATGAATCAGCAGAAAAATAAAGGGTCTTTGTTTAAGACAGTTTGTGGCCTAGGCGCTTCCTTCACTTGAAACATAGGGAAAAGTTCTCAGGCTCTGAGCATTACATCGTCCATGCTTGGCACCCATCCTAGGTTCCGGGGCAAGGCGTCCTTGAACCTCCCATCCAAGCACAGTCAGCTCACTCGCGCTTGCAGGCTTGTGATGCACATGCGCAGACCAATACTCGCTCGCAGTGAATCAGAGTGGCCATTTTCTGTATAGGCATCACGAGCCACATTTTGGAACTGTCATAGAAACAAACACAAATTCATGTTAATTAGAGCAACCAGTTGGTTTATTGACACCTACGCTATACCATGCCCCAAGATGTTTATCTTAGACCTTTTGAAAATAGTCCTGACGGAGAATATATTCGAATTTGGTGACACTATTTTTCGCCAAGTAAAGGGAGTCAGCATGGGGGCCTCTGTGGCACCGTCCATCGCTAATATCTACATGGCTGCCTTTGAAGCTAAATTCATTTACAATGAAATGGCCCCATTTTTTGAGTCGATATCCCACTGGTCCAGATACATTGATGACATCTTTTTTATCTGGACCAGTGGGATGGATGCTCTTGAAGACTTCTTGAAATGGATAAATCTAACAGATACCAATCTTAAATTTACGGCGCATTTTGATGTCAATAGTGTAGAGTTTTTGGATCTGCTAATTGAACATCAGGACAACAAACTTATTGTTGACCTTTATGTGAAACCCTCGGCACGTAACACCCTACTCCATTTTAATAGCTTTCATCCGAGGAGTCAGCGCCAAAGTATACCTTTTTCTCAGTTCTTGAGAGTTAGAAGGAATTGCTCCAACCTGGCAGATTTTGATCGACAGGCAGCTATAATGAGGCAAAAATTTCTGAACCGTGGCTATCCACACAGATTGGTAAGAGACTCTTACAAAAGAGCAAGATTTTACGATCGTGATCATCTTTTGAGAGCAAAAATACCTAAAGAGAATAACCAACTAGTCTGTATTACCAAGCACTCCACACTGGATAACAGTGTAAAACAGATCATAAATGCCAGTTGGCATATATTGAATTCCAATCCTACATCTAAAGATAAACTTCCAAAGCCCTTATATGCTCATAAAAGAAATAAAAATTTAAAGGATTTGATAGTGCACTCCCGGTTCACCACTAAAAATGTGCAATCTGAATTTGTACAAAGATCATTGGCCAGTAATTTTCCGGTTAAAGGTACTGTTAAATGTTCTACCTGTAAATCATGCAGTACAATTCTAGGTGGTGAGAGTTTTGAACACAACGGGTGTCGCATGGATGCGCTTGACATGTGGAACTGCAAAACTTCAAATTGCATCTATTTTATCCTATGCCCATGTAATTTAGGCTATGTGGGTGAAACTTCGAGATCTGTACAAACCAGACTTACTGAGCATCGCTCAGCGATACGCACTAAAAAAATCGCAGCTCCTCTCGTTAAACATTTTCTTGAGTATCAGCATGCCCCTGAGGACTTCAGATGGCGCATTATTGAAAAGATTAGGCTTCCAGACAGTAAAGGCGGATGCAAGGTCCGCAAGAGAAGAGAGGTCTTTTGGATTTTTAGTTTGGGCACCTTCAAAAATGGGCTCAACATTGATATTCCGTGGGAAAATGCGATCTTTTGACATCTGTCTGTCCATTTTGAATTTTGGCCCCTTGCCTGAACTTTGAATCTAGATTCTTAATAAATTGTGTGCCTTTTTCGAGTGGGCACCTCTATAATAGGGTTCAGCAGTGATAATCTGTGGAACATAGCAATCTGCTGACATCTGCCTGTTCCCCTTGAAAAAATTCTCTTCGGGTCTCTCAGCTGGCCTTAGAATTTTGAACTCTATTATTCCATGTACCGCGGTTCTTTCATCGGTCCATATCTTTAATCCATTTTTTTTATTTAGATAATTCTGCGTTATTCTGTTTATTTGCATTCCATAATTGTGACTTATGTGTAGTTTACATTATAAATTGAGCGTCTATAAAACGATTGATAGACGAGTTGTAACTATGAACACTACGTTGGATTACTGTATAGTGTCTCCAATAGAAGTGTTATGGACGCGCTAGTCCATCCTTTATGTTGATAGCGGTCTCCTCTGGGACTCCCTCCATTAGTCCATCATCTATACTTACTGATTAAATATACGAGAAGTCCGTTACCGTTACCAGGGTGGCCTCGTCTTCACCTGGTAGTCCGCTGTTTACCTCGCACTAAGCCACAGGTGTGCCCGTTTAAATTATTCGCCTACGTCGTATTTATACACCCGCTTCAGCAGGTAAGTTTGACCATTTTCCTGCTACACGGACTGCACGACGGACGCAGACGTTATTCCGCCGTGTCCTCTAGGGCTTTATCAGACTTTTATTTGCAATTTATGGAGGTAAGCGCTTGTCCCCGTAAACTCGGTCGACGAGTTTCCTAATTCGTGTGCGTGACCCTGGTCATATACTTTCTAATTCATTTCCCCTCTTTTTATTCTTTCTTCTTCTTAGTTGCCGATCGAATGACGGCTTGGTCATAAAAGATATCCGGTCTTTTCTTAAATTCCGCACTTTCCTGATCGGACTTTGAAAGGTAAACACCGCCGATAAATGTAGTTTTGTGATAAGTGCAGGTCTGTCATAGTTTCCCTCATTGAGAGCATTTAATAATCTCAATTTTTTTCTTTGAATCCATATAGGCATTAGTTTTCCAATTACCGTTCACCAGTCGATTTAATTGATTATGGAACAGAAGTTTTCCCTGTAATTTCGGGTCATTTCTTTCCTACAAGATCACTTTATTTTAAGGTAGCTACAATATCCATCTGTATGTATTAAATATCGCAACAATATATTGCGATATGGACTTTAATATTTTACATATGTTTTCCTTTCTTTGTCTCATTGGTGCCTAGATTTTAATTGTTCTACACCATTCTACTGTGCGGACTCACTAGCAACATAGTGTCCAAGTAGGCCTTCTATGAACTTATTGAAAGGTGCGTAAAGGAGTTAGTTCACTATTTTAAGGGTTTATATGTATATTAGGCCCTGTGTTTGATTTTATCGAGTCATGTATCGAGCATGTATCACATGTTTGTCTATCTCAGGTCAAAACCAAGTGTTATTGAAGTCCTTCTTAAAGTAACTCGATGATTGACGATGACTATTAGATACAATGTACCGCTATATGTCCCCCTCTTTTATAGTTGGTTAAATTGAGTCCACATGTCAATGACATCTCATGTGAGATCGACCATAAAACCTTCTATAAAAATGTTGTGTGCTCGCTGGACCCAGAAGCTATATGTTCTTTGAACAATCGATATAACTTACTCTTCTAGGTAGATTTATTACCTGATGAACCAGATATCTGCTGATCATCCAATATATTTGAATGTCTCCATAACATATACAGTCCATGAGACTCCATATAACAGTGAGTAACATACACCATTCGAAACTTTGAAGAACCTCTGTTAGTTTGAATGCCCAAATTTGATGGGATATATTCGGATAATGACGGCCAAGATCTTTGTATAAACATGTAGATATTGGAATTAACTGTTTATGCTTAGATATATGTTCATGCCTAGTATACAGCCGTACTTCTCTTAAATGAATATACGATTGTAAATTGCTGGAGCTATATGTATATATGAATTTTTGGAAATTAGTTGATGAACGAGTACGGCATAATTCTTTTCTATAACCACATTGGATGGTTTTGGCAACATGATATTTTATTCTCTTTTGACAGTGATCACCTAGGTGTTTATATGTTTGTTTTTATAAATGTATTTTAGGTTGTTATGCATTGTTAATGATGAAATGGAATACATATTACATGGTCGTGATAACATTTTTTAATGTATATTTTAGATACCAACACGTTTTGGTGGCTCCTGAAGAAGGCGTTCTCACGCCGCAACGCGCGTCGAAATACACTCGCCACAGTGTGATTTTTATTCATTAAATGAGTCTTATTTTTGAATGTATTGTTAGTTATGAAATGTATGCTTTTTATTGTTAGGTTCAGTTTGTACCTTTTGTATGTTTATGAAAATGTTATATATGTATATTATTTTTAACTATTTGCAATAAAATCTTGACCAATTTTAATATAAAATAACTTTTTTGTGCACCTTGAGTTTTTACTGTCAATTGTTGTTACTTGTTTGCCACTATTACTGATTGCCTAGGGTGTTTATTCACATATAAATTATGGCAAAAAAACTCTTCTGTTTACCTCCCACCATTCTAATGTTTCCCTATTAGTTGTTACCTAGCAAATAAGCCACATATATGCATTTATACTTACATATCCAATGACTTTTTGGCACAAAGCGTGTACAATAAGCTCATTTAAATTGTGTTTGTTTATAATTAAGCTGTGCATTAGTTCACATCACAATAACAACACATATTAGCTAATTTTATTGCATCATGCAAGCAAGATTAGTACTCCCATATGTTCATGTAAGCATATTACTCTAAGGTTGGTTATTCCAGCACATCACACCATTAGTGAATGTTAACATTATGGAACATTGATTTCGAGAGGGGTGTACAAAATTTTGCTTTTACCACCTCGCTCCTTCAGGAACAATCCCTGTGGGACACCGCATATCAGTTTCTTGGTCTCTGATATGTAGGTTGACAGTCTGACCCTCTAGTTTTGTTTCAGTGAGGAAGAAACAGATCCATTTGAGAGAATATCCTTGTATGCAAATATCATGGAGTCTTTTTATGAGGGCTGTGCTGAAGGCCGCAGAGCAGTTGAGCAGGATGAGGGCTGCTGTTTCTCCTCAGTCCAGAATGTTTCAAAAGTCATTGGTGGCCACAAGGAATGGCCCAAAGTAGTAAAGTTACTCAAAAGCGTAAGAGTAAATTTAGTTGTAGTAAATCTGCATGTGTTGATTTACCTTTGTGAATAGGATCTTGTGAGTGTCTCATTCATATGTGTGTAAAGGAAGGGGGTGGGTCACGGGAACTCATGAACTAATCTCCAGATATCTGGCAGGGATGATTGTACAACCAAAAATGGCCCCTTCTATCAGTATAATGTAAAGGAGGGGTTCAAGGACACGTTCCTGTTTTATCTGCTCTGCATGACTCGCAGTTGCCCCTCCATGGCTGCAGACCAGCATAATTCTACCAGACATGACCCAAAATTCTTCTTGCTGAAAGGGTAGTAGCTATTCTATTGGCATAAAATATACCACATAAACACCACACAGCAGTAAGAATGTGATGAAAGGTGCCATTTAAAGAAAAACAGCAGAATTTTGCCAGCAGGGTCAGTGGGCACCTTGGCTAGGGGTGCAGGGAAAAGCAAATAAAGCTTGGCGCAAACACCAGTCTTCCCATATATCTTGCAGAACCCTGAAGTGAGCACCCCATCTAACTTAGGGCCCGATTTAGAATTTGGCCGATGGGTTACTCAGTCACAAACGTTTAATATAGCTCATCTGCCATGTTACAAGTGCATTATATTCTTTGACACTTGTAATATGGCAGATGGGCTATCCGTCACTTTGTGAAGGAGTAATCTATCTGCAAATCTCTAAATCAGTCCCTTAAGTCTAGAACTCCACTAAATGGAGAAACTGAAAATATAAGGGATCAGGCAAGGCTTTAATTGGGATGAAAAAATGGTGGGGGTCTCTGAAAGGGGTGTAGCCATCTAATTATAGGTATGGCTTAAAAACATGTAAGCTAAAAATCTGTGCTTAGCATTGTGTGCCACCCGATTGGCATTTTGTTGCTTCTGTCATTGCATCCAGGTATATCATATAACAAGTAACATTACACCTACAAAAAGCCAGAACTATTGGCTTTGTCAATTGGTGTTAGCAGCATAAGACAAATAAGCAACAACTATGGCTTCGTTCATTGGCAGTTACCGGTTATAAAATATGGTAGGGCGCGATGGCGCCTAACTCACCATAAATGCCGCTCTTCTCCCCGCGATGCCTCTTTTCTCCTGTGTCCACAAGCAGGAATGGAAGGACTTCCTGCTCACTGCAACGCACATCCAACCAATCCCTGAGCTGCTCTCATCAACATGAGAGCAGCTCCAGAATTGTTGGGAGCAGGCTAACCCAGCACTCATTTTGCAGCTGGGGGCCTGGGCCAGCACTCCTCTGCTGTTTCACAGCTCAGGGATTGCTGTGTCCACTGTGCGCCTGTCGGGTTGGGCGTAGGTAGCCAGCCGGTCAACCCATATGCACACTGAAAAGGGCAGCAGTAATCCTGTAATAGCAGGATTCAGCCCCACCCTGCGCCTCACGCTCACACTGTATTCAGCTCGAGCTGGGGGCAAAATAAAATAGCATTATTATGGTATTTTATTTATCTGTGTTTGCCTGCTGCGCTCGCAGCAGGCAGGTCCACACTCCTCCGCTCTTGTGTAGGAGTCGCTGCTGTCTTCGCTGTATATAATACTGAAAATGGTGCTGTTCTGAATTGATGAGACTGGAAAGTACTAGAACGCGTAACTTTGAAGTTACATCAAAGGCAGTGAAGGGTGGTACTGCTGCAGAGTTAAGATATCTTTTATACTCTGATGGTGAGGGCGCAAATGTAGAGCCTGATAGGGACCTGTCTCAGCATCTGCTTTTTAGAACTGCCGGTGCTGGGCACTGGCAGGACCCGGCCCACTTAAAGCCCTGGGATCAAGGTTTGTGTCCACTGAGTAGAAAACAGAAAGGAAGTTCATAACTTGGCGCAGGATCGCAAAATTCACAAAGTAATGCGGGAATTACCACCCAACTCTATCTCTTGATTTGTATTTTCATTATAGTTCGAATTGTCCTGTACATCCGTGCTCGTAATACGACTAAAGTCAGACACGTGGACAGCAACACTGGCTTCTTCTTCTGGCCGTAAAAATGAAAGATATTTTCGGGCACTTAACTTCTAAAGATGCTGTATTTTTAATGACAGCTATTTTATTGTCAGAAAGAGTAGGGGTGAGCTGTGCATCAACAGCTCGACATCTCCTAGAAGACAGGTCGTGCCTTATCGCACTCAGGCTCCAGACAGTGGGAGAAGAGGTCTGTCTAAGGTGAACTCATTTAACATGTGTATTACACTGAAGCCGCTGTCATTGGCATTCATGAGGCGTCGGCTGAAATACAACCCGTGGGGGCGGCGGCTGAGAGGTCTCTCTGCTCAGAGCGCGAGCCATTTGAAAAGAGCACCGCTCTGATCACTCGTAATTGCCATAGCTGTTAAAAGGGGCCTATCAGATTGCGTGTTTCTCTGAATGAGGTCCTGTGTCTCACTTTCATTCTTTCTCTTTTTCCCTTTCTACTTTACTTCTTTCTATTCTATTTTCTACATTAATTTATTTTAATTTCATTTATTTATATTAATTTAATTCATGACTTCTTTTCATTGTTCTCTTCCCTTCAGTTTCCTGTTTTCATTTGCACCCTTAATTTTTCATTCTTTTGTTCCCTCTCTTTCTTTTTCCTTGATTTTTTTTAGATTGTTATGCATTTTCGATTTTTGTTTACCTTGCTGGTTATTCTATTTATTAATAACCTTTTAAAATATAACCGCTTGATATTTTTATGTTTATTTGTTTAGTACCTCATCTCTTCATTTTGAATCATTTGTTTTTCTTTAAACATTGTCTCATGATCCAGACCACTCTGTCTTGCTGTCAATGTCTTCCGGTCCACTGTTCTTGTTTCCTTGTCCTATTTGTAACGGTGGCTCGCTGAGACGTACTGCACTGGGAAGAAGAGAGGTCAAGCCAGAGTGGCCTGAGGTTCAGTCAGGGCACAAGGGATACTAACTCAATTTCCTGCCCCATAATGTCTGTGCCGAGGCACAGCACTAGTGATCAAAAGCTACAAGTTCAGGGAAACAAATGAGGAGGACATACTCTGTAGGTGATGCCTACCTGCCTACTCTGGAGTGCATTGCCAAGACCTGCTAGCCTTGCACAGAATTCCTGACAAAAAAATCTGTTTTGATACTGAATTTGCCCTTCTAGGGAATTCTACGGGTAAATCTACCTATGTAGTGCCCATTTCAAAGAGTCATATATTTCCTAGGTTTGGCTGTTAATAAAGCTATTGGGTGAATCAAGAAATCACACGTTCCTGGGGTTTCCTTCCTGAAATTTTCAGCTGGTGAAATTTCTTGATGGGAGGCAGCCAAATGTATGGAATAACAACTGGAACACGTGTGGTTATTTCCATGGTCCTTCCACATTTCTGAGGGTAATTTCAGGGTCAGAGCCAGAGCACCACGGCATCCCTCTATCAAGAAATGACGCCCACCCTAGGTATCAGTAATTTTTGGAAGCAGGAATACTACACCAGTGTTCCTGACCATCTTGGGCTGGGGCCTTGTAAGGAATTCCCGCTAATGATAGGCAAAGACTTGGATGCGATAAAATTGCATCGAGACCAGAGGTTGGGGTGGCTATGGATAAGGCTGTCAAAAGGGCTATAGGTAATTTAGAATCCCTATTAACAGGGAAAGGTCAATTACAGGAGCTTGAGATGATTCACAAGAATCTGTTTTACTTCCTGGGGTGTGTTTTGTTCAAAGATGCCCTCGCCCTAATTCATAAGTGATCCCTTCTGCTACCTAGTTCACAAAGGAATGCAGGGTATGCAAGCAAAATTTATCTATAGCCTTAAAGGCAGGGGGACAGGTACATATCAGGTTACAGAGAAAATTATACAAACTGACTCAGATCAATACCCGGGCAACATGGGAAGCCAGAAGTGGGAGGAGCTCTATGAGGTTGAGGACCCCTAACAAATTATATCTATTCTGAAACAATGTATAAGCTCTTCTCAGACGTGTTTGATCTTCCCTAGGCTGCAACTTCAGAGAGCTGTGCTCCAAAAGACCTGGGGTTAAAAGTGTATTCTAAGTCACTAAGCATAGACAAAGAAACATTGGGGGATATTCTCAAGAACGTGTGAGAATTATTGTAAAATAAGCTTAACGCAACTCTTCACATCACAGTCTATTGCGGTAAAATAAAGCTGTGTTAACGTTGTATTCTCAACATGGCAGTACCATGCGATAGTCTCATGATCACGCATAAAATATCCGCGATAAAGTCACCGGGACGGCGATAAAAATGTAAACCCCAACGCGAAAAAAGTTGCGATGGGCCCAACCGCAATAAAAAAATCTGCTATAAGCTGTGCCAGGCACACACGTCAGGCGGGAAAAATCACTATAAAAGTAGAAAAAACATACAAACAAAAGCCAACCAACAGCAAAGCACAATGGAGGTAGCCGGAGCAAGTACAGAGGACAACCAGAACCCCACAAGCCCCCCGGAGGACCAGCCTGGGACATCGGGGTCAGAGAAGGGCAAGTACAAGAAGCAGTTCAGTCCGCAGGAAAACAGGATCCTGATAACGGAGGTGGTAGAACACCAACACGGTGTAATTGGCAACAAAAAATTAAATATGGTAGTCCATCGAGGACAAGGTGAATGCAGTCGGAGGGTATACACCTGTTACAACGCATTTGTTACAACGCACTACCGTTACAACGCGACTTTTACAACGCATACCATTACAACGCATTGCGCTGGGGGGCGCTCTAGGATAGGGAATAAGTATAATTTACTATCCAACACCTTCCCTAGGGTCCACGGGGACTGGAGTTAGAATAGTAAATTATACTTACCACTATCCAGCACCTCAAAGCGCTATGCGTTGTAATGGTATGCGTTGTAATGGTCGCGTTGTAACGGTAGGTAGTTGTAATAGTATGATTGTAACATGGTACATCCCAGTCGGAGTGCTGAAGAGGACAATGGAAGAGGTCAAGAGGAGCTGGAATGATGTGAGCTGGACGAGATGGAGGAAATGGTGTCCACAGTCATCAATTGGGAGACAGTGGCAGGAGTTGAGGGACCGGACACGGCTCAACATGACCGGACACAACAGCACCAGGGTGAGTAACGATCAGCGACTGGGGGGAAGGGGGGAGATGGGCACAATGGAACACATGCACAATTAAGCATAGCAAATCTGTGGACAACCCATACCACAGACCCCAACTCCCACCAAGAGACCAATGTACCAAAGTATGCAACATCTCAGCACTGTATAAGCCAAAGGCACACCGCATGAAAGGGACAAGGGGCAGCAAAATCAGAACTACAGGGGCGACTCCCACAAAATGGAGCACACACACATAACATGCAGAGCACATCAACATTGACAACGATGTGGTACAAACCGGAACACGTCCACAACAGAACAGAGGACACAACAGTTACCGCTTGTGTGTAGAAACTGGCCAATCATGTGAGTTGACAATGTACGAGTACAAACACACATCCGTGATGTTGTCGAAATTTCCACTGTCCAGCATCAAATAGGCAGCTCCTCCCAGTCACAATGTACACTGTCATGCAGTCTGTAAACATGGACAATGTGTCAAAAAACCCTTTGTGAACACAATGTTAAACTGCATCGCCCCTTCACATTGCAGAGGGAAATCCAACACCTCCTGCAGAGCAGGCCAAACCTCTCTTCTCTGATGACGAAGAGGACCACCACACCTTCGACCCCTACACCCTCCAACAGCTCGTGGACAGCCTCTGCACCACACATGCATGTGCAGGACAGCCCAGCTGCAATGAGGAGACCCCACCCCCTGCACAGAACACACAGCTGGCAGCACCCACCAACACGCCTGCCTCCCTGGACCCCCACGAACAACACATGGCCTGCCAGGAGAAGCTGGCTGAACAGGTGCGGGTGGGGTTTGACCGCATGGCAGCCAAACTAGATGCCATACATGGGTGTCTAAATCCCATCAGGGTCCACTCACAGTCCCTAACAGCCACCCACAGTCCGCTCCATGCTCTCCAATGACTCATGGCTGACATCGCTGGAGTCCTGACTCAGAGACAAGAATACTGTTTAGTCACATTGGCTCTAGCGATATCACCCGTGAGTTGGGACACATGCGAAGGATCATGGAGACTATGGAGTGGACGCAAGCGGAAAGAGCGGATGCCACGACTACACACCCGTGAGAGGTAGCTGGGTTCCTCAATGCCCTAAAGCCCTCCTCATGGCATTGCTGCCACAAGGCCTGGTGCTGATGAATGCTGCTGCTACCACAACATCCACATCTCCGCCCCCTGAAGTGTCAGTGCCACACAGTGCTGGAGACAGAAAACCACCACCCACACGAAACAGCAGAAGATGGAGATGCGGATGAATCTCCCTTCGTGGTAAGAAGGACGCAGTAGCATTCATCTCCGCCATATGGCCAGTTTCTGCTTGGTTCTGCCCTCTGCATCATCACCTTCCACTGTCCCCCAAAACACTCTGCGACACTCACCTTGACCTCGACATGGACTGCCATATTCTGTTTGGTTACCAATGACACAGCATTCAGAATGCGGACTGAATTCTTCCTCTTCCGTTGAACTTGTCATTCCCTGAAGGACTCTGGCTGGCCCTCCACGGGCCAACCATTTAACGTGGGATTTGCATGGCCCTGTACTGCTCCAGCTGCAACACTCCACTGAATTTGCCTTAAACATTAATATTCACACAGATGTGTCATGTCTGTGATCTTTCAAGTGTGGAAGTATGGATGAATGTAGGGTCAGTGATTCCCCCTTACATTCATGTTGCTCATGTTGTGGGACTTGGGTCACAGGGTGACACATTGCCGATTGCAGTCCCGGTGGCGCTGGCACTACAACAGGGACACACGCATTAGTTACTTCCTTGTCCAACCCAGGACGGAACCACACCCAGAGCCCTGGGGTCATTGTTCACACTCTTACGCTGGACTGGCATACGCCAGGCCAGCCCACTCTGCTTATGCTCATATGGGGGTACGACAACGCTACATGTCCCAGGTCTACCCTGTATTGATCTGCTGATCACAGGTCTAGTTGTCAGCATGCCACAGCCACTCCCTCGCAGCTGGTTTACACCCACACCACACCCATCCATCACACGCGTCACAGGATATGTGACCCTGCCTAATAAAAAGGGCCGGGCGCACGTGCTGGATGTCATTTAGTACCTCATCTCTTCATTTTGAATCATTTGTTTTTCTTTAAACATTGTCTCATGATCCAGACCACTCTGTCTTGCTGTCAATGTCTTCCGGTCCACTGTTCTTGTTTCCTTGTCCTATTTGTAACGGTGGCTCGCTGAGACGTACTGCACTGGGAAGAAGAGAGGTCAAGCCAGAGTGGCCTGAGGTTCAGTCAGGGCACAAGGGATACTAACTCAATTTCCTGCCCCATAATGTCTGTGCCGAGGCACAGCACTAGTGATCAAAAGCTACAAGTTCAGGGAAACAAATGAGGAGGACATACTCTGTAGGTGATGCCTACCTGCCTACTCTGGAGTGCATTGCCAAGACCTGCTAGCCTTGCACAGAATTCCTGACAAAAAAATCTGTTTTGATACTGAATTTGCCCTTCTAGGGAATTCTACGGGTAAATCTACCTATGTAGTCCCCATTTCAAAGAGTCATATATTTCCTAGGTTTGGCTGTTAATAAAGCTATTGGGTGAATCAAGAAATCACACGTTCCTGGGGTTTCCTTCCTGAAATTTTCAGCTGGTGAAATTTCTTGATGGGAGGCAGCCAAATGTATGGAATAACAACTGGAACACGTGTGGTTATTTCCATGGTCCTTCCACATTTCTGAGGGTAATTTCAGGGTCAGAGCCAGAGCACCACGGCATCCCTCTATCAAGAAATGACGCCCACCCTAGGTATCAGTAATTTTTGGAAGCAGGAATACTACACCAGTGTTCCTGACCATCTTGGGCTGGGGCCTTGTAAGGAATTCCCGCTAATGATAGGCAAAGACTTGGATGCGATAAAATTGCATCGAGACCAGAGGTTGGGGTGGCTATGGATAAGGCTGTCAAAAGGGCTATAGGTAATTTAGAATCCCTATTAACAGGGAAAGGTCAATTACAGGAGCTTGAGATGATTCACAAGAATCTGTTTTACTTCCTGGGGTGTGTTTTGTTCAAAGATGCCCTCGCCCTAATTCATAAGTGATCCCTTCTGCTACCTAGTTCACAAAGGAATGCAGGGTATGCAAGCAAAATTTATCTATAGCCTTAAAGGCAGGGGGACAGGTACATATCAGGTTACAGAGAAAATTATACAAACTGACTCAGATCAATACCCGGGCAACATGGGAAGCCAGAAGTGGGAGGAGCTCTATGAGGTTGAGGACCCCTAACAAATTATATCTATTCTGAAACAATGTATAAGCTCTTCTCAGACGTGTTTGATCTTCCCTAGGCTGCAACTTCAGAGAGCTGTGCTCCAAAAGACCTGGGGTTAAAAGTGTATTCTAAGTCACTAAGCATAGACAAAGAAACATTGGGGGATATTCTCAAGAACGTGTGAGAATTATTGTAAAATAAGCTTAACGCAACTCTTCACATCACAGTCTATTGCGGTAAAATAAAGCTGTGTTAACGTTGTATTCTCAACATGGCAGTACCATGCGATAGTCTCATGATCACGCATAAAATATCCGCGATAAAGTCACCGGGACGGCGATAAAAATGTAAACCCCAACGCGAAAAAAGTTGCGATGGGCCCAACCGCAATAAAAAAATCTGCTATAAGCTGTGCCAGGCACACACGTCAGGCGGGAAAAATCACTATAAAAGTAGAAAAAACATACAAACAAAAGCCAACCAACAGCAAAGCACAATGGAGGTAGCCGGAGCAAGTACAGAGGACAACCAGAACCCCACAAGCCCCCCGGAGGACCAGCCTGGGACATCGGGGTCAGAGAAGGGCAAGTACAAGAAGCAGTTCAGTCCGCAGGAAAACAGGATCCTGATAACGGAGGTGGTAGAACACCAACACGGTGTAATTGGCAACAAAAAATTAAATATGGTAGTCCATCGAGGACAAGGTGAATGCAGTCGGAGGGTATACACCTGTTACAACGCATTTGTTACAACGCACTACCGTTACAACGCGACTTTTACAACGCATACCATTACAACGCATTGCGCTGGGGGGCGCTCTAGGATAGGGAATAAGTATAATTTACTATCCAACACCTTCCCTAGGGTCCACGGGGACTGGAGTTAGAATAGTAAATTATACTTACCACTATCCAGCACCTCAAAGCGCTATGCGTTGTAATGGTATGCGTTGTAATGGTCGCGTTGTAACGGTAGGTAGTTGTAATAGTATGATTGTAACATGGTACATCCCAGTCGGAGTGCTGAAGAGGACAATGGAAGAGGTCAAGAGGAGCTGGAATGATGTGAGCTGGACGAGATGGAGGAAATGGTGTCCACAGTCATCAATTGGGAGACAGTGGCAGGAGTTGAGGGACCGGACACGGCTCAACATGACCGGACACAACAGCACCAGGGTGAGTAACGATCAGCGACTGGGGGGAAGGGGGGAGATGGGCACAATGGAACACATGCACAATTAAGCATAGCAAATCTGTGGACAACCCATACCACAGACCCCAACTCCCACCAAGAGACCAATGTACCAAAGTATGCAACATCTCAGCACTGTATAAGCCAAAGGCACACCGCATGAAAGGGACAAGGGGCAGCAAAATCAGAACTACAGGGACGACTCCCACAAAATGGAGCACACACACATAACATGCAGAGCACATCAACATTGACAACGATGTGGTACAAACCGGAACACGTCCACAACAGAACAGAGGACACAACAGTTACCGCTTGTGTGTAGAAACTGGCCAATCATGTGAGTTGACAATGTACGAGTACAAACACACATCCGTGATGTTGTCGAAATTTCCACTGTCCAGCATCAAATAGGCAGCTCCTCCCAGTCACAATGTACACTGTCATGCAGTCTGTAAACATGGACAATGTGTCAAAATACATGTGAACACAATGTTAAACTGCATCGCCCCTTCACATTGCAGAGGGAAATCCAACACCTCCTGCAGAGCAGGCCAAACCTCTCTTCTCTGATGACGAAGAGGACCACCACACCTTCGACCCCTACACCCTCCAACAGCTCGTGGACAGCCTCTGCACCACACATGCATGTGCAGGACAGCCCAGCTGCAATGAGGAGACCCCACCCCCTGCACAGAACACACAGCTGGCAGCACCCACCAACACGCCTGCCTCCCTGGACCCCCACGAACAACACATGGCCTGCCAGGAGAAGCTGGCTGAACAGGTGCGGGTGGGGTTTGACCGCATGGCAGCCAAACTAGATGCCATACATGGGTGTCTAAATCCCATCAGGGTCCACTCACAGTCCCTAACAGCCACCCACAGTCCGCTCCATGCTCTCCAATGACTCATGGCTGACATCGCTGGAGTCCTGACTCAGAGACAAGAATACTGTTTAGTCACATTGGCTCTAGCGATATCACCCGTGAGTTGGGACACATGCGAAGGATCATGGAGACTATGGAGTGGACGCAAGCGGAAAGAGCGGATGCCACGACTACACACCCGTGAGAGGTAGCTGGGTTCCTCAATGCCCTAAAGCCCTCCTCATGGCATTGCTGCCACAAGGCCTGGTGCTGATGAATGCTGCTGCTACCACAACATCCACATCTCCGCCCCCTGAAGTGTCAGTGCCACACAGTGCTGGAGACAGAAAACCACCACCCACACGAAACAGCAGAAGATGGAGATGCGGATGAATCTCCCTTCGTGGTAAGAAGGACGCAGTAGCATTCATCTCCGCCATATGGCCAGTTTCTGCTTGGTTCTGCCCTCTGCATCATCACCTTCCACTGTCCCCCAAAACACTCTGCGACACTCACCTTGACCTCGACATGGACTGCCATATTCTGTTTGGTTACCAATGACACAGCATTCAGAATGCGGACTGAATTCTTCCTCTTCCGTTGAACTTGTCATTCCCTGAAGGACTCTGGCTGGCCCTCCACGGGCCAACCATTTAACGTGGGATTTGCATGGCCCTGTACTGCTCCAGCTGCAACACTCCACTGAATTTGCCTTAAACATTAATATTCACACAGATGTGTCATGTCTGTGATCTTTCAAGTGTGGAAGTATGGATGAATGTAGGGTCAGTGATTCCCCCTTACATTCATGTTGCTCATGTTGTGGGACTTGGGTCACAGGGTGACACATTGCCGATTGCAGTCCCGGTGGCGCTGGCACTACAACAGGGACACACGCATTAGTTACTTCCTTGTCCAACCCAGGACGGAACCACACCCAGAGCCCTGGGGTCATTGTTCACACTCTTACGCTGGACTGGCATACGCCAGGCCAGCCCACTCTGCTTATGCTCATATGGGAGTACGACAACGCTACATGTCCCAGGTCTACCCTGTATTGATCTGCTGATCACAGGTCTAGTTGTCAGCATGCCACAGCCACTCCCTCGCAGCTGGTTTACACCCACACCACACCCATCCATCACACGCGTCACAGGATATGTGACCCTGCCTAATAAAAAGGGCCGGGCGCACGTGCTGGATGTCATTTCCACTCCCTATCTGGGTGTATCTGTGTGGTTATTATTCATGCATGAGGGCCTAGGGCCCTGCCACTTGATATTCCCCAGTGCCAGAAGTGATATGATGGCGTCCACGCCACGAGACTCAATCATAAAGGGTCCATGCTTGCAGGGCACAGACTTAGTGGCACAGGATACACTACGGCCAGCACGGGCACATTGCCACTGGACGGTGACTTTTGGTGCACTGAGGTAGGGACACCCCAAGTGCTGAGCGGGTGTGCAGCTTGCGATGATGCCACGTCCTGGCGGTCCGGACTAGTAAGGATTTGTGTGAGCCCTGCTGGACCGCAGTGTAGGCATGAGCCAGCGGGCAGTGCTGGCCTACCGCCACGTGGCATTGCCTCGTGGGTCACAGAATTAGTGGCACCTAAAGGGCTGAGTGGGTATGCAGCCTGCAATGATGCCATGTGCACTGATATGATCTCTGCCATAGCGAAATCAAGACCCAGAATCAAGTGTGTACCCTGGTGGCCCGCGGAGTGGGGCAGCATGATGAAAGGGTGCCATGTTTGCGGACCCCGGGCTTGGGACTTGCACCGGCACATGGTGGGCCCTCTTGGAGACACACCAGTGGCAGAAGGTGAGCAGTGAGCCCTGGGTGCGCAGCGGAGGACAGTCACTGCTGGGTGGCGGGAGGGGCTGGGGTGCAGCAGCCTGTGTAATAGGCAAGAGATGATGGTTGGTTATTTCCCAATGTGGATACTTGTAATCTCAGACAGATTTATGATACAGTCAAAACCAATGTGGAAATAAAAGGAATTAGAGGTCTTAAACAAGAGTTAAAAAAGGAAAATTAACATTAAATGTTTGTGACGAAGTTAGAATCAAACTACCAGGAATGTTTAATAAGGTTGTTCCAAGTTTCCTGTTGTAAGGAAAATTGGCAATTTGGGAAAAACTTCTTCTTTATTGGATAATGACACATGGTAGTGTATTTCTAGATTGGCAAACACAAATTTTCCTTTGCAAAAATATATCAATGTAACTGATGAACCTGAGTTTGGAGGTGAGTCAGTTACAAGAAAGGTTTCAGATGACATTCTAGACATAACTACCAGTGAACGTTTGGAGAAAAGGAAGAGGAATACCAAGTTACCTAAAACATCTGATGATTTTCTTAAGTATTGACATTTTCAGTGTTGCTACTTCTTTCAAAAACCTTATGGATCTGTTATGTATTTATATTTCATTTTTTTGTGCTATTTTGTCCTGTTTATTTCTGTACTTTTGTTTAGTATAAGGATGGAGGATATGTGGTAGCTAATGTTATCTTATTTATACATAGCATTCTAAGTATTCTTAATTCCATGTCTTAACCAAGTTTGCTTACCGCAGGTATTCCTTACCTTATTGTTATTATTCTTTGTATTCATTGGTTGAGCTGTATCTTACTGATAGCATTCACGGTTCTCGGCTGGGGGTTCTGATTCAGTTGGATACCAGTCTATCTTGTATGTGGATGATCCAATAAAGACTGGATTTGAACACTTATGTTTAAGTGTCTTTCTACTTCACACAGGAAAAAAATGGCACCAGAGATTAAGCATTGCCTTCAGTTAAGCCTGTCTGCTTTGTACTCTAGCCTCAAAGGGGTTGAACTCAGATTAATTTAGTGCCTATGAGGTTTACCCTGACAAGAGATGTGGTTATTCCTTGTGGGTGTTAATCAGCCCCCCAAATAATAATCCAGTTTCTTACAATAAGTTTATTGGGTCCAAATATCTATAAGCTTCCACTGGAGGATCATGATAGAAGAATCTGCCTGACCAGTGCCCTACCATTTAGGCCCTCATTACTAGCTCCTTGTCAACTCTACGGGCTGGAATGAGTGATTACCTGTTTCTCGCAGTGAATTAACAGGCATTTAAGCAATATTACCCAAGTTGACGCACAGTCCTACTAACCAGAGTGGAGTCAAAGGGTCCTGAGACAAAGGCAAGGGCTCTACTCCTCCCTGTTTAATTTCTAACTTTGTGAGTGTTAAGAGGGGAGTGTATAACATCATAATGGTAACACTGTTGATATTCACAAATATTTGCAAAGCTTTCCCTACTCCAATGTCCATTTATACATTTTTGTTGAATTTTCACTAACTCTCTGTCTGTGTTGGACATGACACTATGCACAAGTCTGATTAAGAAAAATAGCAGTGAGTTACATTAAAAAACGGTAATTTTCAATTCTGCATGCCTCAAGGTTTTGTGAATCAGGTAAATAATTTCAATGTATCTGCCAATGAGAGGCATCAATCTACCCAGGCAATGATTTACCTTCTTTTGGGGCAGATTGGTTTAATTGTGCCTTGTGTATTACGCTCTTACCCTCTCAGCCTATTAGGCGCTGAACGGGGACGGGGGAAAGACGCAGAATCTTTCTCAGAGCCGCTATCTTGGGGGAACCACTGTTTGCGGGCCAGTTGCTTTTCGCCCTGATACTATAAATATAGCGCTTGTGTGCACGTGCCCACACTTAGCAATTCCTGAGGCGGAAGCCAGAAATCTTTCTAAAGCATTCAGACGCACTTAGCGCTTGCTTTTAAAAAACTGCACCTTGTTACTATTTTTAATTGTGCCTTGTGTATTATGCTCTTACCCTCTCAGCCAATTAGGTGCTGAACGGGGACGGGGGAAAGACGCGGAATCTTTCTTGGAGCTGCCATCTTGGGGGAACCACTGTTTGCGGGCCTTTTGCTTTTTACCCTGATACTATAAATGACAGCGCCGTTGTGCTCGTGCAGCGGGCGCGCATCTGGCGCGCTGGAGGCGGCCAGAGGCAAGCCCGTCTGCACCTGTCCATGCCAGATCGAGCCCAGAGGCCGGAAATGCTGCCCAAATTAGGACTGCCGCCTTGACTACTGCCTGTATAACCTATTCCGGAAAGACCCTACGTGATATTGGAATGAGAGGATTATCGAACCACTCTCCCAATATATGCTGCCCTACTAAGTTTCCTATGGCCCCCAGAGGTCCAGTAGTTTGTAAAACCTGTCTCTTCCAGAGCATTCCAGCCACTACATGCCCCCATGACCTACTAATCAAATCTGGCCAAATTTCTAATAGCCCCAAGTAAATTCTGTGTAACATACGATCTCTAGCTAAACACCCGATTGAGATATGGGATATGATTTCCTCCCGCACCCGAGCTATGTTTTATTACTGAAACCTGGCTAACACCAACTAACCATCCCTCGATTAATTTGGCCATCCCAGAGGGTTACAAATGTATCCATCTAGATAGAGTGTGCAAAACTGCGGGAGGCATTGCTATCGCCTTTAAAAACCATCTAAAGGTGCAATGGCTGTCCACAGTAGGCAATGACAGCTTCGAATTGGGGAACTTTAAAATCGCCATGTCCCCTACGGACGCCCGGAAAGGAGCATTAATCTATCAACCTCCAGGCCCGAGAGCATATTTTGCCAACTATCTGATTGGACTTATTGCCATGCAGGTCCTGGCTTCCAGTAAGTTTATCCTGCTGGGTGACTTACATTTTCACGGAGAAGACCTTGCCAATCCAGAGGTAAATAAGCTTATCTCCAGTCTTAATCATATAGGTCTCTCCCAAAGGGTTACTGGCCCTACTAACCGGGCTGGTCACATCCTGGACCTAATTTTCACCAATATGGAGCACCTTAGCTCCATATCCCTTAACGTGGACTGACCATTTTATGGTCATGTTCACTTATCAACCATCGTCCGTACTGATTCCTTTAGGACATTTAGAACGTAAGAAGAAGGAACTACGTAGGCCTTGGCATAAACTTATGCTGGAATCCTTTAAGGAGGTGTTCCCCCCTTATACGAGGGAATATGATTCTAACGACTTTGATATCTCTGGCTTGCTGGAAAGTTTTAACTCCAAATTAGTGGCAGCATTAGATTTAGTCATCCCTCAAACAAATCAGATCCCAGGCCAGCGACGGCAATCTGCCCCCTGGTTCCACAGGCAAGCTGAAAACTGACAAATCCAACTGTAAGATGCTAGAGAGACGATGGATAAGTACTAAAACTAAACAAAAAACACAAGAAGGTGGAGTTGCTATTTCAGATCTGCACATCACACCATGTCCCCTTAGTACAAAAAAAGTTCATCTGAATGTGAAAAAGAATTTTGAATATTGAGTGCAACCTTGATGTTAGATGCTTATCCATCTCAAGCATCAGGAAAAGACTATCTGCCCGCCAACAGCGTTGCAGATTGTCACACCAACAAAGATAGAAAACCAGCGCACATCACAAAAAGTCACTTTTATCATTGTGCAGTCAGCACTTTTTCTCCAATTCATGTGCTCGTAGAAACACTTTTTAGCCAATCCAATTGAGTCACGTTGTGTAGAAAATGCTGTTTTTATTTCTTTTTTTTATAAAACACAGTGCTCCACAGCCAACGCGCGTTTCGCCCTTTGCGGGCTCTTACAAGGCCAATTCCCAATGTATAAAGCTCTCCAGTGAATAAAGCACAGTCTTACTACTGTGCGTGGTTCTTACGGTAAATACACCACGAATATAATCAGGAATATCCAAGCACTTAAATTATAGGCAGAAATCCTCGTTATTTATAATTGTGGAACCATGATAAGTTCCATCGAAAACATCCAAAAGTCTCCTCACATCTATGTGGCCAGTTCTGCAGCTGTGTGCTAAAAACGAATCGCCAGAAAAGCCTAAAAAATCAACTCTACTTAGCTACCATCAGAACATAAAAACGGCCAGACTAACCTATATTCTGAATTAAATCGATCAGTCCAACAACTCTTCCAAAGTTTTATCCAATGTAGTTAAAGATTTTGTGTCACCTCAAGCCTGCAAACAGTCACCAGTTGAGTCTCAGGAACTCTGATTCAATAGCTAGCTATTTTCATGAAAAAATCTCACTGATCTATGCAAAATTTTAAACGACCGAACCTCAGAACCCAGCACCAATCACTGGATCAGAATGTGGCGAATGTGGACGTGAGGTTAAGTATTGCAGCAGCGCTTTGCTGCTGGTTGTGCGCACTGTCTTAGCGCTACCTGCCATTTTTAAATGCCTGTTTTTTTATTTTATTGAATATTTCTTTGCTTTTCCCCTGCTTTTAGCCACAGGGTCTCTGGCCACTCACCTGCACTTTAATTCTGTCACCCCACCTCTGTTTGATGGGTCCGGTCTCTGGGGAGGCAGTGGGCAAGGAGCGCCATCTTTGTGCGGGAGGGGAACTGTGGCCGCCATCTTTGAGCGTTCTTGCGCTTGGGGACAGTGGGAGCTGCCTACTTAAGGCGGAGTATTCTCTGGGACAGCCTGGCGAATGTGGACGTGAGGTTAAGTATTGCAGCAGCGCTTTGCTGCTGGTTGTGTGCGCTGTCTTAGCGCTACTTGCCATTTTTAAATGCCCGTTTTTTAATTTTATTTAATATTTCTTTGCTTTTCCCCTGCTTTTAGCCACAGGGTCTCTGGTCACTCACCTGCACTTTAATTCTGTCACCCCACCGCTGTTTGGCGGGTCTGGTCTCCGGAGAGGCAGTGGGCAGGGAGCGCCATCTTTGTGCGGGAGGGGAACTGTGGCCGCCATCTTTGAGCGTTCTTGCGCTCGGGGACAGTGGGAGCTGCCTACTTAAAAGACTCCTCTGAACGCGCAGCGGTGACGCGCAGCGGGAGCGCCTTCTCTGCGCCTGAGTCGCGCCAGCGTCCCGCCCGTCTGCGCTCGTCCGCGTCTCGGAAGTCGGCGAGGTAGGCATGCACTAATCTTGATGTCCTGGTTTTGTTGTTAGGTGGCCAAGACGTATTATCTGTTCCTATGCTCTCCTACTCTTCCACTGAGTTATTAGCGCTACGAGGATCTATTTCCGCTTGCCACCATGTTTTCCCAGGTGGCCGCTCTCTTAGGAAGGGTTGCTCAGGCTGCGGCTGGAATGTGCCGATTAGGGAAGGCTTACTGCCTGCATCCACACCACCAAGCGTCCTTTGTCACCTGCTTAACACCAGATCTCTCAGTAGACATTCCACTGACATCTGGAATTTGCTATCTGATTCTAAAACCTCGTGCCTGTTCCTTACAGAAACTTGGCTTAGTGAGTGTTCCGGCCCTGATGTTGCCTCTGCAGTCCCTCCAAATTACACCATCTTTAGGAAGGACAGAGTGGTTGGTCGGGGTGGGGGCGTGGCAATAGTTGTTGACAAGAATCTTTCTTGTTCGCCATTCCCCGTGGATAACATCAAGGGCAGCGAAGCCTTAGGCTTCATTCTTAAGCTATCTCCCCGTCAAACCTGTACAGGGATTATCATCTACAGGGCACCTGGCCCTTTAGGCTCCTTTTTTGAGGAGCTTCAGGCGGCACTTTCAGTACCTTGCCTAAGATCAGAGCATTGTATCCTACTGGGAGATCTCAATCTCCATATGGACAACACTGTTGACCCCGACATTATCAAGCTCCAGGACATAGTTTGTCCGTTAGGGCTGACTCCTTTTATTTTCAGCCCGACTCATATCAAAGGCCATACGATCGATCAGATCTTTTCTACCAGGTCTATTGAGACTTCTCCACTGCTTCCTGTTCTTTGGTCTGACCACTTTTTAATTGAATTTCGCCTCTCTGTTATAGCCATGCCCAGTGCTAGAGGAGCGAAAGATACCAGAAGGATGTCTCGGCCTTTCCACCGAGTAACGGCAGAAATGCTTTCTGCCGCTCTTGGCCATTATCCCTGCCCTCTATCAGGTGACTTGGAGCAAGATATCGGATTGGTTCAGAAGTGGCTCGAAACTAGATTTGAGGAGCTAGCCCCTGGTAAGCCAGCTAATGCTGTGGGTAAACATACTTCGGCCCCCTGGTTTACTCCTCTTCTTGGTAGGATGCGTCAAGACTGCAAGAGGGCAGAAAGAGTCTGGAGGAGCTTGTATGACCCAGAAGATAAAACTAAATACAGGGAGTTAATCCGACTCTACCACAAGCATATTTTGGATGCAAAAAAAGTCTATCTGGAGTACAGAATTGACTCAGCAGAAAGTATGAGTAAAGAATTTTTTAGAATTGTACAAGAGTTTATCTCTCCTGCCTCGAGCTCTCCCATCCACTCTCACGCCGAAGTCTGGATCAGCCAACTCAGTGAGTTTTTTATTAATAAAATCAAACTTATTCAAGGCTCCTTCCCTAGGGCGGGCCTTAGCCCAGGTGTCTGTCATCTCACACCTTTGCCTCCTCTCTTGAAAGAGAAAGGACCTATGCTTTTGGATTTTCCTTCCATCTCTCATGCTTCTTGACCTTCTGACGAGCCTTAAGTCGGGCTCGCCGCTCGATCCTTGCCCTGCTAAATGCCTTGGGAGAGTGGCGCCGGCAATTAACATCTTGCTCAATCCACTGCTCAATGCCTCCCTGACATCTGGAGAGGTTCCCATGGCCTGGAAGCACGCCCTGATTCTGCCGCTGCTGAGAAAACCTTCCTTAGATCCCCTTGTTCACGCGAATTATATACCAATCTCCCTCCTTCCCTCTCTGGCTAAGGTGATTGAGAAACACGTGCACCTCTCTATTTCCAGCTTCATAGAGAACAACAACATCTTGCACGATTCCCAATCGGGTTGCCGTGCGAATTACAGCACGGAGACAGCTCTTTTAGAGATTACCGATGCCATCCGAGAGACTTTGGACGGAGGAGGGAAAGCCATCTTGGTCATGTTGGATTTGTCGGCGGCGTTCGACACCGTGCCCCACGACGGTCTTCTTTTAAGACTCTGGAAGATCGGCTTTCGTGGGACGGTGTGGAAATGGTTTAAGTCATTTCTAACCAACCGCCGACAAGTGGTCTGGGCACCTCCGTTTTCCGCTGAAATGCCGCCGCTGGAAGTGGGGGTACCTCAGGGGTCCATCCTGAGCCCCACCCTTTTTAATATCTACATGGCCCCTCTGGCGGCTGTAGCAGAATCTTTTGGTGCCCAGATCATATCCTATGCTGATGACACCCAGCTACTCTTTACGTGTACCAAGGGTGAAGACTTTGACAGCGGACGGATCAGGGAATGTCTTGAAGCCGTGTTTGACTGGTTTCAGAGGAATAGTTTGAAGTGTAATTCAGACAAGTCGGAGCTGCTTTTCTCCGGAAGTCCTCCGGATCCTGATTTGAAGACTTGGTGGCCTCGTGACATGTCTCCGCCCGAGGATACCTCGCTAAAAGCTAAAAATCTGGGAGTCTTGTGCGATGTTGATCTTTCTTTTAGACCCCAGATTGTAGGGCTGACAGGAAAGTGCTTCGGCGTTCTGAAAATGCTGCGGAAGTTTCTTCCCCTAATATCCCTTCATCACAAAAAAACTTATTGTTCAGGCCTTGATAGGCTCGCGTCTTGATTACGCGAATGCTCTCTATCTAGGCCTTCCTAAATATCTCTTAGCACGCCTGCAGGTCGTGCAGAATTCGGCTGCTAGAGCCATCTTTGGATTACCGCGAAGGGCTCGAGCGTCGGAGTTGCTTGAGAGACTTCACTGGCTTCCGATCGCCAAGAGAGTCACTTTTAAGATCTTGACTCTGGCTTTTAAAGCTCTACACTCGACTGGCCCTAATTACCTCAGGAAGCGGATGCCTTCTGTGCTCCCAGGAGGTCGTTAAGGTCCGCTCTGCAGGCCAAAGCCGCTGTTCCCATCATCAGACGTGCTCGTACAGGAGGTCGCTCCTTCCGGTATCTGGCACCTCGCTGTTGGAACGAGCTTCCCTTTGCTTTGAGAACTACTTCCAACTTGCTTGCTTTTCGAAAAGAATTGAAGACTTGGCTCTTCTCCCAGTAATTCTGTGCCGCCATGCGGAGGGCGTTGTGTTGTGTACTTTTCTTCTATCTCTCTTTGCCAAAGCGCCGGGACACTCCATGGAGTAGCCGTGCGCTATAGAAGAGCCCTTTATAACATAACATAACATAACATAACATAACATAACATAACATAACATAACATAACAGATGAGTCGGCAATATCATCAGCCTGCTTTCTTGACCAGTTTGAAATAACTACACTTGATGAGATTGCTAATTTACTATCGTCTGCAAAATCAGGTTCGCCAGGCGACCTGTGTCCACCAAAAACTATGGCACTTCTCTCTTCTAGATGTGCGCAAGAATTTTTTTTAATGTTTTACTGTTCAGTTCAATCAGGCATAATCCCTTCCGTTTGGAAGGAAGCCTATGTACGTCCCACCCTGAAAAAATGTACTACCGACCCCCAGGTGCTCAGCAATTACAGACCTATGTCTCTGCTACCTTTGCTGGGCAAGCAACTGGAAACTATATTAAATAGGCAATTTAGGGCCTGATGTAGGTAATTCTAATTTACCACTTCTTAAATACCGAATCATACCGATTCGGTATTTAAGAAGTGGTAAATTAGAGGGGGGGAAATGTAGGTAAATCAGAATCGGTAAATACCGAATCGGTAAGATTCGGTATTTACCGATTCTGTAAATACCGAATCAGTATCCCCCATTGATTCCTATGGGCCTTGAAGCCCATAGGAATCAATGTGTATGTATGTATGTATGTATGTGTGTTCTTATATAGCGCTCGACTTACCATAGGGCATCTCGGCGCTTGCATTAGGAACCCGTCCTGGCTTTTCCCTGTGAGATAACCTGTACTGGGCATCCCCAAGGTGAAAACCAGGCATCCCACCGCGGGGGCCATTGTGGAGATTAAGCAAGCTTAATGCCCAGAGTTGCAGAGTGTGAACCCATGATTAGAGTGGGCACCGAAGCGAGAATTATCGAGTCCGTGGACAATTGGACTCAAGACCCTGCCGCGTCGGGAATTGAACACTGGTCCCGGGTCTGACCTCTGCTTCAGGGAATGCCTCCTCTAACCAGTGAGCCACACTTCTCCTGTGGAATACCGAATCGGTATTTACCGATTCGGTAAATTCCGATTTTTGCAAGGGTGCAGGGGGTGTCACTTTGACACCCTCTGGCATGCCAATTCCGGACTTGTGTGCCATGTGGCACACAGACGTGCCCTAAGGGCATGTCTGTGTGCCACATTGCACAGGTGTGCATGCACAGATGTGCATGCACACCTGTATTAGGTATTTTACCACCCAATAGGATTGGGTGGTAAAATACTGAATCTGACTGGCCTTTGGGACTCAGAAGAGTCCCACCTACATATGGAAGTTACCAAATCGGTAAAAATACCGATTCTGTATTTTACCGATTCAGTAAATTTACTGATTCGGTAAATTTACCGAATCGATAAATTTACCGAATCGGTAAAATAGGCCACCTACATCAGGAATGACCATTTACCGGTCGGTAAATGGCCACCTACATCTGGCCCTTAGATCCCTCACAATCTGATTTTCGTCCAGGTATTAGCATGGAGACAGCCATTTTGGCAGTCACTGACCCCGTGAGACAGGTTATGGATGCAGGAGGATCAGTGGTGCTGATCCTCCTAGATCTCTCCGCGGCTTTCGATGCCATTTCCCATCGACTGCTAGTGGAGAGACTACACACATGTGGCATCCGAAGACTAGCCCTAAAATGGCTCATAAACTTCTTGTCAGACAGATGGTGAACCTTAATGTTAGGACCATATCTGTCCCAGAAATGTTGGCTAGATAAGGATGTGCCTCAGGGCTCCTGTTTAAGCCCCACACTCTTTAATGTTTAAATGGCCCCTCTGGCTAAAATTGTTGAACGGTTTGGGTTCGAAATCATTTCATACGCTGATGATACTCCGCTGATGTTCCCAATCGGTTCGAATTCCGAAGATGAGAAAACATGATTCTCAGCAGGTATGCTTGCCATCTCAAATTGGATGACGAAAAATTGCCTCCAACTAAACCCCGGAAAAACTGAGCTTATGCTCTTGGGAAAAGCTTCCACCATCTGGACGGCTGATTGGTGGCCTGATCAGTTTGGAGCGGCCCCAAATCCAACCCACTCAGTGAAAAATCTTGGACTAAAACTGGACCAGACCCTTACGATGAAGGATCACATCACAACCATCATTTGTTCCTGTTTCTACAATTTACGCCTTTTACGCAAGATACTCCCCTACTTGCCACTGAAACATCGAGGAACCGTGGTCCAGGTGATGGTGATGAGTCGCCTTGACTACGGAAATGCACTATTGGCGGAAGTGGGAGAGACAATGCTAGCCAAGTTACAAGTGATTCAAAACACTGCGGCAAGGATGATACTAAACCGCCCACCTGGCTCCTCTTCACTCCTTTACTGAGAGAGCTTCACTGGTTGCCAGTGAAAAAACTATCCTTTTTTAATATCTGCTGCCTTACCTTTATTGCGTTGAATGGCAAGGGCCCTCTCTATTTACAAAAGAAACTCATAACACAGATCTCGAATTTTAATCATAGATCCAACTCATTAGCTCTCCTAAAGGTCCCCCGTATACGTCTTAGCCGTACCGGGGGTAGAGCCTTCTCATACATTGCCCTTAGATACTGGAATAAGCTCCCAATGGCCCTACGTAATTGCACTTCCTACCTGGTTTTCAGGAAACAGTTAAAACTTTTTTGTTCTAACTCATTTTCATTAACGGATCCCGACTTCTCTGTCTCTTTTTTCGCTGGGTAAGCACCGAGATGCCCCCTGCTGAGTTGTGCGCTATAGAAGTTTAGCTAACATAACATAGCATCCACTTTAAACAACTGTACATTTGGGTGAACTAAGACTGAGGTGTACTATAAAGTTGTGCAATCACAAATACTCCTATTTGGAATTTGCAATAACAAAATATTTATTTCTCATGTACAGTACACATTGTAGTAGTCAATAAAGCCTTACCGACTCTCAAAATAGAATTGCGATTCGATATTGAATCAAAATTTAGAAGGGGTTTGTTGTGGGTATCCCTTTTAAATTGCAATTCGCTAGCAGTTATATCAATGGCTTGCAACAGGAATTCAGGTTGCAAGTCATTGAAAAGTTATTGATTCCAATGTTGGGGTGGCAACTTATTTCTAAAAGGAAAAGGGTCTCCTCTGAAACTCTTCACCACTGTGAATTGGGTGCAAGTTTCAAGAGGAGTATGCCGTGGTCCAAGAGAACACTGCCATATATCACGGAAACTTTTATTTTTTTAAATAAAAACCTTTTATTTTAGAAAGCAGCCGATAAAGAAATAGGGATACTTGAAAAAATATGGTTTTATTTTTATAAAAGCCATCACACAGATGTTGGTTAACTGACCTTTGCAGGCCACCATCCCTGTGATAGTGGCCAATCGCAATGAGTCACTATTTGTGGCCTGCTACTGAGCATTCATTAGATATATTTAAACACAAAGCAAGACACTTGTACATGAAACAACAAAAAGCAAAAATCAATAAGACGAGTGGGTCCTTTGCTTATGTTTGTCTTTTCAATCGTGTTCTTCATCAGAAAATACAAACAAGCACAGCCAAAATGTTTTGCCTAATCACAGGCTTTCTCAGGGCAGAAATTTATAGAACAGTATTGTAGGTAGATTTGAACAAAGCAGCCGTGGATTGGTAGTAATTATAAGGACAAATTAAAAAAGTTCTGAGTGTTTATGAACCGCCATCTATGTTAAGCCGTGTTCGGTAAAGTTCAGCGTGGCAAATACATGATCTAGTCCACTCCAATCCACGGTGTACTCAATACTATTACCTTTCCAAGTGTGATGGCTGTTCCCTAGACCCTGAGTTTTGAACCAGATTTTCCAACATTCACAACGTTATCCAATTAAGTCTTATAATAGGTGTACTCCGAATGATTGTTTGTCCCTTTGCAAAACAATTGTGTTCACATCTGTCTACAATACCACTCTATGCATTTCTGCTCTGAGGGTCAATCAATCAATCAATCAATAATTGTATTTGTGAAGCACGCTACATACCCATGAGGGTCTCAAGGCACTGGGGGGGGGGGGGGGGGACTGCTACTGGTCGAAGAGTCAGGTCTTGAGAAGTTTTCTGAAAGCCAGCAGGTCCTGGGTCTGTCGTAGGCTGGTAGGGAGAGTGTTCCAGGTCTTGGCGGCGAGGTAGGAGAAGGATCTGCAGCTGGCGGTGGTTTTTTGGATGCGTGGAACTGTGGCGAGGGCGAGGTTGGCAGAGCGGAGGCTGCGGGTGAAGGTGTAGGAGCTGAGTCGGTCATTGAGGTATGCTGGTCCGTCGTTGTGTAGGGCTTTGGGTGCGTGGATGAGGTGTTTGAAGGTGATCCTGTTGTTGACGGGGAGCCAGTGTAGGCCTCTCAGGTGGGGTGTGATGTGGCTGCGTCGGGGACGTCAAGGATCAGTCGTGCCGAGGCGTTCTTGATGCGTTGCAGCCATCTCAGGAGCTTGGCTGTTGTTCCTGATTAGGGGGCGTTCCCGTAGTCCAGTCTGCTGGTGACGAGGGCCTGAGTGGCGGTTTTCCTCGTGTCGGAGGGGATCCATTTGAAAATCCTACGGAGCATCCGGAGGGTGTTGAAGCAGGAAGCGGAGCCGGCCTTGACCTGCTTGGTCATGGAGAGGGCAAAGTCGGTCCTGTGATTGGTCGAAACGTGTTGGCTATTCTTGCTTGTACTCTCTGAAGAACACGATTAAAAAGACAAACACAAACAGAGGACCCACTCGTCTTAGTATTTTTTTGCTTTTTGTTGGTGCATGTACAACTCTCTCTATGTATACTTTGTTTTGTTGCCTCTCGGTTTGTGTTTGAATAGATCTAATGTCTGATCAATTGGTAGCTGGTGATTTGAGGTGGGCATCTTTAGTTTGAAACATAATGAGCACTACAGGCAGTGGTGGCTGGCACCGATCAAGGGGTGGCAGGGTGGGGGCAGGTGTGAGGGGGGTGTGTAAAAATAAAATAACTTACCTTATCACCGCAGCATCTCTCCTCTGCGTCAGGACTCCGCTGGCGCTAAACAGGAATCAGAAATCACCCAGGCTCCCTTTACCAATCAAAATGTTGCAATGCAGCATTGTGATTGGTCTGAGTGCATTGGATCTGTGCTCAGCCAGGGAATGGGGTCCTGGGCATGTTCTCCATGCAGGCTGGAATGCAGCCTGTATGGAGAACATCCGAAGTGCGCATGGCTGTTGTGGCCGGACCCAGAGGGCCGGCCAAACAGTCATTGCGCACTTGGAGTGGCCAAACCACTCCTCCCCTGCCGTGAAAGCAGAGCAGCCCCGCCTGACATCAAACATCCAATTATAATAACTTCACACTGCTTAAAAACAATGGGGCGACGGAGGAGCCGCCATTGACTCCAGGTGGTGTGTCAACAGACTCCGTAGTTGCCAGCGCTTGTACACATTGAGTATTTTTAGGTAGGATGGACTGTGACTTACTCTCAATTTGAATATTGAGAACGGATCTATTAGTAGATATGCCTTAATGACCAGTATCTTGAAGCATCGGACTCATGCCTCTCCAACACGAAACATGATGTTTCAGAAGGTCTCAGGTCCTGAATATGAATTATCCATGTCATATGTGGTAATTAACTCACTCAATCAAATTCGACACCAAGATTTTCAGAATTTATTCAGTGCAATATTTGCCCGATTCTGACTTTTTGGAGAATAACATGTGGGTTTTGGTGCTTCCTGCACCAAAACCTTTGTGTCCTGCTAACTTCAAGATCTTTACCCCAGTTAAATTCTGACCGGTCTGAGATGCCTAAATATAACAGAATGTGCGAACTTTGTTAACAAACTTTGCTACATGTGTAATTGTTATGCCCGCGCAAACATGGCACGAAGCTAACTAGGGATCATGGTAATGTTGAGACTTTCAATCTTTTTTTTAAACAAAAAAAACAATCGCTTTCCTTTGTGGGCATTGCAAAACTGCTATTGAATTCACTTTCTTCTAATATTTAAATAGTGCAATGCAATATGATCTTCCTGGTGTTTGCATGCCTTTTTTTAGTTTATTTGAGGCGAACCTGATTTTCATGCTGGTGCCCTTGAGGCCTGGTCTTGTGAATGCAAACCCCATAATAAGTTGCATAACAAAGTTTCGATTTGTAAAACATTGTATGTATTTATTTTAAAATACTGCAAGCATTTTGCTCTGCACATTAAATTGACTCGCCATTCTAATGCCAGTAGGCAATACTAAATATTTAGGAAATTGCTAAAGAAAAGACAATAACATAAATTAGGGCAGTGGAGTCACAATGCATTCTTTCTTGAAGAATAGAGCGATCTGGCTCCAATATTGAAAGTGACTCGGAATTTATCTTGCATGGCACTAGTGCATCCCCTAATAAATTATTTTCCATTTAAACATCTACTTCCTCCCAAGTTAATGTACTGACTGCTGCAGCTGCCGAACATCTGCAAGTCAAGGTACGCCGGTGCTGTTGCTGGCAAAACATCCGCAGAAGCAAATTACCCGTGCCTAATGCCAATTGCCGGCTTTGCGCGAGTATTCAAATTAATGGCTGCGCATACGTTTTTCGGATTCCGTGTGTGATTTTTGGAGTCATTCTTCCATTAGCAGATTGTTAATTTCCTGGCACAGGGTAACATTGCTGCAGAATTCTTGGCTGCGCGTTCTAGCAAGCAAGCCTGGTTATTGATGCAGTCTTTTCGAAATAGATGCCCGTGTTTTTAGCGGCTTTGTGAAGGATGCATTGTGCTTATGGAGCAGAACTTCCAGACAACAGTCACAAGGAAACGTCTAAGAACTGCGGACATAACAGACAGCGTTCAAGGTGAGGGTGCGCTGGAGTCCGCCATTATTGTAGTAAAGACTAGCGATGCCGTGCCCAGGACGGGCAATGGGCAACCTATCATGGGGCCCGATTCACAGAACTAACTTAAGACAAAATCCTAAACTTACTACCATTTACTCATTGTGGTATTCACAGAAGGCACTTACTCATTTTGGTTTTCACAGAAGGAACTTACTCATCAATGAGTAAGTGCCTTCTGTGAATACCAAAATGAGTAAGTGCCTCTGTGAATACCAAAATGGTAGTAACTTTACGATTTTGTCTTAAGTTAGTTCTGTGAATCGGACCCATGGTCTTTCAGCGTTCCTAAACAGATCGAAAAAGACGGAGGAGATGAATAATGGCAGCTAAATCCATAGGATGGGAGCCTGGAAAGAAAAGCTCCAGCCACCAAGATGATATTCCCTTACCCTAGGGAGGACGCACAGGGCCCACGTTATGCAATCAATGCACATACCTGCCAGCTTGAACAAAAATCTCATTGTGTGAGTAGGAGGCATGTTTGAACCCCACTGTGTCCCCCAAAAAAGTTGCTGAGGCTGGCGCTCATCTCCTGGAGTGTTTCCACGCCCCTTATTAGACGTCCGCAATAGAAACCTCTGAAAAGGAGCTGGAAAACCACTATTTACAGTGGTTTTTAGCTCGTTTTAGTGTGATATCCGCAACTCACTGGGGGACCGTGTGATGGGAGCTGATATCGTGTGTCACACTGTAGCACCGTGTGAGTTGACAGATGTGAGCACATTGTCCACATTTAGGCCACAGTGCACGTTTAAAACAGAGGTTTAAAGCAGGCCCCTGCAGCCTATGTGGCTCAGTGGGCCACCAAGCCTCCAGTGAGCCAACAACCGTTCAAAGGGACTTCATTCAACCTAAGATCAATAAATATCTGTGCGGTATGAGAGTTTCGGGACCCCTCATCCCATTCTGAATGGGGCCCCATCATTTTGCATTACACCACTGCTGTAAAATGGTGCGCTGTGTGCAATCAGAGACAATCTGCCCTAGTACAAATAATGCACTGCCCTTATCGTAGCCGCAAATTCATGCTAACATCAGAGCAGTGTATTAGTGAAAGGTAGACTGGCTGATTGAAACAGCCAGTTCACCTTTCATTGCAATTTCAAGGGGAACAGAGATCCTTCTGCAGGCAGGTGCTGTGAGCGATAGCACCGGCATGCAAGGGGATGTCTGGAAGGGTCCATAGAACCCCTTTATATCTCCGCCAAAGGGACACCTTCGGGGAGGTGCACGCTGACTGTGTACCACCTCTTTGTGGCGCATAGTCAGCACCACCTGACAGCAACGTTGCCTATGAGTCTATGTACATAATATGCTGCAGGCGCAGAGGCAAACCATTTCCATCATTTGCATGCCTATGCAAGTGTCAGAATGCCCTCCTGGAGATAGTGACAGCGCTATATGTGCGCTGGTGCTATCTGTATTACAGAAGGTGTGCACAAGCATCTGTGACTCCTTCTGTAATTCAAAGTTACCCAGTGGCACAGAAAAATGGTGCGCACGCTTGTCGTGCCCCAGGGGCACTGTATGGAATATGGCCCCAGATGAGCAAAGGGAGATCTAAGTTGACGCATAAGTAGGCAAGGGTGAAGAGGTTTGTCAGTTAATGCTGGAGTGCGATCACTCAGAGCATGTTGAATGGTGCATAGTTTTCAAAACAATGCACTCTTCCACATGTAGCCTGTACTTAGAAGAGGTTGGGCATGACAAAATGTGCAGGTCCCTAGTACCAGGCGAGGTGCCTGGTTCTGCATAACCTGTATCCTTTGCAGGAGGTAATTGGACAAACATATACACATCGAGTTGGTGTAGACCAGCCAAGTGCCAGTAGGAGAACCAACGCCAACCACTGGCCATCCTCTATTAGACAAGGTAACACTTTGGTCAGGAACTGCATGTGAAATGAATGGGCAGAGACGCAGGCTGATTTGTGTGAGATCAGATAAAGACTCGAATCAAGCTTCATTCCTGTAATATGAACAGTATATACTCTCATTTTTAAAGTCATTAAGAGCATGGTCAGAAGTACGCCCTTTCTGCCACTGTGGTGTAATTTTTCCTGAGTTCAGTTTCCATTGACTTCCCATCTACTCCCATATGTCTCATACCAGGTTTCAATTGGGCTTCCAACCTTCCTAATAAAATGTGTGCTGCTGTCATGCATGTAAAAGACAGCTTCTTTGGAGCAGATGAGACATGCCTGTGGTCAGGGCTCAAGTCCTAAAAAAAGAAGTGCAGGGACTCACCAAGTTAGGCAGAATGGATGTGAGATCACCGCATGTGAAATTGCCGCATGTGACAACGCTGCTTGTGACATCACAGGAAGTAAAATCACTGTGTGTAACATCACAGAAAGTGGCGTCACCGAATGTGACATCACATGTGGCCTTACAGGAACTGACATCACAACCCATAACCTCACAGAAAGTGTTATCAAATCTTAAGACCTCACACATGTCTAGTAGGTCTATCGTGAGTACATTACAATATTTAACAAATTAAATTTTTCATTGGGGATGTATTAAAATATTGAAATAACTCGGGTTCAAAATCTGGACCGCAAACTTATGCGTTTATTTTTTTTTTAAACCCTGCCACAAAGAAATTGGCAACAAGGAGAAATGTGGCAGTAAATCTGTTCTGCTTAATCGGTTGCAATGTCTGTATTTAAAAATATTGTATTTGGTTAAGGCACCTACTGCAGTGATCTTTGAGTGCAAACTAAATCTCAGTGAATAAAAATAATGGTAAGGTAACTCTGATAAAACATGTAAAATTTGGCACCATGCGCCCCTCCGACATGGATCAAAAGGTTAATTGTCATGAAAAAAACGGATATTTTGGAGTCTATTAAACATCGAACAGTAGGTTGTAATAGAAACATCAAGTCCAATGGGTACACCTCTTGGTCAGCTCATGATGTATAATGCAGGTTGGATCTCGTATCGACATCAGCTGAGATCAGACCCCAGAGATACATGTAGTTGGAACGGTTGAGACCGGGAGGATGCTTATTCATCTGAGGTTCTATGAGGACGAAAAAAACAAAGGTAACTCTGGAGGATAACGTATTTGCTAGAGAGATCCAGCAGCGGCCGGTGCAGGAAAGCACGATGAGGCAGTGAGGCGAGGCACTTAGCCGGGGGTGGGGGGATGTCGATAGACGATGGAATAGGAGTTATTTATTTATTTAATTTGTCGTATTCCGTCATCTGTCGACAACCCCACCACACTTACCTGCACTGGCCACTGCTGGAGAGATTTGTGTTTCGACTAGGCCTAGTTTTGAATCGAAGTAGTTTAGATTGTTAATATGGCTCCTGCAAAGCACATTATGTACCATGCAGATGACAGATTTTTATTTTATGTAAATGGACAAGTGGATTATTGCTTTCAGGAAAGACATTTTATTGTTACTTGCAGTTCCTAAATTGTAATCCTTTTAATATAGCACAGATATGTTTGAAGGACATGTGGCTTCCACACCTTGGATCCCTCACTCTCTTATGTAACACATCCTTTATATTGATGCACACATATATGATTTATTGTCAATGTATAATCAATACGTGTGATTTAACAAGCTCTGACACCCTGCATTGGGATAAGTAGTAGTTGAGATGCAGGGTGTCAGAGTGTTTCCAATAATCTCACCAAAATAACAATTTAAATGCCACTATACCACTATGGTGCTAAAGCTCTATAAAAGAAATAAAACTAAATTGTGGTATTTAAATAGTTATTTGTTTAAACTTTGTTGCTGTAGGAAATTGGTGCCGCTACCGCGGGTATGCTGTACAAGGGAACTCAATGCCCAAGATGGCTCAGTGAGTTACCACAGGAGACCGCAGAAGTAAAGGAACTCCCCCGCAGTTGTGTCCATGGGGATGACACAGATGACAAAGGTTCATGTGACTAGCGGAGAGATTGACGTGTCTTCTGGAACATCGTAACAACACTAGAGCTTCTGGTATCTCTTAGTCTTAGGGGAGATGTCAGTGGTCGGTAAAACCCCTCCACCATGGTGGGCAGTCACGAGGTTTAACAATAAATATTTTCACATGAGGACGTAAAAGGGCATTTGCCTAAACAAGGTCCCTGGGATGCTCTATGGCAGGGACTCTTGAGCCAAGTACAAGTACTTGAACAAGGTCCTTGGGATGCATTAAGGCTGTGAGTCTTGAGACAAATGCCCAGACAAGGTCCTTGGGATGCCTCACATCAGGGATACATTATGGCAGACAAAAGGTTAAGAAATGGTAAGCACTGGGCGGACTCAGCACTTGCAGCCCAGGCATGGTTACGAGGCCACGTAAGCCAGACATTCGGTAGCAAGTTGAAACTTCGAAGTTGCAATCCGCTGTACCAAGTAAGTTGTACCAAGTAAGTGACAGAAGTTGAGCTGTCACAGCTGTTGGAAAGTGATTTATGGAATCCTTGAAGAGACAGCATGGCTGCAAGGATGAATCACTGAAGGGTTAGGCAAGTTATGGTTAATAATATGTAATAAAGTATAAGATGTACATACACTGTTTAACCTGGTATAAAATTGCCATACATCGTAGGCCAAGATAATCCAGATATGAGAATGTTGATAACCAATGCCATCTTATCAAGTGTGTGCCAACTTACAATGTGAATAACCAGTCTTTTTTGTTTGGCCAGACTGGAAGGAGCAGCAAGGGAGGAAAATTGAAAAGAGGCAACGGAGACGATGAGGTAAGAGATAAGAGAATGGGTTAGAATGAGGTGAGCAAAAGAGAGCATTTCTTTTCAATTTGATAAAGTTAGTTGAAAGAACGAAGAAATGAGTGAGATGGAAGGACAAACATAATAGTAAGCCATAGAGCACAGATATCAGAGGGTCTGGAGAGAATGGGGAGGGACAGCGATGTTGGGTCCGGGTAGAGGCAATAGACAGGGTCTCCCTACTGAGCCTCCGTAAAGCAAAGATAGACGAACAACAGGAAATTGAGTTCGGAATGTGGTTTCTCTGGCAAAGGTGGATGACAGCTAGAATCGGGCATGCAACTGAAAGCTCGACCCAGGGTTGAGCCTGAAGACTGGCCCTGGTGCAACTTGAGCTTTTTTTGGAACTTCAAACCCGTAATGCGCTGAGCTTTCAAGTGACTTCTGCTTGCCTTCCTCCCTCGCCCAGGATGTGCTAAGCCAGAGCTGCAGACTGTAAAACAGGGGAACAAGGTTTGAGCTTAGGCATCAGAGTAACATCCTGTGATTCTGGGCAATTCGCTAAATCTCCCCATGCCTATAAACAATGCATCAAGCGACCTTGTGTAATATGTTATGTAAAGCTCTCCAATACCTCCCGTTTGAGTTCACACTGAGGTGAGAGCTAAAAACAAACCCTTACCAAAAGCAAAGATATACCCACTTACTATCTGATTTGTACAAGATAAAACCGGAATACTTGGATAAAGATCAGCTTCCCTCTAAAATTGTGTGAGTTTAGGCAAACATTTTATTTCACCAACAATCTTTTTTCTTCATTATCGCATATGAAAGCACTTTCAAATGTATGAATCAGTATACCAGCTGTACAAAGCTATCACTTTTAATAAGTACTTTTCGCTGCACTGCTAATATGTCCCCTATTAATGTCAAAGCCTCCACATGTTAAAGAAATACACTTTTTTTTCATTTTGAAGAGACTTTAGAGAGGGCATGAGGGGCTCCACTGTAGATTGTGCGGTTTAACAGAGGGAAAAGCAACACATTTGCAAAAATAAAGCTTTGATCGGACAGGGTTCAACAGCTCCTACCTATCAAAACAGTGGCAGCTAAATCTAAAAAAATATGGTGGGGTAAGACGGCGCCACACTCACCACATTTACTACACACCCTGGAGTGGCACCTCTTCCCCCATATCAGTGTCCTCGAGCAGAAAACGGAAGGAATTTGTTCCTGTTCGGTGGAACGCCAACAACCAATCCTGGAGCTGCTCTCAGCATGAAAGCAGCTCCAGGATTGGTGGAAGCAGGCTAACCCAGTGCTCATTTTGAGGCTGGGGGCCTGTGCCAGCAATCCCCTGGCTGTTTCACATCCAGGGGATTTCTGGGTGCGCCCTGCTCAAGTCGGGCTGGCCGTAGTAAACCAGCCAGCCAGCCCGACATTTGCACTGCAGGGGCTGCTGTAATGCTGCAATCACAGGATTCAGCCCCTTCCTCTGCACTCATAATGCGCTTATAAGTAAAATGGCAATTACGTACCATTTTACTGATTTGTGTGTGCCTGCTGTGCTCCTAGCAGGTGGGGTGACGCTCCTCCACTCTTGGGAAGGAGCAACCCCTGCAATTCAGTACTCAACATTTGGTTGGTCACGAGAGACTTCATGGCATGTTTTAACATGAAACCAAGATGTGGTAGCTATTTATTCAGGGATTTTAATGGCAGCCCTGTTCAAGGCAGTCTCAATAGCCTGCATAATGTGAACTTTACACCATGGAGCTCTACCTAAACAGGTAGGGAAAGGGTTAATTTGAGTCTCATACACCCTACCCACTACAAGCCGAAAGAGGCTGCCGTCCGCGCACACAGGGTGTCCACGCTGAATCAGTGTTATTCACACGGCTGCCGGTGGAATGCCCTCTTGGAATCATTACCTTTAATGAAACTGATTATATGCAAATAATTTAGAAGCCCTAATGGCATTGTTTACCATAACAAGAAATTACTGTAAAACAGGGCCTCTTGTCTGTGTAGGGCTTCTCTATTTCCAGTGAGTATTGGGCGTGCAACAGGAATACACAGAGGACGTCAGAATAATTGAATGCTAGAGATAGGAGTTGGTTATTGTGGCTCTGGGAAGCAGACAGTGCAGTGACAGCAGGGGGGTACTATCCATCCCTCTACACAGCTGGCTTGGAGTTTGCACAAACACTGTACAATGCTGCACCTTTATGCTTGGAAGATAGGTTGCACTGCTGCTGTCTCTGTAGCACCTGACGGTGTATGAAGAAGGCTGGCTCTGCTGTGTTGTTCCTATTAGGTGTCTGAGGGAAGCATGTGCATAAGCTGCATTGATAATGTCTGGCCTGTCAATCTCCTATGTTTGGATGAAGCTCTCACTGCTGCTGTGGAGACTGTTCCTGTTTTCTGTTTAAGGAAAGCGGGCACGGCGTCTGCCCCTGTGTTTGCAATACTTATGTATGATGTGTTGTTGCAGTGCTGCTACCTGTACATAAGCTATTGTACTGATCAGAACACCGTGGTTGCGCTGGGCAATCTCACCCACCATCCTTCTCACTGCATAGATTGTGATGACCCTCTTTGTTAGGTTCTCTCCCCCAGCCCTAACTTTCCACATATCCTGTCAGCCTAGGTCTTCCAACAATCACCCTGCTCCAACCTTTCCGCTGGCACCTGGCCAGGTTGCTTGAGCGACTGCTGCAGTTGCTTCTATGAGCCTCCTTTTATTTCAAGCTCTGTGCCTCTCCCACCCTATCAAACACTGCATAATACAGATACATCCTCTGTGGCTAGATCACCACCATGACCTCACACCCCGATGCTTCTTACCCAGTGAACAAATCCGAACGACTCACAAGCTTGCACAACTTCGTTCACTACCATATTGGGCTTTAAGTAGGACAGGTGCTACCAGGTGTCAGACACGGTTGTAATTAACAATTGACTTTGAAATGGGTCCCAAACGTACCCTATATTTATGTCCTAAACCTTACAAGCAAAAACACTCATAAGTTCTCATTAGTGCTCTGAAAATCCTTAAGATAATTCAGGCCAGCAATGCAACCCATGGCGACTTGTTTAAAGTCATCGTGCATTCCTCAGGAGTAATTTCTATTCTCAGATGTTGTGTCTCTGTGGGATTTGTATGCAGCATACGTCCCTTTTCTAGTGCATACTGTGAAATAAGTTACTACTATGTATCTGAGTGAGTTCAGGTTGCCTGTGAGTCTTTATGATGGCACATGATTGACAGCTCTGGAGAAGAAGCTGAAGACACTGCAAGTGTCCCACAGTAGTGATATACCCCCATAAAAAAAAATTGTCATCTAGAGATTTTTGTTTGTGATTTGTGTTTTTGTATCATTAGAGAAGTAATTTAGCTTGGACAGACATTGCTAATCTGTGCCAAATTCTTCTGGATGATATTTAAAAAAATGGCCGATGTGTTGAAGTGATGATGTAATATTTAAGGAATTATAAAACCTATATTCTTCATTTTTGTGTCAAAACATAGGTTTTGGGGGACAAGTGGTCTTATAAAAACAGAAAAGAACTCCTCAGAGCAACCCTTCTGCTATTTTATGAATTGGCAGCTGTAGAATGATGTGTTTAAGCCATCATGTTGGTAATTTAGTTTAATATTTTTTTTCAGGTTTTCTATTGATTCAAATTTGTAAGCATGAGCGAAGCAGATGGTAGCAGAGGATCTTTACCTCCTGACAGAGTCTTGCTAACTACAAAATCTGAGTACTCTTTCAATAAAGAAAAATGTGTCCTATGCCAAATTAATCCAAAAGAAAAGCTAACATCAACAGTGGCTGGACAGAAGAGAGTTTGAGATGCTGCTGAAATACGGCAAGACGTAGTTCACAATTTGTTTTGGAGACGTCTGAGAAAGCGAAAACAACCAAACCCACTGCCACTCCACTTCGAAGTTTGATTGCTACCCCTTGCCCACCTAAAACAACTAGTCAGAAAGCAGAGAATCTTCAATGTGCTATCTGTGATTTTGATCAGACATGGGCCAAAAGGATTGACAGGAACGCCTACTCTACATCTCATTAGCGATAGTTGCCAGGGTCATCTGTGGCGATGCTTTAGCGGCTCCTATCGCAGGTAAACTGGTGATATGGGCTGTTGGCACCAGCTTGTGAATGGGGTGATAAATTTATCACCACTTTGGCTGCCATAATGTGCCATTAACTCGTCGATTAATCCTTGAGAATAATCCCCTTAGATTTTGGACTTAATGACAAATTTTGTAATGCCTCAGAGCTCAAAAAAATCAAGGGAGACAACAAGAATGCCTGATGTTGTCTTAACAATTTTTACATCATTGTTTAATATCAGCAAAGCAAAACTGTTACAAACTAAAGTTCTTGAGCTTGGAACAGAAGCCAACAACATTGATGATGGCTTTGAATACATAAGCTAAAAAGTGGAAGATAATCCCATGAACTAACAGGCTTATGCTGTGCAAATGTACTGTATTTTCCAAATCATGTTTTATGAGTAACATCACATCAAAAGAAACCTCTGCTACGCAATCTATGAAAAGTATAAAAGTATAGAGCTAATCACTTCAACTAATAAGATTGGTGTATCAACAAGTTATAATGACATAGTACAGAGCAGGAATTTGTTAGCAGCTCATTCTGAACAATCATGTGAATCCAACAACACACCACTTCTAGGTTACTTTAACAGTAAAGGATTTAAAATTGCTGCTCTTGATTTTGAAGACATCTATTACTTATCTGGACATCCAGTACACATGATACTGTTATGGTGCTTTTTCAAGACTGAACCAAGGAAGTAGCTGCTGGAAAACAAGCTTTGTCAGCTGGAGACATAATCAAATGAAGCTGCAAACGTATAACCTAACTGCATTGCCAATGTGTGCAACATCAATACAAACCATCAACATGTCCCAGTCTACCAGAAAGTTTCAAAGTGGCTGAGGATATGGATATTCTGCTACCTGGTGCTGCGGTCTGCAAAGCAGATTTAACTAAATTTATCATATTGCTTATTCATCGAGGACTGAAGAATGGAGAAAAGCCAGTTCCTCCATTAGCTGGAATTCATGTTCTGATCTCCCAGGATACCGTCCCATTGAAGAAGGTTGGGTTTTTACCAGTATTACTATTTCCACTCACAAACTATGCATCAGTACACACAGCTCTAAAACATTTCCAAAATGTACATGTTCAGCTTGAAGGCCAGCCTACCCTGCTAATATTCTGTGATGTTTTTTTCCGTATTGTAGCTGACATGTTTATGAGAAATCCAGTAAAATTTGATGATCTTTATTCAATGATAGGCGTTTCCCTCATGACAAACCTTGTGTTGCGGTGTCAGGAAGTTATCTCAGTGGATGTGGCACAGACAATGCACTTATTGAAGCTGAAATGTTCGGAAGCAAAGCTGTCAGTATTGAGCGTAACTCATTATGTGTGTTGATTACAAAGTATGCTCATCATTTCTGATGTTATAGAAACATTGCATTGGAATGTTTTATGGAACAAGAATGACAAATTAGTTTTGCATATTGTTAGAAATGGGAGTCTATGTTTGGCAGAGGTAGGTACCTTTGTCCAAGTAGGGGCCATTCTTCCTAATCAGGGTAAGGAGGATGCACTTCTAAAATAACCCCTGCTTCCCGGCTTGGTAGCCTGGCATGAGCAGACAGGCTTATCTCAGAGGCAGTGTGTAAAGCACTTCTGAACACATACAGTGATACAGTGAAAAAACTACAAATGGAAACTATACCAGTTTATAAAAATAAGTAATCTTTATCTAAACAAAACAATACCAAAACAACAAAAATCAACATTACAGTTATCAAGATATCGTTAAAAATAGGTTATTCCCTCAAATAAAGTTTGTAGCAACAAATAACTCCACCTGGATTTATTATGACGTCTTGACAGATGAAAAACCCCAAAGTACGGCAGCGACCATGAAATGTGCGGCATCTGGCGCGGAGTCAAGCAGACCTCCAAAGAACAATACCTTGGAAACGGGATGTATGTTGTTACAACGCATGCTTTTAGCACGCATGCTGTAACAACGCGGTTTTTATACCGCATTCTTTTACAACGCATAACAGAAAGGGGTGTTGGATAGTGAATTTTTTTAATTTACTATTCCAACACCAGTCCCCGTTGACACTAGGGAAGGTGTTGGAAAGTAAATTAAAAGTATTTCCTATCCTTGAGCGCCCCCCAGAGTCATGCGTTGTAATAGAATGCGATTTAAAAACCGCGTTGTAATAGCACTGCATGCTAAAAGTTGCGTCGTAAACGACGTTCCCCCTTGGAAACGATGAACACAAAGATGGTGCACAGCTTCGGGGAGGTGATGCTCCGTTGGCGCCAGGGGCGTCGCTTCCTTATGAACCCAGCGGAGGTAAAGCCTCGGTTCCTTACTGCGATGCAGAAGAGGTGAGACGTTGGTTTCTTTCTGTGTCAGAGAGGTGACGTCACGGTGGTGGTTCCTTACGACCGTGCAGTGTCGATGGATTCGGGAGTCACCCACGTTGAAGTATCAGCCCTGTTTTGATGAAGCAATAGCGTTGGTGTAGTCGGGGCTGGGGTGTGAGTCGGGACAGTGCGTCATGGACGTCACAAGCGGTGTCCTCAGCTCTGGTGCAGGCAGCGGTCTCTGTGACGGCTTCAGAGTCGATGCAGCACAGCGTAGCAGGCCTACGATGCAAGTCAGGCAGTGCGTTGTGCTCTTCACGAGCAGTGCCCATGGCTTCAGTGCAGGTTACGGCATCGCTTGCCAGCGTCTGTGTTGCAATTTCCTTCTACGGCAGCTGAAACAGCATTTCCAGATGCAGAAAGACAGATGAAATTAAGTCTTGGTGTCCCTGAGACTTCAGAACAGGAGGCAAGTTCTCTTTCAAGCCCTTGGAGATCTTCCTCAAGCAGGGGACCCAGTAAACAGCAATGTCCTTCTCCTTTCCTCTGCAGCAAGTAGCCACTGCAGGCCAATCCCAGACAGCAAACAGTACAGGGGCAGAATTCCTCCTCAGCTTCTCTTCTCCTTGGCAAAGGTTCCTCTTGATTCCCAGAAGTGATCTAAAGTTCTGGGGCCTGGGACCCAATATTTATACTACAAAATCCTTTGTGCTCTGTGGCAGAGAGGCCCTGTGCTCAGTCAAAAGCAGTTATGTCCTCTCTGGTGCAGCTTCCTGGCAGGAGGTAGAGACAGCATTGAAGAAGGTAGACCAGGCCCATTCAGGTGAAAGGAAATCCCCTCACCCTACTTTAAATGCAGCCAGGTCTATTCAGCCCAGCCCTGACTCATCAGACTCTCTGGAGTCACTGCACCTCCCCAGCCCCTGACACTCCAAACCGAAACAGCCAATGCACATCCCAGCAGAGGCACACTGGATGGCTGAGCAAGAAAATACCTACCATCTAAAAGTGGTATTTTAAAACACAGAATGTAAAAATCACCCTCACTAAATGATGCATTTTAACATTCTGAGTTCAGGCATACTAAACTTTATTTTCCTTCCTTGTTCCCAGGGGTAGTTAGGCTAATTAGATGTTATAAACAAACTCCCCATTAAATCCTATGGGAACAGGTTGCCTTGCAATAGTGACAAAACACATTGGCAGTATTTCACTATCAGTACAAGCCACACACACCAGGGCATGCCCTACCTTTCACATAGACTGTACCCTGCCCACAGGGGTATCTTGGGGCCTACCTTAGGGGTGACTAACATGTAAAAAAGGGAAGGTTAGGGCCTGGCAAGTGGGAACAGGTAATAAATAGCATAGTTATTTATTTAATCCATAACTTGATCAGATAAACAACCATCCTCACAGTTGTTCCATAAATAGAAAAATGAGAATCAGAAACCCAAACAGAAATCAAAATGAAACAGAAACATATATATAAATCATATATTAGACATCAGTTTAGGCTTATAACAAGTTTGTAATAAAACCCAATGCATTCCTTCATCAGGGGCTTAACATTCTTGTGCTTTGGAATTCAGTTATTGAAAATTTATAGCCACCTGCTGGAACAAAAAGAAAACTATATAAGCAATGCTCAATGAAATAATATACACCATGCTAATATCTGTGCTTGCAGCCACTATCGAAAATAAAGAGTGTATGAGATATGCCAGCTAAAGAGAGAAGGAAACCACTTCCCCAGAGAAGTGTCAAAAGGTGAAAGAACGAGGCTGAACCGAACACGATAGTCCCAAGAATCACAATGTGTCCAAGGAGTGCCGGGTTGTGAAAGGGTGAGGTTAAACAGAACGCAAAATACACAAGAATCACATTGTGACCACCACTGCTTCACTAGGTGCATAAAGGAAAAAGATGGAATCCACTTAAAGCGAGTCCCCTTGATATTAAGAAAAGGGAAGGTTAGGGCCTGGCAAGTGGGTGCACTTGCCACGTCAACATGGCAGTACTAGACTGCCCACAGATACTGCAGTAGAAGATCTGAGCCACATTTACAGGCTTCTTATGTGGGTGGCACAATCAGTGCTGCAGACCGACTAGCAGCATTTGATTTACATGCCCTGGGCACACACAGTGCGCTGTACTAGGGACTGACTAGTAAATCAAATATGCCAATCATGAAAAACCCAATCCCCAACAGTAATTTACAAAGGGAGCACTTGCACTTTGGCACTGAACAGCAATGGCAAAGTCCCCAAAGTTCTAGACCAGCAAAACGGAGTCCAACACACAGCAAAACACAGGAGGTCAAGGAAAAGAATTCATGGGAAACCCATGCCAATGATGCCAGATCTAACACGTGTCCCCTTCAGCTGGAATGTGGGGAGACTACCCATCCCCTTGGGAGCTCTCTCCACTAAAGCGAATACATCTGGACTGACCATCAGCATTGGTGTGTCCTGTACCAGGGCTGTGTTCCACCGTGAAATCCATCCCCTGTAGGGAAATGGACTACCTCAACAGCTTTGTATTCTCACCCCTCATTTTCTTGAGCCATCTGAGGGGCCTGTGGTTAGTCTGAGCTCGGAAGTGAGTCACAAACAAGTAGAGTCTCAGCTTCTGCAGCACCTAGACCACAGCAAATGCCTAACGCTCGATCGCACTCCACCTCTGTTCCTGTGAAAGTACCCTCCCACTAATAAAGGCTACAGGTTGGTCTAGGCCCTTCTCATTTAGCTGTGAGAGCACAGCCCCCACACCATGCTCTGAAGCATCTGTCTGCACAATTAATTCCCTTGAGAAGTTGGGCACCTTAAGCACGGGCGCCGTGCACATGGCAGATTTCAGGGCATCAAAAGCTTTCTGCCAAGGGATAGTCAAGTTCTCCTTCCTGGGCTGCTTCCTGGAAGTCAGCTCTGTCAAGGGGGCAACAATGGTGCCATACCCCTTGACAAATCGCCTGTAATACCCAGTGAGTCCTAAGAAGGCTCTCACCTTTGCCTGGGTCTTGGGGGATTCCCAAGTAAGAATGGTATCAATCTTGGGCCTTAGGGGTGCCACCTAGCTGCTCTCCACCTGGTGTCCCAAGTACACCAGAGAACCCTGCCTGATCCGGCACTTGCTTGCCTCGGGAGGACTGCCCTCTGCAGAGTCTTCAACACTTCCCAGAGGTGGTACAGATGTTTTTCCCAAGTGGCACTGAACACTGCGCTGTCATCCAAGTAGGCGTATTGAGATCCTCCAGTCAAGCCAACACCTGTTTGACCAACCTCTGAAAGGTGGCAGGGGCATTCTTAAACCTAAAGGGCATCACCCAGAATTGGTAGTGCCCCTCTGGCATTGAGAATGCTGACCTCTCCTTTGTCCCACCAGTTAAGGCAATCTGCCAGTATCCAGACGTTAAGTCAAGCGTACGGAGGTACCGGGCAGCTCCCAACCGATCTATGAGCTCATCATCTCTGGGGATGGGGTGCGCATTAGTCATGGTGACCGAACTGATCCCTCAGTAGTCCACAGAGAACCAGAGTTCTGGCGTTGCTCCGGGTGCGGCAGCCTTTGGTACCAAGACAACTGGGCTGGCCCAAGGGCTGTTTGAGGGCTCAATCACTCCTAGCGCTAACATCTTGCAGACCTCCTCTTTGATGCAAGCCTTGACCCTGTCAGTCACTCTGTAAATGTTATGCTTCACAGGAGGACTATCCCCAGTGTCTACATCATGGACGTACCACTGAGTGACACCAGGGTCAGGGAGAACAGAGAAGCAAACTGCCCCAACAGTTGGCGGCAGTCACTCTGAAGTCAGGGCAGGAGAGAGGGTTATACCGTCCACTGACCCAACATGTTCCTTCGCAGATGGGTGGTTAGGAATAGGCTCAGTCTCATCCTCCATTCCAGCATCTGTTGCTAGGAGCATGCCAAAGGCACATCATGAGCCCGACCCAGTAGGAAGGCTCTTAAGTGCTGGGGTACCACCAGCACATGGGCTGACCTAGGCTCAGTAACCTTAGGCTCACTATACAGGAGACCATTCTCCCAGTAAAGCCAATGTGATCCAGACTGATCGCCTGCTTCCTGGTTTGCAACCTCCCCCCGCATACCAACGAGAGAAGGGTATATCTGTGCTCCTGGGAGAATTCCTCCCTGGAGGGGCCTCCTTCCTGCTGCAAAATCGGTCAGCTCAGGCAAGCCCCCCAGATCATCCACTTGTTCCTTTGTAGGCTCCAGAGCATCCCTGTCAAGGTCTGCCTCCTCCTGGCCCGTGGTAACTTTGGGGGCCGGTTTCCCACACCACTGCCTCTTCTCCTTCTGGCAGGCACCTGAGCCACTCTCCCAAGCTCATGGTCCTCTTTTGTACCCTTACCGGCTACCATAGATCGAGTGGTCACGCACGTCCACTCAGGCAGACCCAACATCTATAAATGAGATCTCCGAGCTACCTTTGCCCAAGGGAAGTCCTCTAAATCATTGCTTAGCAGAAAGTCAACAGGCATGGCTGGCCTCACAGCTACTTTCAAGGTACTTGAGACCCCCCCACACTCAAAGGAACCAGTGCCACTTTGCAGAGGCACTTTGAGTTGTCAGCTGCAACTACTGAGTAGAATGTGTGGGGGACCACCTGCTCCTCAGACACCATTCGACAACTGAAAGCTGTCACACTGGCTCCAGTGTCTCTCAAAACCTCCACACTATGGCCATTGATGGTCACCCACTGCCTGTACTTCTTAGTGTTATCAGGCAGATGAACTCTTGGTACCATCTCATTGTCTCCTAAAGAGACCACAGACATTTCTGCGGGACCCCACCCCTCTTGGGCACCCAACGCCTCCCCAAGGCTATACTAGCCATTTCCCGGAGCGGTGCACCAGTGGGTGCAGTGGTAACCTTCTTGGGACACCTAGGATCCCTTGGCAGTGGCCCACCTGACCACAATCATAACATGCCCTGAATCCCAGGCTTACTTGTCGAGACCCATGGCTTCTTTTCACTGGGAGGCTGGGATCCCTAACCTTGGTTCCTTTGGGAATTACTTTGGGCCCCTTTTTGGAACTCCTTCTGTTTACCCTTGCCCCCCTGCTCTTCTGCAGGGGACCCTGTCCACCTTTTGTGGAGTCTCCCAAGTGACCTTTTTGGACCCTGGTACTAACCCAGCGGTCTGCCTCCACAGCAAGCTTCTTGGGGCCAGTCAGCTTACTGTCAATCAAGTGCTGGCGTAGCTCTGGAAAACAATTATCTGATATGTGCTACCATGCAACCAAATCATAGGGCCCCTGCAAATCATTCACCATGCTACCCTTCAGCCAACCATCCAGTGCTCTACAAAAATAGGACACATACTTCACCCAGGTGCTTGACTTCAGCTTCTTACAGTTTCTAAATTCCTGCCTGTACCGCTCTGGGGTCAACCCATACCTTGCTACTAAGACTTCCATCATGGGGGCATAGGAGATCTGATCCTCAGTAGTCAATACTAGCAATCGTTCCCTTCCTTTACTGATAATGTGGCCCTACAACCCTGCTCCCCAATCCCCTTTAGGGACTCAGTGGGACCTCATTGCTACCTCATAGGCCTTAAACCACTGACCAATGTCGTCATGCTTCTTAAAATTTTTAATAACCTCCTTGGGGATTTAAAGCTTCTCCAGGCACTAACGGTGCACTGCCACCATTGGGATTGGTCTCTAGACCTTTGGCTTTCAGATCCAACTTCCTCAACCCTCTTTCATGCTCTAAGAGCATCTTCTTCTCTTCCATGGCCAACTTCTGCTTATTTAACTCCCAATTCTTACTCCCAATGGCACACTCCTTCCCCAGCCTGAGCTTTGTAAGCCCCAACTCATGCACTCTGATTCTCTCCCTATCTGTCCTCCAAGTCCGCTAGAGACAGACCCTTTGAAGACACACTGCTGCCCCCCTGGAAGGCATCTTCTCTCCAGTCAGGCCCAATAGCCCGTCCTGCTGCCCATCTAAATTCTCTGCCTCCGCCATAGGCTCCTCGGTATGCTCACTGGCATTCCTTGATTCCAACCAGGCCTTTTGGTATTCCTCTTTTCTGGTGAGGCCTCCTACTGAGATTTTACATTTTTTGCAGACAGCTTTAAGTTGTCGCACAGTGTAGGTATCAACCCTCTCCTCTTCTAATGCAAGTGATGCTGGTTTACTCATGGTGGAAATTGGCAGTTCTCAAGTTGCAAACAATTGCAAGGAAAAGGTTCGACCAAATGTATGTGGTCACATAGTGATCTGCACTCTACTAGCAGTGTACACCAATCACTGTATGTAAGGCACAATTGCAAGTCCAGATCCTCACTGCTGACCACCAGTGTTAGAAATTGGGGCCTCTAGCTGGCACAGGTAGGTACCTTTGTCCAAGTCAGGACTGGACAAACTAGTCCAGGTAAGGGGGGTTACACGCCTAAAATAACCCATGCTCACCCCCTTGGTAGCTTGGCACAAGCAGACAGGCTTATCTCAGAGGCAGTGTGTAAAGCATTTGTGAACACATACCCTAATACAGTGAAAACACTACAAATGGACACCACACCAGTTAATAAAAATAAGTAATCTTTATCTAAACAACAGAAATCCACAACACAGTTATCAAGATATCCTTAAAAATAGGTTGTTCATTGAAATAAAGTTTGTACCAACAAATAGCTTCACCTGGAATTATTAGGGTGTCATGACAGATGAAAAACCTTAAAGAACGGCATCAGGCACGGAGTCAAGCAGACCCACAAAGAACAATACCTTGGAATCAATGAAAGCAAAGACAGTACACGGTGTCAGGGAGGTGATGCTTCGTTGGCGCCGGGCAGCTTAGGTTCCTTACGAACCCAGGGAAGGTGATAGCTTGGTTTCTTACTACGATGATGGGGAGGTGAGACGTTGGCTCCTTACTGTGTAGGGGAGGTGACGTCACCTTGGCGGCGAGGCAGAGGTTCAACAGAGCGGTGTTGATAGATTCAGGATTCACCCACATCAAGTATCGGCTCTGTGTTGATCACGCACCGGCATCGGTGAAGTAGGGGCTGCAGTGCTAGTCGGGACGTTGCGACGTGGACGTCATGAGAGGTGTCCTCGGCTCCGGTGCAGGCAGCAGCCTCGATGATGGCTTTGGAGTCGATGCGGGGCGGGTTTAGCAGCCGTCGGACCTATGGTGCAAGTCGAGGCAGTACGTCGTGCTCTTCACGAGCGGTCCCCACGGCTTTGGTGCAGGTTACAGCATCGGTCGCCGGCGTCGGTGTTGCAATTTTCTTCTGTGGCAGCTGAAACAGCAGTTCCTGATGCAGAAAGACAGAAGAAATTAAGTCTTTGTGTCCCTGAGACTTCAGTATAGGAAGCAAGATCTATTTCAAGCTCTTGGAGATCTTCCTCAAGCAGGGTACACAGCAAACAGCAAAGTCCTTCTCCTTTCCTTGGCAGCAAGTAGCCGCTGCAGACCAACCCCAGACAGCAAACAGCACCGGGGCAGTATTCCTCCTGGCTCTTCTCCTTGATTCCCAGAAGTGATCTAAAGTTCTGGGGTCTTGGTCCCAATATTTATACAACAACATCCTTTGTTCTCTGGTGGCAGAGAAACCCTGTGCTCAGTCAAAACCATTTCTGTCCTCTCTGGTACAGCTTCCAGGCAGGAGGTGGAGACAGCATTGTGGAAGGCAGACCATGCCCAATCAGGTGAAAGGAAATCTCCTCCCCCTTCTCTAAATGCAGCCCAGGTCTATTTAGCTCAGCCCTGACTAATCAGACTCTCTGGAGCCACGGCAGCCCCCAGACTCTGACACTCCTAACCCAGACAGGCAATCCACGTCCCAGCAAAGGCACACTGAATGGCTAGGCAAGAAAATACCTACTTTCTAAAGGTGGTATTTTCAAACACAGAATGGAAAAATCTCTCTCACTAAAAGATGCATTTTAACATACTGACTTCAGGCATACTTAAACTTTATTTTCCTACCTTGTTCCCAGGGGTAGTTAGGCTTATAAGATGTTATAAGCAAACTCCCCATTCAACTCTTTGGGAACAGGTAGCCTTGCAATACCGAAAAACGAAATTGGTAGTATTTCCCTATCAGGAAATGCCCTACACACCAGGACATGTCCTACCTTTGACATACACTTTACCCTGCCCACAGTGGTATCTTGGGCCTACCTTAGGGGTGACTAATATGTAAGAAAAGGGAAGGTTAGGGCCTGGCAAGTGGGTGCACTTGCCAAGTCAACATGGCAGTACTAGACTGCTCACACATACTGCAGCCGCAAATCTGAGCCACATTTACAAGTTGCTTATGTGGGCAGCACAATCGGTGCTGCAGGCCCACTAGCAGCATTTGATTTACAGGCTCTGGGCACACACAATGCACTGTACTAGGGACTGACTAGTAAAACAAATATTCCAACCATGGAAACCCCTATCCATAACAATAATTTACAAAGGGAGCACTTGCACTTTGCCACTGAACAGCAGTGGCCAATTGCCCAAAGCATCTAGACCAGCAAAACGGAGTCCAACACACAGCAAAACACAGGAGGTCAACGCAGAAAATACAGGGGAAACCCATAACAATGATGCCAGTTCTTACACATATCTTATCTCAGAAGTGAACAAGTACAGGGTTTGCTTCATTCAAAAGACATAGTGTTAGCCAAGCAATGTTCAATACACTCAGTTCAAGATCAGAAAGTCTTAAAACCAAGTTTGTAGAGTGTGTCAAAGAATGTAAAGAAAAATCAGAACTTTGCATGTACTGGGGAAATGCTTTATACCTGATAGCTCTAGTGAATAATTTGGTACATGCTGATCGGTAAGGTGATTGGGAACTACACATGAAGACTGTGTAGTCACTGTTTACTGTGTTTCACAAATTCAATTGTATAAACTAACTGAGGTATGAGTCATGGTATTTGGAAAGAGTGAAGAAGCTAGAGGTGGAAAAATCATTCCTCTTCAGAAAAATCATCCAAAGACATTTTGTGGTGAAAAAGACAGAGACGGAAAGTTCAATGCTGTGGCTCCAGATATGAAACTGGAACAGACGATCCAGAGATCACAGAAACCTCCAAGGTTATTGTTGATCAGACATGTAAAAGTGAATGTGTTGCTCAATGGCAGCTAGCTCACCATGAAGTCCTTTCTATTTGCAATATTTTCAGAGAGATGACAAATTCAAAATTAATGGACCATTGTGAAACTGTTCCTCACCACAAACTCATCGGAAAGAGAGTGGAACATTCTAATAAACAAGTTGACAGCCTTCTTCATTTCATGCAGCAGCAAGGAAACCCCTTTGAAATGACTGAGCTTGTGAGACTTCACAACTTTATGACTAAACAGTATGAGGATAACGACATAAAGACACATCTACTAGATTGCCAGGAACATGGATAAAAACTATATACAGAATTTAAGCAGGAGAGATTTGTATTGAAAGAGAAAAAGCTGTGTGACATGCTCACTAAAGCAAAACTTTAATGCTTTTTTTGCCATAGTAAGAGTTTCGTCCAACCAGCTACTACAAAACAGGTGACGCAAAAAAACAACTTTCATGCACATAGAGTGATGGATATAGAAAAAGAAAGGGGTGAATTTATCAAGAGAATTCTGTCGCATGATCTTCTTCCAATAAACGCATCATTTGATGGAGATGCTGCAACCACACCAATGAAGCACAAACTCGTACAAGAACTCATAAACAAACTTTCACCTGAAGAATTTTAATTAAAAAAGGTGTCCTCATTGAACACTGCTGTTGTTCTGAACTATATGTCACAATTGCGACTGGTAAAAATTTCATCCATGCAATACTTCAGAGAGGTCGTTCAGACTATTCTGCAGCTATCCAAGTCAGTGTATACCTTGCAAGAACTGCATATTGTCTTTGACAGTTATCCTGAACATCTGCCAAAGAATGTGTGAGAATCATGCAACTGTCTACCAGTGGAACAACTGACCTTGCCTGGATCAAAACTTCTAAACCTGTACCTATGCAACTTGATAAATTCTGGTCATCAACATCAATCCAGATGAACTTGGAGATGTTAACTCACCAAAATATTGCTGATGGTTCAGTGAACACTGAATTTCCAATTATTGCAAGTGGAATGATTGCCAATGAGGAGTTGGTGTCTGCAGAGATATATTCAAAAAGTGTGGGCCATATTGTTCAATAACTTAACAGCAAATTGGAGGAGGCTGACCTTTGTGTTGAGTCACATGTTAAGTGCGCTGTTAGATTTGTTCCACCGTTCATAAGTCAAGGATTGTCAGAGTTATGGATACAGTATGAAACAGGTGAGAAAAGGCACTTAATCCTGCTTCATGTTCTGTACAAGAAACTTGTCCAATGTCCAGTGTTCTAATCAAGGCACATTATCTTACGGGTGATGACAATATGAGCAGAATTGGAGCAAAGCTTGGAGCTTTAACTGCTGAACTTGTGAAGTTTCTAATAGGATTTTCTGAGACAGAAGAAGTATGAGACTTTAAATACGTAGAAAGATACCTTGTGCGTGTGTGGAAAATGAGTTCTGACTGTCACACATTTAGATGATCCTGGGTATAGTGAGTTCAAGAGATCAGTCCAGTTAAATGATCTTAACCAACATTATATTCTGTGCATGTATACATTAATAGAGCGTTTTACTTGATCAGAAGATGTGTAAATGTTTTGGATCATGCATATGTAGAGAAAGGTCTGTGTGAATTTGGTTGGGAAGATATTGATGGGGTGGATGGTCCCGGATCAGCAACGTCTACCCAGGCTAAATCATTGCCCTAATGATCCAAAAACACAAATCAAAAATGCAAATCTCTGAAAAACTATTTGTTTATAGGGATATATCAGGGGGCCCGGGATTAACAGTGCCTGTCAATGGGTCATAACGATGTTCAGACTACATGCTTATCTAAACCTTTGCCATTTTGAAGAGTACACAAAGCGATAGTCACAAATGTGCTTGCTATTTTATGTGAAGATTTGTTAAAAAGGAATCCTCAGATGTTGAAATCCTGGCAGCGCCAAAAGAGATACATTTTTGTGTTTACAGGTGAGGAGAGGCAGATTGTATGTGTGAGAAACAGAGGATATGGTGAAGCAGATGTGACATGTGTAAGTACATGCGGGGAACATCCTTTTCAATGCAAATTTTACGACGCATGCATTTACATCGCAAGTTTTACAATGCATGTCATTACAACGCATTGCGCTGGGGGGAGCTCTAGGATAGGGAATAGATTTAATTTACTATCCAACACACCTTCCCTACTATCCATGGGGACTGGAGTTGGAATAGTAAATTAAACTATTCACTATCCAGCACCCCTCAACACTATGCGTTGTAACAGCATGCGTTGTAAAACTTGCGATGTAAAGGCATGCATAGTAAAAGCATGCGTTGTAATGTCATACAACCGTACATGCAGAATGACGCATTGGGGAGACAGTGATGATGCGGAAGGAGAAGACGTGAGATAAGCAAATGGATGATTTCAGAAAGATGTCAGGAGAAGAGTCTATTCGAGTGACAGACTGGACAAGAAAGAGGTTTGAAGGGGAAAATAGGATTTATTGAGACTCCAAAGCAGAGCTGAAAATGGAAAAAAAATCCCTTGAGAATAATAATACATATGGTTTAATACAATTTGAATATAACAGTACGCTTTTGATGTGAATATCTTGCGTCCATCTGATAACACCATTGCATTTGTTGACCAATTTAAAAGAAATTTATGAACAAATCCTCCAGGAACATTATTAGTTGTGATTGATTTACCCAGTACCCTGGGGAAGACTGGGTTACTCTGTGTACTTAAAATCAGGCTTTCCCATTTAACTCGCAATCCTGATGAACGAAAGCACCACAAGAAATTCAAAAAGTCACTAACATTTGCTTTTGGAATACCCATGGCCTAGAACATTTTATAGGAAAGCCCGGTGCATTGGAATTCCTGCAAGTGCACAATATCATCTTAGCCCAAGAAATGTGGAGCAAAACCCCCACAATATCATAGGCTTTACCGGCCATCATGAGCCAGCAATAAAATCAGCAAAATTTGCACACCCAAAGGGCGGTTTTTCCTCGTATTTCTCGACTAAATTGGATTGGGCACTAGAAAAACTAACCATAGGGATGAATTGGGTTCTTATATCCAAGCTGGAACAGCACAAAAATGATGGAACTGTAACAATACTAATACTACCTAATGTCTACATCCATCCAAGCGAGGAGACAAAAGACAGGCACAGAAACATGTTGTTCGGAATAATAAAATCACTACAAAGGCTGTATTGTTAAACACAGTTCATCATCTCCGTTGACTTTAATATGAAATTATATATTACCCAGGGAATATAAATGAAAAGTGAAACAACTTCAGACACCAACTTGAAACATTAGGACTGATTAATCTCAACGGAAATACCAAAGAAGACTCACTGGCGGCAATGACCTTTTTAAGTGGGTCTTAAAGCTCAACCATCGATCATACCTTAGTGAGTGAATCTGTAGCACGACAGACGCAAAAATTCCAAATTGTACCACGCATAGAGAGCGATCATATGCCACAAATATTGCAATTGGAGCAATGTACAGCCAGGCTGACATCAACAAAAAATCTACTCTCCACGCCAAGAGCCTATAATTTAAAAAGACTGAAATGGCATGGAATAGGTATTGAAAAGGTGATGGCAGAAGTATATCACCAAGCGTGCACTAGCGAAGAAAGTTCAGAGGAATCCGCAAACCCAGATCCACCACGAGCCAGGGAGGGTGAAGGATTAAGAGCCTGGGAGAATCTAACGGGAACTTTAATGGAATGCTTTGCGGATAACATGAGTCAATATTCCGCTAGGCACCACAGGAAGTACACGTGGACAAGCAGTCACCATCCCTGGTTCAATCATGCACTACATAAGCAAAAAAGCTTAATAGTGCGCAAAATAAGAGCAGTCTCAAACCAGTTAAAAATGGGGGGAAAACCCGACAGAAGCCAGCTTTAAAAATTAAGAAAACAATATAAGAAAAACTGTCGGGTAGTCAAATATAGTTAACAAGTCGCAATATGGAATAAACTCCTTCTGGCTAGAAAACAACGGAACGGAAAACACTTCTGGTATCAGTTAAATTCAGTGACACTCTGAAAAAACAGACATCAAAATGTAGGGATAAATGAGGAAGCATTGGTTAGCTCACATAATGATTATGTGCAAAAAACCAAAGCTCAAATCAACTCCAGTTAGTTAATTAGAAAAAACGGACAGCAGGAGGCGCACAGAACAAAATATGCAGATTCTCCCTGGGTGCATCAGTGTGAATAATAAACCCATCTCCCTGAAATGTAAAAATTCCGACAAATTAACCAGAGTAAGTCAATTAATCATATAGAAATTAGATTCAGAGGGGGCAGCAGGACCCAATAGAATCCCCAATGCTCTTTTCAAGGGAGAAGCTTCATATTGGGCCCATTACTTTACCTCATTCAAATTAATAGTCATCCTCCATTGATAGTTAATGAGGAAATTAGGTGCCTTCAGTACGCCGACGATTTAGAACTCCTAAGTAAAACGCCAATCGGCTTACAAAGAGGAATGAGTGCCTTAGCCAAATATTTGACAGCACAAGGGCTCGAACTGAGTTTATCAAAAACAAAGGTTTTACGGCTAGTGGATGCCAAAAACAAAAACTAGAAATACATATGCCATATAGAGGGGAAGAAAGTCGAAGTAGTTGGCTCCTACAAATATCTTGGATTCTTGGTAGAACGAAAATCAAGCTATAAATCACAGCTCATTTCAATGAGGTCAAAATCTCAAAACCTGATATACGGCGTCAACGTATTAAAAAAGGAAACAAAGCTGTCCATCATACAGCAATTTATTAACAGTCATGCAGGCACAGTTAAGGCCAACAGTAACCTATGGCACTGAAATAATAAAAGGTTGTCATATCGCGTCCTTGAATTAAATACAAACAAAAATCTATAAAAAAGTCTTCCAGATCCAACAAAGTGCATCACCTGCCCAGGTGCAGCTTATGAAATCAGGAATTTCACAGCAAAGGAGCATTCATAAAATTATGCTGGAGGTTGCGTGCTTCTGCAAGCAGAACCATTGATCACCTATGCTGGAAAGAAATAGAAAGACAAAAAGAAAAGAAAATGCAAGGATCCTGGGGTAGTTACTTAAACCAGGTGATAAAGGACCTCTCTGCCCAAGATATTTGGAATCTCAGCATAGGAAAAAAGGCGTTCAACAAACTAATCAAATCAAATCAAATACATTTTTATTTGTTTTGGTACTCAACTGAGGACCACAAAAATAACACAGTTTACAAAAAAAATGAGATCACAGTTATTAATATAATATTAGAAATGACTTTAGAAATTTATAAAAATTGTAACATACCCATTCATTGGGTGGTTGTTTACATACAAATAGCAGATTTTTTACTTTTGCAACTCTACATTTGGTATATATCGGGTCAAGATATCTAGACCGTGCTGCAACAATATTTGGATGAGGACATACAAATAAAATATGCTCAATGTCCTGATCTCCTCCTTGACAGAATTTGCATTTCGGAGATTCATCTGCTGACCATCTTGCAGTAAAGGTTTGCAGGGGTAGGATACCTAAGCGCAACATTGTTATTGCCCTTCTTGCACCATGGGTGAGGGAAAACCCAACATATGGCTGAACGTGCTTGTATTCCAATGTTTCAATGTAGAGTTTATACGAAGTTAACTTATTACAATGTGCAAAATCAAGATCGAAGCTCAATCTTGGAGTGAAACATTTTAGAAAAAGCTTCAACTGAGAAGTAGTCCAGGTGAGCAAAATGTCTTTGCTAAGATTAGCAATTTTAAATGCTGCTGTCATATTCCTATAAAAAATATACTTTGTTGCATTTGTTTCAAAGGTCTCAATCTTTAGCAAAGAGCGCAATGTTCCTTCCTTTGCGTGCAGAATATGGTAAGCCCATCTTATGACATTGGCAACGGCTGTAGCATAGGTACTTGTTAATGAAAATTCGAGTCTAAGTGCTTGAACTGGTGTAGACTTTGAAACCTTCAGGATTTTTTTCAAAATTTTCCCTTCGTTTAGATCCATATAAGACCATTGTTTGATTAGAATATGCTCAGTAGCATAAGATAGAACCGGTGGAATTTTTACTCTATACACTTTTAACAAAGTAGCGAAGTGTCTCTTTCCTGTGGCAGAGTATAATTTGGAGAGTGCCCCGGCATGTATTTCTGATTTTCTTTTTAAGTTATTTATCTGTTTTGAATTTAGTAAATTCTTTGTGAAAATCGTGTCAAGGTAGGTATATTCATCCACTTCTTCAACTTTTACCCCGTCAAGCTTCCAACTGTATTTAACGCTTTGTTTCTTACATGAGAAAGCTACCACTTTGGTTTTTGTTAAGTTTGGGATTAAGAAGTGGGATTTAGAATATTCATTTAAGATGTCTAGGAGCTTTTGTAAGCCGAATGGTGTTAGATCCAACATTACTATATCATCTGCGTATAACAGAACATGTACACTTTGTGAAGCGATCTTAGGAGGTAGACTTAAGCTTTGTTGCAGATGGTTCGGTAGATCGCTGAGATACAGTGAAAATAACATCGGCGCTAAGAGGCATCCTTGTTTGAGTCCGTTGGCCGTATTGATTGGTTTAGTTAAACCTTTTTCACTACCCATTTGCACCTGGGATCAAGTGTTGGTGTGAAGATTAATTATAACCTGCAGCAGATATTCAGGAATTCCCAGTCTCCTTAACTTTTTCCACAGTGTAGGTCTATCTACGCGATCGAAAGCAGTAGAATAGTCAATAAATGCAGCGTACATTGGTTGTGAGTTTCTTACAGTATATTTGTCTAAGATAGTCTGGAGAATGGAGATATTATCCGTAACAGAATGATTCGGTCGAAAACCTGCTTGGTGCATAGGTATTAAATTTTGCGAGAACGCCCAATCTTCTAGTACCTCCGCAGTGAAGATTTTCCCTGTGGCGTCCATCAGCGCTATTTGACGGTAGTTACAGGCACCAGTTTTACTACCCTTTTTGTAAATAGGAATTATAATACTCCCCTGCCATGACTTGGGTATTCTCCCAGATTTTAAGATATGGTTAAAGAGGGGTAGTAACATCTGACTCCACTCCTTTGGATTTGCTTGCAAGACCTTAATGGGTATTTGATCTGGACCTGACGCTGCAGTACTTCTTGTGTTTCTGATGTGCAATTCTATGGAGATTGCTGTGGTATCTGCTATCAGTGAAGAGGTCCCTTCCGTGCTAATATTAATACCGTTTCTGGCAGATTTAATTAAATTTTCCTTGTATAATTCTGTCGGGTAACTTTCCCATTCTTGAGGTGGAACTGGTATGGCGTGTAATTTCTTTTTTGTTCCTGTTATTTTTGCAATTAAAGACCAATACTTTCGTTGATTGTGGTTTTTTGCAGCAATTTGGATATCTACCCAGTTATTATCCTGCATTATTGTTTTATGTCTGTATTTTTCTCTTCTCAATTGATTTTTTAATTTGTTGATGTCTAGCTGATTTGAGGGAGAAAATTTCAGGTATTGTGCTCGAATCAGTTTGTTGAGCGTTTTCCTGATTATACTGTTGTTGTGCTTCTTTTTAATTCTGGTAGTATTTTGTTTTAACATATCTGTAAGAGCATTCTTGAGTTTACTGATGATACATTCAAAGTTTGTAATTTGGTCAAAAGAATGAATGTTAGTTAAGAGTTGAGAAAATGTAATCATTGCAGTGATGTTATTCAGGGTCGCTGAATTCCAATATATCCGTCGCTGCTTTTTATTAACTTCAATAGTGCTTTTACTGAACGTGATATAATTCGTCGAGGAAGAATGAACCCACCAATCAGTTTTTTAGTGCAGAAGGGCATGATCACTTTCGTCCGAAAAGTTGATACTCAGATGTGATGCTGTCTCCACTAGCTCCAAGCCACAAATTATGTAGTCAATTATTGATTGGGACCCGTGTTCTCGTCTTGTGCAAGAGGCCGGGATGGCTCCTTCCACGTTACCGTTCAAAATTGTCCCATTTAAATTTGGCAGATACGTTAACAACAATTTTCCTCTCTTATCAGAAGTTTTTCCCTTGGGAAATTTTGGTATGGACAATTCTAGTTTTTCTTCTTCATATAGATTTGCCCATTTTCTGATCTCAGCGTTTGAAATTTTTCCATTCAGATCCCCCATTATTAGGTATGACATATTAACAAACTAATCAATATCACAATAAAATCCTTGTCGCGCTCAACAATGAGAATACCTTACTGCAAAGACGGCATGCCTGGATGGTTATCAATTCATATGGGAAAAGGAAGCCTCAGGAATATTTATCCGCCTATTTCTGGCTTACCCTAAAACATCAATTTATGAGGCTGCATCTGGGCATGTGGGAAACAGAAGACTTAGAGGCCTCTTAGGATGGCGGACGGAAACAGGTTCCGTCCGCCATGGTTGCGGCAAAAATACTCCCGACAGCACCGTGGATAATTCGCGGTAGCGATTAGGCAATTTCTGTCATCACACACCGACCGCGGCACATGGATCACATTAAAGACCGCCGCAAGCGGACGGTACCACAGAAACACCGTCCGCCGCGAACGCATTGACCGCGGAAACAGGCCCAACCGCCGCCAGACCTGCGGAGGGTCCGGTCGCACGATTAGAATAACCCCGCCATCCCAACGGAACTCACCACCTTCCTCGACCGCCGCGGAAAAAAAGCACCGACAAACGGAGCATGACTGGGGAAGGACCAAACGAACATCACCCCTGCCGTCAAACCGATGAAATGGCGGACTGAAGTAAATAGAAAACACAAAAAACAGGACACACACCCACTCAAAACACCCACCCCCAACAACTACACACCCCAATGACACCCCCATCACAAACAAGAGCACCCAAGTCACCACACCCACAGAACACCTGACTGGCAACAACCATTGGGACACAACCACCACACAGAGTATAAAATGAATCACTCCCATTACCACAATCCTTTGCATCACAGCACAGCTGGAAGAAAGAGGCAGAATAGCACAAACAGCAGACACACAAAACACACATACAACCTGCACATCAACACACCCACCACACAAACCCCCACAACACCATCCCTACATACCACACACCTGCATACCCCACCCACCCCACCAACACCTTGCACATCACACACCATGGCACCCAAGAAAGACCCCAAGTTTACAGAGAGTGAGTTGAAGGTCATGGTGGAAGAAATCATCCATGTCGAACCACATCAGTTCGGTACCCTAGTCCAGCAAACCACCTTGGCAACTAAAACCACCATGTGGGACAGAATAGTGACCAGAGTGAATGCTTCAGGGACCGTGCCACGCACCAAACACGAGATCCAGAGGTGGTGGCAAGACCTCAAGGCAAGGGTGAAAGGCATCAGGGCCAAGAACCACCTGCGGGCACAACACACTGGCGGCAGCAGTCCCCCGGAGCCTATACCATTTTCCGAATGGGAGGAGAAGGTGCTGGGCATACTGCACCCTGAGAGCCTGGAAGTAATAGAAGAGGGACTTGAGGCTGGTAAGTACAAACCAATGACCAATATCACACTGTCATGGTCTGCCTTGCACAACTGCCAAGACACATCTCCCAGGCTCCAATCCATGCATGTGGACCACAAAGTCACCCAAATTTGAAGTCCAGGGCTCAAATGCACCCACCATGATCAACCCCAAATGTTGCCTCCTACGTTCCCAGGCTTGCATGATGTCAAAGCAGCTAACACCACAACTCCCAACAGGCCCCCATGTCCACATGGAGGGTGGGGGTGGGTGGTGGGTGGGTCCAGCACTATAACTCCCAACAGGCCCCCATGTCCACAGGAAGGGTGGGGGTGGGTTGGTGAGAGTCCAGCACTACAACTCCCAACAGGTCCCCATGTCCACAGGGAGGGTGGGGGTGGGTGGGTGAGAGTCCAGCACTACAACTCCCAACAGGCCCCTATGTCCACAGGGAGGGTGGAGGTGGGTGGGTGAGAGTCCAGCACTACAACTCCCAACAGGCCCCCATGTCCACATGGAGGGTGGGTGGGTGAGAGTCCAGCACTACAACTCCCAACAGGCCCCCATGTCCACAGGGAGGGTGGGGGTGGGTGGGTGAGAGTCCAGCACTACAACTCCCAACAGGCCCCCATGTCCACAGGGAGGGTAGGGGTGGGTGGGTGAGAGTCCATCACTACAACTCCCAACAGGCCCCCATGTCCACAGGGAGGGTGGGGGTGGGTGGGTGAAAGTCCAGCACTAAAACTCCCAACTGGCCCCCATGTCCACAGGGAGGGTGGAGGTGGGTGGGTGAGAGTCCAGCACTACAAGTCCCAACAGGCCCCCATGTCCACAGGGAGGGTGGTGGTGGGTGGGGGAGAGTCCAGCACTACAACTCCCAACAGGCCCCCATGTCCACAGGGAGGGTGGAGGTGGGTGGGTGAGAGTCCAGCACTACAACTCCCAACAGGCCCCCATGTCCACAGGGAGGGTGGGGGTGGGTGGGTGAGAGTCCAGCACTACAACTCCCAACAGGCCCCCATGTCCACAGGGATGGTGGGGGTGGGTGGGTGAGAGTCCAGCACTACAACTCCCAACAGGCCCCCATGTCCACAGGGAGGGTGGGGTAGGTGGGTGAGAGTCCAGCACTACAACTCCCAACAGGCCCCCATGTCCACTGGGAGGGTGGGGGTGGGTGGGTGAGAGTCCAGCACTACAACTCCCAACAGGCGTCCGAGGATGGATCCAGCACAGAGCAGTGGCAATGCACCATCCACCCGCTCGAAGAGGGGCCACCACTGACTTCACCCTTCCTTGAGCCAGGCCTTAACTATCTTGCCCCACAATGCCAAGCATTGGCACACGTCTGTTGGACTAGGTGTACATCACACAATGTGGTGTCCCCACGGTGTTGTCATCTGACATGACCTTCAACTCACACTTCCCCCCAACACCTATTTGTAAATATGCACTAACAGTAATCCACACCCTGTAAATAAAAATCACGGAAACACTGAAGGCTGAGTGATCTCCATGTTGAAACACATGTTTGTCTCAGTTGTCATCACCAGGTGAAGGGATTAATGTTGTTTGGAATCATGGCTCTGTGTGAGTGACTTGTGGACAATCAGAGAACAACAAGCACAGGTCAGGAAACTGAATCACACCCATAACACAACAACGTACTGCAACATCCCACATCCCACAATCATCTCAAAGTAAGTGGATCACGGGACACACATCAGGGAGCATTGCTCGTACACCATGTGCCACACCCATGTGCAAACAGAACATAACAGGCAGCATTCACACACCACAACCACCCATCACCAGCAGACATACGTCATGCATTGAACAGCAGCACAAAAGGTAGTTACTCACATTCAAGGAAAGCAGCGAGCAATGAGCCGACGCCTCTGGTCCACAACTTCTTCCTCCCCACTATCCTCATCACTGGACATGGGTGGTATGGGAGGCGGAGCAACCTGTTGGTCTCCAGGGTCCATTATCAGTTCAATATTCTTGCGTAAGGCCAGGTTGTGGAGCATGCAGCAGGCAATCACTATTTTGCATGCTTTGCCGGGTGAGTAAGACAGGGCCCCTCCGGTTTTATCCAGGCAGCGAAACCTAGACTTCAGCAGTCCAAATGTACGTTCCACCACCCGGCGTGTCTTCCCATGGGCCTCATTATAGCGCATTTCACCAGGGGTTGTAGGATTTCGTAGGGGGCTTAGCAGCCACTGGAGGTTTGGGTACGAAGAGTCGCCAAGGTGGGGGGATGACAGACGCATACATCATTACCAGGATTGGTGGGAACAGCATGGCACACATACAACACAGTAGTCATCACAGCACACTCACCTACAAGCCACCCACGTTCTTGAGGCAGATTAGCCATCAGTTGGGGGACAATGCTGCTCCACAGGATGTGGGAGTCATGTGCGGACCCTGGAAATCTGGCACACACATGGGAGATGATATTGTCAGCCAGGCACACCACTTGCACATTGATAGAATGGTAGTGCTTCCGATTGCGATAGACGGGTTCTCGTGCCTGGGGTGGAATCAGACCAATATGTGTGCCATCAATGGAACCCACTAAGTGTGGAATCTGGCCCAGGGCATAGAAGTCACCTTTCACTGCAGCCAGCTCTGCCGGAGGTGGAAAGTGGATGTAATCATCCTTGTAACGCATCATGGCTTGCAGCACATCCTGCAGTACAATGCTGAACATGGATTGGGACATCCCCCCGGCATGACCAACTGTGTACTGAAAAGTGCCTGTCGCAAAGAAGTGAAGTGCCGCCATCACCTTTGCTGTGGCTGTAATTGCTCCTGGATATGGCCTGCGTGGCTGCAGATGAGGTGCAAGGTCCTGCAATGTCGGTCGGTCAAGCCGGAATTTGCGGATTACCTCCTCTTCAACCATGTCCTCCAGCACAGTGTATGGTCGATGCACATTTGGAGCCCTCCTGTGTTGGAGTAGATGGGAGGAGATGTCAATTGACCAACACCGCACAGCTGTGCAACACTATCACATCTTGACCAACACAATACAAATAATACATGTTGCAGACACTGATTGTATGTGTGACGTGACAGAAATATAAGGCACTACAGCTAACTACACCCACAATGTACACTCACAAACAACATCCTGTGTGCAAACATGTCCAATGGTAAGTGCACACATGTTGAAAGAGCAGCCAACAACACATGACTGAGGGCCCATGTGTGGACAAGCATCCCCACAGACACACATGGACGTGCACACACAACACAAACATGGCACACACCCTCCTTGTCTCCATGCACCCATGACCCCACCTACAATGCTGTGCATCCTCACAATACAGGCATGGACATACAACAGGTGACACACAGACGCATACACAGAATGCATGTATACCCCCATTATTGCTACTTGCACACACAAACCACACACTCACGACTGCTCCAAAATGTGTGTACACAGCCTTAATGTACTGTGTAGATGTGTACAATTAGAAACGTGTGACCTCAAAACCAAGACGTCACCACATAGCCATGCACATCTGACGCAACTTGGGCTCACATCACTGGCCTTTGTTAACCACTGGCAAGGTCAATAGTATGACCACACATGCAACTAATGGACATAAATGAGGCACGTGGACACGGGCCATTGACATGACATAATGATTCTTGACGCATTCCGGACATGGCCTGACACACATGTACACCTATAAACATTACATGTGTACGGAGAGATGCAGTGTGTGTACACACGGCATCCGGGTACGCCTTCCCCCAACACAGAAGATGATCCTTGATACTGTAATTGTGCGTAACATTTGCTGCATGGTTAAGGACAATCACGGTCGCACCCCACCAACCGCATGTGCGCACTACCGCGATGGTGCATCTTTTGAAAATCATCACTCACTGGCATTGCAATGGCAAAGCACGCATTCCACAGGGGCGGGGCAGGCTAACAGATACACTTGAATGTACAAGTGGAAATGGCAGTTGGTATCCCCCCTTTCAGTCACATAGCAGAACCCACCGCAGACTGCCGGGTGTGGGTGGTCACCCACCGCCCTGTGTATTGATGTTACCCTGGCATGGATGGCCATGGCCGGTCACCCAGCACCGGGTGCGGGCGGTGGGTTACCGCCCTGTGTATTGATGTTACCCTGGCATGGATGGCCATGGCCGGTCACCTACAACTGGGTGCGGGCGGTGGGTGACTGCCGGCACCCGGCGGTGGGTGACTGCCCTGTGTATTGATGTTACCCTGGCATGGATGGCCATGGCCGGTCACCCACGGAAGGGTGCGGGCGGTCACCCACCGCCCAAACCCGGCGGTGGGTGACCGCCCTGTGTATTGATATTACAGTGGCATAGATGGCCATTGCCGGTCACCCACTGCCGGGTGCGGGCGCTGGGTGACCGCCCTGTGTATTGATGCTACCCTGGCATGGATGGCCATGGCCGGTCCCCCACTGCCGGGTGCGGGCGGTCACCCACCTCCCGCACCCGGCGGTGGATAACTGCCCTGTGTATTGATGTTACCCTGGCATAGATGGCCATGGTCGGTCACCCACCGCTGGGTGCGGGCGGTCATCCAACCCTGCACCCGGTGGTGGGTGACCGCCCAGTGTATTGATGTTACCCTGGCATGGATGGCCATGGCTGGTCACCCACTGCCGGGTGCGGGCAGTGGGTGATCGCTCTGTGTATTGATGTTACCCTGGCATGGATGGCCATGGCCGGTCACCCACTGCCGGGTGCGGGCGGTCACCCACCGCCCGCACCCGGCGGTGGATAACTGCCCTGTGTATTGATGTTACCCTGGCATAGATGGCCATGGCCGGTCACCCACCGCTGGGTGCGGGCGGTCATCCAACCCTGCACCCGGTGGTGGGTGACCGCCCAGTGTATTGATGTTACCCTGGCATGGATGGCCATGGCTGGTCACCCACTGCCGGGTGCGGGCAGTGGGTGATCGCTCTGTGTATTGATGTTACCCTGGCATGGATGGGCATGGCCGGTCATCCACCACTGGGTGCGGGTGGTGGGTGACCGCCCTCACCCGGCAGTGTGTGACCACCCTGTGTATTGATGTTACCCTGGCATGGATGGCCATGGCCATTCACCCACCGCCGGGTGCGGGTGGTGGGTGACCGCCTGCACCTGGTGGTGGATGACCGCCCTGTGTATTGATGTTACCCTGGCATGGATGTCCATGGGGGGTCACCCACCGCCAGGTGCGGGCGGTCACCCACCACCGGCTGTGGGTGGTTGGTGACCGCCTGGACCCAGCAGTGGGTGACCGGCCATGGCCATCCATGCCAGGGTAACATCAATACACAGGGCAGTCCCCACCGCCAGCACCCGGCGGGGGGTGACCGCCTTGTGTATTGATGTTACCCTGGCATGGATGGTCATGGCCGGTCACCCACTGCCGGGTGCGGGCGGTGGGTGATCGCTCTGTGTATTGATGTTACCCTGGCATGGATGGCCATGGCCGGTCACCCACCGCCGGGTGTGGGTGGTGGGTGACCGCCCGCACCCGGTGGTGGGTGACCGCCCTGTGTATTGATGTTACCCTGGCATGGATGGCCATGCCGTTCACCCACCGCCAGGTGTGGGCGCACACCCACTGCCGGGTGCGGGTGGTGGGTGACCGCCCGCACCCGGCAGTGGATGACCGCCCTGTGTATTGATGTCACCCTGGCATGGATGGCCATGGCCGGTCACCCACTGCCGGGTGCGGGCACTGGGTGACCGCCCTGTGTATTGATGTTACCCTGGCATGGATGGCCATAGCCGGTCACCCACTGCCGTGTGCGGGCGGTCACCCACCGGCCGCACCCGGCGGTGGGTGACTGCCCTGTGTATTGATGTTACCCTGGCACGGATGGCCATGGCCGGTCACCCACCGCCCGCACCCGGCGGTGGGTGACTGCCCTGTGTATTGATGTTACCCTGGCATGGATGGCCATGGCCGGTCACCCACCGCCGGGTGCGGGCAGTGGGTGACTGCCCTGTGTATTGATGTTACCCTGGCATGGACAGCCATGACCGGTCACCCACTGCAGGGTGTGGGCAGTCACCGATCGCCCGCACCCGGCGGTGGGTGACCGCCGTGTGTATTGATGTTACCCTGGCATGGATAGCCATGGCGGGTCACCCACTGCTGGGTGCAGGCGGTGGGTGACCGCCCACACCCAGCGGTGGGTGACCAGCCATGCCCATTCATGCCAGGGTAACATCAATACACAGGGCGGTCACCCACCGCCAGGTGCTGGCGGTCACCCACCGCCCACACCCAACGGTAGGTGACCGCCCTGTGTATTGATGTTACCCTGGCATGGATGGCCATGGCCGGTCACTCACTGCCGGGTGCGGGCGGTGGGTGACCGCCCAGTGTATTAATGTTACCCTGGCATGGATGGCCATGGCCGGTCACCCACCGCCCGCACCCGGGGGTGAGTGACCACACTGTGTATCGATGTTACTCTGGCATGGATGGCCATAGACGGTCACCCACCACTGGGTGCGGGTGGTCACCCACCGCTGGGTGGAAATAGGTAACGCTGGAAGTGTAAGTGATTTCAAAAATAGCGTAAGCCATGCACGGCCACAGCAGGGCCAGTCATTGGCTCATTTTGAATGAGGCAGCCCGGGAAAACCAATTGCTACATACGTGTGCCACTGATATCAGCTCAGGGCCATATAAATGTGTGAATTTCAGCAGCGCACATCCACTGTTTCCAGCCACTACTGCCTGCACCCGCCACCTCTACCTGCTGCTGCTGAGCAATCCACCAACTGCTGCCTGCACCCATCACCTCTACCTGCTGCTGCTGAGCACTACAACAACTGCTGCTGTTGTGCCACAGTCCTGGACCTTGCCATGCCGAGAGTTAGAGAGATCTGGTCTCGTCCCTTCAAGGCAGCGGAGCTGGAGGTCCTTGTGGACAGGGTGCTCCGCCACTACGAACGGCTCTACGGTGCCCCCGGACAGGTGGTAAGTGCAGTGTGGGACATGTTGGTGTGCATGAGGTGGTCACTGACTCCTGGCTTCTGCAATCTTGGCGGTGTGCTGTGGGACCTTCACATGTGTCGTACTGTACATGGCTGCTGAAAGATACGTGTTGCTCCTATCTGTGTGAATTGCCAACTATCTACTGACTTGCCCCCTCTTGTCTCCCATCATGGTAGGTCAAGCTGCACCTTCGCAAGTCCGTGTGGAGGACCATAGCACGTGATGTACGGGCAGTGGGGATGTGCAATAGGCGACACACACACTGCCACAAGCGGTGGGACGACATCTCCAGGCTCAGCAAGAATGTGGCAGAGATGACACTGGGGATGAATCCAAGATCAGGCCGGCTTGCACATCGTACCATCACCCCTCTAATGCTCTGTATCATAGCTGTGACACATCCTGACCTGTCCGCCCGGTTGAGAGGGGAGCAACAGCATACTAGCGGTAAGCAGACTGAATGGGTTTGTGACTTGTGAGTGCATGCATGTATTGCTGCTCAGACACAGTAGTGACATCCGTGGTGTGTATGTTGTGCTGCAATTGCATGTTGGTGCCATTAGCGGAGTGAGCGTTAGCATCCATGTCAGCCAGGTGTACATACCAGTTGCATTGTAGTGCAGGGTACCAGGACATGTCGTTGAGGTCAGTGGTCCCATGGCATCACATGTGTGGTGGTCAGCATGCACTTGCCCTGTTTGTTTGATGTACATGTTTCACAGGCACCCCCGATTCTAAGACATGAGGATGTCTGGTAGGGGTGGTTCATGTGCAGGATGGGTGCTACATGTTGGTCAGCAGTCAAGGAAGTTTTGATTTTGTAATTTGCAGTACGTGAGTGTGGCACTTAGGTATACCTCTTTACTCTCTCTTTCAGCTTTGGGCGAGAGCACTTACCCACAAACGACGGAGCTTAGTGGTGGCAATGAATCCGGATCAGAGATCACGCAGACTGACACTGAAGAGAGCAGCCCCGGAGAGGGGAACAAAACTGTCCCTGAGGACTCACATGTGGAGACACCATCGTCCTCATCTTCAGACAGTGGTGGTGAATCAGCACTGTTGGTAGACACAGGGAGTGGGAAATCTACACCTTCAGTCGGTACACAGCACACTGGGCTCACACTGCCACCAACTGCAACAAGTACTCTTCGTGCTCTCCAGAGTAGGGGGAGCAGAGTGACCTTCGATGCAGGCACCGCTGCCCCTGCCCCTGTGACACAAACTGCCGTTTGTGCTGAGGCAGTTGATCTGCTGCGACAGCTGTGTGTAGGGCAGACCAACATGATCAATGCATTCCAAGACCACGATAGGAAGTTGGGGCCGGTGGTAGCATTCATGGAGGGGATGCATGGCGATGTTGCTGGTCTCCACAGAACAGTTCAGTCATTATCCAACACAGTGTCTGCAGCCATTCAACAGTCGCATGGACAAGGTTCTACTTCAGGTCTCCCATCCACACCACTTGATGTCTCAGGGGAGAGTGACATTTATGACCAGGCCTCATTTTCTGGGTATTGCACTAGAAGCAGGCACAGGCAGCAAGGCAGGGCACGGAGGCCATAGACACCATCCCCTAGGACAGGGAAATCTTTCACAGAACACGACATCAGCTACCCTGGAGTTGACACACAGGATCCTCAAGGGGTGTTGGGGGACAGGGATTCACATTTAACACAGGCATCCCCCTCAAAAGGTACTACCAAGGCAAGGGCACCTCCCAAGGACTGGGACACTCCCAAGGACAAGGACACTACAAATGACAGGGCAACTCCCAAGGCCAGGGACACTCCCAAGGACAAGGACACTACAAAGGATGGGGCAACTCCCAGGGACAGAGCACCGCTCATGGATAAGGCACATTCCAAAGACAGGACACCTAGGGCCAAGGCGTCTCCCATTCACGGGACATCCACCAAGGACAGTCATACATCACCCCTGCGTCCCCTGAAGCTGGTGTTGTTGAAGTAACGTACACCACATGTGTCAGAGGTGGAGTCCCCCATACCTCTACTCCCATCCACGCCTTGGTGAAGCAGAGGAAGGAGCACACTGTTGTTGCATCCCATATTACACATGATACAGAGGACAGAATGAAGGGCCACAGCAAGCGTCAAGCAGGGTCCAGCACGTCCCCAGAGAGCAGACCACCACCAGCACATGATCCACCTTTGATGGGTGATGTTTCAGATGAGCCCACACCACTTACCAGTCCAGTCATGTCCAGGGTGCCCTTACATATCCCAAAGAAACGGAGACACGTACCAGTGACACCTGACCACCCCAATGTCGCTCCTCTACAGCTGTCCCCAGCTCCCAGAGCCACCCTGCCTCCTGGCCCATACAGCCCTGTGGCTCATCATTTCAGTGGTCCTAGTGGGTCAGCTTCAGTTCACTCTCATGTGTCAGATAGTGGCACTGTGTCTGTTGTTCGCTGTCATGCCTCATGTAGTAGCACTGTGTCAGTTGTGCCCTCTCCTGTTTCAGGTACTGCCACTGTGTGTGTGTCCGCCACTCCCATGTTTTAGATGCTGGCATGGTATTTGTTGGTCACTGTACAGTCAAGTGTCCTGGCAGTGTGTCTGGGTCTATGGCTCATTAGTCACTAGATCTGTGGCTGTGTCTCACACTCCTGTATCTGGTGCTGGCAGTGTGTCTGGGTCTATGGCTCATGTGTCAGTCACTACATCTGTGGCTGTGTCTCATACTCCTGTTTCTGGTGCTGTGGTGCTGGCAGTGTGTCTGGGTCTATGGCTCATGTGTCAGTCACTAGAGCTGTGGCTGTGTCTCACACTCCTGTTTCTGGTGCTGCCAGTGGGTCTGGGTCTATGGCTCATGTGTCAGTCACTAGAGATGTGGCTGTGTCTCTAACTCCTGTTTCTGGTGCTGGCAGTGTGTCTGGGTCTATGGCTCATGTGTCAGTCACTAGAGCTGTGGCTGTGTCTCACACTCCTGTTTCTGGTGCTGCCAGTGGGTCTGGGTCTATGGCTCATGTGTCAGTCCCTAGAGCTGTGGCTGTGTCTCACACTCCTGTTTCTGGTGCTGGCAGTATGTCTGGGTCTATGGCTCATATGTCAGTCACTAGATCTTTGGCTGTGTCTCACACTCCTGTTTCTGGTGCTGGCAGTGTGTCTGGGTCTATGGCTCATGTGTCAGTCACTGGTACTGTGGCTGTATCTCCCAATCCTGTATCACATCCTGCCACTGTGTCGAAGCTACTAGGTCAATCAGTCCACCTGATTCTGTGCTGTGAGGTGCTTTTCCCATCACTCACATGCCATTGTACTTGGTGTCTGGATTGTCCATTGTGACCACCCTTGCATTATTAATGTCCATGGGACGGGGCGCATGACACACGTCCTTGTGCCAGGTGCAGGCGGTGGGTGACCACCCGCACCCAGCGGTGGGTGACCGGCCATGGCCATCCATGGCAGGGTAACATCAATACACAGGGCGGTCACCCACCGCCAGGTGTGGGCGGTCACCCACTGCCTGCACCTGGCGGTGGGTGACCGCCCTGTGTATTGATGTTACCCTGGCATGGATGGCCATGGCTGGTCACCCACCGCCGGGTGCGGGCGGTGGGTGACCGCCCTGTGTATAAATGTTACCCTGGCATGGATGGCCATGGCCGGTCACCCACCGCCAGGTGCGGGCGGTCACCCACCACCCGCACCCGGCGGTGAGTGACTACCCTGTGTATTGATGTTACCCTGGCATGGATGGCCATGGACGGTCACCCACCGCCGGGTGGAAACAGGTAACGCGGGACACGTAAGCGATTTCAAAAATAGCGGAAGCCGTGCACCGCCACAGCAGGGCCAGTCATTGGCTCATTTTGAATGAGGTAGCCCGGGAAAACCAATTGCTGCAGATGTGTGCCACTGATATCAGCTCAGGGCCCTATAAGTGTGTGAATTTCAGCAGCGCACATCCACTGTTTCCAGCCACTACTGCCTGCACCCGCCACCTCTACCTGCTGCTGCTGAGCAATCCACCAACTGCTGCCTGCAACCATCACCTCTGCCTGCTGCTGCTGAGCAATCCACCAACTGCTGCCTGCAACCATCACCTCTACCAGCTGCTGCTGAGCAATCCACCAACTGCTGCCTGCACCTATCACCTCTACCTGCTGCTGCTGAGCACTCCAACAACTGCTGCTGTTGTGCTACAGTCCTGGACCATGCCATGCCGCGAGTTAAAGAGATCCGGTCTCGTCCCTTCACCGCAGCGGAGCTGGAGGTCCTTGTGGACGGTGTGCTCTGCCACTACGAACGCCTCTACGGCGCCCCCGGACAGGTGGTAAGTGCAGTGGGGGACATGTTGGTGTGCATGAGGTAGTCACTGACTCCTGGCTTCTGCAATCTTGACGGTGTGCTGTGGGACCTTCACATGTGATGTACTGTGCATGGCTGCTGAAAGATACGTCTTGCTCCTATCTGTGTGAAAGGCCAACTGTCCACTGACTTGCCCCCTCTTGTCTCCCATCATGGTAGGTCAAGCTGCACCGTGTGCAATAGGCAACACATACACTGCCACACTCGGTGGGACGACATCTCCAGGCACAGCAAGAATGTGGCAGAGATGACACTGGGGATGATCCCAAGATCCGGCCGGCTTGCACGACTTACCATCACCCCTCTAATGCTCCGTATAATAGCTGTGACACATCCTGACCTGTCCGTCCGGTTGAGAGGGGAGCAGCAGCAAAGTAGTGGTAAGCAGACCGAATGGGTTTGTGACTTGTGAGTGCATGCATGTATTGCCGCTCAGACACAGTAGTAACATCCGTGGTGTGTATGTTGTGCTGCAATTGCATGTTGGTGCCATTAGCGGAGTGAGCGTTAGCATCCATGTCAGCCAGGTGGACATACCAGTTGCATTGTAGTGCAGGGTCCCAGGACATGCCGTTGAGGTCTTTGGTCCCATGGCATTATATGTGTGGTGGTCAGCATGCACTTGCCCTGTTTGTTTGATGTACATGTTTCACAGGCACCGCCGGTTCTATGACATGAGGATGTCTGGTAGGGGTGGTTCGTGTGCAGGATGGGTGCTACATGTTGGTCAGCAAGGAAGTTTTGATTTTGTAATTTGCAGTACGTGAGAGTGGCACTTAGGTATACCTCTTTTCTCTCTCTTTCAGCTTTGGCCGAGGGCACTGACCCACAAACGACGGAGCTTAGTGGTGGCAATGCATCCGGATCAGAGATCATACACACGCAGACAGAGAGTGAAGAGAGCAGCCCCGGAGAGAGGGACAGAACTGTCCCTTAGGACTAACATGTGGAGATACCATCGTCCTCATCTTCAGACAGTGATGGTGAGTCAGCACTGTTGGTAGACACAGGGAGTGGGCAATCTACACCTTCAGTCGGTACACAGCACACTGGGCCCACACTGCCACCAACTGCAACAAGTACTCTTCGTGCTCACCAGAGTAGGGGGAGCAGAGTGACCTTCGATGCAGGCAATGCTGCCCCTGCCCCTGTGACACAAACTACCCTTTGTGCTGAGGCAGTTGATCTGCTGCGACAGCTGTGTGTAGGGCAGACCAACATGATCAATGCATTCCAAGACCACGATAGGAAGTTGGGGCCGGTGGTAGCATTCATGGAGGGGATGCATGGCGATGTTGCTGGTCTCCACAGAACAGTTCAGTCATTATCCACCACAGTGTCTGCAGCCATTCAACAGTCGCATGGACAAGGTTCTACTTCAGTTCCCCCATCCACACCACTTGATGTCTCAGTGGAGAGTGACATTTCTGACCAGGCCTCATTTTCTGGGTATTGCACTAGAAGCAGGCACAGGCAGCAAGGCAGGGCACGGAGGCCACAGGCACCATCCCCTAGGACAGGGAAATCTTTCACAGAACACAACATCAGGTACCCTGGAGTTGACACACAGGATCCTCAAGGGGTGTTGGGGGACAGGGATTCACATGTAACACAGGCATCCCTCAAAAAGGTACTCCCGAGGCAAGGGCACCTCCCAAGAACAGGGACACTCCCAAGGACAAGGACACTACAAAGGACAGGGCAACTCCCAAGCCAGGGACACTCCCAAGGATAAGGACACAACAAAGGACAGGGCAACTCCCAAGGCCAGGGACACTCCCAAGGACAAGGACGCTACAAAGGACAGGGCAACTCCGAGGGACAGAGCATCGCTCATGGATAAGGTACATTCCAAAGACAGGACACCTCCCAGGGCCAAGGCTTCTCCCATTCACAGGACATCCACCAAGGACAGTCATACATCACCCCTGCGTCCCCTGAAGCTGGTGTTGTTGAAGAAACGTACACCACATGTGTCAGAGGTGGAGCCCCCCATACCTCTACTCCCATCCACACCTTGGTGAAGCAGAGGAAGGAGTACACTGGTGTTGCATCCCCATTACACATGATTCAGAGGGCAGAAGGCAGGGCCATAGCAAGCGTCAAGCAGGGTCCAGCATGTCCCCAGAGAGCAGACCACCACCAGCACATGATCGATCTTTGATGGGTGATGTTTCAGATGAGCCTGCACCACTTACCAGTCCAGTCATGTCCAGGGTGCCCTTACATATCCCAAAGAAACGGAGACACACACCAGTGTCACCTGACCACCCCAATGTCGCTCCTGTACAGCTGTCCCCAGCTCCCAGAGCCATCCTGCCTCCTGGCCCATACAGCCCTGTGGCTCATCATTTCAGTGGTCCCAGTGGGTCAGCTGCAGTTCACTCTCATGAGTCAGATAGTGGCACTGTCTCTGTTGTTCGCTGTCATGCCTCATGTAGTAGCACTGTGTCAGTTGTGCCATCTCCTGTTTCAGGTACTGCCACTGTGTGTGTCTGCCACTCTCATGTCTCAGATGCTGGCATGGTATTTGTTGGTCACTGTACAGGGACATGTCCTGGCAGTGTGTCTGGGTCTTTGGCTCATGTGTCAGTCACTACATCTGTGGCTTTGTCTCACACTCCTGTTTCTGGTGCTGGCAGTATGTCTGGGTCTATGGCTCATGTGTCAGTCACTAGAGCTGTGGCTGTGTCTCACACTCCTGTTTCTGGTGCCGCCAGAGGGTCTGGGTCTATGGCTCATGTGTCAATCACTAGAGCTGTGGCTGTGTCTCACACTCCTGTTTCTGGTGCTGGCAGTGTGTCTGGGTCTATAGCTCATGTGGCAGTCACTAGATCTGTGGCTGTGTCTCACACTCCTGTTTCTGGTGTTGGCAGTGTGTCGGGTCTATGGCTCATGTGTCAGTCACTAGATCTGTGGCTGTGTCTCACGCTCCTGTTGCTGGTGCTGGCAGTGTGTCTGGGTCTATGGCTCATGTGTCAGTCACTGGTACTGTGGCCGTATCTCCCAATCCTGTATCAGATCCTGCCACTGTGTCCGAAGCTACTAGGTCAATCAGTCCACCTGATTCTGTGCTGTGAGGTGCAGTTCCCATCCCTCACATGTCATTGTACTTGGTGTCTGGATTGTCCATTGTGACCACCCTTGCATTATTAATGTCCATGGAACGGGGCGCATGACACACGTCCTTGTGCTACTTCAGATGTACCTGCTCTGTTCTATACCATGGCCTGTTGATGCACTTAGCCACTCTCATGTGCTGCCTCAGATGTACCTGTTCTGTTCTGTGCCATGGACTGTTGATGCACTTAGCCACTCTCATGTGCTGCCTCAGATGTACCTGTTCTGTGCCATGGACTGTTGATGCACTTAGCCCCTAACATGTGCTGCCTCAGATGTACCTGCTCTGTTCTATCCAGTGCCCATGCTCCTGGCTACTCTAGGAGTCAACCCCTATTATGTGCAATAAAGCAAGTTATTCCTGTGTAGTCGTTTCGCTGTGTCATTCCTGGTTGTCTCCTTGCATTGTTGATATATTGGTGCTATCGTAAATGCTGTGTCCCCAACATACCCCTCCCCCTCCCCACGTCCCAGCCCCGGTAGGTACTCCCCTTCCAACAGCGATTGGTGTGTTTGCGTACCTGCGTCGTCGTCGGCGATATTCCATGACTTGCTGATGGTGGAGCACGAAGAGGAGCGGAAATGCGTGTAGAACTGGGTCCATGACGGCGATCTGCCTGTGGTGGGAATCTCTGCAATGTTTTGCCTCTCCGCTGTGGTGAATCCGCTGTGTTCAGGCTGGTGGTTTTTCCGCTGCGATTTGCTGTGTCTTTTCCGCCATCGTGATTACGTGGACGGTCGGAGACGTCATTCCGTACGGCGGTGTCTCTGGATTGGTTACGTCCGCCGCGGGGTCGGGTGTATTTAAGCGGCGGTGCATGTTCTTCCGCGGCGTACGGAAATTTGACAGTGCTTCCTATCCTAATATGGCGGATGGACTGGCCGCGGCTGGCAGACTGTAAAAAGGCATTTGCCGCTTACTCCAGGCCTGTGGTTGTCCTTACGTCCGCCATCCTAATCGACCCCTTAATCCCAGCATGGAAGGATAAAAGGGAAAATCGAGATTGCAGACTATGTGGATACTAAAATGGATCCATTCAACACATTTTTTGCGTATGCCCTAAGTTATTACAGGAACGGAAGTCACTATTTAAATCACTACTGAATAGTTTGAATATACGAACATGTAGAGAAGCTGTAATCACCTGGCTCTGCGGGACCTCAATCCCCCTAGTATGCAGGGGGGTGAAACTTTTAAATGTGTATTTAAAGGAAAGCAGTTGAGAGTGAAAAATATTTTCAAAACTCTCGGACAACCATTGAAGAACCGGGCCTTATGGGCCTGGCGGCGCAGGGTACGCCTTAAATCTCCGACTTCACCTGCCTTGTCGGACAGGGACAGAGACACGAGACACTCTGTTAGGCGTAGAAAACCAGGTTTATTAGCTGCAGCTCGGCACAGTTGTCCCAGAAGTACAGAGTAGGTTCTCAGGAGACTGACACTTTATTCCGTGGGGCACAATCTTTTTCTTTTATAGCACACATATTTACAACGTATACTCCCAATACATACAAGGCTAGCCAATAGGAAAAGTTGGAAAACAAGCTATCAAGTGTCCCAAATACGCCCTTCTTTCAGACCCTGTGTGTCACCCCTCCCCACAAGTTAATCAGTGCTAGTGACTACAATCCAATCTGCAGGTGGCAGGACGTATTTGTGTGCCTCAAAGGATAGTTATTATTATGTTTCTTATATAGCGCCTGAATCGACCCCCGAAGGGGTATCTCCGCGCCCGCCTTGGGAACCCGTCCTGGCTTTTCCCTGTGATATAGCCCATACAGGGCATCCCCAAGGTGAAAGCCAGGCATCCCGCCGTTGTGGAGATTAAGCAAGCTTAATGCCTAGAGTTGCAGAGTGTGAACCCATGATTAGGTCAGGCACCGAAGCGAGAATTATCGAGTCCATGGACATTTGAGCTCAAGACCCTGCCGCGTCAGGAATTGAACCCTGGTCCTGGGTCTGACCTCTGCTTCAGGGTCTGCCTGCTCTAACCAGTGAGCCACACTTCTCCACAAGATACAAGAGAATACAAGCAGAGAATAGCGAAGGCCAGTCGGAAAAGATAAAGTAAGATAAAGTAAGGAAAGTAAGGAAAGAATAGGGGAAGCCAAATAGTCAGTCGAGACAGGGATCAATCAACCCAGACATGGATTAGTGGACTCGGCCAGACCCTGACATCGGTTTCGTAAACAAGGGCAGGGGGTTACTTTTTATCAGAAGAGACATGTAGCAGCTGGAAAAGGCAAAAACACTCCGTTCGCCGTGCTGCCTGAGTGAGGGCAACACAAAATGGGCATATGACACAAAATGGTGGCCGAATTCGGGACGAAGTCGAAAACCGAAGAACCTCAGACCCTCCTTTTGTCATTACTCAGGCAAAACACAAAGGACTCAAGTTAGTCTGAGTCGATGTCAATGGCCATGAGGTCGTCGAGCTGTTGCTGCAACATCATTTTAATGTTCTCTGTTTTCTGTGACACAGGCCTTGAGACACACATGGTGGCACAAAGACCGCAGATGGCAGGGCCACACTGTAAACAAAGACAACAAGAGAAAATGTTGGCCAAAACCATTCCAAGGAAGGTTAATACCTTCCATCCCCATGTGGACAGTAGTCCACAAAACCATCCTATCACAGACAAATCTCCTGTGTCCTAGTGAATAGACTCGGAAAGTACATGCAATTTAGAGATGGCTTGGTATACCAGCAAACTGCAGAACCCACTATCGAGCGGGAAGCGATACCGACTAAACCGGTACCCCTGCAACCTGCATGTGATCGGATCCCCGACTCTGCCTGGCCGGTCCCGACTCGGGTGACCGTATCTCCTTGAATACCCTGCCATGAAATTTTATGGTTTTAGAGGCTTACAATTATTAAGCATGTACTTAAATATCCTGATGATGATCCCTTTGAATTAAAAGTGGGATCGAAACGCCATCGACCAATTGACGTGCCTTATACAGCGTGTGTACATATTGTACTAATATTGACTGTAAAGACACAATTGAAAATACTTGTTCACATTGTGATTTGTAGAACAACTTGAGCTTTATTGCCTAAAAGCCCTTTTTCCTTTCTTTTCACTTTGATTGTACTAAAGTGTTTTGTGTTTAAATGAGGTACAGGCTTGTGCCCCACAACGTGAGTTTGTTGAAGGATATTTTCCCTCTATCTTTTGATATAAGTAAATACACTCTGACCTCTATCCGGGTGGATAATTCAGTCAAATACAGAATCCATTGTGTCTGTATTTATTTGTATGCCATATCCTATATTGATTGGGACCATTGTTGTTTTTATTGGTATACCGTAGGGGCATTATCAGGAATATAAATGCAGCAACTAGACCCGATCAATTTACAGACTCATCCACGATCTGCAAGGACAATGTCTAGAACCATCCGGTACTGCAAAGTCATGAGGCGGTCCGCCTGAAGTTCGGCTGTTAGATTACTCAAGGCTCCAGAAGTCACATTTATGGTAGCCTCAACAACACAAACTAACTGTCTAATGTTTCTTCTATTGGCCATTGGACCCCAGAAAGGAAGAAACCCTTTGATAAAGTCCCCTCCTTCTTGTCCTGCTGTGTCTTGGGAATCGATAACCCCTCTGCCATATCTTTTTGTGTGATGACCTGAAGGAGCAGTGTATGTCGGAGAGAGAAGAAATGCCACATAACACGTTCCTGAAAAGTAGGTGGGAAGCCACGTGTAGGCTCTATCGTGGCCGAAAAAAAATTATGTGCTTTGAGATGGCACTAACGGTGAAGAAATATGGGGTGAATTGATGTATGTTTGGGAACAAACACTCTTTTCCTGTTGGGTTTTAATATTTTGACCATTTATCTGCAAACATAAATTACCTCGATGAGGTACGGTCCAAATTGGTGGGGATCTCCTTCATCTAGCCTTATCTGTGAGGCTAGTAACTTAACGAGTCACGTTCCAACCATCATATGCTCGTTTCTCATCAACGGGAATCTTACCAATTTCGGCAATTCTAGCCATGGCCACTATTCCCTTTATTAAAGAACTATGACTAAAATCTGCTCCACCACCATATGGACCATCAGGATGATATCGAAGTTGATTCTGGTATACATTGGAAAACATGGCCAAATAGGCCCAAGCGGAACCTTCGTAAGAAAACGGAAGGACTAAATATGGCATCTCTTTCTCTGTGTTATGGGGTATGAGTCCACAAACCCAACAGTCAGTAGTATTGACTACCAGTTGATGCTGATGCAACAGCTGGATGAATGAATTGTTAAAGTATTCTGGTCTCCTAATTTGCTCGTGCTCTGGGAGTGTATGGAACTGATGCAGGGAGGCAGTAGTAGAAAAAGGCAAAGAAACAGAAGTAGGAACAGGTGCTTGCTGCATAGTGTGAACAATCCAACTCACACAAGTCCATAAAATACATGAACATATTAAAATACACAAGGTTACGCCACATGGACTAAACAACAATTTCTTATATTTACTTTTAATTTCTTGCTTTTTATCATTCTTTTCCAATTTAATATCCATTCTCTAAAGCGTTGCTCACGGTAATCTTCCTAGATCACTTAGTATGGTTATTAGCTGTCCTATGACACTGCAAGTCCTGCAGACCTACTGTTACTACTCAGGTCACAGCCTAAGACTCCTACCGTGACCCTGCAACTTGATGGATAATGAAAAGAAATGTCTCTTAAAAAATGTAACCAGAAAAAGAAAAGAAAAAAAGTACAATTGTTCTTAATCAGTCTAGGTCTCAGGTTGTACCGGGTCTTGTCAGGTACTGTTTGCTCTCGAAACAAAGTCTCTGAGTTTGTTGTGTTCAATCACAAATGTGATGATACAGCTTCTTGCAACACATCGTCGTCTTCTTTTTCAGACCTCGTCCGATCCAGACGTGCACTACTGAAAGGTACCAACCGAGGGACCCTTTCGCTCTCACTATCACCTATACCCTTGCGGACCCACTGGTCAAAAGGCAAAGGCAAAGGTACCATTTTGCAGGGCACGCCATGAATCCAGTTCTTCTTTCTGACGACGTTTACTGCTGTACGTGTTACTAAAAGAACATGCCGAGGCGGCCCCCAACGAGGTTCCAGATTCTTTTTCCTCTGAAAATTCTTCAGGCAAACCCAGTCTCCGGGTTGGATGGAGTGACCTGGATCTGCTGAGGCCTCCGGCAAAGTGTTTTGAACCTGTTGGTGAAAAACACGCAATTTAGTGGTGAGGTCATGTAAGTAGTCAATCAACATAGGATACGGAATATCAGAGTACTTTTTCGGTCGAGGGACTCCCCAGACGTTAGCTGGGCGCCCAAAAACGACCTCATATGGGCTGAGGCCTAAGCGAGAATGCACAGCTGTTCTCGTAGATAAAAGTGCCAAAGGTAAAGCATCGGGCCAAGCAAGACCCGTGCTGGCCTGAATCTTTGCCAGTTTGAGATTGAGAGTGCCATTATAGCACTCTACCAAACCTGCTGACTGAGGGTGGTTTACCGCATGGAATTTCTGCCTAATACCAAGACCCGCACACACCTTCTGCATAATTTGGCCTGCAAATTCACTTCCATTGTCACTCCAGACAATTTGCGGCAAACCAAACCTTGGGAAGAATTCCTTCAAAAGGACTTTGGCAGTGGACAAAACAGTATTATCCTTTAGGGGTCGGCCTCTATCCATCTGGAAAAGGCGCACACCACCACCAGAACATACTTAAGATTGTTACAACCTTCCATATGAATGTAATCAATTTGTAATACCTCAAAAGGATATGTCGGGGGAGCAAAATGACCTGCCGGAGTTGGGGTTCCCTTTCCTGGATTATGCATCAAATAAACGATACAATGTTTCACCACATTTTCCGCACATTTAGGGATTCCTTCATTCTGCCATACTGGAACCAGAAGTTTACATATCCCTTTCGCACTGATGTGGGCTGGACCATGCGCCATAGTAACTCCAGGCAGTACATAGGCGTCTGGTAACAGCCAACACTGGTGTTCGGACAATTCCGTCCAACACCCTGTCGCGTCCAACATTCCCGTACTTTCTCTCCACTTACTCAATTCCTTCTCTGTAGCCTCTTCTTGAATCATTCTCACACTTTCTATTGTATCCTCACACATTCCTCCTTCTCTGACCCATCTTGCAGGGCCTGCAACATGCATGCGACTTGTAGCATCTCTCGCTGTTTCTTTCGCTACCTCGTCTGCAAAAGCATTCCCGCGACCCATATCATCAGTGATCCTTTTATGTGCACTACACTTCACTATTGATATCTGGGTAGGCAAAGCAAGTGATTCGAGAAGGTCAGTTACCAACTGACCATGCTGTATCTTAGTTCCACAAACGACCGAAACTATGAGCCACGCCAAAGGCGTATTGGCTATCGGTGTAAATATTCACTCTCTTTCCCTTAGCCAACACACACGCTCTCGTCAGAGCAATCAGCTGAGCTGCTTGGGCTGAATTCTGTGTAATGCGTGTTGTCTCCACTACCGTATACAAGGTGGTAACAGCATAGGCCGCAGTCGTCTCGCCATTGGGAAGCTTGAAACAAGACCCATCCACCCATAGGATCCCATCCGGGTCCACGAGTGGTGTATCTTTTGAGTCTATTCTACCTTTCGTTTCCTCCTCTGTACGGAGAAAACAATCATCTGTTCTTGGGTGTCTTTCTCTTCTGGAATGGGTAACAGTGTTGCTGGATTCAAAGTATTACACCGCTTGATGTGTATATGACTAGCCAAGAGCGTCAGCTCGTACCAAGACAAGCGGGCACTCGTGAGATGTTGTGTTTTTGTTCTGTTCAAAAGAGTATCTACTGCATGTGGCACCATAACAACAAGAGTGTTATCCAGTACCAATCCAGCAGATTGACAAATGGAGATCGCTGCTGCTGCTGTAGCTCTGAGACAACTAGGCAATGCCTTGGCTACTGGATCCAATGTAGCCGAAAAATACACACATGGCCACTGTTTGTCTCCAAATTGTTGCGTTAAAACTGACAACGCGCAACCTTCTCTTTCCTGAACGTGGAGTGTGAAAGGCTTACTGTAATCCGGAGTACCTAACACAGGGGCAGAACACAAGGCAGTACGTAAATCAGAAAAACTCTTCTGACATTCGTCAGTCCAAGGAAGAGGTTGGGGTGTGTCTTTCAGAGTAAGTGCCAGCAGAGGTTTAGCCAACAAAGAAAAATTTGTAATCCACTGTCTACAATAATGCCCAGAAAGGCACGCACCTCCCTTTGTATGGATGGTACAGACATTTGTGTGATTGCTTGAATACGTTATGGGGTCAATCACCTTCCCTCCTTCGACAAAAGATGACCTAAGTAGGTAACCTCTTGACGGCAATATTGTAGTTTAGAGGGCGACACCTTGTGATGTAGGTCAGACAAATGACGCAACAGCGAAACAGTCACATTCTTACAAACATCCTCTGAATCAGCAGCAACTAACAAATCGTTCACATACTGAATAAGAGTGGCACCTGGGGGCAAAGTGAAAGCATCGAGCTGAGATTTCAAAGCCTGACTATAAATGGAGGGACTCTCACAATAGCCTCGAGGTGCACGTTTGAATCGGAAATTTCGGCCTTTGAGAGAGAAGCCAAAAATATCCCTACTCTCCTCAGCAATAGGAATGCTGAAGAAAGCATTTTTGAGGTTAATAACTTGGAACCAAGCATTTGAAGCAGGTATCATTGTGAGCAAGGCAGTGATATCTGGGAGGACAGGAAACTGGGGGACAACAATCTTGTTGACCTCCCGAAGATCGATCACAAAACGATATACAGAAGGCTGAGAAGGATCAGTGTGTTTAAGAACAGGTAGAACAGGACTATTGCAAACATTTCCTCTTGTTTCTTCGACCACACCTTTCTGAACTAGATCATAGATGATAGCCAACAAAGCTCTTTCACCATAGTTGGAAATTTTATTCTGAGGAATGCGTGTTAATTTAACTTTAGGCTTGACAGTAACCACGTAAGGTGGAATTTGGAGCAGACCAACATCATTCGGACCTGTAGCCCAAAGCCTAGCAGGAAGAGAATGCAACTCGGGTGGGAGTTGGTCCTTAGACAAATACATAGGAGAAACCAATTTCTCACCTAGAGTAGGTTGTACACCAGAGGAGAAAGAATACAATGTTGCATGAAGACGTTTCAATAAATCCAAACCCAACAAATTCTCGCCGCAAACAGTCGTTAAAATGAGCGGGGCCTCCAAATCATAAGGACCAATCGAAATAGGCAAAGGGCAAGAAACCGGGTTACTAACTGGGGCGCCAGAGAATCCTACAGAAACGTTTGTTAAGCCAGACAAAGGTGCCCCAGGGAGTTTGGAGTGAATGATAGAACTTCTCATTGCACCAGTATCCAAAAGAAATGGCTCTGAAACACCCAATGCAACAACTTCAACATAAGGCTCATTCTGATCCACTGGAACTGATACAACTCCCTTGCTTTGTCCATGGCTGTCCTAGCTAATGTGAAAATCCTGATTCTCACTTTCAACACAATAGTCGTCATTATAATATTGCGCAGTCTGAGTATTCTGCTGGTCTAAATATTTCATAAAAGTCTGAGGGGGAAAGGAACGCTGTCCTTGAGACAACGCACCTCACCCTCTACCTCTGGGTGCAGATTGAAAACCACTACCGCCTCGCGGCCCTAGGAATCCACCATTACGCTGCAATAAAACCAGACAGCTATTCTTAAAATGACCTTCCCTTTACAATAGGCACATTGATTAAGACCTAGCAAAGGTCGCGGAACAAAAGGTTCAGGTTTCTGTAACAATCTCTGAAACTGAGGAGGCTGTTGAAATTAGCGCTGAGCAGAACGAGGGGGATAAACCAGTTGCAAAAGAACCTCAGTTTTTAATTCTTTAGTCTTTTTCTCGATTTTATCCTTTTCCTCCTTATCCTTATTTTCGTAATACTGAGCAGTGGCTAATATCTGGGCAGACGAAGAAACAGCCCACGAACTTTCGGAGGCTTTCAATTTATGCGATAATTCTGGAAGTAAATTAAATGCAAATTTATCCACGAATAATCGCTGTCCACCCTCAGTCTCATATCTTGACCACTGTGGTCTCCTCGAAACGGGTAAAGAAATCGGAGACACTCTCATCTTTCTTCTGTTTACACGCAGCTAAGTTATCCAAGTTAACACGTAAGGCAGGCATCATCATTTTCATGAAAGTGATGATCCTACCGGGCAATTGTGCAATCAAATCATCGGGTTTAGCACCACCCACCTGTGCTGCATCCGCGGCAGTTATAGCAGCCCAATTACCACCTAAAGCTTGGTCGTGGTCCTCCCTACGAATCCGAGCCCATAACGCTTGTGGGACTACATTTCCCATCAACATATCAATATCATCCAAATTCATGATACACGCATCAACAGTCTGGGACAGCTCTTTATAATACCCAGCGGGATTTTTACGAGGGTCCGGTAAAGACAGTTTAAGCGCCAAAACTTCAGATCGTTTCATGGGGACATGTATCCATATACGCTGGAAATGAGCAGGGATACGTGGAGCAGCGCCCACCTGTGGAACCTCTTCTCTCCATACTGGAGGAACTTCTCTCATAGGATAATGTTTCACTTTCTGCCTAACTGCAGGATCAGGTTCAAGAATAGTCTGACAAGAAAATAAAGACCTGAAAGTGACAAGTGTCCTTACGGCGTCCTCAACTTCAGAATCCACAATAAGTCCCTTATCAAATTTACCAGAACATCAACTAGAGAGTAAGGGCATGGACAGTCACTCCTGTGCCCCTATCAAATATCTGTTAAACAAATGAAGAGTGACTTAGTGAAAACATTTTTTTGAAAAAAAGTTTTTGAAAGATACAAAAACGAGTATCCACATATTATTTTTTCTTTTTTCTTATTTCTTAGACACCCTATAAAAGCAAACCAAAAAATGATAAAACACCCAAGAAGGCAACCTTAACCCTCGTGCAAACAAAAAGGAGAAAGAAAATTATTTCTCTTTTCAAAAAAGGACCCTCACTCACCACTAGTTGGAGACATGCTTCATCATAGGGTCCCCGCTGGGGTGACCGAGTGCCTCCCCAACGTGCTACAACGCCTGAATTACAGCGGAGCGGAATGATGGTGTGTGCAATAGTGCTCTAACTGATGTGTGAATTAAACTGTGAGTGAGAATAAAAAATACATGGTTGTAACCTATAGAACATTTTTAATAAAGATCAACCAGTATTGGGTTTAAAATCAGTGCAAGGCGGACAAACCCAGGTTCTGCATTAAGAAACCCGTGTCCTGAATTCAAATGGTCAACATGTTTTCGCTGTTAGAATTGCTAGTTCGCTTAGCATTCGTCAGGACCTAAATATAAAAATCTCAAGTGGTCCTCCGGTGGTGTGTGATCGCTAAGGCGCACCCTCCCGTGAGGATCTCAGTGTGAAAAATAGATTTTTTTCAGAATATTACTCACGGATATTATCTGGGGTGACTCACTGAACTTCACAGGAGTCAGAAAAGGCTGTGAAAGAGAATTATGCTCTCTTCATGGCTACGACAGCGCGGGTGTTCTTCACGCTGTGTCTATGCTTTCAACACACGCGACTCCCCACGAGTTACCTACGCTCAGAGATGCCGTCGGCCCGGATCCTTATCAAATTTAGCCTGTACGTCTAACAGACCCTAGGGAGCTAAACCCAAATCCATATCCTCCAATCCTTTGACGAGATTGTCACACATACCATTAAAAACATATCTCTGCGTGGGCTCATTCCACTGGTGAAAGGTGCTCATGATATCGTGCACACTATACTGTGGACCACTCATGATCCATTTGTGAGCAAGGGAGTCCAACGCAATTTGCTCGTCTGAACCTGGGAGTTGACTACAGGATTGCCTTCGAGAAAGAGCAGGAGTCAGGTTAAAAGACCCAAAGAAGGGGGAGAAAAGGCCAGAAACAGTATCGGCCAATCGTTTACGAGCTGTGGGAGAATCTGACAGTAAAACGGGAGACAAGGTATTAAGCACAGCAGGAGAGGAGCTGACAGATAGAAGAAGAACCGAGGGTAAAGGAGACTGAGGTACAGAAGTCGGTGGAAAAGGAGGTGGGGGTAGCAATACTGGAAGGGGCAATTGTGGAAGAGCCGGATCAACTAGCTGAACAACAGGTTGCTGGACAAGTGGTAACAATGGGGGTGCATTAGCACCTGGTACATAGGGCGGAGGCAACCTCAACAAATGGGACATTAAGGGATCTTCGCCAAGATCCTTACTCTGTGGAGAAGAAGGCAACACAGGGTAACATCTATCTATTACCATACGATGCTGTCTTTCTGAGACTTCAATCGCCTGATCAATCTCATTTTCTTTAAACTGCTGGGCAGCCTGTATAATCGTCATACCTTTCGCTTTCATATCTCTTTTTGCCTGCTTAATTTCTTTCCGTTTGGCTTCCTTACGCCAGAGGCGGAAAGAGTCAAACATTGCCGGGCTTTTCTTTTGAACAAAATTGCTTCTAGATTGTCTAATATGTCAGGCTCAAAGCTACCATTTTGTGGCCACTGAAGAACACCATCTTTCTTTGTGTATCGGATCCATGCCTCATTAAAGGCAATGGGGCCAACACCATTTTTCGAATAGAGCTCATAAGTGGGAGTTCCAACCGGAGGAATTGGACAAGAGTTCTCTAGCCGGGAATCCCTATTGCAACCAAAACAAAACTTCCTAAACTTGCTAAGACCAGGCATCTTTAATTCACTGGCTGCTTACAAACTTCAAGGGGTTAAGGCAAATAACACAGCACAAACGTACTCATCCCTTGGCTTCGGCTATTGCAAAGGTCGAATAATAAACCCAAAAACAAAACAAAAAAGTGGGCGCTACCCACGAATACTTAACTAAGTGTTCTCTCATGCCAACAGAGGTCTGTCTAATGTCTCGCAATACCAATCATCACCAAATGGGCCAAGACAGGGCAGCAGTCAGGGCAGCAGTCGTCATCAGCCGTCGGAAAGGAGTAGCCGCGCTGCAAAAGACCTTCGATCCACTTCGACATGCAGGGTTCGCTTGACGTGGTTCGCGAATCCTCCGGAATTTTCTTGCGAGGCTCCTCACGACCCTCGGGCTGAACCGCTACCACTGAAGCCACTCCAAGTTGGCCGCCAGTTGAAGAACCGGGCCTTATGGGCCTGGTGGCGCAGGGTATGCCTTAAATCTCCGAGTTCACCTGCCTTGTCGGACAGAGACAAGAGACACTCTGTTAGGCGTAGAAAACCAGGTTTATTAGCTGCAGCTAAGCACAGTGGTCCCAGAAGTACAGAGGTTCTCAGGAGACTGCCACTTTATTCCGTGGTGCACAATCTTTTATAGCACACATATTTACAATGTATACCCCCAATACATACAAGGCTAGCCAATAGGAAAAGTTGGAAAACAAGCTATCAAGTGTCCCAAATACACCCTTCTTTCAGACCCTGTGAGTCACCCCTCCCCACAAGTTAATCAGTGCTAGTGCCTACAATCCAATTTGCAGGTGGCAGGACGTATTTGTGTGCCTCAAAGGATAGTTATGTAACAAGAGAATACAAGGAGAGAATAGCGAAGGCCAGTCGGATAAGATAAAGTAAGAAAAGAATAGGGGAAGCCAAATAGTCAGTCGAGACAGGGATCAATCAACCCAGACATGGATTAGTGGACTAGGCCAGATCCTGACATCGGTTTTGTAAACAAGGGCAGGGGGTTACTTTTTAACAGAAGAGACACGTAGCATCTGGAAAAGGCAAAAACACTCAGTTCGCCGTGCTGACTGAGTGAGGGCAACACAAAATGGCGACGGGACACAAAATGGCGGCCGAATACGGGACTAAGTATAAAACCGAAGAACCTCACCAGAAAATCTCGAAGAGTTAAATGCTGTTTAATAACAAGGATGTTAGAAAGACTTGAACTTTTTGAACCTTCATTTTAAATGAAATTTTAAATATTTGACGCACAAAAGTACCTTATAGATTAACTTTGTAATACTCTGCCAATGATTTTATGTGTTTATGTGTAGTAGTAATATTTAAAAAATTTCATTTGGTGTAATGGTTTTTGTTTTTAAAAGGCCGATCACCCAAAATAAAATCTTGAATCTTGAATTAGACTTTACCATTAAAGAGAACTTTAAATTACAATTCTTTAGACAACAAACTCAACATTCCCACCTGCTCCCAATTGAAAGTTATCACTTATTAAACGTAATGTTAAAACAATTTTGTACAATGGGAGAAGTAGGCTTGCATTAGTGTAAAATGAATTTAAGGATTTTTCATTACCAAGACATGTAAATGTTAAAAGTACATGTCCAACTTTTCAAATACACTGCACCTTTCTGTATGTGAGCTGTTAACAGCCTACTGCACGGGTGACTTATATTTATTGAAAAGGAAGGTTTAGGACTGGCAAAAGGTTAATTTTACCAGGTGGAATTGGCAGTTTAAAACTGCAAACATAGGCTGCAATGGCAGACCTGAAACATGTTTATAAGACGAGTAAAGTGGGTGGCACAATGAGTGCTGCAGGCCAACTAGTAGAAAAAAAAAGAGATGATGGACAGAATGCTAAACAAATCAAACATTCACCCCCGTCACAGATCTGGGTTTAATACATATTTTTTTTGCTTACCACACCACCCCAGTTTGGACAGGGCCAAATGCAAATCAGTTTTGACCCTGCTCCCCATGAGGATATTCAAGTCCAAACTGCCAGGCTAGGGCTTGCCTATACTGGAAACTAGTATCCCGGGACTGGTTTTGGGGTATCACCCCTCATCAGCCAGGCTAGCTTGAATCCAGTGGCACAGTGAGCACAGAACCCACATCTAGGCATACCCTTCCCATTTAGAATAAAAAAAGCACAAAAAAACGGTGATGGACAGAATGCTGAACAAATCAAACATTCACCCACAGTCACAGATTTGGGATGAATTCATCTTTTTTTCTTGCTCACTATGCCACCCCAGATTTGACATGGCCATATGTAAATCAGTCTTGACCCTACTCCCCATGGGAACAGCCTAGCCTGAACTGCCAAGCCAGGTCTAGTGGCATTTAATTTGCAGGGACTCACAAGTAAAATTAAATATGCCAATTGGCTGTAAGCCAATGTTACTATGTTTAAAGGTTAGAGATGTACTTAAGCACTGGTTAGCAGTGGTAAAGTGCACAGAGTCCTATGCCAACAAAAATGAGATCAGCAAAAATAGGAGGCTGGACTGCAAACAAGTGTGGGAAAACCACACGAGTGATGTCAGATCTGACAGCGAGTAGCTACGTTTTACACAGAGATCCTTTTGTTACTTGCAGGTCACATGTTGCAATCCTTCTAATGTAAAACATTGAGCTGTGACCCAGCATCAATGAGCTATCTGCAAACTACAAGGCATGGGTTGTTTTTTCTCAATCTGTTGTTATTCTACGGTTGCTAAAACACTTACCTCTATGCGTGGGTAGTAATAAGAGCTTGGTTTAGAGTTTAACGAATGGGTTACTCTGTCGCAAATGTGATGGATATCCCATCTTCCTTTTGACAAGTGCATTATACCCTATAGCACTTGTAATAAGGTGAACAGGATATCCGTCACGTTTATGATGGCCAACCTATACGCCAAACTCTAAATCAGTCACAAGTCTTGTTAGTACAGACATCTTGAACCACTGTGTTTACAATATAAATCCTGATTTTTTTTTTGTCCTCCAATAATTTACTCTTAACATATAATGGCTGACAGCATGGATGATTTGTGACTTCCAAACCATGTAACCTTCAATGTCTTATCTAACAATTCATTTACATGTTTTAAACACTTTTCTGATTTATTGTCTCTGTATAATGTGTAAGTTTGATGTAAAGCATTCTGGCACTCTATATTGGGATGAGTTGCGCTCTGAAATAAATAAAAAAAAGTAGTTCTTTAGAAATCCTTCTTTGTCTAATTACTCATACAGAGAGAAATATATAAATTTCTTGCCTATGAATTAAGTCAAACCCGATCTCCAAATCACAGATTTTATTAAGCACTTGTGAAGTGCTACCTTTCTGTGCGCATTTGTTTCCTTTCATCGCACTGTCATCTAGGTGTTAGGCCCCGGATAGCTCCCAGGCAGAATGATTCTTAAACAAAAGAAGGGCTGATGACTCGTTAAATCTGGCCTTTGTTTTGGGCCCAGCTGGAACAGAAAATAAGAATGCTCCCTGCACCAACTCAGTGTCAGCAAAGAGCACCAGGACAAATGTGGAATATTTCATAGCACCCAATCCGAATCTCAGATCCAGCTTATATTAGCTGCCATATCCAGGATCTGGCTGCATACCCCTAAATTATTGCACTGCTCCAAAGACCAATCTCTCCTTCACCGACCTAAGTAATGTTTATTTCACAGTCTCCTATTCCCATAATTGAAACAATTTCGGTTCCAATAATTCAGGACAAAATCTTTGGCATTACTCGTTATCTGATACAGCTAACAAGCATTGGCAAAGATAGTAGGTTTGACTTGTATACAGTGTATTCTTGTGTTTGTGTGATATGTCTGTAAACTCACACAGAGGCACCCATATACTAGCCAAGTATGAGACACATGATTTTAGTATAAAGCTTTTAAGCCACACCATTAATTATGTTGATTGCACTTCTTGTTAATGATTCTTAGTTCTGCTTCTTTGACTGCATCACTTTTTAGAACTCCCGCCGTTTCACCTCAATTAAAGCACTGCCTTCATGGCATTGTACTCTTGCCTCCCTGTTAATGTCCTTTTTGTCTGATTGCCCAAAACACTTCTATCTTTCAGTACTCCTGCATCTACTTACTAATGTGCCCCTGGGAAAATACATTTGCACAAGATTACAGTAGTGTTGTATGCCAACCCTTCACAAGTTTTTAGCATTCCTCACATATAATACTTATAGGTGGATTAAAACATCCACTATTTTTTCACATGCTGTATTGTGTGTTTTATGCATCTAAGTTAGCCTATCCTACCGCCTCCGTAAGAAAAAAATTGGCTAAAGCAAAGTATATACTGTCTTTTTTGCGTATGACTCAACCTTGAAAATGTATTTTCAATAGAAAACGGCACTAACTACGCAGACTGAACTACGCGTGCTGTAACAATGCAAGCGTTATCATGACTGCCTCTACCACACATATATGCCATTACCGTGCATGCCTTTACAACAATTATCGTTCTGACAGAAGTAAAGGCATATACATGATAAATGCAGTCAGCGGTCTAGACTGAGAGGAATGGGCGAGGGTGGGAGGTGTTGGAGAAGTACTACCTGTCCAGACAAGATTGGGAGTAAGCACGGGCAGAGCTGGCATAGTTCCAGTGTAAGTTAACCTTTCTAGATGTTCATCAAGGTCACGCCGCCATCTGTAAATAGCTCGACACTTGCGAATATGTCAGTAACCCCCTTACCTGAGCCCTCCAGCATTCTTGGTCGCCTTACCTCTGTCTCTCACCCCCATGGTTACTGCAGCTAAACTCTGGGCTGCAAGTGACAAACAACAGGCCTGACTCACCGCATCATTGAACAAACTTTCGACCTTCATCACAAACGTAGGACACCCCTGCCGGCCCGCGTCATACCACCTAGCACTGTGAAGTGGCTCGAGAGGAAACCCCAAGCATGCTACGAGTAAATATTTTTTAAAAACAAATAAAGAAGAAAAAAACACTTACCTCTATCGCTGTATTTCTGTTCTGCCCTCCTCCTCCTCGCTGTGGTCTCTTCTGCAAACCCCTACGTCAGTGGTACATCTTGTAGGCCTGCGTGTCCTACCATGACGTACGTCTGATGTAGGAGTTTCTGCAGGAAAGACTTTGGTGAGGGGGAGGCGGGCAGCCCGGAGACGCCACGATAGAGGTAAGTGTGTTTTTCGTTTATCTTCCTTATTTATTTTTAAAAATATTTATTGGGAGTAGTAGACGTGAGGCGTTTTTTACTGTGGAGCCCGGGGCTGAACTCCACTCCGCTGCGGAGTCGGAGTTTTGCCTAAACTCTGCATTCTCAACGGAACGCGGAGTAGGCAAAACTCTGCAAGCTCATCTTGTGGAGCGGAGTTCTCCGCCCGTCGCTAATTGGGAGGAACAGGAAAGATGGGGAAGCAGCTTGGTAAGTAGTTTTCTGTTTTCGGATTTTAGGGCCCAGGGATGGGTGGTTGGGGTAGTTTTTAGTTTGACAAAAACTACGGGGCTCCTGCAATATAGGATAAACCCTAGCAGGGAATTACGTGCATGGGTACATGAAACAATCTATGCGTTAGCACTATAGAAAAACAATTCATAGATCAAACTTATGAAAAATATTATTTTTATTGTCAAACTTTTTTTCTTTTCTTTTATCAAAAAATATATAATATGTGAATTATTATTTATTGGACACATACATTTAATAATCACATTCTTGCATCTAATAGTCTACCTCATAAAATGTGATACATAATCTTTATATTTCAACAATCGGTACATGACCCAACGAAAGCAAATTGATCACAGAAATTGATAACAGTATACAAATTAATCAGGAAACAAAGATCACAAGGTCACTGGTAATGATGTGCAGAACAAATCACCAACACGTTTCAGCAAATGCCTTCCTCAGGATTTCTGTTTTACCAGTAAGTGCTGGCTTGTCTAATCGTGTAAAGTTTAAACGGGTAGGTGTACCAGATACATGTAATCTGGATTGAGTATAGACACATATGGTGCGTAGATTCCTTTTATTTGAATATGTATGCCCTTCCACTTATCGCGATTCTGAGGTGTGTCTGTATAAAAGTATACTGAAAATGTGACCGGAGGCTTGTCTTTGGTTTGTTTATGATATAGACGGAAGCTGTCACATTTTGCACTGCTACCGCTCTGTATTGCTATAAAGTGGGGGCTTCTTGGTCAATAAGATAATATGGTTCCTGTTTTCGCGTAATACGTTGCCCCTTGGAGCCTCTAGGTCCTGTTAATGGATCACTGATTTAGAAAAAGGTTGTGGACTCAAGCTCCTCTCATCGTGTCCCGCAGGGGTAGACGTGAGGCGTTTTTTACTGTGGAGCCCGGGGCTGAACTCCACTCCGCTGCGGAGTCGGAGTCGGAGTTTTGCCTAAACTCTGCATTCTCAACGGAACGCAAAGTAGGCAAAACTCTGCAAGCTCATCTAGCGGAGTGGAGTTCTCTGCCCACCGCTAATTGGGAGGAACAGGAAAGATGGGGAAGCAGCTTGGTAAGTAATTTTCTGTTTTCGGGTTTTAGGGCCCAGGGAGGGGTGGTTGGGGTAGTTTTTAGGCCTGGGGCAGTTTTTGGGCACAGGCGGGAGGCTGGGGTGTTTCCAGAGCTGTGTTTGGGATCGTTTTTAGGGCTGGGGCTGGTTTTAGGGCTCAGGCCGGGGGTGTGGTGTTTTTTAGGTCTGGGGTCAGGGTTATTTTCAGGACTCAAGGCTGGGTTTTAGGGCTCAGGGCAGAGGGGCGGGGGGCTGGGATGCAACGGTACACATTGCTTACCACACATGCAAGACAATGCAAGCCATTACAACGCGGTCGCTACAATGACCGTGTTGTTACATTGCATACCATTACAATGCAAGTCGGAACAACGACTTGCGTTGTAGGGGGCAGAAGGTGTTGGATTTAAAATCCAACACCTTCCCTACTGTTGCACAGACTGGAGTTGGAATAGTAAATGATACTATTCCAGCATCCTGCGCCCACTACATCAAGTTGTTGTTCCAAATTGTGTTGTAAAGATATGCGATGTAACAGTGCAGTCGTTTTAGCAACTGCGTTGTAATGGCATGTGTTGTAAATGCATGCGGACTAACGTGCCATACTTGGATGCAACCTTTACCACACATGTCCTTACCAATAATGCATATACAACAAAATTCATTGTAAACCCATGCATTTTAAAGACGCTGTCGTAGTAAAGACCTCTTTGTTAAGGCATGCAAAATAAATGCATGCGTGGTTCTGTTATACAACCCCATTTAATGCTTCAATGGCAAAATGATTCGTAAGGAGATCAGTCTATTCTCACTGTACAGCTGTCATATCTCTGTCACTTCCTTTTTCTGTGTTCCTGGGGTTCCCTACCATGATTGTTGCTGGAGTTTGAGTAGCCCTTGATCACAAGGCCATTTCAGACTGTAATTCAAGGGATTCCTGCAGACCATCTCACTGTGCTTTTGAATAAGGGAGAACCTAAGATGGTCTCAGTCAAGTCAAGTCAAGTCAGAGAATTTATATAGCACACTACATACCCAGAGGGTCCCAAGGCGCTAAGGGAGGGGAGGAGGATTACTTGTCAAATATCCACGTTTTAAGTTGCTTTCTAAATGCTAGGTGGTTCTGGGTAAGGCGAAGGTAGGTGGGGAGTGAGTTCCATGTTTTAGCCGCCAGGTATGAGAAGGATCTGCCTCCCATGGTGGTTTTGTTGATGCGGGGTACAGTGGCGAGGGCTTGGCTGGAAGAACGTAGTTGGCGGGAGGGGGTGTAGAAGGACAGTCGTGAGTTGAGGCATTCTGGTCCGATGTCGTAGAGTGATTTGTGTGCGTGGGTTAGCAGTCGGAAAGTGATCCTCTTATTGACGGGTAGCCAGTGGAGGTCTTTCAGGTGGCCAGAGATGTGTTCGTTACGCGGGATGTCTAATATGATCCTGGCTGAGGCATTTTGGATTCGTTGGAGTTTCTTCTGGAGTTTAGCGGTAGTACCTGCGTAGAGGGTGTTTCCGTAGTCCAGTCGGCTCGTGACCAGAGCATGGGTGACTGTTTTTCTGGTTTCGGTGGGGATCCAGCGAAATGTTTTTTTGAGCATGCGGAGAATGTTGAAGCAGGATGAGGATACGGCATTGACTTGTCTGTTCATTGAGAGTGAAGAATCCAGGATAACGCCTAGGTTCCGAGCGTGGTCTGTCGGGATGGGTGCTTTTCCAAGGGCTTCCGGCCACCAAGAGTCGTCCCATGCAGAGGGGGAAGTACCTAAGATGAGGACTTCTGTTTTATCTGAGTTCAGTTTCAGACGGCTTTGTTTCATCCATTCGGCAACTTCTTTCATTCCTTCGTGTAGGTTGGTTTTGGCGGTGCTGGGGTCATTGGTGAGAGAAAGGATCAGTTGAGTGTCATCCGCGTAGGAGATGATGTTGAGGTTGTGTTGGCGAGCGATGGCCGCAAGGGGGCTCATGTATATGTTGAAGAGGGTGGGACTGAGTGAGGATCCTTGTGGTACGCCACAGATGACTTCAGTGGCCTCGGACTTGAATGGTGGAAGGCGGACTCTCTGGGTTCTTCCGGTGAGGAACGAGGTGATCCATTCAAGTGCTTTTCCTTGTACTCCGATGTTTCTGAGGCGTTGTAAAAGGGTGCTGTGGCAGACTGTGTCGAAGGCTGCAGAGAGGTCGAGGAGGATGAGGGCGACTGTGTCTCCATTGTCCAGTAGAGTTCGAATGTCGTCTGTTGCTGCGATGAGGGCGGTCTCAGTGCTGTGTTTTGCTCGGAAGCCAGATTGTGAGGAGTCGAGGGATTTGTTAGCTTTGAGGAAAGCGGAGAGTTGGTTGTTGACAGCTTTCTCGATGACTTTGGCTGGGAAAGGAAGGAGCGAGATGGGGCGGTAATTTTTGAGTTCGGTGGGGTCCGCTGTGGGTTTTTTCAGAAGGGCGGTGAGTTCAGCGTGTTTCCAGCTTTCCGGGAAGGTGGGGGAGTTGAAGGAGCAGTTGATGACGTCTCGGAGGTGCGGTGCTATGACGGAGTCTGCTTTGTTGAAGATGTGGTGGGGACAAGGGTCTGTGGGGGATCCTGAGTGGATAGAGTTCAGCAGGCGGATGGTGTCCTCAGTGGAGATTGGGTTCCAGTCGTTAAGAGTGTTCAAGGGGGGAGGATGTTCAACATATGGTTGGGTGGGTTGGTCTCCGGGTAGGTTGTCGAAGCTGTTGTGGATGTCTGCAATTTTGTTGTGGAAGAATAAAGCCAGAGTGTCGCAGAGGGCTTGAGAAGGGGTGATGTCGTTGGAGTTGGCCGAGGGGTCGGTAAATTCCTTGACGATGTTGAAAAGTTCCTTGCTGTTGTGGGCGTTGTTGTCTAGTCGATCCTTGAATGCAGTTTTCTTGGCCTTTCGGATTAGTTGGTGGTGTGTGCGGGTGGCGTTTTTGAAGGCGTCCTTGGTGCTAGTGGATGGGTCTTTTTTCCAGGCCTTTTCAAGGGAGCGGCAGAGTTTCTTGGACTTCTTAAGATCATCGTTGAACCATGAGGCCTTCTTGCTGCTAAGTTTGCGTTGACGGGATGTCGGCGGTGTTGGATAACCATAGGGTGAAGTTGGCGGCGGCTTGGTCTGGGTTAGAAGAGTGGGCTGGGGTGTTTATAAGGAGCGATGAGGAGATCTGGTCGATGGTGATTTTGTTCCAGTTTCTTTGCAGAGTTGGTTGGAGATGGTTGGTGGGTTTCGGCTTGTTGTAGGTGAAGTGAACCCAGCTGTGGTCAGTCCAGAGGAGATCCGTAGTGTGGCTGAAGGAGACATGATTGCTGGAGGTGAAGATGGGGTCGAGTGTGTGACCTGCGATGTGGGTGGGGGAAGTGACCAGTTGTTTAAGTCCGAGGTTGGCGAGGTTGTCCAGGAGGGTGGTGGTGTTGCGGTCGTTGTTCTTTTCAAGGTGAAAGTTGAGGTCTCCCAGAAGGATGTATTTCACTGTAGACTCGAGGAGATTGAGTTATTATCCACTTGTTGGTTTATGCATCCTCCCTATTATTGTTCTCTGCCTTTCTGCTCAGCAAATGGTAATGTCATTGGAGTGTTTGTGCTTGAGGAGAAATCAGTTGGAGCAGATGGGCTGAGCAGCAAGGAGGCTGTTCCTGGTGGGGCATATTATGTATCTTACTATCATCCTGTAACTTATACTTGAACCTGTAACCTGATGAATAAACCAATAAATCGTTTTCTGCACGACTTTTCTATGAGACGTCATTGAATTTAACACTGGCAACGAGGATGGGTGTTTCCCCTATAGAGAGTTCCCCTATTACGGTGTGCTTGTTCTGTTTCATAGGGAGGTGTGTTTCCCTATTATGGTTTCATTCAGTTAAATTGGGAGGTGTGTTCCCTATAGGGAGGTGTTTTCCCCTATTACGGCTGTGCAGTTTCATAGGGAGGATTTTCCCCCTTGTACCGTGTTCATGTATGCATATTTTGAGATGTCCATACAATCTCTTCTTATGTATAATACATGTTATATACTGTTTTGGGTTTGTGAGTATGCCCTGTTTGTATGTTGTTGTGCCTGGCAAAGTGGTATTACTACCCACCGTTTTTAAGTATGGAACATTTGCTTTTTTCTTTCCTTAGTATGTGTGTCTTATCATCTCACATACATTTGATTTTCTATAACCATTATAAGGGGGGAGATGTGTTATAATCTACTTGTTGGTTTATGTATTCTTTCTATTCTTGTTCTCTGGCTTGCTGCTCAGCCAATGGTGATGTCATTGGAATGTTCAGAGTGTTTGTGCTTGAGGAGAAATCAGTTGGAGCGGATGGGCTGAGCAGCAAGGTGGCTGCTCCTGGTGGGGCATATTATGGATCTTTCTATCATCCTGTAACTCATATTTGAACCTGTAACCTGATGAATAAACCAATAATGTGTTTTCTACACGACTTGTCTACGAGACATCATTGAATTTAACACATACCTCCCCTAAATCCCTTTACCAAGGCCCAAAATAGTGGCTACTTGTATGTAGTTTGGGATGCAGTAGCTGAAATCAGAGGTGATGCCTACTGACCTCCACGTATAAATGAAGTCAGGTCACCTTGGGAATGATGTACTTTTTTAATGAATATGAATGCTTGTGAATATCGATACTGTTTTTGAAATAATGTCTGCAAACGTCAGATGATGGATTAGGAGAATGTTTGTGATAACTGTCAGTGTTTCAGTATCCATGCCCTTCTTGCTTCTTGAGCGTCAGTGAATCCCTAAAGGGAATACCCTAGGTTCCCACCACAGCAGATAACTGCTCGTGGATGCCATTGACAATTCTTGTTTTGCATGTTATGTTTTTGCCCTTTTTTAAATTTCTTTTTTTCCTCTTTACACTTTGCCCCCACCAGCTTCATATCTCTGAGAACGAAGCTTGCATTGTCTCTAGTATGCTTGTTCGGTGTCCGGGATGGTTACACTGCTGATGTCCTTGATGTTCCATTCTCTGTGTGAGAGAAGCTTGAATTGCTGTAGCAATGACTTCGTTATTATATTCGTGAGGGAAGCTTGAACTACTGCCGCCGTTATGTGTCGTTATATACCACAGAAGAACTGCTGATTCTACGATAAGCCTTTGGGAAGGCGGGATTTTTGATCTCTTATCTGATCACTCTAGATCCAAATCCCGATCAGGTCGACTGAATCTTTGTTGCCTGTCATTGAGTAAAAAGGTAATCTACCACTAGGTCAACCCAACCAATAATTGGCACGACTCTGAAGAACCACTTACCACGGATCAGTTTTAAAGTTTTATTGTAAAGCCAAAGTTAGCTGAAGGTATAAACATCTCAATATCAGGTTCAAAAGGTACACTGGCATCAACAGAAACATGAATTCTCTGAATGATCTTAAACGACAGAAAAATACCACCAATGCTAATTCAAGGATTAATAGATTTGCCAATATAGACACAAGCTGAAGCTTGCGAGACATTTACAGAATGAAGAAAATATCAGGTTAGACTGTCCCTATACTGGACTAGGTGACATCCCTACTCAGCAGAGTCTTAACCTAAAAAGGTGTCAGACGTGGTGACTTCCAAAGAAGATCACGCACTTCTCTTAGTCTTAGATGAAAACCTATGCATAGCAGTCATGCCCTCTCTGCCTACCCATCCGCTCTCTTAGGGTCCTCAGGCCATCTGCTCTCTCCACCCCAGGGTGCTGTCCCTAATACAAAATCACAATCGAAATTTGGAACGCCCCTCTGAGACGCCCCTCACGTGGTTTCAGTTCTGGTTTCTTCCATGATGGCTCTCCTCTGGGCCTCTCGTTAGCGTTGACCTTGCTTCCCAGGCTCTTTCTCCAGCTCGCCGGTACCCCCCAGAACATTCCAATATACTCCTCCAGGCCTGTGCCTGGCTCCCTGGACAGAGCTCTATTCATCACTCTCTTGATTGGAACCCCCTCGCACCTGCAAACAGACACCCATGAATAGGGCCCCAAATTCCACTCTCTGGTTATCTATCTCCGGCCATAAACTTTACAAAGGAATGACAATTTATGCTCTAACGAGGCTCGATTCTAACTAACACGTGCAGATCAAAGAAGCCACTTTATCTTTCCAGGCCTACTAAATTATCTAGCAAGCGGCCTGTACTTCATGAACCCTTATTTCTAAAACTAAAACAATTCTTGTTAATACACTCTGATTATATAAAACACTTCTATAAAACACGAATATATAAACACTTCTATAAAACATGATTCTTTAACATGTGGGCATCAATTATTGAATAATGGTAAATCCATACCATGTCAAAATGTAAGTACACGTTGTCGATTTTCATACACTGCCATGAGGCCTGCACATTTCTACGTTTTGCAGCATTACATATACTTCAATAGCAGCTACATAACATGGATTCTAATTAACACTTCTAATCAATTTAGTAATTACACACATTGCTACATTAGTCTCGCACTCTATATGATTCTCTATATTAACTAAACAAACATTCAGATACATATGTGATTATATGATTTTACTTTAAATGCTTTTAGCTGAGTTCGTGCATCAAGGTTGTAAATATGGTGCACTTATACGTTTTCTCAGATTTGCTCTCTCTCAGTTCCCCCCTTTGATGACCTCTAGGGGTCATCACCATTATTACATCATTTTTTGGCTTGTCAAACAGCACTTTTTGCAAGGTTCCCTCTCTTTATCGTTTCCAGAGCCCTCAGACTCCTGTATTGATTATCTTGCATAGCAGCTAACCTTTGTTCCTGTTCTCTCATGGATCTTTGCAACCTGTTTGCTCTGTACCATTGATACAGCCTCACTAATCCCCACAATATGAGTATGCAAATTATTATTATGAGGATAGGCTTCAATATGTACCAAACAAAACTCCTCCCTATGTTGGCAAACCAACCTCCAACTTTACCCATTCCATGACCCACTTTTTCCCACGCATTTATTTTTGTCAGATCTTCAATTTCTTGATGTATCTCAGTTATATTTTGTATGCCTTTCTCCAGAGGTTTTGAATTGTCTGGAATGTAAGTGCAACATTCCTGGACCTTCAAAGCCTTACAGACTCCGCCCTCTTTGGCTAACAGCACGTCTAAAGCAAGACGGTTCTGAAGAACCATTGCCCTTATCGATTGCATCTCTCCTTCCACCAGTATTAGTGATCTTGCACTACTTGCAGACAATCTGTCTACAACTGTAGCCAGTCTCCTAATCTTGACATCATTAAGTATCAATCCTAAAAGAGGGAACATAGCGCCAAATACATCTCCAACTACCTCAGCATCGCCTACGTCTCTTCTCCCCCTTGCTGAAGCTTTTCCCTTTATGATCTCTAAATCTTTTGCAGGATATATTTTGGGGAAGACAATTGCCAAATAACATGAACCATACCAGTTGTCAGGCAGCTTCACGTAGGCATTTCTTCCACATACAAAATATACATTAGGAATCACTTGCATTCCTTTTAAGAAATCCTTTGTATAGTATTCTAATCGAAAAGCATGTTCACAACTGACTTCACCTACAAACACATTCTCATAGTAAGTTTTACTTCTGTGTAGGCATAACTTCCCTTTTTGTGTTCGATCTAAAGCTATTGGACCATTACTACCCTTCCTTTTGTGTGCCTTTTCCTCCTCAGTCCAATCTGTTTTCCACTGTCCGGACATTTTCAGAATCTTTTGCCTTCTGTAACGGTCATCAACTTGCCCTATAAACTTCTTCTCAATCTCTGACACTTTGCAAGTTAGATTGTTTCTACGTGCATATGAAGTATCTAGGGCCCGATGTAGGTAAACGCGATTTTCCGATTTCAAAATACCGAGGCGGGCCGAATCGGTATTCTGAAATCGGAAAACGAGATGTAGGAAAAAAATACCGAATGAAAACCGATTCGGTCGGCATCGGTAATGAGATTCGGTACGTTCCGATTCAGCTCGGTCCGAATCGGAAATTACCGAATCGGCCAACAACGAATCGGAAAACACCGATTCGGCTACCACCGAATCGGATATTTCCGATTCGGCGAATACCGATTCGGTAAAAGCCGAATCGGTAAAAACCGAATCGGCAATCATAGACCCATGGCGAAAAAGCCCATAGGAATGCATTGCATGAACCGATTCGGCTTTTACCGATTCGGATAATACCGATTCGGATTTTACCGATTCGGATTTTACCGAATCGGTAAAAGCCGACTCGGCAATAGGCGATTCAGCCAATGAGGTGGCTCCCCCTCCCCCACCCAAACAGGGAGTGGCAACCCTGGCAGGTGCAGACAATTAAGAAGTTTCTAGAAGTTTCTGGAAAGCCTGCCTGAGCCCAACACACAGTTAGCAGCAGTGGGAGAAGGAGGTTGCAGACTGAACAGCAGCAAAATGGCAGATCAGGCAGGAAGCCAGAAGTCCTCCCAAAAGAGGAAGCCCAAATTCACCACCACAGAACTGCAGGTGCTGGTTGAGGAGGTGGTGAGGGTGCACCGCCAGCTCTTTGGCAAGCTGTCCCTCAACGTGCCAGACAGCACCAAGAGGAGATTGTGGGCCGACATCGCCCAGAAGGTCAATGCTGCTGGAGTCACCCCCAGGTCCATTGAGGAACTTAAGAAAAGGTTTTACGACCTCCGCAGCCTCACGAAGAGGAAGCTGGCCGACCTCCAAAGGCAGGCTGGACACACCGGAGGAGGCAAGAACCCGGCGCCACCCCTCACCGAGCTGGAGGAAATTGTCTCCAGCACCATCGAGAGGGCGAGCATCGTAGGGATCGGGACCCTGGACAGCACTGCGATGGCCACAGCTACAGGTAAGAAGCATGCGCATCATGACACACCCTACCAGACACCTCCCCATTAGACACAATGCATAGGCAAACACCAGCACTGTACTGTCACCAACATACAAGAGACAAGCATCATGGTACATGTAGTCAGCAGAAGTTAGCCAAATATGTCAGTGCAGAATCACAAGACAGGAAACAGTGTGACACGGTGTAAGGAGATGCAAGGACATGTGGAATGCCATAATTGTACTGACTGTAATACATCGGCACTCAGTTTACAAATGCTTCTTTGTACCTAGGGGCACCATCAGGCAGCACCACTGTGGCAGCAGAGGGAGCTTCGACATCAAATACTGCAGTGGCAGGGCCGAGCACCAGCCAGCCTGGCCAGGAGGAGGAGGATGAGGATGAGGAAGGAGACACCCCAGGGCTTGGAATGGAGGGAGTCCTGGTGATTGATTTCCAGGCAGTGCACTCCCCAGTACTGCCCAGCTCACCCCCCTTCCAATTTTCACCTGAAAACTCCCCTACAAGGCAGACCATTCCGCCGACAACAGCTCCTGCCACAACCGTGGCCTTGCCACCCGTCCAACCTGTCGTGGGAGCAGGGGCTCCGGGACCGGCCAGCACCACACCACCACCAGTGGCACCCCAGCCCACTCAGCAGGCCGGAGGCAGCAGTGCCAGACGCCGTGCCACCACCACCACCACCACCACCACTGCTGCACCAGCACGGGAGGGCAGTGTGTTCCTGGGCCTGGAGGGCCAGATGGTAAAAATCCAGCGCCAACAGGCCAAATCCACCATGGCCTGCCAACGCCAGCTCCTGCAGCACAACCTGCAGATGGGGGAGTTGGTGAAGGGTTTCCAGGCTGTTGTGGACAGCAACAAGGAGGTGGCAGCAGGGTTGGGCAGGCTGACCACTGCCATCACCCACTCCTCTGCCAGGCAGGAGGAGCATGAGGTTGCGCGCAGGAGGGATGCCCGGGTGCTCAACCGGGCCATGGCCCGCCTTGCAGCGGCGACCGCACAGCTGTGCCATCGCAGCTCAAATCAGGAATCGGCGCTCAGTCAGCATACAGCTGAGCTGACTAGGGGGATGGCCAGGATCACCACGGCCATGGAGGCCATGTTAATATCAAACGCCGCCTCCAATCCTGCCCTGGACCTGGGTGATGCTGGAGACAGCAGCAGCCGCAGCAGCCCGGCCAGCGCTGCATCAGAGCCAAGGAGGAGCACCAGGCGATCCGCTGATGCTGCTGGCCATTCGGAGGGGGCCGAGGGACACCCCAGTGGGTCTGGAAAGCGGGCCAAAAAATAGGCTGGCAAGGGGGGATGGGCAAACCAGAACCCTGGACTTTATTTGAGTTGACAATCTCCATTATTTGATGCACATCAGTGCTGTAACTGTGGTGCATCATTATTAAAACTTATTTTTTTCCAAGCAACATTTAGCTGTCTTTGCATCTGTACTCAGTCAGAAATAGTTCTCAGTGATCTCCTCACGTCTGTATCTGCCATCACATGGCGTACACACCCCAGCTGGCTGTGTCAGTGGCACAGCTTCGTCGTCGTCATAGTCCTCGTAGTCAGACAACTCCACCTCAGTGCCCTTCTTGACCGCAAGGTTGTGTAACATTGCACATACAGCTATGATCTTGCAGCAGGTGATGGGGGTATACTGCCTTGCACCTCCACTCTTGTGCAGGCATCTGAATCTACTTTTCCAGATGCCAAAGGTCCGTTCAACAACGTTCCTGGTGCGTATGTGGGCCCGGTTATACCTCCTTTGGCTGGGTGTGGAGGGGTTGAGGTAGGGGGTGAGTATGAATGAGCGGAGGGCATATGCACTGTCGCCTGGAAGAGAAAGGGGTCACATTAGACACATGCATACATGTATTACACCTACCTACTATGTGTTATGGGGGTCTGATGATGTGGCTCACCTAGGAGGTATCCTTCTCCAAAATCGCCAGCCATCAGCCGTGCATATATGCCGCTCTGTTGGAATATATATGAGTCATGGGTACTTCCAGGAAATTTTGCTACCAGGTCTGTGATGGTGCACTTGGCATTGCAGATCACCTGCACGTTGATGGTGTGTGTAGATTTCCGATTGCGGTATATGTATTCGGTGTCCGCTGGTGGGCAAATCGGAATATGCGTGCCATCTATGCAACCGATGACTTGGGGAAAGTGTGCCATCTGGTAGAAGTCCGCTTTGGTTTGTAGCAGTTCTGCGTGGGTTGCAGGGAATGAGATGTATTGGTCCATCCTGTCAATCATGGCGTCAAGGAATATGTGGAAGAACCTTGACAGGCTGCTCTGGCTCACCCCTCCTGCTGCTGCTACTCCACTTTGATAGCTGCCAGACGCTACCAGGTGTAGGCTGCATAGCACCTGGACGTGCGCAGGGATGGCGTGTGCCCTTGGGGTGTGGTGGTCCAAGTATGGCTTAAGGTCCCTGATGAGCTCAAGTATGGTGTCAGAGTCCAGCCTGTATCTCTGTAGGATCTCAGCCTCAGTGAGCATGAACAGGGTTATCCTCTGTCTGTAGACCTGTTCATTTCTTAGCCATTCCCTCTGTCCTTCCTGCTGTAGCCGTAGCCGCCTCGCAATGACATAGAAAGCTGCCATCCTGCAAGTTGCAATGCATTTTGGGACTGTTTATATGGGTTGGAGTTGGTTACCACCTGATTGCAATCCATGGTAAATACCGAGTGAATTCTACCGATTTTGAGCCGTTTTCGGTGTTTCTGTGCCTCCCTACATCTCCCCAACTGTCGGAATCGGGGAATTTCCCGATCGGAGATTCATACGAATCGGCATGTTTTCCGATTCGGTTCATGTCCGAATCGGTATTTTTTCCGATTCGGTACATGGACCGAATCGGTGATTTTCCGAATCGGTGTCACTAACGAATCGGTAGTAGGACCGATTCGGTGATTTTCCGAATCGGTGTCACTAACGAATCGGTAGTAGGACCGAATCGGTGATTTTCCGATTCGGTGTCACTAACGAATCGGTAGTAGGACCGAATCGGTGATTTTCCGATTCGGTGTCAATAACGAATCGGTACATGGACCGATTCGGTCTTTGTGACCGAATCGGTGTTTTTCCGATTCGTTACATATCCGATTTTCGGTATGTACGTATCGGAATCTTTCCCATTCGGTACACATTCCGAATCGGTTTTCTATCCGATTCGTTCTGTTTTTGGTTCCCTACATCTCGATGGCTGTTTACCGATCGGTAAGGGCCAAAAATCGGTATTTTCGGCCGATACCGATCGGTAAAGCCCTACCTACATCGGGCCCCTAGTGTATCCCAAGGAATGAAGAATTTCGCCAATCTATCTTCCTTCTTGTAATAGTCCCATTTGTTCATTTGCTTATAGTTCGGGACTTCTGGTAATACTGAGTCATAATTTGAAAAGTAATATTCAAAGCTATCTCGTCCGTAAAATATGCTAAGCAATAAACTACATGTAATACCATAAGTCAATGGAAGATGATGGCATCTAATGCCCTCATCTACAGAAACAGCCAATTGCATGCAGACATAGCAGTCCTTGGCCTCCATGGCATCAATGTATTCATATAACAGTTTGGCATAAGCGTTGGTCTTGAAAATGCCCTGCGACTCGTCTACATGTAACCTACGGGCCTCTGCTGCCAGCAACGCTTTCTCTTGAATTGCATTGTCCTCCTTTTTACCAGCAGCAGCAGGTTTCGATGTCACTACAGGCTTTGCATCTGTTGCTTTTGTTACACTTGCATGTCCCACTATATATGATACGGTAACTACTATAACTATAAGAAGAATCACTCCTGCTAATAGTGTGCCTACTATGCATTTTGCCTTGCGGTTCGGGTTACCGGCCTCCATGTTCTCAAATAGTATTTTCTTCTGAAAAGTCTCTTTTCGTTTATTTCTTCAATCAGTTATCTTTGCTTACTCAGTCAGTTTCTTACTTGGAAGCTGATAAACCCCTTTTGCAAACATAGTCTCTTATTTTTCAGCAACAGACAACCCTAGCCCTTCTCCGTCAACTAGATGAAACGTCCCTAAGTTTTCTCTTCTTCCACTAGGCGCTAGGTTATCTTCTCTCTCTGGCTTATTTACAAAGTCTTTAGCAGTCCACTACAATACGCGTTCCAGCAGCTCTAATGGCGTACTCTAGTATTTCCATGCGAAGTATGAACTCTTCGTGTTCTGTTACTACTGTGCCAAACGTTGGAAATTCCACTTAATTTAAGACCATGTCCTTTATTTTGCTTAGGTAGGGAGGGTTGGGAATATTGAGTGTCAGTAACCCTTCGGCTTCGACTCCAGGCACCAACAACTGTACTTCCACTTTGATGATGGGGTCAGTGCTGACCACTATCACTGCCCTCACCCTCCCGGATCTCTGTCCCCAAGACATCTGCTGCCAGGTAGGTCCACTCAGGAGTAGCGTACCTTCTGCAGGGCACACGCACCCTCCTTGACCTTCTTAGACTCTCTGCTTCTGAGCCCAATGCACCTTCGTCAAAGTCTGAGTCTTCGGATCTCGGAGCGAGGGTACTCTCTGAAGCTGATCTTAGGCTTGGCCTTCTCCTTCTTTCCGGCCAGCTAGCCTCTCCACACCTTTCCCTCCTGCTCCTTGTCCTTGCACTCGACTCTTGATCACTTACAGCTTGATCAGTGTCTGTTTCGTATTCACAGCTATTTTCTCCTTCTGTGGCAACGTCAGTTTCGCTGGTGTACTGTCCGTCTTCAGCCTGGTCAGACACACTCCCAGCTTCCTCTGGCACCCCCACAGCTTGGCTGGTCCCCTCTATGGCTTCTTCGTCCACTGTTGGATTCGCGTCCGAGAGAGGAGCTGTTTCTTCCAGGGGTGCTGGAACTCTCCGAGTATGCAAGGCGTGTATCCAGTTGGGCAGACCTCCACACTTGACTGCAGTGCTTGTTACCAGTATGACCTGGTAGGGTCCACGCCAGCGCACGTCTAAGCAATTCTTCCTGACGTGTTTCTTCACCACGACCCAATCCCCAGGGCACAGGTCGTGGCACAGGTCTTGAGATGATGGGATTTCAGCAGCCTGCACCTGAAGAGACACAGAATGAATGGCGTCAGATAATCCCTTGCAATAGTCCAGGATCAGATCATCTGTGATATTCAACAGTGCGGCAGTAGGAACTGATGGCAGTCTCATTGCCCTCCCCATTAGTACTTCGTGCGGGGAGAGTCCTGTCCTTCTGTCTGGTGTACTACGTATGCTCATCAGGACTAGTGGCAAGGCATCGGGCCAACTTAAGGATGTTGAAGAACAAACTTTAGCAATCCGGGATTTTATTGTGCCATTGATCTGTTCCACAATTCCCGAAGCTTCTGGTCGATAGCTGCAGTGCAACTTCTGGTCTATATCCAGAGCTGAGCAAAGCATTTTCACAATTTCGCTGTTGAAATGTGTTCCCCTATCTGATTCCAAAGAGGTCGGTACCCCGAAACGCGGTATTAACTCCCTAAGCAATAACTTTGCTACTGTGAGTGTGTCACACCTGCGTGTAGGGTAAGCTTCGACCCATCTAGAAAATATGCAAACAACCACCAAAACATATTGAAGGCGATTGCATCTTGGCATTTCAATGAAATCCAACTGCATCCTATTGAAAGGGCCACCGGACCTTCCAATGTGACTCAGTGTAACTGGTGTTCTTTTCCCTATGTTCAAATGCTGACAGGTGATGCATCGTTGGCACACTGCTTCTGCGGCCACTCAAAACTTGGGGTTATACCAGGTTTGTCTGAATATCCGCAACATAGCTTCTCTACCTAGATGTGCTGGACTGTGTATTCTCCTTGCCATTGGACTAACTAATTCATTTGGCAGTACTGCTCTCCCATCTGCGGAAACCCAAAAACCCATTTAACTTTTCACACAACCTGCAGTTTCCCATGTCTGTTTCTCAATGTCTGGTGCCTTTTCTTGCATGCCTTTTAACTCATCCCAAGTGTCTACAGTCTCTAGTACCATAGTTAATTCTGTCCTTTCCTGTATCCCACTCACTTCCACTTCTGTGAAGGAATATCCTTGCTCTGCACAGTAGCGTGCAACTTCGTCAGCATACCTATTACCTTGTGACACAAAATCTATATTTTTAGTATGAGCTGTACATTTAACGACGGCAATTGCTGCCGGACCTTGTAATGCTTCCAACAATAGACGTACAAATTCCCCATTTCGGATTGGTGAGCCTGAAGAAGTCATGTAACCTCTTTGAGACCACAATTGCCCGTAGTCGTGAACTACTCCGAAACCATATTGGCTATCGGTGTAAATGGTGACTCGAATTTTGCTACCTGCTAAACAGGCACGTGTCAATGCAATGATTTCGGCTACCTGAGCGGAGTGTACTCCTTCCAGGCAAGCGGCTTCCACAACTCCAGTAATGGTGCAAACAGCATAAGCTGCTCTCAACTGACCAACATCGTCCCTTACACATGAGCCATCCACAAAGAAAATTTCATCGGGGTCAGTCAATGGCTCATCCACGATGTCTGGTCTTGGTTTGGTGCATAGTTCAGTCACATCAAGTCAATCGTGATCTTCACATTCATCATCTTCTATATCATTTGGAAGTGGCATCAAAGTAGCAGGATTCAAAACAGAGCATCTCTTAAGGGTCGCGTTCTCTGCAGCAAGAATGACTTGCTCATAGCGCGTGAGCCTACTATTCGTCAGATGCTGTGTCTTGGTCCTGGTCATTAACAGTTCAACAGAATGTGGTACATACACCACTAACTGGTGCCCCATAATGATATTTTCACACCTCTCGATGCTGACACCCGTTGCAGCAACGGATTTGAGACATCCGGGCAACGCTGCGGCTACTGGGTCTAATGTAGCCGAGAAATATGCAACTGGTCTACGGGCATTTCCATGGATTTGGACCAAAACTGACAAGGCACAACCTTCTCTTTCACAGCAGTACAGTAAGAATGGCTTTTCGTAATCCGGCATTCCTAGAGCAGGGGCACGACATAAGTCCTCCCTCAACTGCAAGAATGCCATCAAACAATCTTTGTCCCATGGTACCGGATCACTCACCTCCTTGTGCGTCAGTTTTTGTAACGGTTTTGCTTTTAGTGAAAAGTTAGCTATCCACTGTCGGCAATAACCAACCATTCCTAAAAACATCCTGACTTCTCTCTGTGTCGTGGGCGGATTCATTTTCATGATCGCCTCTATCCTGTCTGGTGACACCTTCCGTTTCCCTTTTTCAATTCGGTGACCCAAGTACTGCACTTCTGTCAGACAGTACTGTAACTTGCTCGGGGACACCTTGTGCCCATTCTCAGCTAGGTGATTCAGTAAGGTGATGGTGTCTATTTTGCAATCTTCCTCAGTTTCTGACGCAACAAGTAGGTCGTCTATGTACTGGACTAGAACCGAGTTCCGTGGCAGTACTAGACTTTCGAGATTTTTCTTCAGCAGCTGGTTAAAAATCGATGGGCTTTCTGTATACCCCTGTGGGATACGACACCATGTTAATACGCGATTTTCTATTTTAAAAGCGAAAAGAAATTGGCTCTCCTCATCTAATGGGATCGAGAAGAAGGCTTGGCAAAGATCTATCACTGTGAACCACTCGGCTTGGAATGGTATCTGAAACAATATCACTGATGGATTCGGTACCACTGGACAACATGAAACAACTATGTTATTAATCTTTCGAAGGTCCTGCACTATTCTGAATTTCCCACTAGGCTTCTGCAAACCCATAATCGGGGAGTTACATGGACTACCCACGATTTCTTTCAGTATTCCCTGCTTAATCATGGATTCGATCACGGGTTTTATTCCTGCAATCGTCTCCGGGGTCAATTTGTATTGTGGCGTTCTTGGATATTCGACATTTGGTTTTACCATGATTTTCACTGGCTCTACTCCTTTGATCAGTCCTATCTCTTCCCCAGTGAAATCCCACACTTCAGATGACACCGCACCTCTCAAGTCCCATGGAAGCTCCTCCACCGTCAAGGTAGGATATAGCTCCAAGCATACCTGTGAGTTTGCAACCTTAAAATCGGCATCATCATCGTTAGTCTGCACTTCCACTCCTTGAGGTGTGCAATATATAGTACAATTTAGTTTGCATAACAAGTCTCTTCCCAACAGACACACAGGGCTGGAGTCACAGACCACAAACTGATGTTCATCTCTGTATTTCCCTATTTTCACTGATACTGGCTCAGTCAAAGAACTGGTAATTCTTCTGTTTGCGACTCCTACCACTTGAATGGTTTCCCCTGACATGGGCAAATCCGGGACTACTGCTGATCTTATAGTGGATCGAGTGGCTCCTGTGTCTACCAGAAAGGTTGTAGGACACCCTGCAACTTCAGCCTCTACATACGGTCCCCTTTGGTCCACTTCCAGAACTGCCCCAAGGGTACAGTCCTCCATATTACTCACACGCTGTCCAGTCAATGGATCAACGTAATAGCATTCCTCTCCTCCTACGAAAAGCGGCATTTGTCTATAGGTTTTTCCTCCTGTCGCTATTCTGGGTGGTTGAGGGAACTGGGCTCGAGGAGCTGGGGTCCCCCCTTTGACCACCTTTCCATTTTGCATCGCTGTCCCTTTTACCAGACTGCTCTGGTCTTCTTCCTCCAGTCCTAGTTCTCCAATCTCAATATTATAGGGACACTCGCGTTTCCAATGCCCCACCTCCTTACACTGGTGACATCTAGTCGTCTTTTTCAATGTCGCAATGTCTAACCTAGGTCTCGAATTAGAATTTTCCTCATTGCTTTTATTCTGGTTATTTTGTCTCCGACCCATGGTCCCTGTTCCCTGTTGCTGCTGTCCACCCTTTCCGGCTGTCTGCATCTGTACCAACATCAGTTTCTCCTTAAGCTTCTTTGCTTTGGAATCTATCTCATCACTACAATACCTTGCATATCTCAAAATTTCATCTAAAGGTTTGTTTTGCCAACAAATCAAATGTTGCTGAATCATCAAGCAAATATCAGGTCTCAATCCCAAGACAAATTTCGATACGAACTGTCCTATGTCTTTTGGATCCATTACATCTAGTCCGCTGTATTGTTTGAACGCTTTCAGCAATCTTTTGTAATATTCATGAACTGTCCCTTTAGGTTCCTGCCTGGTCCGATCAATTTTGACCCAATCTATATCCTGCAATGGCACTTTCTCTTTCAGCCATGTCATTACCCTTTCGTACTTTTCCATAACTTTTGGAGATGGTCCGTTTGTATGAGTATCCCTCTCCGGTTCAGACGTGGGCCATTCGACACTAACCTTACATGCCGTCCACAAGTCCCCTGGTACTACGATGTCAAACAGGGTGTTCAGGTCAACCCACAGTACCTTAGAGATCTTTACAAACCTTTCTACCTGCTTGTACCACTCCACTGGATTCTCCCTCAGCTTAGGAAAAGAATTGGTAAATGCAGCTAAGTCTCCCCTACTCCAGGGTACGTGCACATAGCTCCCATTCGCGATTTCTCGCAAAGGGTATGCTTCCATTTTCTGTAGCCCTCCCTCTGGGGACATCCCAATGGTGCTCCGCCTGACGGTCCCCTTCTTGGACCATCTTTCTTCCCACTTATCCAGACCTCTCCATGTCCTTATCCCTGTTATCAGTTCTCTGATGTGTGTTTTTAATCCTATTGTTCTCCTCTCTTCAAGGTCCTGATCTGAATAATGCAACCTATGGTTCCCCTGTAGTGCCTTTGTTCTCGACAAGTCTACCATGTACTTGTCTGCTAATTCAGATAACTTCTCATGTACTGCTCTCGCCTTTCGTGTAATATCCTTTGCTATAAACAGTACCTCATCTTGCTCGTACATGTCAATCCTCTCTAATGGCAAAGTACCATCTATTATTTCATCTAAATCCGATTTTAGGCTGGTCACATCAAGTCTCCTAGCTTTTATGTCAGCTCTCAATACATCATTCCTACAGGGTCCATTGACCTCTCTCCCGTCCCAGCTCCGAGTCCTACGCCTAGGCTCAGGTGAGTTATGGGGAGCCATCCCATGTTCCCATCTTTCTAGGTCCCATGCCTTTCCGTCTTCTCTTGGCGTGTGGTTAAACAATGCTCTATTTCCCACCGTCTCGTACTGTCTATTCTGCTTGACTTCCTTAGACACATGGTAGGGCCCTTCACCGTTTCCCATGATTTCCCGGTTCCCTTGCTGTCTGGTGTCGCTCAGCACATGATAAGATCCCTCACAACTCCCCATGTTCCTGCAATCCCGTTCCTGTCCGTGACTGCTGGACACATGGTGAGACACCTCGCGGCTCTCCATGCTCCCGCGACTCCAGTGTGGCCTGCTGTCGCCAGGTGCATGGTGAGTGCACTTAAAGCTATCCCTGTACTCCTGCGTTCTTCGATCTCCCTCGCTGTGAATGGGGCGAAGCACCCCTCCACATCCTGTATTTCTATCTTCCTGCACTCGTCTGCTTCCACCACTGGTATGGCAGGTATCTCCTTTACCTTCCTGACTCTTCCCGTCCCACTCTGGACCGCTTTCGCCAGCCCCACAGTGAGACAAGGTTCTGCTGTCTTGGCTTCTCCATTCGGCTTCCACTCCCATCTTGTTATTCTAAATCTCTACGGCAGCATCCCATTCCTTCAAATACTCCCTTAACTCTTTAAAGGATTTCGGTCGTGGTCCCCTTAGATCCGTCAGCCCTCTCTGACCCTCCTGGTCTATTATGGGATCCCCTACTTGGTTTAGCGGAGTGCTCCAATCCCTTGGACCTGACAACTGCCTTTGGGAATTAATCGTGTTGTTCCTATTCTCCATTTCTGCTCTCTCCCTGTCTAACCGCAACTGTTCCTCCTCTCGTTCTCTCTCTGGGTTGTAAATCGATACTACGGGACCTATGGTGACAGGTACTTGGAGAGCGTCCGGCAGTTGGTAGGACTTAGCACGCTCTGCTTCTGGCAACTTTTGTACCACAAACCTTCCGACCACTGTCTGTACTGGACTAGGTTGAGGTGTTTCCTCACCTTTGTTGGGTTCCCAATCTGTTATAGGGAGTGGTCTATATTCCCCTTTGCCAGCCCCATCCCCCTTTTGGAGCTCGGCCCCTTCCATCTCTCTATTGTACGGGGGTGGTCTATCCAGTAATAACCTATTTATCAGGCTGTCCTCTGTGTCACTCTCCTCGTCCTCCACTAGTGATTTCTTTTCTCCTGTGACTTCGATTACTGGGTACAGTTTATCTACTTCGATTCTCTGTATTCTCCACCTTTTTGCTTCTTCATCCCATTTAGCATCCTGCACTGCTCTTACCGATCGTTTTACTCTTTCCTGACGCCTGTTCAAGCTCCGGTCGTACGCCGCCCTAAACCATGCATTAAGGGCTTCAAACTGTGTTGATCTGGGTAGAGGTCTCGTCGTGAGCATTACTGCTTTCAACTGGTTCAATGCTTCTAACTTAAACGTTCCGTATCTCGGGAACGCCAATTCCTCGTTCCCTTCTGTCCTTTTACTCCACTCAGAGATCCACAGTATAGTATGCAACCCAACATTCGTAGCCATGTAATGAGCTGGTGTACCCTATGGCGGGGCCTCTTCCCCGTCTACCGATTCTCTATCGTCTCTCTTAAAGGCCGCTCTCAAGCGCCTAAAGCTTTTCACGATCAATTCACAATTTTCCTACTTCGTTACGTTTGTTTACTTCCTGATGACAATCCACCAATCCTAGCGCGGTTCTTACTAGCTGACCTATCACAGCGCGGCTCTCTCTGACGTCACTCGTCTCCCTTTCGCAGCAGTTCCCCTCCTTTCTCAGCTCGTATACCGATCATGCATGCGTCCCATTCATACTCCGAAAAATTATTACTTCCGACCAAGCGATCACTTTCCTTGACTGTACGCCCACAGTCTAACTGTAATTGTCACCTCAACTGACGAAACGTCTTCCGTAAAACGTTCAGACGATCGCCTTAACTGATAGGTTACTTACACACCGTAAACGTCCATCCAGCGTCCGTTACTCATACACTCACTCTTACATTCCCCCTATCACGGTCCTGCGGGCGATCAATGGTACCTCATGACCCCCTTTACAACGGTTGACAATTACTCTGGATGTCCGATACACCCGAACCACTTAAGCTCTTCTCTGAACTTAAGATTTTCACCAGGTTGCGCGCGCTCACAACCGTCTCACAATCACACTACAGGCATTCAACTCCGCTTGACATTACAACACAGGTACAACACAAAACACCGCAATCTGACAACGCATGACCCTTTATACTCACTCTCGACCGTCTCTGCTGCTTTTCTCTCTCGCACCGTCAGCACCTTCTTCGGCAGGCGATTCTTCTGCTGGTCATCTCTCGATCTCTAGGGGCCTCGGGGTAATCTTAACCTAGTCTAGATCACCTTCCTTAAGAAGGCAACCATCCTCTGCTACCTATTGGGAAGGCGGGATTTTTGATCTCTTATCTGATCACTCTAGATCCAAATCCCGATCAGGTCGACTGAATCTTTGTTGCCTGTCATTGAGTAAATAGGTAATCTACCACTAGGTCAACCCAACCAATAATTGGCACGACTCTGAAGAACCACTTACCACGGATCAGTTTTAAAGTTTTATTGTAAAGCCGAAGTTAGCTGAAGGTATAAACATCTCAATATCAGGTTCAAAAGGTACACTGGCATCAACAGAAACATGAATTCTCTGAATGATCTTAAACAACAGAAAAATACCACCAATGCTAATTCAAGGATTAATAGATTTGCCAATATAGACACAAGCTGAAGCTTGCGAGACATTTACAGAATGAAGAAAATATCAGGTTAGACTGTCCCTACACTGGACTAGGTGACATCCCTACTCAGCAGAGTCTTAACCTAAAAAGGTGTCAGCCGTGGTGACTTCCAAAGAAGATCACGCACTTCTCTTAGTCTTAGATGAAAACCTATGCATAGCAGTCATGCCCTCTCTGCCTACCCATCCGCTCTCTTAGGGTCCTCAGGCCATCTGCTCTCTCCACCCCAGGGTGCTGTCCCTAATACAAAATCACAATCGAAATTTGGAACGCCCCTCTGAGACGCCCCTCACGTGGTTTCAGTTCTGGTTTCTTCCATGATGGCTCTCCTCTGGGCCTCTCGTTAGCGTTGACCTTGCTTCCCAGGCTCTTTCTCCAGCTCGCCGGTACCCCCCAGAACATTCCAATACACTCCTCCAGGCCTGTGCCTGGCTCCCTGGACAGAGCTCTATTCATCACTCTCTTGATTGGAACCCCCTCGCACCTGCAAACAGACACCCATGAATAGGGCCCCAAATTCCACTCTCTGGTTATCTATCTCCGGCCATAAACTTTACAAAGGAATGACAATTTATGCTCTAACGAGGCTCGATTCTAACTAACACGTGCAGATCAAAGAAGCCACTTTATCTTTCCAGGCCTACTAAATTATCTAGCAAGCGGCCTGTACTTCATGAACCCTTATTTCTAAAACTAAAACAATTCTTGTTAATACACTCTGATTATATAAAGCACTTCTATAAAACACGAATATATAAACACTTCTATAAAACATGATTCTTTAACATGTGGGCATCAATTATTGAATAATGGTAAATCCATGCCATGTCAAAATGTAAGTACACGTTGTCGATTTTCATACACTGCCACGAGGCCTGCACATTTCTACGTTTTGCAGCATTACATATACTTCAATAGCAGCTACATAACATGGATTCTAATTAACACTTCTAATCAATTTAGTAATTACACACGTTGCTACATTAGTCTCGCACTCTATATGATTCTCTATATTAACTGAACAAACATTCAGATACATTTGTGATTATATGATTTTACTTTAAATGCTTTTAGCTGAGTTCGTGCATCAAGGTTGTAAATATGGTGCACTTATACGTTTTATCAGATTTGCTTTCTCTCACCTGGTCTGTGCCAAGAAAACTTACAGGGCTGCTGTTTACTTTCTTTCTGTATTGTGGGAGCATGGCTTCTCCTGGTGCTGTGATACTGCAGCCTTTTCGTGTCGGATGTATGACGTTTCAACGCATGCTTTTAGCACGCATGCCTTTACAACGCGGTTTTTACAACGCATGCCTTTACAATGCATAGTGCTTTGGGGCGCTGGATAGTGAATAGTTTAATTTACTATTCCAACTCCAGTCCCCGTGGATAGTAGGGAAGGTGTTGGATAGTAAATAAACCTATTCTCTATCCTAGAGCGCCCCCCAGCACTATGCGTTGTAATGGTTTGCATTGTAAAAGTTGCGTCGTAAAGGCACTGCGTGGTAAAAGTTGCGTTGTAAAGGATGTTTCCCTTTCAGGTGATCGCAGCTTCCATGTCTGCTGTCATGATATTCTTCTTCTGTATGCCAAGGAAGCTTGCATTGCCCCTGTCGTGGTACCCAGCTATGTATGAGACAATTCCTCCATTAACATTGCTGGTAATTCAATCCACTTCATGAACTCCTAATTAATTACAAGATGGGTACATTCAGATGATATCTTAATAAAGAAACTAAATTAAGGCGCAACTGTGTCCTTTTGAAAAGGTTGCTATATTGATGTGCTTTCGTCCATGAGCTGGGTGAACATCGCCCGAAGCTAGCAGACAGTGATCGATTGCCTGTGGAGCCCAGGATGCTTGTCATCGATGGATAGTCCAAATGCACTTGTAATCTCCCACCTGTGCTTGCAGCTGTATGAACATCCGAAACAGCAAGGCCTGGAAAGGGTGACGTAAAGGCTGGGGAATGGAGGGGGTAAGAAGCAGATGGCAGGGACCTATCCTCATGGCACTGCACATCCTTCAATAAAGCAACACCTGTTGAGTGACAGTATGCTCTGTCACTTGCTACACATCAGAAGATGCTGGTTTACTTGAGCCTTTGTTCATATTCAGAGAGCTTTCAGAAGAAATGATTTGCCACTACTTCGAAAGAACCACATACCTTGGCAGGCAGCCTGGTGTACATCTTGCATTATGCACCTTTTTCTATGTGAAGCATTTATAATGTCTTTGCTGCTACTGAATAAAAGACTATGCTTCACACAAGTGATTTGTTGGGACAACCACAAAGTAATACAACGTTTTTTTCATAGGAATCACATAAATAGAAGTCCTTCTCAATTGTATATAAAGCTGCAATAGGGAATTAACCAACCGGATTCTCTTTCTGATAGCTATTCATGAGGTAGCGCTGGGGTTCTGGCCAGGCAGGCCCCAGAAAATCATCCCGACTCTGTCCATGTGCACTTTACCAGCTCTGGGAAATATGCATCAGCGTCGCCCCCTCCCACCCCATTCTCCAACACTTCACCCCACCCCTATTCATTGTGCTACGGTACAAGAAGCAGCAAAGGGCTCCTTTCTAGTGCTGCCTACTGCATAGGCCTCGCGTCATGAACAACCATTAATTCGCCTTACCATTGACCTGGCCCACTGGGAGATGAAACACCACACAGATGGAACATCAAACCTGCTCCCACAATCAGCAGCCCAATGAGAAAACAAAGCAACGCAGGCGCTGGAAGTTGGGGTGCGGCAGATGCTACAGCGGCCACACATATCCCAGAGAGACTTCAAACAGACACCTGGCAATAGTGAGGCATGTTGATGTGTGTTTTAATTGTTATTTATTTGATTTTTTGTAGCGTGAAGTGTGTGTTGAATAAAAATGTCAGAAGATCAATGGGGAAATAACATAATATACTAATGTTTTTGTTTCAGATTTGTTCGTCTGAACAGCAAGAGCATTTTTTAACTTGCTGGGTCCAAAGACCACTAAAGGATGAGGCATATCAAATGTTTAAAGTCACGCCGAGATGTAAAATACCATTTGCTGGCTTCCTTTCAGAAGAATACACATTGTTCAAAATATTTCCCTATATTTGGAATCATTATTAATATTAATTGCCCCCCCCACCCCCCAATGCTCACATTTGATGCCCCCAAACATTTGTAGTAAGGTCAAAATATACGTATACAAACATAAATGTATTTCCTTTGTGTAATGTATACATTGCTAAAGAAACTTTGAATTGTTGTTTTCATCTGAAGATCTCACTCCCCAGTTGCCAATGACACAATTGAAGGCCCACTAATATGTCTAATTCATGACATAAATGGCATAATATGTGCATATCCTCTTAGATATGCAGATATTGTGCTTCTTTTATATTTCTAATCTTTGATCATCAACATTTTCATTTTATATCATACTATGTTGCTCTTTGTCCTGTTAAATTATAATGTGCACTGCAATGTTATTGTCATAAACGTATGTATGTTATTTTATTTCCCTCAGCTTGAGGTATTCAGAATCTGCACAGGAGGCACAAGCCCTCGCTGATGCACCCTGCTTAACAGGCGCGTGCTCCGGTGATTCTATCCTGACCAGATCACAATGTGTATGTAGTGCATGCTACAGAAAAACACGTCTTTGTATTATTTATATGCCAAGTTGGTATTAGCTGTGTGTCTATATCACGTTGAGCTGCTTTTAATATAAGCACTTATTGATAATTGCTTCTATTCATTTCAAACAAACTTTTCAGATTTTCTTTTGGATTTTTGCCAATTATTAGTATAAAAACAGTGTCTGAAAATATTTGAATGGACATTCTTTGCTTTTTAATGAATTTGTTGGACTACTGGAATTTTCACAGTGGTGGTGTGCAAACGTGGTTAGCAGAAGCTGTATCGGTATGGCCACTATGAATACAGTGATTACAAAGATCAACACAGTTTTAGAAAATAAAATATTAAAATCAAATAGTGCTTTCAGGTTAGAGGCTCAGTGATATTGAGTTTTGCCTAATTGTGAGTGTATGAAATTGGGTTACTACTTGAGGGGAGTCAAACCCTCCATACTCAAGCAACAACCACAATTCTTGTCAGGGTGAAACACACGCAAAAGTCAAATCAACCCGTGGTAGCTTGGCACAAAATCAGTAAGGCTTGACTTACAGGCAAGGTGTAAAGTATTTATGCATCACTTCATATATTAATAAAACTAAAACACAACGCAAGAAAATCCCACATAAACTTAAAAAATAAGGTAAAACTTAATAAATCATTTGAGACCAAAATGACAAACATCCACTTAGTAGAACAGGAGATATGAAATTTGAAAAATGTAGATCAAAATAGTACTTAAAAAGCACAATGTGTCAACTGTGGTTATCTGATTACGCCAGACCGGGACAAAGTAGAAAGTTCACACCAATCATGATGGAGAGCGGAACAGATACAAGGACCATGTTAGGCTTGCTAAACAAAGTACCTTATGTCCTTGGTGCATGGACTACACGGCATTGCTGTGAGAGGCTTTGCATCATCTGGCGACGGAGAGGTTGTTAACCATTGAACTACATTCCCCATAAATCCGTAGAGGCAAATTGAGCAAGTGTGACAACTTCCGTGAGCGCCACGCAGGGAGCGTGATGACGCCGCTCTCTGGACTGCGTACACACACAGGTGTTACTGATAATGCGTTTGCGGCAATTATTGAAGGCGACTGGCCGGTATTTAAACCACGATGCCTGTCCGTTTGGTTACCTCCCCTTCCAGCTCCGTCCAGCCGGGGGTACCGACGGACAGGTACAGTGAGATTTCAACTAGGGTCTGTAAACAGGTATTTTCTCCGTGGTTAGTTTGGCTTTGACTTTAATGAGTGATACTGAGAGCGGGCTCCTGACTCATGTCAGGTTTTAGCTGTCGGCAAATCCTTTTAGTCAGGTGGTTTGGATTTGAAGTGTTCTTTCATGCTGTTCCTCCTCTCGTATAGTACGTTGATCAGAGGGATGCATGAGAACTTTGAGGACATACTGAATGGTGATATTGGTATAGCCATTGGTAAATACATATGAACCAGGACTATTGCATAATTCTGAAAGGGATGTTTGATCATATGGAGCATTTCCTTTCATGTGTACTCTTGGATACTTAGCCATTGTGAATGCCAACTAGTTTTGGGTGTGTTTCCTTGACTAATAGTCGATACAGCAACATCAGGGATAAATTTGGAGAGCGCCACAAGGGCGCATAAACAACTTTGCTACATGGCAACTAGGGACTCCTGTACTAGGCTGGTGGTCAATTGATTTACATGACAGTTCTTTTGTAAATATGTTAGGTTGCGACTATTCGGATGATTTTTGACTCTGAATGTGGTTTTTACGTTTGTACCGCTAATACAGAGCGGTGCCTCATTCCCTGAGCGGATGCCAGGTGGGGTGAGGATTAAGCATGGAAGGAAAATCCGTTCCGCTCGCGGATTTTGCCGATTTTCGGTAAATTCGCAATCCGCGAACTCTCGCGAATTTACCGAAAATCCGCAAATTCGCACGAAGCGGATTTTTTTGCTTGGTGATACAATATTGGGGCGTTCGGCGTTCACTTACCGTCATTCAGCGTTTTCCGAGTTGTTTTTCTCGATATTTTCCGAGTGCTGCGCCATTTTGGATCTTGCTGCGGGATCCCGCGGGAGTTTGGCGACGCATCGCGAGAGTTCGCAATTGCGAACATGTAGATGCGGCGGGCAGCAACAATCTCGCACTCATGAAATTACAAAATTTGCAATTCTGCACAAGAAATCCACCAGCAAGCAGCATAAACATTCTGAAAATGATGATTTTTATCAGAATAACTCCTCAGGTTGACATTTGCCTGGACTTTTTTTTGCAAGGAGTCCATTTTGGGGGGGGGGGGAGGAAGGAAGTGCCCCACAGAAAAACAAGTTTTGCAAAACTGATAGCACTCAGCAGGTGCAAAAGTTCAAACTCATCATTAGCAACCATTCCCTGTAGTGCTTCCTGAGGGGCCCCTCCAGAGTTCAGTTGCCTACTTGCAACTAGTCTATGACCCTGCTCTGACCCTCACAGCAGGCTCATAGAATAGCTACAAGTAGGCCACAAAGGTCCTGGGAAAAAAATTGCACTGGAACAGAAAGCAAATTACAGATAAGGAAGCAGGTGCCAGACAGGAAGTTTAAATTCAGTGACACATTAATCAACCCCAAATTAATTCATGTCAGTTGAAGCAGGGCAGTTGTGCTTGCTTCCCCCCCCCCCATAATCTACAGTGATGACCCAGAAATTAATTCATGTCAGTTGAAGCAGGGCAGGTGTGCTTGCTTTTCCCCCCCATAATATACAGTGATGAAACAGAGGGTGGCAGTGATGTACCAGAGGGTGGCATGGGTGAACCAGAGGGTGGCAGTGGTGAAACAGAGGATGCTGTGAACCTGTGATAATGAACCAGACGTAGAAACAACAAAGTTGCGACCGTTGCGAGCCGACAAGTAAGTTCGCAATTGCGAACTGGTACAAAACCCTCGCGAACTGGCAGAAACCCTTGCGAACACAAAAAAAATCCGCAAATTCGCGAGAGTTCGCAGATTTTGCAGATTGCGAATTCGCAAATACGCAAATTCACGAACGCCAGATTCGCAAAATTCGCCCATGCTTAGTGAGGATCACTCCAGCATAAAGACGGGTAAGTGCAACTGCTCCTTTCCAATATATTAATATATTTCTCTGCAGTGTATAGATTTATAGGTATATGATACATTTACAGAGTATTTAACATTATCATAATAAAAATGTTAAGATGATGTTTCTTTGACAACAACAGCCTTCAGTTTCTTTTAAGATCATTTAGTAAAACGTACTTCTTGTTTTTCTAGGAACAAGTCAAATATTCCTGTGACAATAAACCATATTCAGATTTACAGGTGATCGAAGGTTGTATTGTTCCAACCACTTTCCATTAAGACTTTCATTAATAATTTTTTGCATACTGAGCGCTCTAGTTTGCAGTAGCGATTCCATTTTATAGGTCCTGATGAAAGCCTGGATCAGAGGATCCATAGGCTGAAACATGTAGACCTGCCATCCTTTTGGACTTTTTTATAGTTATTTGTTGAAACTGTATACGCACTGTTTTAGTTTTGAAACTAGGATACCGTCTATTAAAATTGTTTAGTATCCTGGTAGTCAATTTTAACATCACACTTCTTTACACACACGAATTCACATGCACTGCAAACATCACCCCGTGATACTATAATTCTAGCTCTTCACTCTGGGATTATAGTTGATTCCATCTTAGGACACTCAATAAAACATCTGTGAGCTCCCTTCTACGGTTGAGAAGGTTGCACCCCTTGCTTGCACTAGGGTTTGCAACTAAGAGGAGGTCCCAGATGAGGAAGCATGTCACCTTGGCGTGTGATGGGACTTTGTCCTCTATAAAAGGACGCCTTTAATTCAATCTTCTTAGTCTGTTGTTGTCTAAGTTTATCTCTCATAAACCAATTGTTTCTTTTGTGTTATGTAAGGTGGTAGCGAGAGCCTGTGAGGGCTGTGATGCCTGGTCCTGCATTTGGGTGCATTCCACTGCATCAGTTACAATGAAGCTGTACAATGAGGCTTTGCCAGATGTCGAGTCGCATCAGTTCCGATGAAGCTGGCAGTTGGGCAGCGAGGCTTGGTGAGGCATTGCGTCAATTGACATTGATACCGATGAGGCTGACAGATGTGTGACAAGGCTGTTATGCGCTCCACATCGCTCTGCTCCAGTTCCGATGAAGCTTTAGCTGTGCAGCAAAGATTCACAGAACTTTCCGTTGCTTTGTGATGGATTAGGTGAGGACCAGGGCTGGGTTGGCAGGGCACCTCTATCCCCACTTCCATTTTCAAGGACCCAGGACTGGAGGAGCACCATTTGGAAAGTTATGAGTCACAGCAAGAGAGTTGGAGTCTTTTCTGTCCCTGAGACTCTGATCAGGAGGCCTGCTAACTGACCCTTTGAGTCACTGGTGGTTCTGTGTTTAAAATGCAGGTCCAGTCTTTTTCACTAAGGCAGTAGGGCAGCAGAGAAGCAGAATAACATGGTACCAGAGTAGCTGTCCTTCTTGCAGCACAGCAGCACATTCCTTCTTCAGAGTCTTCCACAGGCCAAGATGGATGTGAACGTCCATTGTTTATACCTGGTGCCGGCTTTGAAGTGGGAGACACTTCTAGAGTCCTCCCCCTACAGAGGTGTGTGGATTTTCCTGCCTCCCTGCCCTGACCCCAACTTGTCTAGGGGCACTGAAGACCAGTGTGAAACCTTTTGTGAGTGTGCTGAGGCAGAGCCTTTGTGATGTGACAGTGTGGTAGATGACAGATTCCCCCATAATGTCAGAGATGGCCCATTGTAGGAAATTCATCCTTTTTGCCATGATCACCCACATTTTGGAACACATGCTGGCGGTTACTGCCTCTAAAAGTGCCCTGTTCTCTTCTAACCAGGACCTGCGCCATTGCTCTGTCCTCTAAAGATATATGGTAATTGGTATAATTCTAATTGGCAAAGACAACCTATCTGTAAGTTCCTAGTATATGGTAGTGCATGTAGGTTTAGAGACTCCAGGGGACCTAATGCACTTAAGTGTGCTCTGCAGTGGTGTCTGACGTCAATTTAAAGCCAGGTCTGCCTTGCAGGCTGGTTTTAAAATAAAACTATGTTTAACTTTGACTTTGCAATTAAAGTACCTACCAAAGCCCAAAACTTCCTTTTTAAAAAATAACTTATAAGTTACCCCTAAGGACTGCCCTAGGTGCCAAGAGTAGGGTGCATTGGTATTAAAAGCAGGGCCAATATAAAATATGTTTTATATGCCCTAATCGAGAAAAACAGCCAAAGTATTTTCCCTATAGTTATGATTCTAGCACCATAGGCTAACATGAGAAGGCTTTATTAAACTTAATAACGTTTATCGTTGCTTTGGAGCTAGCTAGCAGTATCATTCAAAGTATCAAAATAATTATTACAGTAAATCCTTCAAGTTGCCAAGGAGAGATTTATTATAACTATTACAGGAACGTAGTTTTAGAACACACTATCCCAAAGTTACCTAAAGCAGCCCTAAAGCAGCCTCTTCTGATTGTCAGCCTTTGATATCCTGAGCCAAGCTGCTCCCTGAGTAGGTTTGAAAAGCCCGGGTGACTGAAACAATACATCCATTTGATGGGAGAAGATTTGCTTCCTGATGAGACATGGGAGAGGAAGGAGGCTGGGAATGTAAGCTGGACTTCAAAGGCAGAAGAGCAGATGGTAGAGAACTTAGGCCAGCCCCCAGTCAGATGGGAGCCCCCAATTAGATTAGGAGAGGGGCTGGAAGGGGAGTGTAGTGAGTTGTTAGTCACACCTTTGAGTTGAGTTGCACAGACGCAGATACAAAGGAGAGATTTTCTCCATTTTGATTTTTGTGCAAACAGTGTATTCTTTGTCAAAAATATGCCACACTTTGCAGGAAGTGGTCACAGCATAGGGAGGCAACTTTACCCCTATTGGTTGGGGTGTCCCCCCTCTGCCAGACCAGAAAGGTGGCTAAATCTGGGAGAGCTGCTGGAGCACCTCTAGACACTGCCTGAAACAAAAGAAGAAGAAGGACTGCCCTGCTGGACCCTTGGACTGGACCACAGAAGGCTTGCACTCAAAAAGACTGCACCTGCTACACTCTAAAGGCTCTACAAAGAAAGGACTGTGCCTGACTCAAAGGAAAAGGAGTGGACACCCTGATCAGCAACAGGTACAACAAAGGTGGAAGACGTCACATGAAAGCCCAAAGAGAGGATAACCCAGCTGGCCAGTTGCAACTGGATTTTTCCTGGACTGTGCAGGTGCATTGTGGAAAATTGAATGGTAGCGCCCAAAAGACAATACAGAATTTCTGAACCCTTGCATTATGCTAGTGGCCCCTTATTTTTCCTCAACAGAACCAAGACACAGCAAGATTAAAAAGTTTTGAAGCTTTCTGCAAAGCTTTGCAGAAGAGCTCCAGGAGGAGATCAGCTTCGCGTTGAGAGACAAGCTGTCATCATCGACTTTCAAATCGGCCAGACCATGCTGGTTTGTCCTGCTGAATGCTCCAGCGCTCTTCGCCGTTGACTTTGAAGACAAAGATTTTCAGAGACTCATCAAGGCATCATGCTGCAGCAGTCCACCATCTTCGAATTGAACTTCGGATCCGAGAAGCTAGAGGACACACCTCCGAGCCCGTCGATCAGAGAAAAGCTCCAAGGAAATGACAAAGTCCAAAGGTAAACTTTTGAATGGGACCTAGCACTCCACCTATCCGACCTGCGCACAATCGTGGTTGGACTAAAACTTTGACTTTGTACTAATGCAGCGCGACCAGAGAGCCGCGAGAGCCGCTTAAAGCATTTTGGCACAAGAATGCACAATTTTTAATTTAATCTTTAAAAATTCATATCTCCTGTTCCCAACATCACATTTTTGTCATTTTTGTGTCATTTTAAAGATAAAAATATTTTCTGTTGTATAAATTGATGTTGGATTTTTATTGCACTCTGTCCTTAATTATTTACTATTGTGGTGATATTAAATTCTTCACATATACCTGTCTCCTAAGTTAAAGCTGTCTGTTTGTTTGCCAACTTACCAGGGGATGATCAAGGTTTAATTTATTGAGACTTGACTGGCCCTATTAGCAGTTGTGGTATGATTACTTGCTGGAAGTGAATACCCCCACCTCCTAATAATCCTACTTTACCATTAACAAATGTTTTACATTAAAATTCTTTAGACACCAAACTGGCATTCGTAGTTGCTCCCAATTGAAGTGAAAGTTATCACTTGAAAACAATGTAAGAGTTTTTCAATGCTAGGGCCTGTAAAACGTAAAAGTACATGTCCATCTTTTTGCATGCACTGCATACTGCACTCTGGGCTGTTTAGGACCCACCCTTTGTATTAAAAAGGAAGATTTAGGCTTGGCAAAAGTTTATTATGTCAGGTCGAAATGAAAAACTGCACACACAGGCTGCAAAGGTAGACCTGAGACATGTTTTAAAGGCTAACTAACTAGCACTTAATTCACATGCCATGGATACCTGTAATACCACTTTACTACTGATTTAAGAGTAAACAAAGTGTGCCAATTTGGTGTAAGTTAATTCTACAAGGGTTAAGGGGAGCGAGCACAAGAACTTCAGCACTAGCCAGCAGTGGTAAAGTGCACAGAGTCTTAAGGTCAACAAAAAGGAGATCGGCAAAAATAGGAGGGGTGAAAGCATAATGTTTGAGGAAGACCACGCTAAGGCTGAGAGGTCAAACACCTCCCTTTTGTGAATTGGAGTAGCACCTTCAGGGATGAGTAGACAGTGGTCCAGGGGAACATTGCCAACTATCACTCACATTTTATTAATTTGAAATCTTTGTTTTTAAAAGCAGCCAATTTTCTTTTACTCAAATCAGGCTGCTTTGCGAAGTCTGGTATGTTACCCGCGTCTTACTATAAGTCCAACCTGTGGCATACCTCACGGCAAGTGCATTAACAAATGGAGATATCCAGCTGAGTTAAAACATCTTCCTCCTTGAAAAGAGGAAAAACATGTAGGCTGCTTAATTTGAGTAATCTTTTTTCTGTTTTAACAGCCCCTCTCAGGAGGGTTTTTCCATTTGTTTATTAATATGATCTACAGATGTGCATGATTACTTTCCAGAGGGAACACCCTTTCAGAGCTTAACAATTCTACAGTCCCATTCATAGGTGATCCAGTTTACAGACTAAACTGTAGGCTGTAGAATGAGCAAACCCAGGTTATGATTCTGGCTTACTCAGAATGTGGTATTCTGTGCAAATCATTTCATTTCAGTTTAACACAGTTTTCTGATCTACCAAAAGCCATACTTTGAGAAAGAGGACTGGTGTCCCAGCAATAGTGTGCATATGACTTGTAAACTTCGGAGGTGTTTTGGTGATAATAGCATGCTTTTTATATAGTACTTCACACTTCATCTAAGCACCTTATAATAACAGTTTTTACTATTGATCTATATTTAATCATGGTCAATTTGCTAGCTTGCAAGGACTGGGCGGAGCTGGCGGAGTTTCACTTCGCAGAGTTAGTTCCACGGAGTTACCGAAAAACTCTGCATGGTTCTTCGGAGTTCCGCATGCGGGCAGAGTGGTCTTATGCCCACGTAGCAGAACACACTTTTATTAGCATTCTGCCCGCTTCATCGTCTTGTTCAAGAAAACAGCTCTCAACAACGTCAAAAACACTGAAAAAAATAAAAATGTCAAACATTCCTTGCGTCTGGTAAGGTGTTTCTGATTCGAGGGCTGTACTTTAGTCGTCAAGATATTACCTCTACGCAGAGCAGAGAGTATGGGTAAAAATAGAGGTAGCAGTGGCCTCTCCTTCCCTGCTCTGGGCTGAGCCTGAGCCGCGTGTTTATTATTCTGTCCGTGCAGCTATGAGTGAGTCAGAGGTGAGGGCGGCAGTCAGCCCCAGGAGCCAGCACCAGCCATATCTCCAGATGCCAAGGCACAGACGTCAGTCCCTCTACATCACCAGATATCCTCTCACACATCTTCGCACAGACATACACCTGCTCCAGGGGTCAGGGGTGGAGTAAGGTTTTGGTGCTGCCCCAGGTTTACGTGATGAAGTAAGTCTGGGGCAGTGTCAGAATCCATGGATGTTGCAATGCCCAAGGAACACCTCCTTGACACAGCGGAAGGCAACACAGCCACTTGTACTGCTTTGTCTTGCTCCATATCTATGAGGTCATGCAAAGCTGTGCAGAGTGGCATTGTGTTGCTTTATTGATATGTTTGAAAGGCTGGTGCCTCTGAAGCATCATATAAATAGGCACCTTGGCACTCTAAAGTATTTCTTGGCTGTCTTCTTGGCAGCTAAGCTCAAGCTCAACATTCAACCACATAGATGGTACTGAAGGGTGCAATTAGGACACCAGCACCATGAAAAACAGATAAGAGATACACAACTTGGTGTTTATGCAAAGGTAGACATAAAACTGTTTAACTAATTACGTCCATGGTATCAACAATAGAAATTGGATGCATCACCAAAAAATCTGAAAAACTGTTTAGAGTTAAGATTCCATGTGGTTTCATTTTATGTCATATTTCTTGGCAGTTGTGAAAAAAGCATTTCTAAGTATTGTAACTGGTCTTTTAGTAAGACCTTGGTGGAAGGCCATGAATGGACGGAAGTAGTTAAGCTTAATGGGGTTTAAGTCACAATTCTGAAATTGGCAGTTTTAGAAAGTTTACATTTGCTTGTCTTAATCATTTGGTGCCTGCAGCCTGTATCCTGATTCACATGACTAGATGTAGCTGTTGGTTGGTCTATGTCTATTTCTCTCAGACATTGGGACAAAGGGGGAATAGGTGTTGGCAGGATGGGCCATCCCTGAGTTAGTGAGGAGGAGGAGCTGTCACCAATTACTCTGGCACATTACAAAGGCTCGGCCTGAGCACACCAACAAAGTCTTTGACAGTAGTCTCTTGTGTCCACATACTTGTGTGAGGGCAAGGAGGCAGGAAATTCCAAACACTTTTGGGAGTGAAAACCTCCAGAACCTTCTATTACTTCAAAGATGGCATTAAGTATAAATAATGGACCTGCAGATCCAATTCTTCAGTACACCTCTGGACTTGTGGACAACTCAGAAGTACTGCTGTGCTGCTCTGCTGCAATAAGGCCTGCTACTCTGCTGCCTGAGTAAAAAGGACTGGTTCTGCATCTTGAACCCAGGACCACCAGAGTGACTCCAAGGGCTAGTTAACTGGCCTCCTGATAAGAGCCTTGGGGACAGAAAAGGTTCTAGCTCCCTTGAACCCAATACCTGGACTCTACCTGCTGTGAGTCCTGCCCCCCCAGTCATGCCACCCCTGGCCTGGACCCTTCAAAGAGGACGTGAAAGTGCTCTGCTCACCCAGGTATGGTTCAAGCAGACCAACACATTACCTCACAGATCCACATCAAACCACTGTTGCCTGATGCTACCTAACTCAGGACCCACAGTTCTATGGAACAGCTGCTGTGCAATGCTTCCTTGAAGCAGGACATTGCACCACAGCTCCACAACTTCCTGGAACCGCCGCTGTGCGAAGCATCCCCGATGCAGGGCCTCACATCGCAGCCCTGCAGCTCCCTGGACTCACCGCTGTACGATGCATCCTCAATGCAGGACCTCACAACATTCTCCAACCCAGATTTAAGGTACTTTGTTCAGTGGGCCTAACTTGGGGGCCTATTAGGATGCGGACAGACCTGCATCCGTACGCCACCCCAGAGGAGGACGGACCGTTCGCAGGGGCAGCGGCGGTCCCTCCGTGCTAATTAGGATGTGACCGCCACCCTGGCAGTCACATCCTGTATTTTTAACATTGCGGCGGGTGCTGCTTGAAGCAGCACACGGCGCAATGTTAAAAAAATGCATGTTTACCTTTGCAAGCACGAAGCTGCAGGCACTACGTGGTGCCTGCCGCTTTGTGCACGCAAAGGCATGGGGGTACCATAGGTACCTCCCATGTGCACCCCCTACCCCTCCTTCACCCCTGGGGGCCTGCAACGGGTCCCCGAAGACAACACTGTATGCCTTTCCACGGCGGAAATGCCGGCGTGGAAAGGCATAGGACCGCCGCTATCCGAATATGGCTGGCGGTGTCTGATAGACACCGCCAGCCATGTTAGAGCTTTTCCGCTGCGGTCCAAAGGCGACCGCGGCGGAAAAGCGGCGGACGGAAAATAGATCCCCCAGCCATTCTAATTTGGCGGGGGGTCTTTTTGCAGTCCGCAGTGGATAATCCGCATCCTCCAGGCCGGCTGTGGCTTCTGCCGACCCTGAGAATGCAGATTATCCGCAATCATTATCGGCCCCTTGGTCCCTGTAATTGGCCTGTACTCCATCACGGTGGGTCTGAAGTTGCAACTTTGTACCGGTCCAGTGCAACATGATAACCGTTGTAGATGCTGTGGGCTTCTAGGCACTATTTCCACTTAAATCTTTAAAATTGTTCATCTTCGGTTCTACTGATTGTTTTTTTTTGTTAAGTCTGGAATAATATATTAAATGTAACTACGTTTTTTCTAAATTGGTGTGGGATTTTTCTTGTGTTCTGTTTTCACTTTATTCTTGTTTGAAGTACTGCATTAATACATTGCACATTGCCTCTAAGGTAAGCCTGAGTGCTTTTGTGACAAACTACCAGAGGATTAAGCACTGGTTAATTTGGGGTTTGCTTGTGACTTCACCATGACAGAAATTGTGGTTGCTGCTTGAGTAGGGCTTCATCCCCCTCAACCAGTAACACAATTTCCTTCAGGTAGCCTGCCCTTTTTAGCAAAACTTTGAGGCCTACCATTTATTCTTTTGCAAATCAAGCACTGATATTACAACTCAACTGAATTGTAATTTTTATTATCATTCCCGATGATGTAACAGTTGGGACACAGCTGATATTGTTGTCAATGAATTAGGCTCGGAAAATATCTGTACTGTCAGTAAAGAGGGACGCTTTGTAAAACTTTTAAAGATGTATTTTACATTGTGCCCTTGCAAGAGTTGTGCTCACAGTCCTTTTCTTTTCCTCAAGTTAAGAAATATCGTTTTGTGTACATTTTTGTTGTTTTAAATGAAGCATACAATTTAGAGCAGAGCCAAAAATTAAAGAGGAACCCTGGTGCCGGGACTAAGTTTGCCATGTGGCTTGAACTACTGAATCTTGTCATGTGCAGGGAAAATGGGTACTCATGAGTAGTTACACCATTACTGCATTTTTGTCGGAGGTCAAGTACACTTTCGGGTAAGCAAAGACTTTAAGAGGATGCGATAATTATATCTAAAATGCGATGTGCCTCAGATCCATAGGCTGACCCATTGTCGGTTCTAGGTAGAGGTGAGCAACCCAAGCACAGCTGGAGCCTTACGGGGCAAATTGCTGGGATTAGGGGTGTGCATGACCAGATAACCACAGTTAGTGCGACATGGTTCTAGGTGCTATCTTTTAGAGCAAATGGCATCCTCGTGTCCATTTTGGATGCAATTACGCATTTTGCGCTAAAAAATAGCATAAAAAAACAAAAAAAAAAGTGTTGCAAAAAGCAGCTACTCACTTTTTGGTTGCTCATGTTGTTTCTGTGTGCTTGCTATAAATGTCTGTTGCCAACGGGACATCACTATGCAATCACTATGGCACTGTAGCATACGTTTGTGAATTGCACATAACAAGCAGTAATGGGTAATTACATAGGGACGGCCGGTGCAGGCAAGAGCGGTGAGCGGGGTTGGGGGGAGTTGAGAGACAGAGGCGAGGGAAAATGCATTAAAAAAAGAAAACCACTTACCCCGCACTCACTGCATGCAAGGTATGTGGCTTTATTTTTTTATATTTTATTTTCCCTCGTCCTCGTATGTCAACTCACCCACACTCCTCCCCAACGCTCTTACCTGCACCGACCTTCGCTGAAATTACATGACAGTCTACTGGCATAATAGACTGTTATACGAGGCTAGTCAGGATCTAGGTGGTTCCTTGTTCCCTATTACCTAAATTAGAAACAGTCAAGCACCTCAGGCATTGTCCCTTCCCTCCTTATGGACCTTCTGAAACATAAAAACTACTACATTCAGAACAACTTAGCACATATATAAGACTTTAAGGGTTACTTTTCTGCTTGAATCTTTGCAACATAAATTGAAATTCAGAAGCAGGAAATGTAAAGAAATGCATATCTGAAGCCAAGTTATGCTGCATGTTGAATCTGTAGTGTGAAAATTTGCGGGATCTTTATTTACTGACCTAGTTAATTCTGACATTGAAGTGCTGTTCCTCTCCTGAAAATGTTCAGTTTTTAGTAACTCAGGGAAAGCAGTCATTGCAATGTAGAAGCAACTTGTCTTGCTTTTTCTCATGCTTTGTTTTTTTTTCTTGAAATACTTTTAACAAGCGTGCAATGCCCATTGAGCTAAAAGGGTCTCAGTCACAGCCTGTGCAGGTAAGTGCGGTGGGGTGGTGGTGCCATGTTGGGCGGGAAAAATGTATTATTTATTTAATTTTCCCTCGTGGTTGTCTTTTGAATCCCCACCCCCCAACACAGCCCCACTACTTTTACCTGCACGGGTCTCAGCTGCCATCAGTTCCCCACCCACATGGGGCTTAGCCCCGGCTGCTGCAGCATCCAGGACACCCACTGAAGGCGAGATTCTGCCACTAAAGTAAGTAAAGCATTGTGTTCCAGACAGCACATTTTCCATTGAAATGACCACTAAATATCCGCAGACATACAGTTTGACTGATAAAGCTATAGTTCCCACAAATGATAATGTGTGGAAATCGGGTTTCAGTGAATATTTATCATTTGTGTATCACCAATTAAAGTGTCTTGATTTGTTTTGATCCTAATAAAATCTTTGTTTTCATCACACTTCAGAATTACAAATACGGGCTTAATTTTGCTTACCTAACTACTGAATGTGTACAATTCATCTACAGGCATTTAAAAAATGACACCAATAGCTTTTCCTTTAACTCTTCCTCTACCCCAGGAAGGATGTAACATAATTTACTTTACTTTTCTTTCTCTGACTGAAAAGTGAAAAGAGTTTGTGAACACCAATCCCCATGTTAAAAGGAGAAGCAGCAATTTATCAGAAGACGTAGCCTGACATTTGTCCGCTTCCTTTGAAGTGCATCAAATGTGACAAGAAACACTATTTTAGCTGATGTCTGATGGACTGGTCTGCAGGTGGGGCCTCAATGACATCCTCTTATGAAGTAGTTCATAGCTCTTCCAGAGTTCAAGTGTATAAAATAATTATGGGAACTGTGATTCTGAGGGGGAGGAGGGTGTCAAAGACATCATTAAACGGAACAAACTTTTCCGAAACTAAAACTAAAATGTACATGCTTTAAATGAAAAAGAAAGTAAGTTAAAATAATTGGGAGAAAATACAATATTTTATGTTAGAACAGTTGTGTTGGTTAATGCGAGAGAGAGAGAGTGTGTGCGTGTGTGTGTGTGAATTCATATAGACAAAACTGAATCCTTGTAGGTGCACTGGAAATAGTGTGCTTTATATGTATAGTGCTATGTGACCCCAGCCTGTGACTGAAAGCACTATGTCTATACAGGGCATTAAACGTTTATTAAACTGGAGGTTAGTGACACTGAAGGCTCAGACCAGATGCCTGGCTATAAATCACGAGAGAGAACTGGATATAACCCTTGTGGCTGAAATGTACAATGTGAATTCAGAAATCCTTGTCTGGAACACTTAACCACACTTTGTGACCCTAGCCATATATTTTATTTCCCTGTGTGTTCTTTTTCTTCATTATTGCCTTTGAGAACACTCTGAATATGTGATTTCAGGATGTGTGTTGTACAAATAACTGCCTCTGCGTTTTATTTAATATACTATAATTTTGCTCCATGTAGAGTAAGAAACAAAACCACCTTTAGGGTGCACATGTCAACTCGGTTGCCTCTTAGTTCACTAGTGGCGTTGTTGCCAGGCTGGGAGGAAATACATGTTCTAAATTCCTAGTTAACATTTGTCACCCTCAGTACATTTGCCTTAATGCAGTGATACAATCTGATTTACTTAAGTGTAATGCTTCCACAACTTAAAAATATACATATTTTAATTTAAAAGAGACTTTATCATATTTTTACATAGTGTTTGTTGCACAACGTGCACTGCAAAAATGTTCATGGCTCGGCTCATGAATTGGCTCTTAGAGTCAAATCAGGCCCTCAGTTCAACTCAATTTGGCTCTGTCTCAGCTCTTCCCGTTAATTTGTTGGCTCACCCACCTCTGTACTAAGCTCAGTATAAGATAGGCTTGTGCATCCAAAGAATATTTATAGGTAGAGGAGGTTTTGTGAGTTTCTTCATTGCTTCTCATGTCTCCTGAAGTCATGATATTTCTGTCTTATCACCCCATTTATAAGGTGCCTGTAAAAGACATGGGCCGCGATTGGGAACAATGTTGAGTGGAATTCTTAAGTGGAATTCTGGACCACACGTTCATAAGAGGTCCTGTGTTCCTGCACACAGATTTTCTGAATACGAAACAGTGAACCAGATGTTACTGCCTGGACAATTCAGCTGTGGAAAAGCCTGGACCCTTCCACATGTCCCCTTTCCATACCTCAAATGGGACATGGGAGAAACATTATATGCTGCCCCTTGCAAGACAACATTGTCCATTCACCCTCCTTACTCCTTCTCTTCAACCACGCCTTACAACACACTTTTACCACAGGCCCTTGCCTATGTTTACCACCTGCTCAGAGCAGGCAAAAAATGTGTTGTGTAAACCCCTAAGAAAAGAGACGACATGTGGAACACCACCTGGTAGGTCCAGGAACACACAGTAAATCCCCATTCATTAGGGTTTCATTTGAAATTGCACAGTATTTTTGGATTGTTAGAGCACAGTACTAGTAATTACTAGTGTGGCGTCTGTACTGCACCAGTGCTGTGCAAGTTGTAATCAGTAGTGATGTAACAACACCATTGGGGGACCTGCAAGTTGCGATGAAGGGGCCCTGCTCACCTACATGCAATCTATGTACCTCACCTATCACCTTTGCAAGAACTTTCAGAACTGCACACCATTTAGACACTTTCAGCAGAACTACCGCCAGATTACACAAATCTTCAGGCTGTGGATTGAGACTGTGTTTTACCTCAAGTGAAAAAAGACCTATATGCTGCACACACTAAATGGCATCAACCAGACTGTGTGCTAAACTGGGAAGTTGGTATGTTACTGATTCAAGAAAGAGAGGCATCTTAGAAAAATACTATTGTTCTTAGTGTATGCAATGCTGGTGCTGGTAGAGAGGAAATTGGAAGATTTAAAAAGATCTTTTTTGTAAGTGAGGAAATGGCAGACAATGCAGGTAATTTTAGACAAGAATGAAAATCAATCAATCAATCAGGAGGCTTATGTAGTGCAAACGCCAAAAACACTAAGCACTGAGCACTGAAAAGCTCAAGACTTTGTTTCAGGATTTGAGAACATTGTAGGCAGAAACCTTAAGGCTTTTTATTAATAAACATTTTTGAAGATGTTGGTGCCTCTGTTTGAGGCAGACAGTCTATCTAATAGTCATGAGTCTAAACCCTGGTTTAGTTGTCCATTTATCCCCAAAGGCAGATGTTTATAACATCAGAAAGGATGTGGATAAAGAGAGAATTTGAGGAGGACAGGCCTTGCTGTAGGAAGTATCTGCAGCTCTATTAGGAACAGGAAAAGGCCAAAGGTGTATTAAACTATTACTATAATGGAAGCTATAACATTGTGCTGCTATAGGGTTCAGTTAGCTTACTCATCCATCAGGCCTCTTCCTGATGGTATTGCCTTCACAGAGTTTAGTAACCAACTGGGACTCTTGCTTTTCAACACACGATCATTATGATCCAGCACAAAATATGAATAATCTCTAGTCAGGAATTCAACATTTTTCTCCCTATCTCACTGGGTGGGGCAGTGCTGAGGTGCTGCCCAGCAGCAGGTTGTGAAATCCGCCCCTGTTATGGCAAGAAGGTGTGGTCTCTCAATAGATTAAAACAGCTGTTGTGACTCCCCACCTTGAAAAAAGAAGATCTTCCCATGGATGACAGTCAATTTTTGAACAAGCTCTTGTTTGCCGGTATTGACCAATTGTTGGAGGGAGCAGTACATGAAATGATCTAGCAGCATGTTTCTAAGTGTTACTTACTCAGTAAATGTTAATTAGGGCTTCAACTGGGCCATGGTACAGAGACTGTCATTTTTTTACTGAACTTGTCTGTGTCCTATGATACAATAGATCACTCTATTCTTCTGGAACGGGAGAACTGTCGACTACGATTTGAGGTACAATGATTGACCGTAATCAGCTTTTGACAGGGTTTAGTGATTAAAATATTTATTCCATGGTGAAGGAGCTTTGTTTTTGCGCTGCCTCAAGGCTCTGCAGTTTATCCATTGTTTTTTCAAGGGCATATGGTTAGACTTCCGCACTAAACAGATGACATCCAAATAAGGGTTAATCTGGAGGAAGGTAGTTGCCATTTCCATTCCCACATTCATTCTTACTGGCTCACAGATATTGTGGCAACATTTAATCATGGAATCATTGCCTTCATCCAAGAGGCTTTGTCAGTAACCACACTAAGTACAGAATTAGCTGTTGTGTTGCACATGCCTTCTTGTCAGTAAGCGTAATACAACAAATGCCTTTCAGAAAACACTGATCACTTGAACATGCGCAAGTATCAGTACACTTAAAAAGGAGTATAGCTCCAACTTTCAGTGTTCCACAGTGTTTCTTTGCAGTACAGAGCCTCTCCAGCTCATCTAAGTAGCCTCAATTGCCCTGCTGCTCACCACTGCTCCACATTTTTCTCCTTGCCTACCCCTTTAGAGTGAACTCTCCCTCTCTTCTAGATTTCCTACAGTCTTTTAGTTCCAAATGGTCCTCTTTGCCTTTTTAGTGCCTCTGTGCTACTTTTCTACTCTCCTTCTATATTTAGCCCGCATCAGACAGATACCTTTATTACCAGGCATTTTCAGATCAGAATTTCAACTAGCAGTGCGTCACTCAGGCTTCTGGTTTCTTTGCTATCTCTGCCTAGTCTCCAGATGGTCAACTCTACGGTTGATTACTATTTCACTCGAGAACCATTCATAGTGGCAAATTTGAAGATGCAATCTTGAAAGGCAGACGTTAGCACCATTTTAGAGTGAGGGTTGTTGTATTCTATCCCCTCATGTCAATAGAGAGAGAGCAAATAACAGCTTCTTGTGGGGATGTGAGTAAGTAAAACAACTTTTGGTGGCGGAAAAAAGGAAATATCACAAAATGGAATGGCTATTCTATCTTTATCTCAGTTTTCTTGGCCGGAGTGCCTTACGGCAGCATCATGAACCAGCTCTACCGTTAAGCTCCAGAGAGTCCATACTGACCATAAACTCTCTTTAGTTCCCAAAATTAGGACATAAGTAAAAGGTTTAATCCAGACTGGCCTGAAATTGTCTTCCATTCTTGGGCTCAATGAAAAGGGCTGCATTTATGAGGATTGACATTTTATTTTGTATAGTCTATGACAATGTCATTCATGTCAAGTTTACTGCTGGACAGACTTACATGTTTCAGATGGCTCAAGACCAAGCATTGTGATTGATTTACAGAGTGAAGAAAGCAGATTATGTTGTGCTCCATAGAATTAAAGGTACTATGCCTGACCCAGAGAGCTATTTATTACAACAGCAATTTGTGACTTAAAAGTAATTAGAAGGTACTGCCCCAGAAGACATTTGAGATATTCAGCTCCAATGAGACCTATCTCGCTGAGATACTGTAAAAGTCATTCCAGTCGAGCCTTCTTTGCCTTCTCTGTGGTTTCCCTATGTTACATATTGCCTTCAGAAAACTAGGCAACTGAGAAACTGTTAAAGACCAGCCATTTCTAGAAAATGTATAGCTAAAGATGAGCTACTGCTCTACCGGGTGATGTTGTTCTTTGTACCGTTGCCACCTCTCTACATACATTCACATTCTCCATAATATAACACCAGAATGTTAATCTATATTATTTTAATAGGACATGCTTACCTTTCTCCTTTGTGTTGTACTCCCCTGCAAGTTTTCCCTTCCTGTAGCTAGTCTGCCAATCTGTGCCTTCTCCTACTAATATTCTAATTCATGTGGCCTCTTTTTACTCTCTCCTTCACATTTTCCCTTTCCTATGGTTCTCCACTCCATTTCTATGTCTTTTATCTCACCCCTCTCCTCTGCCCTCTCTTCCATGCTTTTTTTGTAATCTGTTGTAATTCACAGAGGCAGGTAGATGCTTGAAAGAAGTTTGTTAGCATGGAGACAGCTTACACAACCACCATCAACAGGTACTCAGGCTTAACTGTACATCACTAACATTTAGAATGTCAAGGTAAGAAAGAACCATAACAATTCCAATAAAACAGGGAAAGTAGAATGCTACACACCTTCCCCCTTAAAAAAAAAAACTCAATGAAAATAGTCAAGCAACTTTACAGGAGTATGTTTAACACAGACACTTTTTCTTAAAATAAGCTCATTAGAAGCATCAGTATTCTGTATGGGAACATTGTCGGAATTTTCATCGTACGTCGCACTAGATTGTTCACCATTCTGATTACAATTGTCAAACATGGGAATAGAGCTATCTAAATTTTGATTCTCACATCCAAAAGTGTCTAGCAGAGGTGAATAAGATGCATCATCTTGTTCAACAGAAACATTAGGCTTAGAGACAGAATGATTACAGGTGGAAGGAAAAACAGGACATGATTTAGTATCTGAATTCAAACCTTTACACAAAGAAATCCTCCTAAAGTTCCATATCTTGCCACCCTCAACTCTCACAGCTTTGGAGAAAACCTCAGTAATCTTGCATGGGTCAGACCATTTGTTCCACTTGTTACCAAAAACCCTACCAAACTTGACACGTACGAAATCCCCCACCTTGACCTTCCGGCAACAACTTTTAGATGACAAAAAACTAGTTTTCATTTTCTCTTGATATTTCAAAACTCTGTCCTTAACTTTGTCAGGATCCAAAGAGGATTCACAGGAAAACTTAACCTTCATCCACCAGGGAAGAAGTTTAGATCCAGGTTTCCTTCCTCTAAGTAACTCAAACGGAGATAAACCTGTAACGGAATTGGGAGAAGTGCGATATGACTGTAACGTAGCACGCAAGGTTTTCTTCCAATCCAAATTACTTTTAATAGCCAGCTGAATGGATTCTTTGATGACTCTATTGAAGCGTTCTGTTTGACCATTTGCCTGGAGATTGTAATTTGACACCCTTTTGTGCACAATACCACACCTCTGGAGAAAAGACAAAAACTCTTTGCTAACAAATTGCGGGCCCTTTTCTGACACAATTTCCGCAGGAATGCCTTCCCTACAAAAGACCTCATCTAAAAACTGAATCACTTGAGTAAACCCAACCTTGTCAACAATCTTTAATTCCGGCCACTTAGAAAAATAGTCGATTAGAACTAACACAAACACATTTTTGTGAGTGGATAAATCAAGAGGACCAACTATGTCAATGCCCAACTTCTTCCAGGGGCAAGAAACAAATTCAATAGGAGAAACATCAACAGCCAAAGGTTTGACGGTTTTGTCACTTTTAATACAGGGAGAACATGAATTAACCCATTTGTCGACCATTTTATCAATACCAGGCCACCGGTAAAATTCACGAATGCGTCTCTTAGTACTTGACATGCCCATATGGCCTTCATGAGCCATAGAGATAATTTTTCCTCTCAAAGAAATAGGAGGAATAATCTTATCACATCTGATAATGAAGCCTTGATCAAACATAAGTTCATCTTTCACCTTGAAGAAAGAAAGAATATCACCAGACAAATTTCGTTCCTGAGGCCAACCATACTGTAAGTACCTTGTTACCAAAGGCAAACTAGAATCGCTTGCCATAGCTTCTCACCAATCAGTTTCAGAGATACCACCAGAAGAACCTGCAGTACTGCAATCGTTAACATCATCAATGTTAAAAACAATATCGAAATCATCGTTTAATTTGCCAGAATAAACAGAGTTAACTAAGGCAACCTGGACATGCAGTCAGCGTGCACATTTAAACGGCCAGGAACGTACTCAACAACACATTGGAATTCCTGTAACTTTGCAGCTAAACGTGCTAAACGCGCAGTTAACGTTCTACCATCACCAGCTGCCAACATGTTAACCGCATCGCTGCTGCAGTGATTTTTGCGCTGTGCGGCAAATTGCCAATTTGCTGGTGTCATGACGAGCTCAGCTCGTCATCAGCACACGACACCCGTGGGTGATGACGAGCTGAGCTCGTCATCAGCATCGAAAGGGTTAATTAAAGGTTTATGATCAGTTCTTAGACGAAACCTTGTTCCCCAGAGGAATTGTCTAAAATGTTCAGAGGCCCAAGTGCATGCTAATAACTCTTTCTCTATAGTAGAGTAGTTGTACTCAGCACCTCTTAAAGTCCTTGAAGCATATGAAACTACATATTCTTCTCCTTTGTCTTTCTGCATTAAAACAGAGCCCAAACCTACGTTGCTTGCATCCACGCACACTATACATTATTTTCCAAGATAAAATGGCCTTAAAAAAGGAGCATTGGTAATTTCCTGCTTCAACAGATCAAATGCATATTGTTGATCATTGTTCCACGAAAATTTGACATCTTTTTTCAATAACAACCTAAGAGGATGTACTTTTGAAGCATAGTCTTGAACAAACTTACTATAAAATTCAGTAAGACCCAAAAATGACACTAGTTGTTCCTTATTCAATGGTGCAGGTGCTTTTGATATACTTTTGATATGATTAAGTTTAGGTTTAATACCCTGAAAAGAAATTTCGTGACCAAGGTATTCAACTTTACTTTGCCTAAATTTACATTTGGACAATTTTAATGTCAACCCATTTTCTTGAACACTTTTTAAGACCTTTACCAGGTTTCTGTCATGGTCCTCAAAATTTTTCCCATGTATTAAGATATCATCCTGGAATGCGATTGCCCCCTTACAGCCCTCTAATATTGTTTTCATGAGTCATTGGAAAACAGATGCTGCACTGGCTAAACCAAAAGGCATTTGACAATATTGGAACATACCTTCAGGTGTAATGAAAGTGGTCAAAAATTTCGATTCTTCATGCAAAACTACCTGATGGTAAGCACTGGTTAAGTCTAGTGTAGAAAAGACACAAGCACCTGAAAGAGTGGAAATAAGTTCATGTATATGAGGTAAAGGGTGTCTATCAATCCATATCTCTTTGTTTAGGCTGCGGAGATCTACACATAGACGAAGTTCGCCATTGCTCTTAAGAGATAAAACTACTGGCGAAACCCATGGGGATGACTCAACAGGTTCAATTATTTTCTTGGAAACAAGATCCGACAAAATCACCTTCAGTTTGTCACGATATGCCAAAGGTACATTTCTGACCTTATGTCGGATGGGAATGGCTGATTCTTTAAGAATGATACGGTGTTTGAAGTTAACAAAGACCCCTAAATTATCATTAAAAATAGAGGGAAAATCCTTTTTTAATTGAGTAATAAAATCATTTTTAGGTGGGACTACATACACAGGAGGAGAAGCATTAGGGTCAAGCTTAAGCCCTAAATCATGTTGATGAGGCCAACACAAGATGGACGCGCCTTTGACAGCGACATATACCTTCCCTCTAGTAATTCTATCTTTGAATTTAATGTCAGCCCACATGTAACCTTCAAGATCAATTTTCTTTCCAGTATACCCCCCAGGATGTATATCAGGTGGTAACAGTTTCGTTGTGCTCCAATATCTGTCGAAAATATTTTTGCCAATAATGGTATACCAGGCACAAGAATCAATAAGCATCGATATTTCTTCTCCGTTAATGGAAATAATATCACTGGGAAAACACTTGCATTCAGTATCTCCAACACATAACATAGTGTTAATTTGAGAGGGTTGTTCAAGATCATCACATTCTTCATAAGACAAATAATTTACTTTCTGTGAGGACTTACACATTTTGTTAAAATGACCTGGTTTTTTACACTTAATGCTAATTTTGTTCCAAGCTGGACAACCTCTATAATTTCCTACGTGATCATTAGCTCCGCATCTACAACATATAATTTGGGATTTTTTAGCAAAAAATGTATTATCTTTCCCCAAATTATCTTTTCTAGTGGGAAAAAATGCAGGTTTCCTATAATTGGAAGGATTTTTTACTAAAGAAACCTCAGGAATTATTACTTTACTTTTCACTTCATGACCTCTTATTTCATTTACAAATAACTCAGATTGCTCAATACCCTTAGCAATGTTTAGCACGGCACTGAGGGAAGATTCAGTGCCCATCCACAAGCGTTCTTGGATCTTTTTACTCTTAATGCGCATCATGATTTGATCCCTTAAGACTTGATCAAAATTTATAGTCTCAAAAGAACAAGAACCAGCCAAAGTGCGCAAAGCTGCTACATAACTCCCAATAGATTCATCTTCTTTTTGTACTCTAGAGTAGAACTTAAACCTTTCCATAACAGTATTAATTTTTCTTCTAAACCTGGTACTTAGTTGCTTGATAACAACTTCAAAAATATTTAAGTCACCGGAACCTATATTTTCAATAGGAGGCAAATTTTCTAATTCTTTGAGTCCTGCGCCACCTAGACAGTTCTTTAACAAAGCAAGTTTCCTTTTAGGAGAACAACCATCCTCCTCCACTACATCCACATATGCTAAAAATGTTGGATACCAAAGATCCCATTCTACCTTGGGATCACCAGCTGAAGGAAAAAAATGTGCAGAGGAAGCAATATTATTAGACATTCTTTTTAAAAAAAACCACATAAATAAAGTAAAGAAAAACAAAAAAAAATAACAAAGGTAGTCACCGTTGTCCAGTTAATAAGGAAAATCCAATGTTGATCGATGTGGTAATGTAGATCGTTTTGATAATAATGTAAGTCATTTTTTTTTTTAAATAACACAAAGTAATGTTTGCCCAAAAAGAATTTCAAGAAGGAAAATGATGTTCAGAGTTTTAACTGTAGAGAAAAGATAAAAAGAAGAAAATTTCTAATAGTGAATAAAGTAAAACGCGGCTTATCACGGACTTCCGACTTGAAATTGTGATCGTTGCTATGGAAACAAAAATGGCTGCTGGAACGCAAACGTTATGCGTGAAGACGTGATGCGTGGAGACTAATGACGAATCAAATACGTGGTGACAGATTACGCTGTAGAATGGTGAGCAGGGCGGAGATCCAGATGCTTAGTGAAGGAATCTGAAGAACGTGGAGCACGACCACGAGCTGGGAAACTTCAGTAAGTTTTCAAAAAATGCTTCACAGGATTAATGATGAACAAACAAAAAAAAATAAGGACATGTGAATATGTCGGAAAATCTGAATTTCGACGGAGTTTCACACGGAGGGACACAAACGTCAGAATTACATTTTAGAGTTGTAAAAGTATCAATAATAGTCTTTAGAAGTTACAAGTTAAGCAGAAGTAATAAAACTGTCGCAGGTGCGATCAGAGCACATAGGATAACAGGAACTGCCGCTGGTGCAATCAATTTACACAGGGAAATAAAATAAAGTAGGTACCTTCAATAATCCTTGATAGGAACGGTGAACGCTGTCTCCAAGCTTCATTTCAAGAAAATAGAGAAAAAAATCCTGAAGAAAAGTGGGTCCTTTTCTTGCTTCTATATCCCGATCGTCGCCAAGATTATGTTGTAATTCACAGAGGCAGGTAGATGCTTGAAAGACGTTTATTAGCATGGAGACAGTTTAAACAACCACCATCAACAGGTACTCAGGCTTAACTGTACATCACTAACATTTAGAATGTCAAGGTAAGAAAGAACCATAACAATTCCAATAGAACAGGGAAAGTAGAATGCTACATAATCTCTCCTCCACTGGGATGTCATTTTTTTCCCCTTTCCATATTACTCGTCTCTGTCACATGTTTTCCTCTCTCACACCTCCCTCTCTTTCTCATGTCTCTTTATTATCACCGCTTCCTTTCCCTATCAGTTCTTTCTTGTTTACTTATGTCTCTTTATTACCTCTTTTAATCTTGCTCAGCTATCTCTCACTGATATAATTATCTTGTAATTACCTCTTTTCTACCTCTTCTCCATACCTGTCCCTTTACATCATTCCTGTTCCTTTATCAACTTTCTATCTATCCCCACCCCTTCTGCTGTCTTTCTAACCTGTTCTGTATCGGCATTGTCTCTCCTATCCCCCCTCTCTCTCTCAGTTCTTTCTCATCTGTATATGTCTCTTAATTAACCCTACTCTCTCTCCCCACTGTCTCTTTGCCACCTGTCTCTTGATCATGTCCACCATCACTTCTCCCCTCTTTCTCTCTCTGCTGTCCCATTCTCTCCCGTCTGTTGCTTAATCACCTCTTTTTAAGTTCAAGAAAAGTTTTATTAGATAATGTCAAGAGAAAATCCAGGTGTCAAAAACAAAATACATTAGAATATTAACTTAAAGACTATGAGCAAAATAAAACAATCATACATATGCAGATATTGTGAGAGGGTAAATCTGGGTACTAGATAAAAGAAAAAGGAAAAGGTAAAGGGAAAGTATGGTAAGCAGTAAACATGAGAAGCATAAAAACATTGGAAAGGAATAAGAAAGTGATACAACGAAGAAAAAGCAGAATGTATCGAGCAATTAAGGAGGTTTGAGGACTTCCTGTTGTGAAGGTGGAGGGTGAAACGAGCGTTTAGTACATGAGTCCAAATAAAGCATAACAGGTATCCATAAATCCATGCGTTTTGTAGCCAGACATGCCGGAAAAACATAAGCAGTGTCAAGTCTATGATTGTGGCAGACATTGAACGCCTTGAAGGAGATATTGGAGGAGTCTTTCCAATTGACCGTTATTTGTTGAAAGGTGGCGGCCAGTAGTAAGTCGACAATCTGAGGCTTTAGATCAACGTTATCCCAGCAAGGGGAAAGGCTGCCCATGAAAACGTGTGTGTGAGAAAAAGGGATACATGTGTGGAAAATCAAATTAATTTGAGCCCAGACCTGTAACCAAAAACTACGGACATGAGTGCACAAAAATAACATGTGAAATAAAGTAGCTTGTGGCGATGAACAGGACCAGCATGTGTGGGGGGTGTTAGGAAAGCGTTTGTGGAGATCATGGGGTGTGAAGAGAAGCCTGTTGTAAATAAAAAACAAAGTATGTGTGAGGGTTGCTGCTCTCGAGGATTTACGAATCTTGGTCCAAATTTTGTCCCAAAAGGAAACTGACCAGGATACAGACAAGTCGTGCTCCCAGCATTCCTCCACTTTGGATTTAGGTCTGGGAGACTCGCTGGTGTGGAGGTACTTGTAGATAGCAGCAGCTTTTGGTGTAGTGCGTAAAAAGGAGTGAAGTGAGGAAGGGAGAGTGGATGAAGCAGGGGGAGGGCAGAGCTGAGAGAGGCAATTATATTTCGTTAGGACTGTATCCTTAAGCACTTGATAGTTGCGAGCAAAGGAGGTAGGTAAGTTATAAAAGGAACGAAGAGTATCGAAAGGTAAGAAAGAGGAGCGAGAAAAGAGTTGGGAGATCCACCGCAGACCTCTGTTATGCCATGTTTTCCAAAAGAAGGGTCTGTTGCGAATGAGTAAGGAAGTGTTATGCCATATTTGGGAGGAAAGAAAGTCAGCAATGGTTGTGGGAGGAGAATGAGAAGAAGATAGGAGCAGTTTAGCAGTAAATTTGTGAATAGGAGTAGAGATGGAAACAGGCTTACGAGAGAAGGAGGATATTCGGCAAAGGAAAAGGGGGAAAGAAGAAGACGTTCAAATTTAGTCCATAGAGGACAGGGGGCGCTAGGGTCCTGTAACCAAAAGGAGGCTTGTCGCAGTTGGAATGCTTTATGGTAAGCAGGAAAGTCGGGAAAGTTAACCCCACCCTCTGATTTAGGACGGATCAGACGGATTAAAGACATTCGGGGTTTCTTTTTATTCCAAAGAAAGGACGTTAGAGTAGAGTTAATCTTTTTGAAAAATTTAGAAGGGATGGGGACTGGAATGTTAGAGAGAGTATATAGGACAATGGAAGACAACATCATTTTAATGGTGTCAAGGCGACCCCACCAGGATAAATAAAGAGGGTGCCATTTGGATGTGAGATCCGCCAATTTTTGGATGCATTTGGACATACAAAGGGAAATAGTATCTGGGATGGTGGGGGTGATGTGCAGCCTAAGGTATTTAATATTAGAGGGCTTCCATGTAAAGTTAGAGGCGGCAAAATCAGGTTTAAATGTAAATTTAGTTAAGGGAAGGATCTCACATTTATCGTTGTTAAGTTTATAGCCCGATATTTGGGAATAGGCGCGGACTTCAGTGAGGAAGGCGGGAATTGAAACAGTAGGGTTGGAAACAAAGAGAAGGATGTCATCTGTGTATGCGGCTAATTTGATGTGGGAGTCTGATAATTGGAAACCTTGAATGGAGGGGTTTTGACGGAGTTTGGAAAGGAAAGGTTCTAAGGCCAAATTAAAGAGAAAGGGAGATAAGGGGCATCCTTGACGAACGCCTCTTTTCAAATCAAAAAAAGAGGATATTTGACCATTGGCACAAACCGCTGCACGCAGGTTAGAATAAAGTAGTGAAATTAGCGATATGAAAACAGGACCAAAGCCAAACCAACGGAGGGTATGAAAAAGATAGGCCCATTCAACCCTATCAAACGCTTTTTCAGCATCCAGGGCAATGGCCGCGAGGGGATGGGGTAAAAGGCGAGATTTAGATAGAATATTAAAGAGGAGTCTAGTGTTGTCAGTAATGAAGCGACCTTTAACAAAGCCCGACTGTTCCTCACCCAAAAGATCTGGGAGAAGAAGATCGAGACGAGCCGCAAGAGATTTCGCAAATATTTTATAGTCAATATTAACCAAGGAGATTGGCCTATAGTTTTTACAATATTGAGGATCTTTCCCCTCCTTGGGTATGAGGCAAATATGCGCATCTGAAAAAGAGCCTGAAGAGGAACCCAGGTCGAGGAAAGTGCCAATGAGGGAATGAAGTTTTGGGATAAGAAGCTTTGAGAAATGAAGAAAGAATTCTACAGTAAAGCCGTCCGGCCCAGGAGCCTTATCTTTTTGGAGAGTTTGAAGTGCCTTGAGCAATTCTTGTTGGGATATGTCAAGCTCTAAATGAGAGAGGTCAAGTGGAAAGTGGGCTGGTTTTTGAATAGTAGAAAAAAAAGTGTCCAGGGAATGAGAAGATGGTTGGGTCTCAGAAGAGTATAGGGTCTTGTAAAAGGTAGAAAATTCAGTGAGGATATCTGCGTCTGTGTGTTTGAGATTGGAATTAGCGTTGTAGATTGATTCAATGTTTAACTTATTTTGCTTAACTTTTAGATAATTAGCTAAGATCTTACCAGCCTTATTTTTGCCCCCATAAAACTTTGCACTTGATTTCAAAAGATACAGGGATGCATCGTCCGTGGATTTTTTGTTAAACTTCATTTTAGCGTTAACCAAGGCGGTGAGAGTTTCCTGAGAGCGGGAAGTAAAATAAGAATGCTCCAATTTTTTAATATCCATAAGGATAGCCTTTGTAAAGTAGCGAGCAGCTTTCCGTTTTTTTGCAACAAAGCCAATTATGAAGTCTCTCGCTGCCGCCTTAAAGGCGTCCCAAATGGTGTGCTTGGGGACGGGGGAATTGTCATTCAAGAAGAAAAATTCATCTGAGAAGGTAGTGAAGGAGGTGGTAAATTTAGGGTCTAAAAGAAGAGAATTGTTAAATCGCCAACGTTTAGGACCAACAGATTTGGGTAAAATGTCCAATTGTACTAAAGTGGGGGCATGGTCAGAAAGTAAAATCGGGCCAATTTCAGCATGGGTGAGGGTCTGAACAATGTTGTGGGTAACAAAAATGTAGTCGATTCGGGATTGGGAATGATGGCATGGGGAGTAAAAAGTAAATTCCCGAAGTTCTGGGTTGCATAAACGCCAAGCGTCAGTAAGTTTATGCTGGGAAATAGTTAGAGAAAAGGATTTATGCGACTTATTAGGGATGAAGTGTGCCTTGGAATTCCTATCTAGAAAGGGATCCAAGGGCTGGTTGCAGTCTCCTGCTAAAATAAAGTTATCATCAATGAATCTGGAGACATGCTGGGAAAATGAATACCAAAAAGCAGGGTCACCAGTAGTAGGGGCATAAACATTTAGGAGAGAAATTGGAACATTCTTGACAGAGAGTTTAACATATGTCCAACGACCATCAGCATCCGATTCCTGAGCTAGCAAGGAATGAGAAAGAGCTTTATGACATAAAATGGCCACACCATTGCGTTTACCATCCCCAGGAGAGTAGTAAACATCATCCACCCAACTTCTTTTCAATTTGACAGATTCTTCAGCAGACAAATGGGTTTCTTGCAAAAAAGCAATATCCACATTCAAACGTGCAAGGTGAGTCAAAATTCTCTGTCGTTTGATAGGAGAATTAATGCCCTTAACATTCCATGTAATTACTTTCAAAGACATATCATATAAGAAAGGAAGAAAATATCAGCAGAAAGGAAAAAGATGTGAGAGGAACCCAGAAGGGGAGAAAAACCAGAGAAAATTAGAAAGTTATGAAAAGGCAATGCGATACCATACTGAATAGAAGGATGAAGGAGGAGGAGAGAGAGTAAAAAAGTGATAAGTAGGAGCTGTTGACTTAAATAGTATAAGAAGGTAGTCCAAGGATTAGAGAGAGTGATGAGAGGGAATTGATGGTAGAAGGATTGTCGAAAAACAAGAGAGGAAGACACCTGTGGAACAAAGGAAACTAGTGAAAATGAGAAAGAGAAAGATACAATAAGGGAAGCGAGCATCAGGGGGAAAAGGGAAAACATACTTACGGAGGGTAGAGACGAGGAGGGATGATCACCAGGGAGAGGAGACGAAGAGAAAGGAATGAGGGGGGAGCGCCAACTGGAGGAGGCAGAGCGTCCAATGTAAGCGAACCAGCAAGTCGAGGGGAGAACGCTATACAAATTATGAAACCTGCAAGAAAAAGGGAAGAACAACAAAAAGGAGTAACATGAATAAGAAAAGAAGAAAACAGAACACCAGTAGAAGGACGAAAAAGTATACAAACTTTACGTATCCATCTAACAGGGACGCAAGAGAAATGGGGAAGAGTCAAAAAAGAAGTATAGAAACTGAAGATGATGTAAAACCCAGCAAAGGCAAACAGTAATGCAGTCAGTAACAAATATTAAACAAGCAGATTAATCAGAATAACAAAGCCACATCATGCAAAAGTCATGGAGGGAAAGCTGACGAGGAACTGGAGAAGTCCATATCAGATGCTTGCGTTGCGTTCAAAAAACTTCGTAGACGAACAGGATCTTCGTAAGTCGTTGTCTTGTTGTTGTGAGTAACTCTGAATAAGCAAGGATGGAAAAGGCCATATCTGGCTCCAATGGCGCGAAGCTCTGGTCGCATATCCAAAAAGGCCTTGCGACGGTTGGCTGTGGTCTTGGCGTAATCCTGCGCAAAGAAGAGATTGGAACCTGACCATTGAAGACGAGGTGAGGCACGATCCGCTGAGATGACTTTGAGCAGGTCAGTATATTCTAGAAAGTACATGATGACACCTCTTGGTCGTGAAGAAGGAGAAGCAGTAGAAGAGAGGCGACCCAGCCTATGCGCCCGTTGGATGTTAAGCATTGTACCCTCAGGCAGATGAAGGAGCTTGGGTAGAAATGATTTGAAAAAGGCGATGGGGTCAGTCCCCTCACAATTCTCCGCCAGGCCGTAGAGTTGAAGGTTATTGCGTCTGATTCGGTTCTCCAATTCTTCAACTTGCTTTTGGAGAGAGGAAATCTGAGATTGCATGTGTGACACCTTGGAGGACGACTCTTGAAGAGATGTCAGAGAATGTTCCACAGTGGTCACTCTGGCGTCCATCTGAGACCAGTTGTCAGTGAGAACCTGCAGCTTAGAGTTAGTTTCTTCCATAAAGGGCCTGAGGGCACGGATCTCTTCCAATGACAACTCCATGGAGACAGCTGACGTGGATCCTGTCGGTGATGGAGGATCTTTTTTAAGGCGCTTTGTGGTGACTTTCCCTGGAGGCTGGATAGGCCGCTCCGTGTTGGACTGCGACATCTGAGTGACGAGCTCTTGAGAGGCCTCGAGGTGCGCCAATGCAGAGAAGACTTTCGAATTTTTAATGAAAACACGACTTGGATTCTTTGGAGTACGAGGGATTGCCTTTCTTTCCATAAGAAAGAGTGATTGTTAGGGAGGGAGAAGTCCAGTGGTATTCGGTGCGTGCCCGCAGATATCTAAGAGTGTGCGCAGGAGCTCTTGATTGAAGAAAGGTGCACCAACTCCCAAAAAATTGAAAAAGGAAAGAGAAGAAGGCTATCTGCTCTGACCTCAAGAACGCCAAGGAGTTAGAAAAATATGTGGAGCAGCAGTCATATAGTTAATTGAAGGAGGTGGCACATTGATGAATGAAGCAAAAAACCAGCATGACACTGAAATGCAGAGTATTGGCGCAATATGAAGCAGGAGGAGTCCATCAGGGAAAACGCATTATATATGCGAGATGAGCAAACAAAGGTGAATGCGCAAACATATTGCGAGAAAACTGCTGCAGATTGTAAATAGATATATGCAGAAAAGCGTGAGGAATGGCAGCGCCTGTGATAGAAAGTATGCTGAGACTGCGTGTCATACAGATTAATTGAGGGAAGTTCAATGACACAAAATGGCCGCCAGCATTATAAACCTCTGTCAGAAACACAGGTAAACTCACTGGGAAGCGGTGTTCCTCAAAGGCAGGCGGCAAGAATGAAAAACTGTAGAAAAAAGCTCACCAGGAACAGTTGAAGTGAAGCGGAGTTCCTTGGCAGGCACGCATGACCTGCGAACGAGTGTTCCGTGGTTTGCGGTGTGAGGAGCCAAAATGGCGGTCGCGGCTGTCAGAGGACCGCGTCCGCCGCAAAACGAAGAAAAATTAGCATTCCGCCGCTCGAAAGCTACCGCGCTTAAAAGCGCGTTGGTTCCCTTGATGTCCGGTCGGGAAAAGTGAAGGTTGCAGGCGCCGGGGAATGCAGATAAGCAGCGAAGACCCCTGCCGACCCGGAGCGCTCACATTAGAGCCGCCGTCCTCGCCGGGCTCCAAGCCACGCCCCCTTAATCACCTCTTTTAAGTTGTCCCTTTCTCACCTCTCTCTCAAACATGTACATCTCTTACTCATCCCTCTTTTTTGTGACTACTAATGCTCTCTCAAGGCTATTGCGTTCTTGACTGTCTCTTTATGACCTCTCTCATCTGCCACCCTTTTTACCTCCCTCAGTTGACTTTCACCTCTCTTCATCTCTCTTGAATGCCTCTCTCCCTCTCCTCCCTATCTTTGTCTGTCTCTTCTACTCTGCAGTCCTTTTTTCACATCTCTCTCTTATTCACCCAATTTATCTTGCTCACCTGCCTTCCCATTCCAGGCCTTCTCGCTATCCCATGCCCCCCTCTGTGTGTCCTTCAAGCTGTCTCTTTCTCATATGCCTCAATGGCTTTATCACCTCTCACAAATCTCTCCTTACATATCTCTCATTTGTGTTTAACTTATCTCCCTCCCAACAACTGTCTGTCTCTTTCTCAACTGTCTTTCTTTTTTACTGTTCTAGCTCGATCACTTATCTCCTCTTCTATCTATAACTGTCTTTCACTTGTCTACTATCTCTTTAACATTGTGTCTCCTCCACACTGTTATCCTCAGCTGTCCTTTATAACAGGACTGCCTCATTACCAGCCCCATGTCACTCACTGTCTCTCTTTCTCTCTCTCAGCTATTTCTTTTCTTCTCACAGTCTCTATTGTACCTTTTTAACTGGCCTCTCCTCTATTGCTCCCCATGGTGTTTCACCTGTCTATCGCTAACACACATGTCTCTTCTCTGTCTCTCTAACCTGTTCCTTTCTCACCTGCTTGCTTCTTTATCACCTCTCCACCAGGGGCGGCTCTAGGCTCATGGTGGCCCTGGGCAGGGAGCGTTGGTAGGGGGCCCCTGGAGGAATGCAGGTGCGAGGGCAGTGAAGAGGCGGGGGAGTCAGGGTGTTTGGAAGTGGAACAGAGCCAGAGGCCGCCAAATCCCTGCCAGGGGTCGCCATGCAAATATGTATCCATCCTCAGTGGAATAATATATTAAGGATATATATTGGTGTGGCGACCCCTGGGTTTTGGCAGTCCTGTGCAGGTGCACAGTTTCACATGCCTAAGGCCACCCCTGTCTCCACTCTAATTCTCTAGCAGCTGTCTCTTGTCTATTTCTGTCTGACACCTGTCTCCTATCGCATCTGCTTTTTTCTCACCTCTCCCACTTCTCTCTGTAACCTGTTCTTTATTACCTTACACTAATTTTCACACTTCTCTCCCCATCTTTCTCCCTCTCACCTGTGCCTTTTAAGTGTCTGCTATTCCTCGTTCGCCATTCTCCTTCCCTGTGTTGCCTTTCCCTCTCGCACATTAGTCTCTGCAGGTGCTTCCTTCCTCAATGACAAAAAGAAACAAGGAGGCACATTTTCCTGTGGTCCTCCTCTGCCAACATTGATTGATTTTGCAATTTTGTTAAGTGTTTCACTGTGCTGGGATATCCCATCTCGTACAGGAGGCTTCTGCCAGGCAGCGGCTGCCATATTTTTTCCTGAGTCTTTTGCGAGAAGGCTTCGGCAGTGGATGGGGTCCTCCTCCATGGTAAGGGTACCTGGGGGGCCCGCACCACGGAGGCAGTAGGGGTTTGTGTTACGCCCCTGGTAATCAGGGCCATGGTGGGCTACTTAAAGTGCCTGGATAGGCAGTGATGACAGGCCTAGTTATCACTTGCCACCACATCTACTACATCTTATTTTCGTTCTGTGCCACTTAAAAGCTTCTGTTATTAATACTACCATCATTTCTAGACTGGCCTATGCCAATGTTTGCAACACTGGTGTTCCTGAGTTAACTATTTACAAGTTTCAAGGTGATCAGAATATTACAGCTAGCCATGAAAGTGCAAGTGCTTGGCTTGGCCTAAGGTATACCCTGAACAACAATTGTTATTCATAATTCCTTTTATAACCTTAACCCGCTTCTTTTCCTTATCAAAGATACATTGAATAAAAATCTGCTAACGGCAAAAACTACTTTTTGCGAAGAATCAGTCCTTAGAATACGTAAGGCATTGCTACAACTCCTAGTGCCTAGTAACCTGCATAAGGGTTTGATCCAAAGTCTCCTTGCAGTAATATATGCGGCACAGAAGAATAGAATGTGCTCATCGTTTTCCCTTGCTTGCGTTGTACACAGGGGGCAAAGGTCACTACCTTTTTCCCCCTTCTCTTTATTCCAACTAGATGTGTTTACTCCTATTTGCAAAATTCCATACCTAAAATGTAAAAATAAAGATTTTGCTAAAGGAGTCTCATCAAGGAAGGGTTCTCGGTGGCTACATCTTTAAAGGCTAAAAGCCTCAAAGTTAATGGGCCCACAGTAGCACTATTCATCAGATTGTTTGCTATAAAACTCCAATAAGTCGTTTTTAGATTCTTTTTGCAAAGTGGCTTAAGTTTTAAAGGGTCACTCCAATAGGAAGATAGGCCTAATTTTTGCATCCAGGACATTACGTGCTTCAACCACGGAATATCTTTAGGACGATTCACCTTCATAATTTCCTCCAGACCAACCGTGTAATGGAATAATTCTGGGGTAACCCAGATCCTTATCCAAAACAGTAGCGGTCTTAGTACGGCACAATGATCTGTGCACTTAATGTCTAGTTCCATAATTAAAGGAAGCAAGGGTGTCCTGTTAGGGAGTTTTAGAAGCTCTCTAAAACATTTGTTTTCTTCCCGCTCAAAATTATTGGTGCAGTGGGATCCCCAAATCTCGGCCCCGTAAAGGGCTGCTGATTGGGCCTTAAATTTATATACTTCCAGTGCCTGGGACACCGCCTTTGAGGTGCTAGCTTTGTGTTTCTTTAGAATGGGGATCGAACTTTGTAGCAACGTTATCCTACTTTTTTCTAATTGGCCTTTCCAATCCATTTTGCTTTCCAGGGTGATTCCCAAGTAATTAAAACTTTCAACATGTTCTAGTGGCTGGTTATTTAGGACAAGATTTTTTGTAAAAGACTTATGCGGGTTCAGCGCCATATATTTCGTCTTTAATTAATTTATTTCGAGACCTTTTTGTAAGCAGTAGCTATTAAAGGCATTCACCAAGCATTGTAAACCCTTGGGCGTTTGAGAAATTACAATCGCATCGTCTGCAAATAATAAAGCTGGTACCGCTTCATCCCCGAGATGTGGTGAATCATGCTGACAATTTAAAAGGAATTTGGGGATATCATTTACATAAAGTGAGAAGAGGGTTGGGGCCAATACGCACCCCTGCCTAACCCCTCTTCTCACCGGGATTGGTTTGCTTAATTCTCCCTTTGGACCCCATTTTACCAATGCATAGTTCTCAGTGTGTAGCCTAATTAGTTGCTTTAATAGCTCTGTTGGTACCCCGATATCCTTCAGAGCAACCCATAACTGGGATTGGGGAACTAGATCAAATGCTGCGCGTAAATCTATGAAGGCTATATACAGGCTACCATCCCTAAATACTACATATTTCCAATAAATACACAAGAACGTAAAAACTTGGTCAATGGTGCTAGTTTTTGGTTTAAACCCCGCTTGAAACTTAGTTAAAATATCCTCTTCATCCACCCAATCGAAAAGTCTATTTAAAATATGGCGAGCATATACTGTTTGCAACACTGGTGTTCCTGAGTTAACTATTTACAAGTTTCAAGATGATCAGAATATTGCAGCAAGACTGTGAATTTCAGGAAATGTCATAGGTTCTCACAGGCTTGACCTAAGATGCACTGGTTGTCAGTTTCTAGTTCCTAGAAGAATCCATTAGAAGGCACCCTACTTTGCCCACGCAGCCTATTATAAAAAAAAAAAAAGGCCCATGCTGTTTATCTATTCTCATGTTGTTAGTTTAGCCTTTGGACATTCGTTGCACTTTATAAATACCAGCTCAACTCATATCTTGTTTGTATTGGGTTTTAGCATATTTATTCGATGCCCTCAAGCAATAAAGACAGGGCTCGTGGCAATTTTATAAGCAATTGAGAAAAAATTAATTTGAGCAGAAATTATGGTGATGGAGGATTGTCACCTGATGGAAAGATCAGGTTTTTGGTACCCGACTTACGGGAAGACACAAAGAGAGCTTAGCTATGTGACCCCCATAATATTTAATTTATGTTTAACCAGAGCCTGCCTCGTATTCTGTGCATTTTCTCTAGTATGGTACGCAGCCACCAGCACTCCCCGTGTTTAAGCTTTGTATGACTGTATGCTGCCTCTTCACACTAGTGTAGTTTGGCAGCAAAATGCTTGTAAACCCTTATTCTGCTTTCAAACTAACCCTGGGTTTGTCGGAAGCAACATAACTTCAATAGTGTGTATAATAGGTTACAGATACAAAAGCATTGCACAATGAAAACACTATGGCGGGCACTACTTGTTCCATTATTATAATGACAAAACTGGTAACCATGTTGTCAGTCTGATGTCCCTCTTCTGCCCCATTCAAGGTTTGTCCGTTTCTGCACCCAGGACAGAATAATTGCTATAATTAGTGTAGACGTTTATGAGAATAGGGCCATTCGTTTCACTAGGATTTTAAAACGATAATCATACTTTAGTGGTTATGGCACTAATTGTGCTGCAGCCTTCATAACAGAATTAAAAGCATAATTGTTGTCAATATTGCAATTGATATTAAGAGGCAAGATTTCTGTTGAAGTGACTTCTTATCAAGACATTGCCTATCATCTACATATTCTATGTGTCCTGGAGCTTGAAGAAATACTGCATCCTTTGCGTGCTAGAACACCATTCATTGCAGAGTTATTTTAGGCAACTACCTTTTTTTAGGCATGGTGGATGTAGCTCCATCAGCACATAGGAGACCTGGTCAACATGGGGTCTAACAATAACTATTTTATTTTGAAGTACAATTGTGCCTTTTCCAGACCAAGGGCCCGATGTAGGTAGTCAAATACCGGTCGGTAACGGCCGAAATTCGATAATTTCGGCCGTTACCGACCGGTATTTGGAAAATGAGATGTAGGTGGGCATTTTACTGATTCGGTAATTTACCGAATCGGTATTTTAAGGAATCGGTAAATTACCGATTCCTTCAAATACCGATTCGGTAAATTACCGATTTTGCTATGTAAGGAGCACTCAAATGAGTGCTTTTCCCCTTTTAGGATTCGTTACTTACCACCAAATACAAACTGGTGGTAAATAATGAAAACCTTGGAAAAAGCATTTTTTTTGCTTTTCCAACAGTGTCATGTTGCAGACATACATGCCCTTAGGGCATGCATGTATGCAACATGTGCACCCATACACAATTGAGGGGTGCAACAGGGTGTCAAAGTGACACCCTGCCACCCTTCAATGTTTCCCCCTTTTACCGAAACGGTAAATACCGATTCGGTAATTGGCATTAACAGATGTAAGCATTGCCACTTGTCTATAACTAAGTTATTTGGGGCCCGATGTAGGTGCCCTAATACCGGTCGGAAACGGCCGAATTCGGCCGTTTCCGACCGGTATTAGGGTTTTTAGATGTAGGGCATGCATTTACAGAATCGGTATTTTACCGATTCTGTATTTATCGATTCGGTAAAATTACCGAATCGGTAAATACAGACTCGGTAAAATACCGATTCTGTAAATGCAGATGTAGCTGGCACATGTCAGAGTGCCACAGGGCTTTAAGATTCGGTATTTTACCACCCAATCCAATTGGGTGGTAAAATACCGAATACAGGTGTGCAATGTGACACACAGACATGCCCTTAGGGCATGTCTGTGTGCCACATGGCACACAAGTCCGGAAATGGGGTGCAAGAGGGTGTCAAAGTGACACCCCCTGCACCCTTGCAAAAATCGGTAATTACCGAATCGGTAAATACCGAGTCGGTAATGACCATTGATTCCTATGGGCTTCAATGCCCATAGGAATCAACGGGGTTTACCGATTCGGTATTTACAGAATCGGTAAATACCGAATCTTAACGATTCGGTATTTACCGAATCTGAAATACCTACATCCCCCCCCCCTCCATTTTACCACTTCTTAAATACCGAATCGGTATGATTCGGTATTTAAGAAGTGGTAAAATAAACTTACCTACATCGGGCCCTTGATCTCAAGAGGAATGGATGATGCATTAAGAACCAAACCTGAGACCAAACCTGAGACTTGCCAGTCATGATCAGGTATGTTAGCCACTGAGTTCAATATTCTGAGATCTCTACATATGGGCCAACATCTTGTAGTAGCTTGTCAAAAACTGGTCATAAAGTGCTTTGTACTGAAATCTGTGGAAACTGCTTTTTATTTGTCAAATCACTCATTGCCGTTTTTAAAGATCTTTGATATTAAACTATAAAGATTGTCAAATTCACTTAAGCATATTTATTTTTTATCTTATCTGGTTTGATCAACATATATAAAATGCACACTTTATCATTCTATTTTTATGGATATGTATAGGTTTTATGGATAGCCCTTCCCAATCGCTTGAAGTGTTATTACCACCTCCAATGGTTGACTTGTTAGCCTTCCCACCCGAAGTTCGAGTCTAGTATCGCCTTTGGCGTTTCATATCTGTATTTGGTGTCATATTGATTTAACCACATATTCATCAAACACAGTATACTAATTTAGCTAGCAAAGTAAGTAAACACAATGAATTTTCCTTTGGTTTTAAATGTGAAACTGAAATTTCCATCCGATTGTGCACTGCACTATGTGTAAATGGAAAACCAGAGAGAAAATCGCAGGTTACCACTCGATTAAATTGTGTAATCCGGGTAAATCATTTTATATCATCCTGTGCCATTTTCCTGACCAATAGGAGAATGCTTTATAGTAATTCAGTTCAATATGTGCACTACTCAAAAACCTTTAGGAAAAGGTTCATGAGTAAGAATAGTGCTATGCTTAACTTGTTCATTGTACCTTATTGTTTTGTATCATACTATTGCTATATATGTACTGCTTGCAAATTATATATATTTTACCCCCTCTCTCCCCCTTCTTCTTTCCCATATTATCCTTAAAATGTAAACTGCTTTCTATTATGATTTTGTTGCCTACTCTACTTTGCTTACAAGTTATCCTCTACATTGTTATACTTTAGGCCTCTGTTATATTGATACTTTATGATTCAACGAAGCTTATTAAACTAAAAAAAAAGAATAGTGTTCTGCAAATAAAATGATACTGAGAATATAAACCTTGCAAGTGTAGGATTGAAATCGTTTGATGCGCTCGCTGCAACGTCTCGAAGGCAGAGGTGTATTCTTGGATATGTCCTGTTTAAAAAGTTATATTTTTAATGAACACCATGCAATTCGATGAATTATTCTAATGTATTAAATGGAAAAACACAATTTAAAAAAATACTTTTTAAACATTTTAAACTAATCCTTATGATATTTTTACATGACGTTATTTGAGATTCACATACTGCGTTTTTGATGGCTCTGCTTATGTTTTTGCTCTTAGAGCCCAGATGCACCCCTGGCTTAGCTCTGGAGTCTGCTAGGTCTATATGAATACTCTGGCTTGCCAGCCTCTAGGTCCAAGAGACAGAAGTCTGTTGCTAAAATAAATGATGAGATGTCTGGCTTCTAGCCTGAAGGTTTCCTCCCCTTGATCCCTCAGACTGTAAGTAAATTAGTGTGCAGTAGCAGTACTTGTGGGACCCTATTTACAAGCACCAGTGTACATCTCAGAGAGATGCCTCTCTGCAAGCTCACCTGTACTGCCTGGGGTTTTCACGCTTTCCGATAACATGTTCTGTAGCTATTGACTTTTCCCAGTCTGCTTAGGATCAGTCTGGATCCTCCTCCTCTAAAACTTTGTCTCAAGGTATCTATAACTTTGTCTCAAGTTCAAATAAGCATTCTTCTAGGGCTGTCTGTAAATTTACAGACTAATTGTATTATCTCTGCCTCTTTATTTGTTCCAATTTATCACCTATTGTCGCTGCGTTTGCACTGCCTGCAGACTTCGTTTATTTATCGCCTACATGATCCTTTCAGTGCTGGTGAATGATGTAAGACAGGTTGTGCTGATTTTTACAATTCCCAAGGTTGTGGTCAGGGTGGAATTGACTCAGCAGTACATATCTCACTTGTTCTTTCTCTCTTTCTCTCTCTGTCTCTCTCTCTTTTATCAGACACACACTCGCACTCTTACATCCTATCCCTGTCTCTCTTCCTCCCCCTGTGCTTCTGTCTGCCTTTCAGTTCTCTTCCTGTGTCTCTCTTGTTCACCTGCTCTTTCACATCAAGCCTTATGTCTCTAATATTTCTCCTCTCTATTTAGCACTCATTTTTAAATTTCATTTCATTTCCCTTATATGTGTTATTCTCTCTATTTATCCTCAATGTTTTATCTTCTGTATTTTTTTACCTACCCCTTTTTTATGAACACGAGCCATTTCTCTCTTTCCTTCTGTGTACATTCATACCTCTCTCATATTTTTGTTTACCTCCTTTTCTTGTCCTTTTTATTTCTCCTTTTACACTTTCTGTGAATTTGGGAGAGGGGGGCGTACATACCAATAGTGCAACAAATGCAAAGGCACCCAGACCTAGGGGTGGGAGGGCCTACTACATCACATTTATAAATATTTTTGCTCTCCAACTGTGCATTTGAGGGTCCATTTTCCTTTATCAAATTAGTTTGCGTGGCAACCTTGTTAAGCCAGCAATAGGTGGGTTGTTGTGTGTGTGTGAGTGTGTTATGCTTACACATACTCAATGGTCACTTCTATGGGTTGTTCCTTGACACTCTTTGGAGGAATCCTCAGAGTACAATTAAAAGCCAATTAGATAACGCCCATTCCTACTGGTTGGGACTCCGCCACTTTGGGGTCAAATTAGCAGAGCATATACTATTGCTTGTTTTATACCCAGCATTCTTATGGGTTGTTTCCCAATGCTCATGCAGGGCTCCTCACATTATATTTCATGATTGAGTGCATGCTGGACCTGGTCTTCTCTGAAGGGCCACCCCCAAATGTTTTGCCTTCATTCCTCCGGTTTTCTAAACCTGTTTTTGTTGGCTTTAGGAGTCTGTGCACTTTACCACTGCTAAAGTGCTTATGCTCACTCTTTAGAACAAAGTCAAATTGGCCTACACCAAGGGTACTATTATGTATAGGGCACACTTTCCCTGTTTCTGCCTGGGGCACCTTAAAACAGGTGCGCTGGGTGCAAACATGGAATTTGTGCCCTATTACATAGAATGCACTACCCCCTGGGCAGCCACAAATTCTTTCTGCCCTGGGAGCAGCGTATTCAGGTGAAAAATGGAGCAGCTTTGAAGCAGCCACTCTGAGTTTCACTGTGCAGACAGCAACCCACTTGCACTTTTGGAGAGGATTAGAGATCCCCTTGCAGGCGGATGCAATCAATGACTGCACCTACTTATAAGTCCCTACTAATGTGGTCTACCATTTACCCAGGACTGGTAAACTAAATGCTACTAGTGGGCATGCATCACTTATTGTGCCAACTACTCAAGTAGGCCCTTAAAACATATCATGTCTCAAGGCTGCCATTGCAGCCTGTAAGTAGCTTTTAAACTGACACTTCTGCTTGGCAAAATAAATCTTTTGCCAAGCCTAAAACACCCTTTTTGAATATATATAAGTCACGCCTGTGGTAAGCCCTAAACAGCCCGTTGGCCAGAGTTCATTGTGTTAAAAAAGTTGGACATGTACATTTAAGTTTTACATGGCCTGGTAGTAAAAAACTCACAAATTCGTTTTTCACTACTATGAGCCGACCTCTCCCGTAGGATAACATTGGGTTACCTTCTTGTATTTAATAAGTGATAGCTTTTGTTTGGGAGCAGGTAGAAATATCATGCTTGGTGTCTGGTGAATTGTAATTGAAAACCCTCTTTAATGGTAAAGCCAGATTTTGAGTAACAACAATGAAAATTACACTGTTAGAAAGTGGCCTTTTTTGTCCTTACCATTTGTTGCCTGCAGTCTGTTTCCTGGGTCACATCATTAGCTATAGTTGACAGTTGGCCTTTGTCTATTCCAACAAGACAGCCACTCACTAGAGGGCTTGGGTGTTGGTAGAATGAGCCATCCAATGCAGGCTTGGGAGGGCAGAGCTGTACACAGGCCCACTTGCATTACAAATACACTGCCTCAGACCGCACACAAAGAACTTCACTCTAGCTGAGTGTGTATGCAGATAGAGTGTGACCAGGACAGGGAGACAGGAAATTCCAAACGGCTGCGTGGGGAGAAACTCCAGAAGCTTTTCCGATTTTAAATCTAGCACGAGGTATACAAATGGAGCCCTCAAAACCAGTCTTAAGTACACTTCTGGACCGATGGATACTACAGAAGATGGAATGCCCTTCTGCCAGAGGACTGTCCTGCTACCTGAGCCATGTCCTGCTGCCTGAGAAGAAAGACTGGACCAGCACCCTTCAACCCAGGCTACCTGAGTGACTCCAAGGGCTAATTAGCCGGCCTTCTGTTCGGAGCTAGAGGAACACAAGCTGCTCCAGAGGCCTTCCTGTAAGTGTTCAGCTGACCTGCTGCACTGGACCTGCTCGGACCTGCAACTGCTCCTGCCTGAGTTCTTCTGGTCTCTGCTGGAGTGAGTTCTTGATACCTTAGAGGTGCCTCTCAAGTGATTGACTCTTGGTGTGGCATCAGTTAAGCTCCTCCTTGACGAAAAGGAGAACTCCTGAAGCTTTGTGTTCTTTGCTACTGCCAACGTGTCTGTTCTAGCCAAGATCTGCTGTCTGTGCCGAACACCAATGCAAAGCTCTGGCAAACCCAACTCTTTGTGCTATAGTGACCACCAGCAGGGACTGGCAACAAAAGATCTGATATTTGAGCTATAGAGATAACCATCCATGACCCTCTCCCTGCCCCTTGCGGCCTCCTCTACCCCAAATGGAACTCTTTGTGCTTTCTTTAGAAGGTAACTTCTTTAATGGGACTAACATTTTCCCTTATCCCAGTCAGCAGGAGCTTCTGACTGTCACCTTGTCTCGTATAGACGTCTAATCAGAAGAGGCACTTTGTGCGTTTTACGCTATACATACCTTAAATTTTGAAATTGTATATCTCCGATTCTACTGGTTAGATTTTTGTCATTTTCTTGTAAAATAATTTATTACATTTTGCTCTATTTTTTCCTTGTGTTGTATTTTCACTTCATTACAGTTCGAGTGCTGCATAACTATTTTGCACATTTCCTCTAAGTTAAGGATGATTGCTTTTGTACCATGCTACTAGAATGTTAAGCAGAGGTTAATTTAGTGACTCTTTGTGTTTCACCCTGACAAGGAATGCGTCTGTTCCTTGAGTAGTGCTCACACTCCCCTCAACCAGCAGCTCAAGTTCTAAGATTGCATTATACTCATTCATTTGGGCTTTTGCTCTGCAGCTCCTGTGTGACCTCTAGGGCACATACTATAGATGATGCAAGGTTGCGCTTCTCAAGGGTAGCATCCCCAACTCTGAGCACTTCCGATAGACTGGTGAAATGTGGTTTGAATTGCACGATAAATACCAGTCTAAAGCTGGTAAATGCCCATATGTCTACATTTTCTCATACGTTTCTCCTGCAGACAACTGTAGGTGAAGCTGCAAACACTGCAACGTGGTTTGAGCTTTCTTTTCCATACAATCACAACCCAAAATACTGTATGTCCCTGCACTAAGAAGTTATCTTCGGAGTACATATTTCAGAACAGTAAATCTGTACTTACTTATACGTATGTATTGTCACAATACCATGGATTTCAACATTTTAGCTACCCTGTTTTGGTGGGTAGCATTCACAATGTGCATAGAGTCAACAATCAATTAGCAACCTTCACAACGACTCACAAGGGCCGGTCACATCTTTGTCATACCAAACTATAATACATTTCCCTCTGCATTCCTATAAAAAATTTGGGTTGTGACAATAATCTTAACTTCTTGGCATTTTATTTATTACTAGCTCAGAGATTATTTTATCTCTGCTTTCTTGGCTTTTAAAGCCAAAAAAGCGGAGATAAATCCCTTGATAATATGCCCCCTTTTTTTAAATTAAATAATTATGAAAGCGAAAACAACTTAGTACAGTTTCATCCATCTTACATGCAAACATTAGTACATTCTAAGATTCTGTGGTAAGAAACATTGATACATAATAGTGAAAAATTATTTTGAGAAAAGCTGTATTGCATATCAGTAGTCTATCACAAGTTCACCGCCACCTGCTTCCGGTGGTACAGTGTCTGTCTCTCCGCCTTCAAGTTTAATAAATCATGTATAGACATCACTTCAGTATGCACCTCAAGAGTGATATCATATTAACTGCTAATATAAATCAGAAGTAGGAAGGAAATTGTACTATGTTAGTATATTCATTTTTACGAATAAAAGAGATTATTTAATTAAAAAAAGATATTTAGAAATAGATTTTAATAAAATTCTTAACATTAATTTATTGTATAGGTTTTTTAACAAATCCTTTTTGTGGCTTTTTTCATTCTACACCTTAACCATAAACAAGACAATTGTAATCTACTTGAAACAATAAATAGCCATTAGTGCACACATCCCCTTATTGCTACATGTATTGTAGAGTTCTGTAAATTCATCATCAATAGATTAATTTATTATTCATATAATGAATCGTTAGTCACAAAGTGTAAATAGTCATCATTCGTCTTCTCTGCTCCATGACAATAGTGAGGCCTTTTCTCCTAATTTTTGGGATGTTTCTGGGGGCATCCTCTACCCTCATATATTGGGAGTTCAAGGATGAAGCATGTTTCAAAACAGGAAGTGGAAGCAAGACTTCCACCTCTCAAAGCACAGGCTTCTTATGTATCTATATGTACTGTACATATAGGGGCATATTCTCAATGAGCTATCGCCGAGTTAACTGCACTACATCACAGCCAAAGTCGCGATAAAATTATCACTCCATTCACAAGCTGGTGCTAACAGCCCCTAGCACCAGTTTACCCATGATAGCAGCCGCAAAAAACATCGCCACAGACAACCACGGCAACTATTGCTAATGACATTCAACATTATCAACGACCAGCCAGATCGGCGAAAGGACCACTGAACATGCAATATGGCAAAAGGGAGCGCACCCCAGAGCCACACCTGAAGAACAACAGATGCCGTGGAGCCACTGAACATGTGGGACGGACACCCAAGAGGGCCACAACACCCAGAGTCACCACCCCAGGACTCCCCCCACCCCTGCTCACCCTGGACCAACACTGAGGCAGCGCAGACAAAGACAGCGACCCTCAGAAAATGCACCAACCTCACAGATCCAACATCAGAGAATGTCATTGCCCACTACATGCTCAAAGGGGCAACCATCCTCCGCATCCTAACCACCAATGTACACAGGCTGACGATACCCACACAGCAGACAATGAACATCCCACCTCAGACTAAGCTGCTGGCTGTGATGCACCTGTTGGCCACTGGTACCCTCCAACCAACATCCGCACAAGTCAGAGGAGTCACACAGCCAGGCCAATCCAAGTCCCTCACAACAGTCATGGATGACACCATCAGCTTGGTACCCAACTATCTAAACTTCCCCCAGACCGCACAGGGACAGCTGGAGACCAAGCAAACCTTCTACGCCATAGCTGGATTCCCGCACGTGTTGGTGGGCACAAATGTCCTACTTGTGCCCCCTGCCGACACTGCACATAATAAGCGCACAGTAAGAGCACGTATCACACCAATGTGCAGGCACTAGTGGACCACCGGGGAATCTCCGTCAACGTTGTCGCCAACCACCCAGGCAGTGTTCATGATTCATACACCTCCGACAGTCCATTATCAACCAGCGCTTCCAGGATGGCATCGCCGGAAACGCACTGTTCGTTGGGTAATACAAAATGAACACACCACACACCTCAACTCCACAATTATACAACTCACTACACAGGAAATGTTCATGTCACAAGCCCACAAGCAACATGCACATCCCACCAGACACAACAGCACAACTCACTGCAGGCCCGTGGCCCAGCCATGGACATTAGCCATCAACGGCATGGCACCTCAGCCACACATTAGCAGAATGCTGGAAGAGGTGGAGACCAGGCATATGAGAAGGAGGCAAGTGACCCATGAATAAGCATGTACATAATGCCAAGTGTGGCATGGATGTGATGGCCAGACTGTGGTATGCAGACCACAAACACACATATCCATGTTGACACACACCGCAGGGGTTTGGAGTGTAGTGGACAGTGGACGCAACCAAGTCACCCCTGGCTGTGGGGCAGATCGTGGGACTGATGCTTATTACATTCCCCCCCGTAAGTGTGAGCAGAGTGTGCAGGACTGGCCCAGCGTAAGCCAGGCCAGCATAGGGGTGTGAATAAAAGGCACGTAACTCTGTCTCTGCCTGGGCAGCACCTCTCACCCCATCTTGAGGCCGCGCAGTCGCTTTGAGCGGTGCTGCCTGCGATCCTGTGCACCAGCTGCACCCCGGGCCACTGGTCCCCGAACCGGTCTTTCCCGCCCCTGCAAACCCAGGCCTCAATGCCAACCTGCTGACACCGGCGTGTGTCGAAGAGGGCCCACCATATGCCGGTGCAAGCTCCAAGTCTAAGGCCCGCAGCCCTTGCAACCTTCTTCGACCGTCACGGCCTCCGTGAGCAAGGAGTGCAGTACTCCTTTCTCGTTTATGAACTCTACCGGCTGACACAGGTCACACATTTGGAACTAAGTCTCAATTACACCATGGCTGAGCACATTAATGTTAGCTGAGTTTATGTCACAATTCTCCCTTCGACGTGGTGCCACCAGGTGTTAGTAGTGCATCACAACCCCAAATTTCTATTGGCCCATGCGGACTACTGCTCTCAGCCTACACTGCGCTTGAGTTTGTCACTCAATTGGAACTGAGCATCGATTTTTGTAAGGCAGAGTACATATTGCACGCAAGGAGAGGCGTAAGAGGATGACGCGTTGCATTTGGGAGGAAAAAAGGATCATCGTTACAGAGGTGATCGAAGACTACCGACAACTGCCCTGGTGTCACTAACTCTGTGCATCGAGAGCCTACAACATGTGGCTGTGGGCCACTGCTGACCGCTGCCTCCGGCCTAGACTGCGATCCTGCAGGTCACACATTTGGGACTGAGTCTTGATTTAGCAATGGCAGCGTAAATATTCAGTGTACCGGCATCATCGCAGACTGCATCCCCTCTCAGCCCCGGTGCCACTACGTCTGATCCCTGACATTTATGGACACTCTCTGGTCGAACATTGGTGGTGTCTGAGTCTATGGACTAGGGGGTAGTTTCCATCCTCATGTACTTGATACCGAATTGATGGTTGCAACGAGGCTGTCGCTTTCCAGTTCTCCATTTGCTGCTTCCGGATAACATCAGACCTCTGCATCAAGCCCTGGAGGACATCTTCCACTGTCCCCCGCAACCCTCCGCCACATTCACCTTCGACATCGACGGAGACCTGGTCAGTCTGCGTGGCTCTACCTCAGTGGACCTCAAGTCACCGTCTTGTGGCGGGGTGCCTGTGCCAGCCGCTTTCCATCCAGGGCCACTAACTCTGTGCTGGTCAAGTCAGGGACCCTTTCCTCTGTTATAATGGATGACCTCCGAGACATGAGTCTTGGGGTTTTCGACGCCATGTGTATGTGGCCCTGCGCTGTCCGCTGCCTCCGGCCTCAACTGCGGTCCCCCAGGGCTCACACATCCAATCGAGTCCTGACCAGCCCAGACGTGGCATCACCGCAGGAGGCACACACCACCATAGCCAGGACCACCTCCAACTGCAATCTGCAAGGGACGAAGCAGGGGACCTGGCAGAATGACAGAGTTGCTCACACCTGTCGTGGATGCCATCATCTGCCTACTCAGCACTCCACGTGCCACTGACTCAGTGCACCGCAACTCATGGACACTTCTGTTTGCATGTTGGCTGGCCTCTGTACTTGCTCCGGCTCCCTCCATGTTGCTCAGCAGTTGACTCTGATATGCAGGTGTTTTCAGTTTCCGTTGCACTCGTGTCCACTGTTCAAGTTGTTGCCAGCACCAAGCACTCCATGCAGACTGGCCTACACTCACCCCACACACATCCAGCATAGGCGTCACTGTACATGTGGCCCTGCCAATAAAGGGGCCGGGTGCACGTGCCCGTAGCCAGTTCAACATAATATCTGCCTGTGTCCCTGTGGTCTTGTTGTATGTATGAGGGCCCTGGGCTCCCACAACATTACATTGTGTTGTGTACAGCGGGTGCAGACATGTCACAGCAGGCAGCGGGTTGGAGCTTGGACATGTAGCTTTGTCGTCACCCACTCAATTCATAAGGGGAGTGGACTGGGCCATCGTACGCAGAGCTAACGTGGGGGTGTGACTGCCATTTGCATTAGGCATGGTTCTGTACTGTGAATATGCATCTGCATGTGTCTTTACAGCAGTGTAGGTCTCCTTTATGGTGTGTAGGTGGTCCCTGAAGGATAATAGATACCCACATATGTGATCTAGTTTGCCTTCGGTTAGTTCGGACCCCACCCGCACCTGTTCGGCAACCTACGTTTGGCATTCTGACATAATAATAATAATAATAATAATAATAATAATAATAATACTGGATTTTGTAAAGCGAACAGCTACCTCGCTAGGAGGTGTCCCGGCGCTAGTAGAACACCGATGACCTGGGGCTAAAGATAGGAAAGCTAGCGGGGTTGGGTGAAAAGCCAAGTTTTCAGCTGTTTCTTGAAGCAGGGTTCAGAAGGGGCCTGTTGGATTTCTTGTGGTAGGGTGTTCCACAGAGCGGAGACGTTTGCCGAAAAAGTCCGACCGCCTAGTCGAGCCTTTTTCGTGCGCGGGACGGCCAATTGAACACGGCAATTGGACCGCAGTGCGCGGGTTTGGGAGTATCTCGGGAGGCGGCTTTTCAAGTATTGTGGACATGAGCCATGCAGAGATCTGAACGCCAGCGTCAGTGCTTTAAATTTTATTCTGCTGGCAACTGGCAGCCAGTGCAGGGATCGAAGATGCGGAGAGACTGACTGCTTGAAAGGGATTCGCAGTAACAGTCTCGCAGCCGCATTTTGAACTACCTGAAGCTTTTGTGTCAGGTATTTTGGTAGGCCTAGGTAGAGACCGTTGGCATAATCCAGCCGTGAGGTAACAGTCGCATGGATAACCGTTTTCCGGCAGCTCTCCGGAAGGAGTCTCAGGATTTTTCGGAGATTTCTCAGCTTGCTCAGGCAGCAGCCGGCGACTTGTTGGATATGGGAGGTAAAGGACATGCTATCATCCCATTTCACTCCAAGATTTTTTGCCGTGTGACTGGGTGAGGGGGCAGGGCCCATCTCCGTCGGCCACCAAAGTTCTGAGGCGGGGGTGGGACCTTTGCCAAAGAAGATGACTTCGGTCTTATTGGCATTTAGTTTTAATTTATTTGTGTTCATCCAGTGTGCTATATCTTGGAGACAGCCTTTGAAGTTTGAAAAGGACTCCTGCGTCATCTCAGAGTACGGAAATACCAACTGGGTGTCGTCGGCATACGAGATTGCCTTGACACCCCAGTTGGCAATTAGCGTAAAGAGAGGAGCCAGGTAGATGTTGAACAAAAGGGGGCTGAGGGCCGACCCTTGCGGAACTCCACAGCTGAGGGTCTTGGGTGCCGAAGAGATCGTCCCAAGTGCCACCTTCTGAGTTCTCTGGGATAGATAGGAGTGTATCCAACCCAGCGCCCTATCCTGAATACCTATCTCAGCCAGCCGGCTGAGTAGTCTGGCGTGGTCCACCGTATCGAAGGCGGCCGACAGATCCAGGAGTACCAGCATTGCTGAGTTACCTGCATCCATCGACCACCTTACTGACTTGGCTACCTCAATAAGCGCTGTTTCCGTGCTAAAGCCGGGTCGGAAGCCAGACTGTGTTTCATGTAGGATATTGTTTACTTCTACAAATTTGCTCAGTTGGCGCTGTATGACTTTCTCCAACATTTTTCCCGGGGCAGCTAATAGAGATATTGGGCGGAGATTAGTAAGGTCTTCTGGATCCCCATTTGGTTTTTTCTTTAGGGGTAGGAGAGTAGCATGTTTCCAGACGTCAGGGAATATGCCCGAAGCGATGGAAGAGTTCCAGATATGTTGAAGTGAGAGCTACAAAGTCAGCTATAGAGCTCCATAATTTAGCTGGGCAAGGGTCGTCAGGGGAACCGGATTTGCATCGGATAAGTTCTTGCCTTACCTCACTCAGGGGAATGTACATGAACTGGGTGAAGGTCTCACCTGGCTCGCCATTACTCGCGAGGTCCTGTTTCACTGTTTTTATTACTGGACCAAAAGAGTCGTACACCTTTTTAATTTTTTGGTCAAAGAACTCGGAAATTTGCTCGCATAGCGTAACTGTTGGTGCAACCTCCCTCTCAATGCACTTTGGTTTAAAAAACGACTGTACCACTTTGAAGATCTGTTTACTTGACTGTTCTGCCTGTAAAATCGAATCCGCATAAAAGCGTTTTTTACTTTTTCTGATAGCTTTCCGTAGTTTTTTGGAAGCTTCCTTATACCTGGTTCTTTCTTCCAGGCCGTAATTTGCTCTCCAGAGTCTCTCCAGCTTTTTACAAGCTGCTTTCTCTTTCCTTAGTTCCTGCGAGAACCAGGGAGCTGAGGGAGAGTCTCTTTTTGATAGTGCTCGGGAGGCTGGAGCAATGGAGGAGACCATCTTTCCGACCCACTCATTGAGGAGTTGAGCATCTATATTGGCGTTGTTTGTCAAAGATGGGGTGGTTTGTGCCAAGACAGGGCCCATAGTATCGGGGTCAGTTTTTTCCATTGCCTCTTCAGGAAGTAACACATCTGTCATTGGGGTGCCATTTCTGGGTTGGTGAAGTGTTGTGCGCCATCCTTGCTTGCGGGTGCTTCCTTCTGTGTGGTCTGTTGCAGGGTCTGTGTTCTCCTCTAAGTAGCTTGGCTACCCGGTTCCTGGTGGTGGGTTGCGAGGGGTGTGCATGGGCTATTGTAGGGTGTCAGTATCGAAGGTGTGGTGGTCCTCTCCGGCATCACAGATGTGTGGTCTTCTGTGCTCTGCTAGAGGTGTTGTGTGCCCCTCTACAATGTGAAGGGGAGATGCCTGTTGACATTGTGTTGACATGTACGTTGGCACATTGTTCTTGTTTACATGCAGACTGTATGACAATGTACATTGTGATGTTTGGGAGGTGCAGGATTTGGATGCAGTACCATGTACATTTGGACTACATGACAGATATGAGGTTGTACACGTACATTTCCATTTCACAGTTTCTAGCACTGTCACATGTAGTAAGCCTGTTTCTGCACGTGTGCGGAGCCAGTTGTGTCCTCTGTTCTGCAGTGTCGGGTTTGTACATTGTACCACATTTTTACAGTGTGGATGTGCTGTTCTTGCTATGTCTCAGAGCCCACATTCCCGTGTATATACATACTACCCAAAATCCACAAGGGCGGCCCCTTTCCACCTGGCCGCCCTATTATTTCAGGGGTGAACTCACCCACTGAACGTCTTTCAGAATATGTGGATGTATATATACAACCATTTGTACAAAATCTTCCGTCCTATATAAAGGATACAAAGGACATATTGGCTAAGTCTGAGGAATTCACATGGGCAGAAAATGTGATCTTTGTTACACTTGATGTTACGAGTCTCTACACGTGCATTAAGAAGGAATTTGGCATAAAAGCCCTTGAATTCTACCTGGGACAGAGAGCAGCTGGGTTTTTGGGTCACAATGAAGTCCTTATTGAAATGACTATTATCATCTTATCTAAGAATTTTTTCTTGTATGATTCCATGTGGTACCAACAGACCCAGGACACGGCCATGGGTTCCAGATTTGCTCCCGCTTACGCCGGGCTCTTCATGGGTTGGGTCGAGCGGGAGCATGCCTGGGGCCGTCGGGCTGCAGAGTGGTCAAAACACGTGATCTTTTGGGGCAGGTACATTGATTACGTGATTATGTTATGGAATGGACCTGTCCCAGCTCTCATGACCTATTTTGACTTTTTGAACAATAACCCTTACAATGTCCGCTTCACAATGGAATTTAACACCAAAAAAATAAACTTTCTTGATGTAACCTTTTTTGTGGAAAACAACAAGATAAATAGCAAAACCCATAGAAAGGCCACCAGCTGTAATAGCTCGTTACACTTTACCAGTGCACATCCTCGTCACGTTATCAACAACATTCCCTAAGGGAAGATGAGCAAGATGCGACCGAATTGTAGCACCCCAGAAACTTTCTCTCAAAACATCATGGAGACCACAAATCATTTCCAACATAGGGGTTATCCTCCTCATATTCTGAACAAAGCACTCACAAGAATCAACGAGGTACCAAGAGAATCTACTCTAATCCCGTTAGAAAACAAGAAAACGAAGTCTCCTGACATTGCGCTCGTTACACCATATACAGACGAGAGTGCAAGAATTTACAATACCCTTCGGAAACACTGGCAGTTACTCACATCTATACCCAGTTTACAAGGGATTGTACCAACCAAACCCAGGATCACATACAGACGTGGTCCTAATTTGAGAAATATTCTTTGCCCCAGTTATATCACCAGAGAGAAAAGAGTGGATTGGCTAGGTAACAAGTTGGTAGGTTTCTATACTTGCAGGGGATGCAATATGTGCTGCCTTGGCAAGGACAAAACAAAGGAGTTTTGCTTCAATACTACACATAGGTACAAAATTAATCATTACATAAATGGTAATACCACCTATGTGGTGTATGTTCTAGGATGCCCATGTGGCCAAATTTACGTGGGCAGCACGAAGAGGGCCCTCAAAGTAAGAGTACAGGAACATGTCAGGGCACATGCAGGAAAAACACTTACCTAATGACACCATTTGGTTCATGGGTATAGATCATATCCCAGTTAACCCTAGGGGGGGGATAGACTAGTAGCCCTGCGAAGAAAGGAGGCCATGTGGATCTGTAGATTGAGAACCATGGAATTTGGTCATAATTTTGATGATGAGATTTTTTTACATAAATTGATCCATGTACATCTAATTGTCTGCTTATATGTTCCCTTATATTGCTCTTATGTGTTATTTTTTGGTACCTATATTGCTCCAACTCTACAGATGTGAATAGTATGTCCCCCTATATCACTTATTATTCTCCACCTCGCTGGCCGCTGATTTTCCAAACTTACCAGAGCGGTGGAGTATCTTGTTAGATGCACATTAAGTCATCATGTATATACCCTTTGTGCACACCTCACACTTCGTGTGTTTTGTTATATATGAAAGATTTTTACATTGTCTCAGTATAACCTATGTATGCCCTTAGTTATGGCTATATGTTTGTGATCTTTTCCTTCTCTGAATATTCTAAACTTCTCTGTCCGTTCTCGTTTTCACTATGACATGTGAATCCCCTTAAATATAGTCATGCCATTAGGGTCCGTTTTTTTTTAAAAACAACTTTATTTCTAATTGTTTTCTTTTCACTTTTTCTTTCATTATTTCTTTTAGCCTTTGCAAATTATATTTTTCTTTTTATCCTTTTCATTTCACATGGACCATATGTGTCCGTTATGTATGGAGCTTGAGGCATCCGCCTTAGTGGTTAATGATACGTATTATGACCTACCATGACGGCATAACCCTGAGGCCACTTTGGTCAAATCCTTTCAGGTTCACCATAGGGTTTATACAATACATTTCCCTTATTTGAGGTTGTCTGGTCCTCGTACATGTATCAGTTTACAATCGTTTTTCATCATTCCAATATGGCGCCATTAAGGTCAGATTCTCTTTTTTGCGCATTTACCCACAATACTTATATATATATATACGCTCTAGACATTGATTTATTTTTTCGATCAGATTAGGATATTACTCATTCACCTACACGCGTGGCCTATACATAAATTACCTCAATTAGTCTTTCTATACATTGGACTATAGATCTTTGTTTGAGTTTGTGGACACTCTCTTAAGATGGCCGCGGTTTAACGCTGTATTTCTTGCTCATGCTCGGTGCCGATACTATCCAGGTGCACCAACTTTAACAATTAGATGGGGTATAAATATGAGCGCAGACATGGACGGTCACCATCAGGTGCTATACGGACTGAGGGTGCTCGGCGTCTGAGCTTCGAATGTCAGTGATTACTTTTCTTGCGGTAAGTCAACATGCAAAACTTTGGGAGGTTCCCGTTGTTAGCCATAATTAGCTGTAAACTTGTAAACTTGAGGATTTATACAGCGCAATTGTTGCCCGAAGGCGTCCAAGCGCTGGGATAACCATGACCTACTGAAAACAGGGAGGATCAGCAGTTAGTAGGCGGATGTGAATAAGTAAGCCTTTAATTGCTTGCGGAACACAGTGAGGTTCGGAATGGCTCTGAGATGGAGTGGCAGAGTGTTCCAAGTTTTGGATGCGTTGTAAGTAAACGTCCTTCCGCCAGCTCTAGATCTTTTTATTCGTGGAACCACTGCCAAGAGAGTCTGGCTGGAACGAAGACTACGGTTTGTGGTGTAGTGGGTGACCAGGTCACGGGTGATGATGGGTCCCATGTCCCAGAAGGCTTGATGGGCTATGCATAGTGCCTTAAACAAAATTCTCTTCTGAACCGGTAGCCAATGAAGGCTAGTCAGTCCGGCCCTTACTGAGTGTCTACGAGGGATTTTGAGTAGAAGGCGAGCTGTGCAGTTCTGTACAGTCTGTAGCCTGCGAAGGGTGTATTCTGGTGCGCCCAGATAGAGTACGTTATTAAAATCAAGTTGTGAATGAATGAGACCTTGAATGGCTGCCTGTTTGGCTTCCATAGGAAGGAGGGGAAAATTTTTATTTAGCACTCTCATGATGCCAAAACAGGTAGCTGAAAGTTTTGTGGCTTGGACATTGACAGATAGAGAACTGTCCAGCCACACTCCGAGGCTTTTGATGTTGTTTTTAGGAGTTGGAGGGGGACCTAGGCATGGGGGCCATAGAGAGGGGGGGGGAGGGCCGGCTCTGAAGGTCCTAAGAGCATCAGCTCAGTTTTGTCCCCGTTCAACTTCAGGGATGATGACGACATCCAGCTCCTCACTTCCTCCAGGCATTCTCTAAGCCCGCCTGGCGCAGTTCGGCTTGCCTCTTGTGCCAGTGAGACCATCAGCTGCGTGTCGTCCGCGTATGAGATGATCTTGACTCCAAATGGGCGGACGACACTGGCCAGCGGTCTCATATATAGATTGAATAGTGCAGGGCTTAGAGAGGAGCCCTGAGGAACACCACAATTTAGAGGTCTGCTGGAGGAAACGGATTCGCCATCAAAAACCCTGAAGGATCTGTTCTCCAGGAAGGATTTAAACCATGCCCAGGCTTTATCCTTAATCCCCGCACAGGACAGGCGGCTCAGTAAGGTGTCATGACTGACTGTGTCAAATGCCGCACTTAGATCAAGGAGGATCACTGCCACTGATCCTCCTTGATCCAAGATTTTTCTAGTTTCCTCCATGATCATGAGGAGGGCGGTCTCAGTCCTGTGCTTAGGTCTGAAACCCGTCTGGGTAGGATCTAGTATATGATGGTCTTCTAGAAAGTTCACTAACTGTTGGTTCACATATTTCTCAAGAACCTTGCTCAACCAAGGGAGCAGAGAAATAGGGCGATAGTTAGCCAAGTCAGACGGGTCCAGATTGGGTTTCTTGATCAACGACCTAACCATGGCTTGTTTCCAGGCAGTTGGAACTGTGCTCGAGGAGATGGAAGTGTTTAGTACCTCCCTGATGACGGGCAAGGTGGTCTGGGATGCTGCCATTAGGATGTCAGGAGGGGCAGGGTCGTCCGGAGAACCTGATTTGACACTGAGATCTAGTGACTCCAGAGTGGAAATATTCAGTGGGGGGAAGTGGGTTAAGCTGTGTGGAGCGGGGGGGAGTGGCGGGCTAGGGAGGATATTAGGTTGATTAGATGAGTTGATGTTTGGGGAAGTAAATGCTGAATAGATTTTGTTAATTTTCTGATAAAAGAATTCGGCAATGTTATTGCATTGGGTGACAGGTTTCTCGACATGCACTGCGGGGGATGGGTTCGTTAGCTTTTTAATGATCTTGAAGATCTCTCTGGGTTTAGATTTGACCTTCAAAATTTTGTCGGCGAAGTACGTCGACTGAGCTGCTTTTATTTGGGTTTTATACTCGTTAATGGTTTCACGGTACCTTGTTTAGTTGTCTGCTGAATTATTTAGACGCCAGCGTCTTTCCGCCCTTCTACAAAGACGCTTTTTGTCCCTAAGAGACTGCGTATACCAAGGGGCGGTTTTGTGGGGCCGCTTCAATACAGTCTTGCTCATTGGGAGAATGGAGTCAAGAGTGTGAGTGATCCAGTTGATATAAGTCTGATTTGCTATGGCAGGATCCTCCTGTATCTCTGGTTGTGAGCTGGCAAGTTTGATGCACCAGTTGTCAACCTCGAGAAGCGGCCAGGCCCGCCTGAGCCTAGTGGTGGGGGCAGGTAGAGAGATTTTAAGCGTGGTCCATTTGAAAGGAATTAAAAAGTGGTCGGTCCAGGGGAGGGGAATGACTGGGTCCACTGTGATGTCAGGACAGTTAGTAAAAATTGGATCCAGTAAGTGGCCTTTTACATGAGTAGGGAAGGGGACACGTTGGGTGAGTTGTAGAGCTGCTAGATCCTCTAGTAAGATGGCGGCTGTGTCGTCCGAGGGGGAGTCAAAATGGAAGTTCAAGTCACCTAGTACGGTGAAGTTAGAGGAGGTACTGACTCTATTGGCCACACTAGATGGCAGTGTTTCAAGGAACTGCTTCGGGAGGCCGGGCGGGCGATAGATAAGGGTGCCCAAAAACAAATGTTGGGTGAGAGGTTGATGTTAAAACCGATGCTCTCGCAGTCCGAGATGGTCTCAGAGGAGGCTCAGCAGTGATATTGTTCCTTATGGATAATAGCAAGGCCTCCTCCTCTCCCTTTTGGCCGGTCTTGCCGTGTGATTTGGAAGCCAGTGGGGAGGGCCTCTACTATCGCCGGGTTAGAATCACTAGTGAGCCAGGTTTCCGTAAGGAACAATATGTCCGGGGTATATTCCTCTAACAATAAGGCCATTTCGGCACTATGTTTGGGCAGTGAGCGGCAGTTTAGTAGGAACATGTAGAATTCATGTGTGGACGTTGAGCACGGGTTAGGTTAGCTGCTGACCGTTTTTTCTAGAGTAGTCCTAGTTATGCTCCTGTTTGGTCCAGATTTAACTATGGGTAGATTGGGCAAAAAAAAAAAAAAAAAAGGGGTCTCCTTTCTATCCAGACCTCCTTCCTATTGGAGACACCATGCGTTTGGAGGGCTTTTCATAGGTGGACCTCGCTATCTTTTATGCCTCCATTACTCTCCATGAAATAGTTTCTAATGGATGCACGCATATGGGGGACCTTGCACAAGAGGTCTCCTCTTTACAACTAGACCTCTTTAATTTTGTAGATATAATTCGTCATGAGTGTTCGCAAGGCAGACTTCGTTGTTTTGCATGCCTTCAATTTCTATATACACATTCTTGTGCTATTTACTCGTTGTGGAGGGAGGGACAGTACTAGTTTCTCACGAGTCCCTATTCTTCTGAAGCTTTATTCGCTCATAAAGATACGTCTATTTTCTTTAATTTCTAATTCGATACTAAAACTATGCACTATATTGTTTATCTCCTTATGTTTAGAAATGTGGTGGAGAAGTAAGGAGACACCTTGAGATACATTCCTATTTGCTATTTGAAGGCTTCATTGGATAAGTCCAGGTGAATACTCGCGTTCATAATGATGTAATTTGCTACTTTCTTCTCACTTCAATATGTCCTATCTTATGCCTGTGCCCTCTTTTTCTTATTTAGATTAAGGTGCACAACCTATGGATGGTGCACCTCGACAATACTTACCTCTATCCAGAACAAAATTGACTTTGCCTTATTACTGACAACTAAATTTAGGTAAGCCTTATAAAACGGGCAGTTTATACAGATCGGTCTTGATAGGCACGGTGGTGCAACTAAAATAGGGATGAACCTTTGTTAAATATATTCTTAGAGTAGGGACCCCGTAAGAAGACCCTAATCATTAGTGCAATGTAGATTAGAGATTAGAACACATTAGACATGAATATTTCATATAAGTATTTCTTTTTCCCTAACAGTGTAATTCCTAGCCCAGCTGTATACTCACTCTGGAGGATAGAAATAAGATAAAGATCTCCAGTTGCTGTTGTATTTGAACTTGAGTCACTCCCTTTTCGTCCTAGAACTTTAGAAATGGGAATTGCAGACTTCTTTTCACTAGGGACACCTCCTCCCTCTCTCGGTATTGCATTATACATATCGGACTGGATCTCTCATGATTCTTTTCACTTATTTTTCTATTTAGTTTCTATTTTGAGACTGTGAAACAGACCTCTACTATCTGGCCTTCACTACACGACCACTCACACCACCAAGGATTTGTCATTCCATTCTTGGTAGGTGTTTTCATATTAAATACATCTCATTTTTGAGTGGCGACCATATTTTATCTCAAATGTCATTCTTCCTCTTATCCTATAGCATTGTTTTGATGATTGTTCTTCATCAATAAACTTTTGTCTGCATGCTCATAATGTTTCCAAATGAATTTCATATGTGTATTTTTCTATAATCAATAATACTTCCAAAAGAATTAGTCTGTTTAAAAGTCTGAAAGGTACCGGTCTCTTTTGATCTGCTTGGGGGTGGCCATGATTTTACAGGCTAAAGAATGTAGCAACCAAGGCCGTTCTCTCTGTAACATTAATAGCAATGTTTTTTTAAACTTGTGACTATTGTTGCTCGGCTGGGTCATACAATAGTCCATGATTTTAACTGTATGTTTCATGTGTCTTTTTGTAAACACAGCCCTGAAGAAGTCCCACCCGGGACGAAACGCGTCGGCTGTTCGTTTTCTTCTATTGAAAAATAAATGAATCAAACAAGCAAGACTTCTGGACATCACTATTTGTGCCTTTACAATAAGTTTGTTCTTCTTGCACATTTGTAATTGATGGTGCACCTGTGCTTTTTTTTCATTACATGTTAAAGTTCTGTGTAGGACTGTCATTGTGATGGCGGGTGTCTTATTGGTGTGCACATAATCCCCGGTTAACTATCTAAAAAAAAAAAAATTAGAATAGAGGTAATTTTGGATCAGGTGCATTTCTATGAAGGTTCCGCCATCTGCCATGTTTTAGAGTCAAATACTCCGACACCGACAAGCTCACCTGGACTACTATCACTACATCCACTTTGTCATCTCTGAGCCCCTCAACACCCCCACTTCTACCTCCATTGTGACATGGCATAGTTGGGCAGAGGTATCAGAACAACGATGCGGCAACACCCTTAACTCTCGCCTACCGACCACAACTAAGGAAACAGAACAGGCAACAGATAACTTTGCTAACTGGCTCACAGCAATCACTAACGAAGTTGCAACTAAGAAACCCACCAATGCCCAAGAAACTAACACATCTGTTTCACGGCAGGACTGAAAAACAAGAAACATGACTGCAGACAGAATGAGAGAAGGCATGCTAGTAAGACCCTTGATGACCGAAAACACTTCATAGATACCCTCAACCAATAGCACCACCTCTTTAAGAACACCAAGAAGACCACCCTAGCCACCGGCATCAATGACCGCTCCAACAACAGCGAGGAACTTTTCGACATAGTCAAGGAGTTCACCACCCCCTCAGCAGCTGAAAACAACACCACACCCTCACAAGCTCTCTGTGAACACCCTCCCAGACTTTTTCCACAACAAAATTAACACCATCTACCAAGACTTCACACCACAACCCCACACCGAGAACAGCATCAACTGCATCACGACTACTGAAGTATTCCCAGACCAGCTCACCTCGTGGAACATCCTTATTCAGAAGGAAACAGCGTACATTATGAGATCCATTCCCTCCGGAATCCCAGCAGACCCATGCCCACACCGTATTTTCAACCTTTGCAATAAACCCATCAGAAAAGTACTCACCAAGGTCCTTAACTCCTCTAACACCACAGCCCACTTTCAGAAGAAATGGAAACGCTGATTTGAAGCTACTGATGAAGAAGTCATCCAGGAGAACCTTAGAACTACTGACCCATGTCCCTGCTCCCTTTCCCAGCAAAAGTCCTTGAGAAAGCCATCAACATCCAGCTCACCAGACATCTGGATAACGACAACCTTCTGGACCCCTTCCAATCCAGTGTCAGAGCAAACCACAACACCAAGACAGTCATTGATGACTTCAGAATCGATTGTAGACATCAGAATGCTGCTAGACCACAATGAAACAGCAGCCCTTATCCTCCTTAAACTCTCAGCAGCTTTCAACACTGTATCCCACCACACACTAATCAAAAGATTCCACCAGATCGGAATCCAAGGAACATCCCTCAAGTGGATTGCATCCTATCTCACAGGAAGAACACTGAAGGTCCTCTTCCCCCTTACTCCTTGCTCCCTAAGAACATCAACTGCGGTGTACCTGATGGCGCATCCCTTTGGCCAACCCTCTTCAACCTATACGAGACCCCTGGCTAACATCATCAAGAGCCACATACTTAACATAATCTCCTACGCCGATGACACACAACTCATCCTCTCCCTCATTAATGACCACCAAGGACAAGTTCCAAAGATGCATGAAACATGTGGCCACCTGGATGAATAATAACTGCCTAAAACTCAACCACAACAAGACAGAAGAATTAATCTTCGGGAAAGGCAAGGGTACCCTCTGGAACAACGAATAGTAGCCACCTGAGCTGGGCCCAAACCCCAGACCCACTGAACAGGCCTGCGACTTTGGCATCCTCCTCGGCAGGCAGCTATCCATGAAGAATAAGGTTAGCGCTGTCTCCTTTGCTTGCTTCCTCACCCTCTGAATGCTCAGATGGCTCCCAACCAACACCAGGTGAACAGTCATGCAAGCTCTCATCACCAATAGACAGAACTATAGCATCTCCCTCTACATAGGAATCACTACCCAACTCATGACGAAACTCCAGACTATCCAGAACACAGCAGCTAGACTCACCCTCGACCACCTCCCCAGACGGACCCACATCACCCTCACCTCAAGAAACTCCACTGGCTACAAGTAGTGAAAAGATGCCAGTTATAGCTGCTCACCCATGCTTACAAGGCACTACACAATGAAGGACCGGCTTACCTCAACAATCAAATGAATTTCTACCAACTTACCAGGATACACTGCTTCAAATTCTTCTCCTTAGCAGCCACCCAACAAATCCTCCGGACGCACTGCGAAGGCCGCTCCTTCTCCCAACTAGCAGCTAAGGCATGGAACAACCTCCCCCTGCACATCAGAGCCTCACCATCGCTCCAGAAAGGACCTCAAGTCCTGGATGTTCAACCAATTGGAGCACAGGCAGCAGGATCTCCCAGAACCTCAAGACCCTCACAGGTGATGAAGCCGCACTCTACAAATATTAATTGATTGATTGATTGATTGATGTGACCAACATGAATTATGTATTAGGACAAACTTCTTCAGCAATTAACAGGGAAATAGAGTTACGTCTAGCAGTTAAATGTGTATTTCACCTGCAGCAGCTAATAGCTAACTGTTCATTTCTCAATAGGAGGACACATCCTTTCTTAACTTCAAAGATTAATGTACTCTTAACCATGGGATCTTGGATAGGTTCCCAGTAAATCCACCAGGCTTGAATTTAGAATTGAATCCCCAGGGTTACCGCTATCAAACCATCCTGCAAGCAGGGATTTTTCTTCTACAAGCTTCAACAGGACAAGCTCATGCCAAAATTCTCGCTGCAAACCTGATCCAGCTGGTTAAAACTGATCTAATCTCTGGCGTTATTCCGTCAAACGTAAATAAAACTCTGACTACAATACTCATAAGAAATTCACCCTTGATCCTATGATATTTAGCACTTACCCCCTCCTATTGCAGAATTATGATGGAGAATGTACCTAGTGACCAACACTTGTTGATCATGGAGACAGATTTTATCCTTGAACTCAGCGAACAGGTTTCAGCCAAAACATGGAATGAAAACTGGTTTGGTGAATGTCTGAGAAAGAATGCTGCAAATCACAGATCAAGGACAGCTCACCCTGTCTGTTATACTTGATATTTTAGCAATGTTCTAGACCTTGGCCCATGCCTTGCTGTTGTCGGTGTTAAAAAATAATGGTAGGAGCCCATGGTTTGCTGGACAGATGTTCACTTCTTTCTTAGTGACAGGAGTCTCAGATTTGACCGAAAGATTGTTCTCAGAGTTGGTCGATAGGTGGTTCACATCCTTTAATAGTGACAAAATCAAAAGTATAAAATAAGGATCCAGCCTTTCATTGTGTGGTACCAAAGGGAGACTCTTTATCCCATGATCTATTTAATATCTATAAAGAGTAACCCCGGGCATAGTGTGTCGGCCGAGGGGCTATGTGGAGGGCCACGGAGTTGAGAACCAACTCTGTGGAACTCCGCTACGCTACGCCACCCGCCTCCACCCCGTTAACAATTAATTTTAAATTACATAAAAGTAAAGAAAAAACACTCACCTGGACTGTGGAATCCCTGGACTGCCCTCCTCCTCTTCCTCGCCGTCCCTGCAAAAACTGTGCATGTGTGGGCGCCATGACATGCGCATTTCACCCCAAAAATGTGCATACACAGTTTTCGCAGAGGCGGCGAGGAGGAGGGCAACCAGGGGACGTTGCAGTCCAGGTAAGTGTTTTTTCTTTACTTTTATGTTATTTATAATTAATTGTTAATAGGGGGAAGCGGTGGGGGCTGGCCAACTCTGCTCCACCGCGGAGTGTGCAGAGATTTGCCTTCACTGTGTTTTCCACGGAACGTGGAGGAAGCAAATCTCCCCACATTCCGCAGGCAGAGCAGAGGTCTCTGCCTAGCCTTAATAAAGAGATGCTGCTTCAATTCATTGCACATGTGTTAGCAATGACTCTTGTTAAAATACAAGGTAGCCCTACGGGCAGGGTGCAGTGGTTTCAAAAAGTAGGGCATGTACTTTTGTGTTTTACATGTCCTGGTAGTAAAATACTGCTAATTTAGTTTTTCTCGACCGCAAGGCCTATCTCCCCCATAGGTCAGCATTGGAGCTGCCTTGTAACAGCTTACACGTGTATCTCTCAATTGGGAGATGATAGAAAATTGGAGTTAGGTGTCTCTGGGCTCACAATTTAAAAATACATATTTTAGTGAAGTTGGTTTTTAATTGCAGACCTGAAAATACCACTAATAGAAAGTTTAAGGAATAAATGATGGACTGAATGGTTCACAACGCAATCATTAATCCCCAGTCACAAAGTTCTAGGTTGAATCCATTGTTCTTTTGCTCATCATGCCACCCCAGTGTAGACCCAGCCATACGCAAATCAGTCTTGACCCTGCTCCTCATTGGAACAGTCCAGCCCGAACTGCAAATCCAGTTCTTCCCTGGATCGGGAACTGTTCCTTTTGCTTTTCAGAAAGTTTACATTTTTTACCTTAACTGTTCTGTGCTTCTTTCTGCCTCTGAATACACGTCAGGTCAGGATGACAGTTGGGCTGTCTGTTCATTCACTCTAGACAGTCACACAAAGGGAGCTGAGATGTGACTTACATATCCTGATGGCCTATCACCAGGCTGATGAGCCTTCCTGAGCTAGAGTGGTGAGAGGAGCTGACACTGAGACCTGAATAGGGCTGTGCCTGTACTCACACGACGCCCACTCCACCACCTGCAGTGTGTCTGGAACCAGAGAAGAGAAAGGTAGGGTCCTATACACTACAAAGAATTCCCTTTAAAGTTTGCCTACTTGAAAGGCTGAAATGAGCATAAGTAATGGACCTGTGACACCATATATTCAGAACACCTCTGGGTTGAGGACATTCTGATAGGAAGAAGGGCTGGATTGCTGTCGGGAGAGACTGCCACTTTGGTGTTTGCTTTGCTTTGCTTTGCTGGCCTGCTAATGCTGCTGCTGCTTCTGTCCTGGGAGTAAAAACACTGGCCTTTGCTTTCTACATCCCGGTTCTCCAAGGGCTTGAATTGAGCTTGCCTCCTGTTACGAAGCCTCGTGCCATCAAAGATTTCTCTTACCAGTACCTGGGCTCTCTTGCTGACAGTCCTGTGTTGCCAAGTGGTGCCAAATCTAGTTCATAGGCCTTTGGAAGTGGGTTCTGGTGATTCCAAGAAAAATATCCACACATCAACTCCAAGCATCATTTGGAATCAGCACAGCACCCCCAAAACTCAACCCATTGCCGCAGCCTGCACAGGAGCATGTTTCCCGCTGAACGCAACGACTACAGCTTACAATGCAGGCCCCAGCTTTTTATCACTGCACCACCGAAAAACTGTCACTGTGTGAGTCTCGAACACCACATCACCGAAGTCCGTGACATATCACCCCGGCTCAGACAAAGCGCCTACTTCAACCCCGTGGAATCGATGCAGCTCGTCATGACTTCTGACTCATTATCGACGCATCCTCCCTGGGAGCCATTTTCATCAGCAACACCATACCCTAGTAAGTAACTGAGGCTGCGTGTCCAAAAACGAGACTTCACCTCCCCTGCCTAGCAGTAAGAAATCAGCACCTCACCTCACTTCTCCTGTAGCAGTAAAGAACCAACGCATCGCCTGCTTTTTCGGCGCCTCACCTTGATTTTTCAGAAATGAACTTTATTTAATCTTTGAAAATTCATATCTCGTGTATGTTGGATTTTTGTCATTTTGGTCTTGTTTTATTCAGATAAATACTGGCTATTATTCTAAACTCATTTGGACTTCTTTTGTAGTGTGTGTGTGTGTGTGTGCGTGTTTAAATAAAACTTTAGACATTGCCTCTGAGATAAGCCTGAATGCTCTGTGCCAAGTTACCAAGGGGGTGAGCAGGGGTTATTTTAGGTGTGTAACTTACTTACCCTTACTAGAGTGAGGGTCCCTACATGGACCGGGTGGGTACCACTGCCAACTAGAGACCCCATTTCTAACAAGTAGTATTACAATACAGTATGCAAAGAAAGTGAAGAATCTGAGGTTTCTCTTTAACCTGGACCTCAGTCTTGTGCCTCAAATTGACAATGTTGTCAGAGACTGATGGCTCAAGTTAAGTCAACTTAGTAGGGTGCTGTAGTATATAACTGCTGACCTTCTTCTTGTGATTGTGGCTTCCCAGCCAATACCAAGAGAGAGGGAGATGCATCGCTGGTGTCGAGTGCCGGTAGCTGGGGCAGCGCAGCAGCACAGGACACTACAGCACCCAGAAGCCTGAGGGGCAGCACCTGACATCCTGCCCCTCCCACCAGGAGCCAAATACCTCTCGCACCACCCGCTAAGCGGGAGACGCATCGCCGGTGTCAAGTGCCGATAGCTGGGGCAGCGCAGCAGCGCAGGAGACTACAGCGCCCAGAAGCCTGAGGGTAAGCACCTGACATCCTGCCCCTCCCACCAGGAGCCAAATACCTCTCGCACCTCCCGCTATGCGAGAGACACATCGCCGGTGTCGAGTGCCGGTAGCTGGGGCAGCGCAGCAGCGCAGGACACTACAGCGCCCAGAAGCCTGATGTGCGGCACCTGACATCCCGCCCCTCCCACCAGGAGCCAAATACCTCTCGCGCCTCCCGCTACGCAGGAGACGCATCGCCGGTGTCGAGTGCCGGTAGCTGGGGCAGCGCAGCAGCGCAGGACACCACAGCGCCCAGAAGCCTGAGGGGCAGCACCTAACATCCCACCCCTCCCACCAGGAGCCAAATACCTCTCGCGCCTCCCGCTACCTGGGAGACGCATCGCCGGTGTCGAGTGCCAGTAGCTGGGGCAGCGCAGGACACTACAGAGCCTAGAAGCCTGAGGGGCAGCACCTGACATTCCGCGCCTCCCACCAGGAGCCAAATACCTCTGGCGCCTCCCGCTACGCAGGAGACACATCGCCGGTGTCGATTGCTAGTAGCTGGGGTAGCGCAGCAGCGCTGGACACTACAGCGCCCAGAAGCCTGAGGGGCAGCACCTGACATTCTGCCCCTCCCTCTTTGTGTATTTGGCCATCCTTGCACTCCCGCGGGACGCGCGCGGGCAGCGCCGGGCTAAGCCCGGGCAAAGGGCGGGCCGTCTGTGGCCGTCAGTGAACGGAAGAGGACGGGACGGGTTACCCCCCTTATGTCTGCCGCTGTCATCAACGAAGATTGGACAATATACCAAAGGTACTTTTACTCGGACCTAACACGTCCTGGCCTATACTGTTTCAAATATCTATCCATTCCGTAGCCAGGAGGGAGTAATAACTAACTAGGAAGGGGGTATTGCTTAACTACTACCTATTTACAAAAATTAGCCAATTGGGTAAAAAACTAAAACCAGGTGCATCTCGTCCAAATACTAGGTTGCAGGCGGCTACAACACAACCTCTACCTTGTTTAACGGCAATTGATAAGATGTTGCAAAAAACTATCGGTGTTGTTGCTACTGCAATTGAAAACACAGAAAGAAGATTATAAATCACTCCTACGGTATGTCTCCCCCACCAAGGAGGGGGCTACTCAATTATTGAAATCAATGCCCCCGATTCAAGCTCTTACCTAACATCTTCTTTCACTGAGCTGCCCAGTGCCCAGGCTCCTATAGAGGCCCCCATAGATATTGAGGCTAACTCCCCTCCTTTGAATTCCCCCCCTCCCCAGAGAAATCCCTGCAGTAAACAAACCGTGCCCCAGAAACAAAAAGGAAAGATTACCAAAAAAATGGGTAAAAAGAATTTGGCTAATCACAACCTTGTAACACCAACTCTTAACACCCCGCAATTGACTCTAGGAGTACCGTGCTGGGTCACTAATTTGGTGGCTGAATTACAGGCCTGTTTGGAGCAGACTATCACTACCCATATCAAGCCTTTGGTATCTAAATTAGATAGATTGGCCTCAATTCTTAACAATATGGGTGTAGGGGCAGCTAAGCCCGTAAATTCCTTGGGAAACCTTGCTCCTCCCAAGCTTGGTGGTATACCCAAAAATACACTTAGTGATAGGGCAGTCTCACCAATTCCACGCAGAACAAAAATGCAAGAGTCCCACCAACGATCGCTGAGTCTGCAACCGCCCCGACCCCCCCTCCCTCATTAACAACGCACATGACCAAAGCCATCAGGTTGTTGGAAACTCTACTCCTAACTCTGATAAATCTAGATCTAACCCTAAGGAGGGTATAATTGGGAATAAAAATAGCGAGTTAAGGAACAGAAATGCACCACCTAAAGTCACCCAAGTTGAATTGCCAATTATAAACTTATCCCCAGAATCCCTACCCTACGTTGTAGTACTCACAGGAGTTCCACCCTTAAGTGAGGGGAAAAGAGAAGACCACGCTGATCTAAAAAACAAGTGTATCCAATGGCTAAATGTAAATAGGCCATTACCTCCAAACGTTTCTGGGGATGGGGAGCGGTCCTAAGACAATGGTAGGAAATACTGTAGTAATTAACTTTAGGGACACCTTTGCTGTGGATTACATTTGCAACATGCTTCCAGGTAGAACAAATAGCCAAATCCACCTACTACATCTGTCCCACTTCTACCCTCTTCAACACCTGAGATTACCCTATTCTAAAAGTGTTCATCACAGCGGGGGCTATAGGGATCCAAAAAACAGAACGCTGCAGTTGCGAACAACAGGGAATGGCACACATTTATATAAGTTTGCACACCCAATGTTAGCCTACAGGAACAGGTTTAGCGTGTTGGAGGAAGTGGATTGACTCATATTGAATGGTAACCCACCACTACAATCTGCTAATGGAGAGCCTACCAAAGGAACTGTGTTGAAGGAAAGTGATCCTACTACCCCCCCTGGAGAAGGCACAATTTCTTATACTGCGATGAGGGAGGGAAGTGGAGAAACAGGGGAATTGGAGCACCAACAGGGGGCCCGGTCTCTCCCTTCAGAGGTAGTCAGTAAAGACACATGCGACGTATCCAGCCTGTAAAAAAGGGATGAAAATACCCGGCCAAAGACCCCCATTAGCGTTAGCCTCCTTGCAAATGGACTGGGGGAACCACAAGGAACCACTGAGGCAGTGGAAGGATGTTTAAAAATCCTCTCTTGGAATATAGCCGGGTTAAAAAATAAACTGCTCACGCCAGAGTGGGTCTTCTTTATGTCAGAATATGATATCTGCATGATGCAGGAGACTTGGGCGCTTGAGGGAAATGCGAGTCCCGGCTATGCAACCTTCGATATCCTGGCAACATCTAGGGCAGAGGACGCCCATCGGGTGGGCTATCGATATGGATAGGCACTCATTTGGGCACCCAGGCCACTCAAATACAAACAAATTCCCCAGATGTCCAATGTGTCCTACTATCGTACAAAATAAGCCTAAGGTTGCCATAATCAACATTTACTCGAGGCCAGTTAAGAATGGGCAGGAATCGAGTACAATCAAAGCACTGGACATCTTCATTCAGGCACAAGACCCCTCAACCGCGATAATCCTCGGAGGTGATTTTAATTGCCAATTCGAGCCTTTGGGTCGTGCTGAGGTGTGGGACCAGGATGAAGAAGATTCGTTTTGGCACATTCCCGACCCCAAGATCCCTCCGGTCAGGGCATGGACCCCGTTGGTCCTTCAAATAAAGTCCTTCTCCCTTGCAACATCTATATGGGCGTGCAACGGGAGGTTGGACCCCAATCGTCCAGGGGAAGCTACATTCAACAGGACAGACCAAACTTCCACCATTGACTATGTTATGATGGAAATAAAACACTGGGGCAGATTGAAAGAATTTAGGGTCTTGCCAAGGCAAGATAGTGATCACAATGCCATAGTCCTAACTCTTAAGCCCGGGTCCTTCGGACTAACAAATCCCAAGCCAAATCCCAATACTGTGGCCACACCTCTTATGCTAACGAACAACAGGCGAAGGGTTAAATGGCCCTATTTCCTGGATTCCCCGAGTAGACTTGCTAAAATATACCAGATCGCTGTTCCTCGGATCATCGAGATGGGTGATCCGGCCTTTAACCAACAAGCCGTTGAAATACATAGGCAGTTAGCCGTGGCACTTGGGGATGTGTTTTACCCAGTGGGTGGAAATAAACGGTGTGGGGATAAGACACACCCCTGGTTTGATGATACCTGCCAGAAGGCAAAAGGGATCTCCTCATAGCAGTTAAATCCAAAGACAGGGTAAAAATTAGGTCATCCAGACTGCTCTATAAAAAGGTAATCATTAGGGGTAAGAGAGAGTGGGAGGAAACGAGGTGGGAAGAGTTGAGATCTGTGCTCCTCCTAAAGGATGCCAAGTCGTTTTGGGCCATAGTTAACTCAGGTATAAGAGGGGAAGGTGATCCCATTTCCCCGAATATTGCTCCCTCAGTGTGGGAGGCACACTTTGGAGAACTTTACAAAAGTCCTGAGTGTGACAATCATGTGACCCTTGGTCTGCATCAGATGTTAGATGGGGCCACGGCCCTCCCGTCATTCCCAGTCTAGACTTCTCACATGAGTCTCGACCTCTGGGGGTCGTGGGCGCGGGATTACGGTCGGACCACCTGGATAAGCGGGAGGCGACCCCAACCAAAATCGAAGAGGGTATTTCCCTTAAGGAAGTGGAATCTGCAATTGAAAGACTTATCCCAAGCAAAGCCCCAGGCCTTGATAGGTTGGCAGGTGACTTGTTTTGCTCCCAGCCTAAAATCTGGGTACCCTACCTTGTAATCCTGTTCAATGCGGTCCTTAGGGGGTCTGACCTACCGGACACCTGGTTGGGAGCTGAGATCATCCCCATCTATAAGAAGGGCTGCCCGCTAACTCCATCTAACTATAGGCCCATTAGCCATATAAATACAACTCAAAAACTAATGGGTAGGATCATATTGGACAGGATACAGGGATGGATGGAGGAACATGAAATACTGACCACTCTCCCGGCCGGATTTAGATCTGGCATCTCGACCCTCGACCAAATTTTTAGGCTCCAGGTCCTATTCTGGAAAACTGCAAGAGTAGAGGGTGGCAACCTCTCCCTTGTTTTTGTGGACCTGCGGGCCGCATTTGATCTTGTGCCCAGGGAAAGATTGTGGAAGGTGTTGGAAGAATTGGGCCTCCGGACGTATCTACTCGACGTCCTGATTAGATTCCATGAAGGGAACTACGCCCAGGTTTGGTGTGAAAGGAATGGGGACCTTTCGGCCCGTTTCCCTGTATCTAGGGGCGTTGGTCAGGGTTGCGTCCTGACTCCAACTCTATTCCGCCTCTACATCAATGGCTTGATGGATGCCTTAAATGGTGTCAAGGATAACGACGCTCCCCGGTTAGCTACTAGTCGGGTGCCCGCTCTGATGTTCGCGGATGACACTCTTCTGCTATCCCGAACGTCAACGGGCATCCAGCGGGTATTGGACGGGTTTGTAACTTTCTGTGCCTCACGGGGATTGGAGGTAAACCTGGAGAAAATGAAGTTTATGATCTTCAATCCCCCAAGGCACACCCGCCCAAACCCTGTTCTGAATAGCACCTCCCTTGAATGGGTAAAAACCTTTGTTTACCTTGGTATTACGTTGACAGAGGACTTTGATTGGGGCCAGCAAATATCTAAATCTGCCTTGAGACTCTCTCAGATTATAGGGGGTATTGGTAAACTCCACAAAACATCGTATTTTAAACCTGTTGCTCCTGTCCTTGAGATGTATAGACTCCAGGCCAGGACAGCAGCCATATATGGCGCAGAACTCTGGGGACACAAGAACTCACTGAGCCTATTAAAGGTTGAACAGTCCTTTATGAGAAATTTGGTGGGCCTCCCTCAGAGTACACCGCTTACACCCCGCGACTGGATTTGGGTCTGGAGTCAATTAGGAATTGGTAGCCGCACGACCCCTGCTCTACTGGAGAAGGCTCTGGTCTGTACCCGAGCTCTCAGCCTATAGAGCGGAATTTCTTGAGGTTTGGGTACAAATAAAGAATAAAAATATTCCTTGGTTATCCCACATCAAGGCTCTTTCCTATTACGTAAGTTTGCCCCAGTTATGGGAGACCCCCAAGCAGAGCTGCCCGAGGTTACCTAGGTCAGAGTTGCTAGCCTATGTGAGATACCAAAACACCCATGCGCTACAGTGCTCGTCAACCCTGGGCAGACTCTCTACTGCGTTTCTGTTGGTAAAAGCTGATTCTCAGAGGGAGGAATTTTTAGATCTAGTACAACCTCCCCTCGCAAGGAAACTATACACCCAACTGAGACGAGGCTGCCTACCCATTCTAAATGGGCCAATACTGATGAAGGAACCTGCCCAGCTTGTAACTGTACCCGAGAAAATGTTGTGCATTTCATGTTTTTCTGCCCAGTGTACAGTAAAATGCGAAAATGTTGGCTGATCCCCCTATGCAGAAATTTGGGACTTAGGCAATGTGTGCAGGCGTGTAGGGTTTTAACATATGATACCTCCCCCCTCATTGTCTTTGCTGTTTCTCGTTTCTTACATGGCATGTGGCGCAGAAGGAAAGGCTTTATTGAAGGTTGAATGGAAATGACTTGAATTAACTGCACCCCTTCTCCCCCGTTTTATTTTAAAAAAAATTTTTTAATACACAATTTTTATAACGTGTCCCTTTTGATAACTTACTGTTTAATAACTTTTTACTGTCTATTCCAACTGTCTATATTTATGGATTTTATTATTGTGCTTTGTATGTATTTTATCTGCACTTTTATGGTCTATGACCGAAATAAAGTTATCAAAAGTAAAAAAAAAAAAGCAATACCAAACTGGACTATGGAAATACCCTCTACTGAAGTTCACCAAATACTCAGCTACGGTGACTGCAGCTAGTGCAAAATGCTGCAGTGTGGCTCATCTTCATCATAGACAAAGAGACTTTTTCTATGTCCACAGAAGATAAATTCATTGTTTTCCTATTAGGGCACTAAAAACTTCTAATGCTGCTCTTCAAATACAGTCATGACCAGGGACTAATGTTTCTATGGAAGAACTCATACAGCATTGGCCAGGAAGATCTCTCAGACCAGCAGATGTAGTGCTCTTAATAGTGCCAATAGTACAATGTAAATGAAGTGACCGAAGATTGCCTGAGCTACGGCCAAAATTATGGAAAAGCGTGTTTGAGTACATTATGATCCGACAAGCATATTGTTCACTAGCCTTTAGAAAGGCTGTTAAACACTGGCCCTTCTGTTGCTGAACATTGATATGATGAGAGAGCACTGAATTTAGTCTGGCTTGCTCCTTAGCAATAAAAATGATCAAAAATTATTTTTAATGTAAATTAGGGTTGTTACCATAACAGGTCATTGGCTAAGGATGGGGCATGCTTTTCATCTTTTATGGTGCTGCGCAATTCCATCTGGGCATTAGCGCGCAGCCTCATGCATTGCACGCAGGTCACTTTTTACCAGCATTGGCAAACTGAATGACAAGCCGTTTTCTTCTACATTGTCCCTACATTTGTCCAGTTTTTCTTCCAAATAAACAACATTGCTCAACATGTTGTGACTGGTGGAAACAAACTCTTCGAACCGGAAAGATTTAAATCATCAAAAAAAGTGTGTTGCTGCATTCTTTGACCCCCACCAGTAATGGTGGTCCCAAGCTGAAATACCTGGGGACATTTACCTGCGCATTGACGTGTATTTTTCAAGGTCAAAACAAGTGAACATCACATATACCTAATCATCGATAACATGATCACAGACTTCAACATCTTTTCTGTGATTGACTTATAAACTATTCTTAACCAATTCAAGCTACATTTCCAGTTCCCTTCATGGCTGACATCTTCCAAAAATGCAATAAATGAGGCCATTGTTGACCAGCTGGGAATCGAGAATTTTAACAGTGACATACTGGTTTTCTTGACCAACCCAAAAGACTATTTTAAAACACTGTACTTAATTCCAAAGAATAAGAACATTTGACAATTTGTTTCGATCAGAGAGTAGCATCCGACTCCACAAAGCTGTTTATTTCAGAAATTCTCCAAAGTCAGTGTTAATTACTGAAGTATCTATCTTCCTCCGAATTACTAACTTAGACCCAGGTTCCCCCTTCATCTGTCAATCTGACTCAGCCTTTTTGGCACCTTGGTGACCAGGAATTAAATTACTGGCACCGGAACACAGAACATCAGTGTGAATTTGTCAATGTCTGTGCTGTGTTTGATTAACTCATCACCATGGTTGATTTGATTTGCTGGGTGCAGCTGATACCAATGAAATAGACCTAGGACCATTTCTTGAAGACATCATCAGCACTGGCACTATTATGACTCTGCATATACCAGATGTACCCTCTTTTTAGCAGAACAACAACAACATTCACAGAAAGGAAAACACTAGTTATTATAAAGTGGTACAAACTATTCATTGTGTGTCTCAGATGAAGGGACATATGTTCATGGAGGGCACAGCCCACCAACCTCTCATATTCATATACAACAGCACGTAGTCCAAGCTGAGAGCCAGCATTGTGTGTTAGATGCTACACTTCATCATCAGCTCTTGCGCTTGACCTATTGTCCAGTGCCAAAGAGCTTAGGTTATTTTTCTCCCCTGATTAGCTTGTTATCTCTTCAGCCAGGAGCTGGAGATGCATTGTTAGTGTTGAAGAAACTTGGCATCTTAATTGTACAACCCAAAGCCATAACTCTGGAACATTTATTAAAGGAGCATGCTAAAGAATAGGGCTTACAGCTATTTTGAATGCAAACCAACACAACTCTGGGAACCTGGGGCGGCTCCTCCATTAGGGCAAAGGAGCGTCGCCCTACTGCTTTCTCGCATTGCAAGAAGCAGAAACAGAAAATGGTATTTTAAATACTATTTTATGTTTCTGTCTCTCGCGCTGCGAGAAAGCAGAATGGTACGCTTGGTTGGGGGCGGCAGGTGGGAAGGGTTGGAGAGGAGTGGCTTGCCCACTGTTGTGGGCCCTGACTGTTGGTCGGCCCTCTGGGGCCGACCAAACCAGTTATGCGCACTCTAAAATGGCATACATTTCGGCGCCCATGTGGGCGTCGTCCACACCAATCACAATGCTGTCATTGCAGCATTGTGATTGGCTTAGGGGAGGGAGGGTGCCAGCTTCCTGTTCTCCTGAAGCAGCAGGAAAACCTGGGACCGGACCAGCAGTGGAGGCGGCACGGGACTCGGTGAGGTAAGTTTTTTATTTTTAAATTAATCTCCCCGCCGCATGAACCCCCACGCGACCCTCCCACCCGCGAGTCATGCGAGCTGTGACTGCTGGAAACACAGAATATCACTGCTCCCTTTTACATTTTTCTAAGCACAAACCACCCTGCATTCTTCTGGGTCCCCCAAAAATTCCCAGACCATGGCCCCTTATTTCATCTTGCAAAAACTTGTTGACCTGGTGTAACAGGAATATAAAAAACAAAGTGTTCCTGAAATAGAGTAAATACATCACTGGAATTAACACCATATAGAGACAATGCAGCATGCCACCAATAGTCATACCATGAGGACCAACCTCATCCTTTGTACACCTCTGTATGGACTTGTGTTGTAAGGTTCCACAGGGCCTGAGCACAAATCGCCATTTTAGTATATCTTTTCTAAACTGTGACTTTTAACATGCTTTCAACGTACATGATATCATATTTAGAACTTGTTCTGCTGGTAGTAAATTTCTCAGGAGGCACATTATCACGTTGCCCAGTACACTCCATCCAAGGCTAGGAGCATTGAGGATGATACTCTTGTTTCTAGTTGTACGGCTGGAGACAACTATGAGTCGCAAAGAAAGACAAACACATCAGTGCTGCACCTCTGGCACAGTGCAATTGCAGCAGTGGTTTTATTATATAAACCAGCTATGAATGCCAGAGGAGCATTTCTATGGATTATCCTGGACACTGGGACTGAGATGCAGCCCTGCTGATTCCAATCTCTAACGTGCAATGCCCGGCGGCCTTTTCTACACAAGACTGGCTTCCTGATACATCATACACAGGTATGGGGAGTTGAGCTGTCCCAAAATATCTGGCAGAGGGTATTCTTTTTACATTTTTTTTAATTGAGGTTATGAGAAATGTTCATACACCCGCGTTGGGGTACAGAATCAATAGCAGATACTGACACAAAATGAGAGCAATGTTAAAGCAAAAATACATTCTATGGGAAACTGTTAGAATGGTAATCAATTAGATAATAAAAATACAATATTCGGTGTAGAGTGGAGCAGAGTGGTGAGAAGCAGAGTTTAAGGACTACTCTTGAGTGTCCTGGCCAGCGAATGCATCCATCATCCAGAGCCGACTTGGAGGCATGTGCGCCTCAACCTCAATCTCTGTGGTGCATTCTCTACTTGTATCATCTCCAACATTGCGATATTATGAAATTTCTGCCACCGGTTACAAGGTTTGGGGACTCACTAGAGAGCCAGGAGTGTGCCAAAACTAGTCTGGCAAGAGAGATTGCACAAAATATAAACCATCTAAATGAGAAGGGATAGCAGGTGAGTGTCCCTGGAAAATCAATTTCAGTTCCGTCATCACACGGAGATTTGAAATACTATACATTTTTGCCAATAACAAAGTCCAAATATAAACAAAGAGCAGGACAAGAGGCAAAGATATGAACAGCATTAGCCTCTCGAGGCCACACCGAAAAAAGCAATTATCCGCCCAAAGCTTCATAACGAAGAGGCAATGTGTAGCATAATAAAAGTAATTTCTACATTTAAAATGATGCACTTTACCATGTGACACATTAAGAGCTGTTTGTGCCGGAATATTACTACACCTCAGATCACCATCCATCACCACTGTATTAAGAAGTCAGCTCCATCTATTAGCCCTGCCCCGGAATGTATCCTCCATGTGGTCCTGAGAGTGCTGATAAATTAGCTTATATGCCAGGCCAATATCTCTCTTTGCTGGAGCGTTTACTGCCAGCTCTAGTAAAGAATTATCCTAACACTGAATCTCATCAACAGTAAGACTAGATATAAAATGTCAAACTTGGAGATACCGATAAAAACAAGTATGGGAAGAGAATACTGCTGCTTCAAATTCTCAAAGTAAAAAAGAATTCCACTGTCAAACAGTTGGCCCAAGGTGAAGAGTCTTGCCCTCTCCCAGTTCTCATCAAAGCAGTCATGCACACAGTACAGTAAGGTAGGATAGTGTCCGAGATAGGTTAACTGATTAAGCGGGGAAGGATCGGAAAATATTCACTTTAAAGAATGCCCCCCAAAAAAGAAAAACCATTTTAGGGTCTTAAATTAAGTCTGCTTAAAACTCATTGTATCCACGATCCCAACACCGGTAATGATTGGTTCTCCCAACTGCAAGAAGTCAACGAACATATACCCTTGTGACTACGTACACCATCCCAAAACCAAGAGGAGTCATGAAAAAAATTAGGCAAGATAATAAAACTGCAAAATCGGAAGTGAAACCCAGTCAGTTGTTGAAGAAGCTGGATCTTACATTGAGGTTTTCCTATAACACCAGATAGATCTCTGTCATAAAGCCTCCCCCTATTAAAGAAAACCACTGGGTAAAAAAGAGGAATACAACAAAATGGATAAAGGTACCACAGGAGGATATTCATTTTGTTGAGATTTCAGCATCCAATCAAACCTAGATGGAGATGGTTCTATTTAGGGAAAATGTTGGTCCGAATGTTGGTTGAGTTTCCCTTAATTATTCTCAATAATGTCAACCATATGGGGTGATAAAGTGACCCCTAAATAGACATCAATCTGTACACATCATTCATCAAGATCAGGTGGAGTAGAATTGTACAAGACCTGCATCTTATATATGTTAAGTTTGCATCCAGAGACTTTCCCGAATGTTTGAGCAGCTTACACCACTGCCTCTTAACCACCCATCGGGGGTTTAGAACGGCCAGATCATCACCGCACACCAGGACCTAAGCCTCAAGCCAATGTGTCTTCAGGAGCTGAATCGCCTCAGACAACCGGACATGTTGGATGAAGGGCTCTATATATAATGCAAATAGCTGAGGGGAAAGGGGGAATCGGAGATCTGTTTAACTCTTTTGAAGTATCCGGTTGGGTACCTGGGTCTTGGGAAGAGACTAAAATTTGTATTTTTCCAGGGAAAAGATCCTATGCTTTGTGGGTCATTCCGCCCAATCAATGCAGATTTGAAGATTTATGCAGAAATTCTAAACGGGTGTCTGCAGTTCTCTCGAGCTTGGTTCATTCAAACCAGCATGGCTTCATTCAAGGATGTGACACATGATCTCATGTCAATACGGCAATCACGGAACTGGAGACAGCCTCTTCTGGCAGAGGACCAGTGAGCATGATCCTTCTAGATGCCGAGAAGGCCTTTGGCTGAGTATCCTGGTCCTTCCTTTGGGAGGTCATGAATACTACGAGGCTAGGCTCCGCCTTTATTTCCAGAATGTTATATTTTTATATTGGGCTGAAGGCAAAGTCCAGCTGCTCCGGTTCACTGGAAGATGGGATTCTCACAATGCCCACGATAGTGTAGGTAGGATTAGGGTAGGGGTATTCATAAATGCATTATAGTATAATCACACAATATTGTCATAATGGTTGAATTGTTTCTCTTTTTCACTATTCTGGTAGCAATGCTTTGTTTCCTCTTGCAGATAATTGCAGCTCATGTTTTTTACACAAGAATACAATTGCTTTGATAAATGTTTAAAAAGTCAATTTGAACATTTCTTGTGTGTCCTTCTGGGCATCCCTAAGTAACAACAAAAGAGTAGGTCTATTTCCACAATTATTTTCCAGGGGAATTAGAGTGATCATGATCTGAGGTTGCCGATACCATTCTGTACCCTGCAAGGCTAGGGATTTGGATGGGGCATTGTGAGTTAGCTAGGAATTAGACCAACATACTCTAATGGTATTATTGGACTCAGTTCCCATATTCTGATTTTTATGCTGTTCAGATACAGTCTTACTTAATTTATAGGAACCATACAACAATTGTGCAGTCTTGACAGCGGATCATGTTCTCTTCCTGATCAATGATTTCGTGGTCTGCATCGTTCCAAGGTCCTGGCTTTGCCTCATGCACAGAGCAGCAGTGTCTCCATCATCACTAAATCACACTCTTTTGGCCTCGGGACAAATGGAAATGTTGTAAATTAAATGAAAGTCCAACTTCCAGGGTAGCTTAATTAGTATTTATTAGGATGGTAAAATCAAGTACAGAGAGCCCCACCAGAAGCAGCCTGCCAACTGCCACTCTCACTCATACAAAATTCCACAGCATCACCACGCACCAACATGCCTCTCCACACACACACACTGGCTGATTAGCAAGTATAAATGAAAGCTTAATGCTTCACAGGAACACTGAAAAAGGTGCTACGGATAGAACAAACAGAGCAACACCAACAGACATCACCAAGTTCCTATAAGCCTATCTCACCGTACTTCAGGGAAAGATGCTTGTTCAGTCACTCTTTTCCTTACGAGGGTTGTCTTCTCATATGCCCCGAACAGGACACCATAGCAATACCCCTCCACAAAAACACTCTGCAGAGTCTGCCACGCAATGAGCCCACAAATATCTGTTTACCCTCCATGCAACCAAAGAACTAGGTCATACTTTTAAAGCTGCGCGATATCTCCAGGCTTCAAATGCCGTTTCTAGTTTTACTATACCTGGCCTAAGTATGGGCAGAAAATCCGCTCCGCTCGCGGATTTTGCGGATTTTCGGTAAATTCGCAATCCGCAAGATTCGCGAATTTCCCGCAAAATCCGCAAATCCGCGAGCAGCGGATTTTATGGCTTGCTCGCACTGTTCGTGTGAGTTCGCGGCTTCCCAGTTCAACTTCGCGCCCCGCGAATAAGCGCTAAATTGCAGAAATACGATCTTAGCAAAACTGAAACTACTTACCAGGTTCAAAAGTTCAAGCTCATCATTAGTAGCCATTTCCTGTAGTGCTTCCTGAGGGGCCCCTCCAGAGTTCAGTTGCCTACTTGCAACTATTATGTGACCCTGCTCTGACCCTCAGAATAGTTACACATATGCCACAAAGGTCCTGAATTACAGCTAAGGGAGACAAGCAGGAGCCAGGCTGGAAGTTCAAATCCAGTGACACATTAATCAGCCCCTAATTCATTATTGTCAGTTGGGGCAGGGCAGGTGTTGTAACTAATTTTGCAACAATGAAAGCACTTAGCAAGTGCAAAAGATCACTAATCAGGAAGCACTAAGGAAGCAGGTGCCAGTTAAAAAAATATTCTGTGACACATTAATCAGCCCCAAATTAATTCAGGTCACTTGAGGCAGGGAAGGTGTGCTTTGCTTTGCCACAATAATGTACACTGGACAACCAGAGGGTGCTGTGATGAAACAGAGGGTGGCATGGGTGAGCCAGAGGGTGGCATGTGGCGACAGAGGGTGGCAGTGATGAAGAAGAGTGTCCCAAACAGGCTGGACACGTAGAAACAACAAGTTCGCAAAACTTGCGACCCGACAGGTAAGTTCGCGTTTGCGAAATTGTACAAAAACCCTCGCGACCTGCCAGAAACCCGCGCGAACACAAAAAAAAAAATCTGCAAATTCGCGAGAATTCGCGGATTTTGCGGATTTCGAGTTCGCAAATCTGCAAAATTCGCGAACGCGAGATTCGCAAAATTCGCCCATGCTTAACCTGGCCGCAGTCAGAGGCGCCATGGTCACCTACCACCACGCTCAGCTCTGATACTTCCATGAGGAGAGGAATCAGCCTTAGAATGCCACACGGTGGCAGTATTAGATAATTACAACAGACCCGAAAATGTCCAACGTCACTGGGACTCTTCTAGCAACATGATTTGAATATTTGTTGAAGGGACGAAATCCTTGGTTGTATGACGTTTCAAAGTATGCCATTAACCTGCATGCCGTTACAACGCAAATCTTTACCCTGACTTGCTGTTGGGGTGCGCTGGAAGTTGGAATAGTATAATTTACTATTCCAACTCCAGTGTGTGCAACAGAAGGGAAGGTTTTGGAGTTAAATCCAACACCTTCTACCCCCTGCATACTATTCCAACTCCAGTGTGTGCAACAGAAGGGAAGGTTTGGGAGTTAAACCCAACACCTTCTACCCCCTGCTACAAGCCATTTGCGTTGTAACACATGCGTTGTAACGGTTGTTTCCCCTGGCGCAGCTGCAGCGTTTGTCAAGATATACATACACTGTTAGTCCTGAATGGGAGTTAGAGTTTTCTTTCCAATGACTCCCACACTCAAGTCACTTGATCCTCTCGTCACCACTGGCGAGAAAGGTGCACCTCGTCTCGCTGTCACCTCAGCCCCAGCAGCAGACACCGCCCGCCTTAGGGCTGCCCCCCTAGATATGTTCTCTTCCACCATGTCTGCCAAAGTATACCCAAGCCAAAAACAAGGCTTAGAACCTTACCAACATCAGGACTATATTTCATGGAATATTTCTCCTTACATGGGATTCTGCCTTTCCCCTCTCCCACCACGGTCCTAAGCTGCCTTGTTCATCTGGATGGTGGGAGGGATGCGGTCTATGCGAGCCTTGCTGACGATGCAGTGTAAAAGAGGTAAATGAAAATTAAGTCAGCCTCTTTGGAAACCATATTAAACTAGGCACGTTCCTAATGTAAAGAGGGGCTGTGTAGAGCAATGAAGATAAAGGGCCCGTTGTGGTATAAAGCGTTGCGATAGATTTGTCACTTTTGTACCCGGCGTGCCACACAGTCTCCTGCTAACAGCTAACGCGCGACATCTTGATGGTAATATACGAGTCACACTCTCTTCAGAGCCCCAGCGTAGCTCTGATTATATTATTGGCGTGTTACATTAAAAAAATGCCATCTGACACAAAGTAGCATTAATGTCTGGAAATGCAGCCACCCCTCCCTCTGGGCAAGAGTCGTCGCTGTCACCCAGATAGAATTAGTGCGTCTTTCTCCTGCGTCCAGATGTTTCATCAATATTCATGAAGTTCGCTGCAGAGAAGCCAGTTAGCGCCGTACTTTCCACAAGCCCTGCACCGTGAGCACATCTTATGATGGAGAGCCAGTCTCCCTGCCTCACTTCCGGAGGCATGATAGTGTGACGTCAAATGAAACAAATGGCCCAGTGTCTTGTCGCTCCGGAGCATTCTGCAGGGAATTGGAGATACTGCTAGACCTGCAGGTTCTACTGAATGGTGGGCGGGGCCTGGGGGGGTTAGCCACCCCACTGACTCCACACCACTGACTCCACCCTAAGAGTGATGACTTTTGAGGAACAGAGCTTGTGGAGAATTCCTTCATTTCGGATTGTATGTCAGATCATTAAGAACAAGGGGGCATATTATCAAGGGGGTTTATCTCCGCTTTTTTGGAAAGCGGAGATAGAATTATCTCCCTATTGCCTAGCTGTCGCTAACACCAGTTAGCGACAGCTAGTAGGAGATAGCTACCATCTTGGGCCCCACTTTGCATGTCAGTGATATTTATCACTAATGACATGCAAAGTGGGCGTGCCAAGATGTTAGCGACTGGAAACAGTCTCTAACATCGCTATCTCCTATTACCAACTTTTGGAGATATTCGCGCTAAGCGCGAATATCTCCAAAAGCTAACACCTGCCCTGAGCAGTTCTTAGCCATGTTATCCAATGGGAGGTGGATAACATGGCTAAGAGCATTAGCTCGGTAATGCATGAATACCGCTGACTTTTCAGCGATGTTCATGCATTGCGGCCGATTTTTATCGCATTTGCGATAAACCTTGGTAATACCAAGGTTTATCTACGATAAAAATCGCCGCAACTCAGCGGTAAATTTTTGTCTCTAACCAAGCAATAGCGATAATTAGCGCTGTTGCTTGGTAATATGCCCCAAGATTATCGATTTTCCACAACATCATGGACAAAATAGCGACTATCAGAATAACGCAAAGGTAATTATATGCAGGTAAGAATAGATGTACTGTTCTTAACTCCACTGCTACCACGTACTTTTAAGATAAATGTACTGTCAAGGTACATATGGGGCGTTAAGCATATTTTTTGTGCCTATGTATACATCCCTCCATGACATTGTGGCAGTCGAATTTTGGGCACAGTGGTGTGGAAGGTCAATATTTTAATCTCGATGCCCTGCTACTAAACATCATGTTCACCTGTGCTGCCTCGCCAGCCTCATCAATAGCATGCACCAAAGTATTCTCAAAAGATCAGTCACACTGTACTATGCATACTCAGTGGTGGTGAGTGTGGCCCATCTGTTTCCTCAATGCACGGGCATTCCTTTAGCTAATAGAAGGAAGCGAGCAGATGCTGTCCTTGGACAGGCTCCCCGCCTCACTTAGGTAATTAATTTGTTAAGCATCAAACAGAGAGGGGTGGTGATTAATTATTGCTCCTTGCCGTCCATCTTGGACGTGTCATCACTCACACTCTCATTAATCTAAGATCAACACAGAGGATGCTCATTTTCGCCCACACAGGGCACCGACACCATAGTTGGCACAGTTTAGGTGGAGGGATGCAGGGTCAAAAAATCCATCCTGCAGGGATAAACTAACAACTCATTCTCACTCACACAGGTTATTTTGAACATTAACAAGGTCGATCTCCATTGCTGAAACATTATCATTCGGAAACCCCTCACCCTAAAAACCAATTCTAACACACTAACTAACGGGAAGAGTGAACTTTCCCTGTCAATCAAATCCTATGCCTGGAAACCTGCAACCACAGATATTAATCTGCCTACGAAAATCTAAAGCGCCAAGAGGCATGGCATTTGTGAACGTAGCGCTAAACAAAAACACAGTCCCACCAACAAGCACAGTTTTAATGAAGTGCTGTCCAAGGCTACTTCAGGAGGGCTGGTTTCGTGCAGATTATTTTCAAGATAGTGGTTAAATTTACATAAATGTATGTAAAGCATTTACAAACCAGAAAACCTAACATGAATGTGACCCTGATGGACCGAATTTGGACATTATTTTTTTCATTGAGAAAAGGTTGGAAATGCAGTGGTCAAATTGCTTTCCTGAGTTTTCTGACTTTCCATTTGTGCTCATTTCTGTCATAATCACTTGTGCGCTTGAAAGCATTCTATAGCACTTCTTCAGGCTGGAGGACAAAGTGAGTGATGGTGATTGTACGACCCACTTCTTGCTATTGATTCTGCCTACTAGAGTTCCCTCCAAACACCCCTTAATAAAGAGCCATTTTGCGTTACACCACTGACAGGGTCTAGCAAGGTCCAGTTAGTTGAATCTTTCTCATAGCCTCTTCCGGCTTTGGAATCGGGAAAGTAACAGACTCCCCCCCACCCCCGCCACATTCCAAACAGCATGGTACAGAGTGGGCAGGCCAAACTCCTGAGGACATGTTTGAAGCATCCCCGCAGTACGCACAGAGAGACACAACACCAATTTGGATGAAAAAGAATAACTTTAGTATTGTACTAAAGATGCAATAGTAAAACACAGTAATCACAATGGGGCGCCAACTGGCGCCAGGGCAATGTTACCAGGGGGATTATTTACAGGGAAAATGGGAAAAGCAAAGTGAGTCCATTAGTTGCAATGCTGACATAGAAAAACATTAACATTTGGCATAACCTTATGTAGGTGTATGTCACCAGCATCAGTCAAAGAGTGGGCAATCTCTTAGGCCTATAAACTCCCTACACCTCCTAGGCACAAAGCATGCAATCGTAGAGACATAACTTTGGTATGGAACCCATCAAACATAATCAACGCTGTAGGCAAAACCAGATTGAGATGGGGAAACACTATGCGTAAAACCTACATTAGCCTGTTAGCCTGACCACATGTTACATGGGGCGTAAAGCATTAGCACCGGGCACAAACCTGTGGGCATACCCCTAAGCGTGAAGGCAGTAAGCTCAGGGACGGTAACCTTTCCTATAATCATGGACCCCAAAGGGATCAATAAAACAACATTTCCTGAGTCATTCAGCACCAGAACCCCTAGGTGCATGGCACGTTATTAACAGCAACTTGGCTTCCTGCTTAAAGGCAGCCTATGAGGGACACTCCCCTAGCCAGGGGTTCCTGCGGCACAACACAGTCAGGGATTATCGTCAAAGTGCAGTTCAGGGGCGGGAGTTCCTTTCACCTCGCCTCCAGGCCTTAATCTGCTCAACAGGGGCCAACGGGGCCCAACATCAGGTTCCGGAGGGGGCAGGGTGGCCTCAATAGCCCTTCGAGGCCTCTCTCACACCGCACCGCCTTTGCGATCTCTTGACCTCCCCTCGGGGGGGAGTACTTCCAGTTCTGGCCCTACGTTGCAGGTGCCTGCTGCCAGACGGGGCACCTGTAAGGGCGACACTGTCCCTTGGGGCGGGCACTGACCCTGTGCCCCGACACCCCCCAACTCTGCTGCAAGCAGCCCCACTCACCGGCAGTCCGGGGCCTCTGGCTATGAATGGCTCTCCTTTTCGTGGCTCCTCTGGACGTGCTGCAAAGTCGGGGCCCACAGGGGGGCTCAAACGCTCCAGGAAGCCCCCTGACGTGGTGTGGCCCCTTTCGCCTCTCTCCTGTCTCGGTCCCGGCCCCTTTAGGCTTCTGGGGCCCAGGACCAATACGGCGAGGCTTGGGTCAAGGCGTGCCCACGGCTGCCAATTGCAGCGCAGCCTGTGGGGGCGCGGTGGCGGGGCACCAATGGGAGCGCGTCTGGCAGGGGGCGTGGCTGGTGACGTAGCCGGCTCCCTGGCCTTGTGCTGACTACCTCACCAGCTTCCAAGGCCCAGCGCGGCCTTTCTCGATACTGCGGCAGCCCTCTCCGGGGTCCGGGGCCGCATCGGAGACGCAGGCTGCAGCGGACACCTCCCTACTCAGGTGCTGGTCCGCGGCGGTGACTAACCTGGATTCCGCTCCCTACGGCAGTAGAGGGGCCGTGGTGGTGAGTCCAGCCCCACAGCAGCGCTTCTCCGCGCTCACCTCAGCTGCTGTGATCTTGGGCAAAGGGAGCTCGCTCCTCTTGCAGTAAAACGCGGGGGGCACCCGCTTTGAGTTAAATTTGCATAAGGGGGCTCCCAACAAAATAATTCCTCTGGGCCACACAGCACTTAGGTGAAGCAGCGCTTCGGGGGCAACAACAACTTCTAGAGCAACAGCGCTGGGAGGCACAACGCTCACTGAGGCACAGCGCTTCTTGCAGTCCCAGGCAGTATAGCGCTCGACAGGCTCTTCTTGGCACATCGCTTCCAGCTCACAGCGCTTTGGGGATGGCCCAGTTCTTTTAACACAACGCTTAGGGGGACAGACAGTCCCAGTAGCAAGCCCCAGGGTAACGCTCCTCACCTCCTGGGGGGGTCCCAAATACAGCACTCACCTCCGCCGGCGCTTCCAAGTGTAGCGCTTGCGTGGCACCAGGCCCCAGCAGCCTCAGGGACCCAGGTTGGCACAGGGAACAGAGCAGCAGGCACTACTGGGCCAGGTCAACAGTTAGTGGGAACTCATCCAAACAGGGGGGTAGGCCTTAACCATCCTCCACTGTAGCGTGGCCCTCCTCCTATCCAGCAGCCTGACCTCCTGCAGTGGGGCTTCCACTAGCCCTGGGGACAGCAGAGGGGGTCTAGTAAGGTGCAGGGTCCAGCACACAGGCCCAAGTGGCGGTATCCCCTGGCAGCAGGTCCCCTCACTTTCATGTCCCTGCTCTGTCTCAGCACATGGTGGCACTACCCCCTTATTTATTTGCCCCTCACCCCACCTTCCAGGCAGTGCCAGAAGCTTCTAGAATCCTCTGGTGAACTGGCTCAAACTTGCTCAGGGGGAGGAGTAGAGCACCCTGGGTTCCAGGCTTTCCCAAATGCTGGGATTGCTGGGTACCAAACACTAGACCGCTAACCCACTGCAGTCAGGTGGCACACACACAGCCTTCGCATCCATTTTAAATGCAGCATTCCACCAGGGTACATTTTTACAATGGGGGATAATAAGTGCACACACCATTGCGTCACATTATCACATTAAACAGGGCAACTCATACCACACATGGCCAATACAACTTTCTTTACCATGTGGGAGACTTCCTAAAATAGGGGGGTGAAAAACAAAATTTCTGGGGGGAAAATGGGCCAAGTCCAACACCCACCCCACCCCGCCACATTCTAAACATCTATATGATTCCTTTGGACGTCACCTGCTCGTGCAATCTAGTATTCAAGGCACTTGTCAATGAGATAGTATTCTATTTAATGCAGGAGTTGAGAACTGTGTGATTGTCTGGTACTGTATAATGTCAACAGCACAAACCTACCCTGAACCAAACTTTTTGGACGACGCACCTAAACTTTATAATCATTTTCCACCAGCCATCTGCACCACTACCTTATTCCCGGCGTTTATAGGTAACTAAAATAGCATCCTTTGTCTCTCCACGTATTTCCTACTTCTTTCGGTTCATGCTGTTGCTTCCTGTAGATTTGAGTACTCTCAAAGTATGTCTGTGAATTCACCAAAGTTTGAATATTGTATTGCATACAGGTTTATATCCTAGTGGGTTCAGTCTCATATTGACTCTATAGATCTGTACGCTTCGTGCAGTTGTTCCTGATATATTGCCTATGTACTTAGTATAAAGCATGCAGTTTTATCGCCCATATGCTGTATTATCCTCCTCTGCAAACTCTGTATATGGTTTTTCTTTATGAGTAAAAACGCTCTGAAGCTCGCCGTTTATTGTTGCGCTATAAAATAACATATAGATACATAAATGCTGGTTGAGGTATTATAGATCGTTTTCAGACTGATAAGTGAACTTTTAATATATGACACACAGGGGCTTTTATTTACAAGCCCCTTGCATTGCCTTGTACCACCATTGCATCACTTTGTTTAGCGCAATAGTGGCGCTGTATCTGCTCCATATTTACATGGATGCAGATGCGTCACTTTTTTACAGGGTGCGTCAGTTTTCACCTGAGTGTAAATCGCCTGTGCCACTTGGAATTTTAATTTATGCAAGGTAGGCGTTCCATCGAAAATGCATACCTTGAAACTGGTGCAGTGATATTTACCACTTTTTTTACGCAGTCTACCACTGCACTGCCAAAGCATTACAATCCCTATGCCTGCCAGACCACCTGAAGTGAGTTTGCAATGGAAATGATGTCTCCCCAACAGGTAAGTGCATACATAAGGTAGTTAAGACAGTAAATGTCATATTTACAAGTGGACATAGTGGTATACATAAGTACACTCTGCCCCCTTGTATACGTGACATACAGGACCAATGCTACAGAGAGCAAGGTGCGTTTTCCATCTTTTACACTCTATTATATATTCGTCCCCATACAGTAGACGATGCATCATTGAAAGCTGACACATCACCTCTGTTTTTTAGCGCATTGCTGGAGTTGAGTTGGTTTTCACACCACCTCCAGCAATGTGCCAAAAAGCCTGTGCCATGGTGCACTGTATTATAAATATGGAGCATTCATGGTGGCACAAGGGTTCTCCCGCAGGCACAAGAAAATTGCTGCATTGCTGTTTTAACACAATGATGCATCCGTTTCTTGTAAATGAGGCCCTTCTGGGCTTACATACAAACCCCTTGCGCCACCATTGCATCACTTTTTTTGACGCAGCGCTGCATCTATTCCATATTTACAAGGATGCTGATGCGTCACTTTTTTACAGGCTACGTCAGTTTTCACCTGCATGAAAATCACCAGTACCGTTGTAGAAAAAGGTAGAGCCAATGTCGACCAAGAACCTTTAAGTATTGCCCGGCGTTAACCGCCTCTCATACCATTCGAATCTATCAAACAAAGAGGCAGGCGCTGGAGACTGGAAGGCAGGAAACAGGAGTTTATTCCAACGGAGCAGAACAATTCAAATCAGACAACAGGGTATCTTCTCGAGGTGCTCTCACCGCATCTCTGAGGCCTGGCCTCTTATACACAGGTTTATGGTCTCTATTGCAGTTTGTTACATGTGGCACATTCTTGCAAATACTTTGCTGTACGGAAAGACATCCTCGGAATCCCCGCTTCATGCCCGTTGCCACACACATTTACAGTAGAAGTCCCACCCCGGTCTCAACAGGTGATGGCTGTTGCGCAGCTGGACATTCCGCCGATTCCCGGAATGTGTGCGGCTGATCGGATCTCATGGGGTGGGGGCTTTGATCGGTTGTGGATCCTTTGATGAGAGAAGCTTCCTACTGTATGGGGGCAATAAACTGCATCCGCAGGGCCAGGTGGCGACCTGGGGACGAGCAGGACAATCGGGCCCAGAGGAAAGTGGGGTTTATCAAAGGATACAAGATCATGAAAGGGATGGAGGGAGGTGTTTAGCTGGGAACGGGATGTGGCTCCGAGGCAGGGTTGCGCTGAAGGGGATGTTTATGGCCCAAGCATATGAGAGCGGGGGCTGTCAGCGTGCGGGGGATGCTTGCGAGGTTAGAGGGAGAGAGAGAGAGACGCGCTGGCTATCGGCAGTGGGCAGAGAAGCCATGGCTTTCAAAATGGCTGCTACTTACGCGCACATATGAGCCTGAAAAGGGACAAGATGGCACCGATATTGTTGATGTCCCAAACTAGATTTTAACAGTCCTCCCTTTTCAACATATCTAGCCAGCTTGTCAGTCCACGTCTATCCCCATTATATTCCTAACCTCGACATCGTACAATGCTTTCATGCATTCTTTTTCGAAGTCCAGGGTCTTAGGGCAGACACAGTTTGCACATAGTAAACACAAGGGCAGCAAGCATTGAATACCCAGGCAGAATCCACATATTATGGCAATCGGTACCAGTATAATCATAAATAACCTCCACCCCCAGTTCTTCATGGTACTCCAGAACCAACACCCAATCGACCATTCTTCTTGTTCCTGATGAACTTCTGAGGAAAGTCTGTGGAGGTGTTCAATGGCTTTGTAACTGAGGGTGAATTGTCCGGTACGTAGGTGCAATGGGAAACATCACTTACAACGCATTCATTACAACGCACTACCATTACAACGCAACCATTACAACGCAAACCATTACAACGCATTGCGCTGGGGGGCGCTCTAGGATAGGGAATATATTTAATTTACTATCCAACACCTTCCCTACTATCCACGGGGACTGCAGTTGGAATAGTAAATGAAATAATTCACTATCCAGCGCTTAAAAGCACTATGCGTTGTAATGGTATGTGATGTAAAAACCGCGTTGTAACAGCAGGCGTTGTAATAGCCTGCGTTGTAACGTCACCAATCCGGTGCAACAGCTGGACCCAATAATGCGGCATGCTCCTCCACGATCCGCTAGAACCACATCTAGAATAAGGCTGTTCTGAAGAGCCACCAGGCGGACCGCCTGAAGCTCGGCTGTATTGTTCGTGAGGATGCCAGCTGTAATGTTCATTGTCGTTTCAACTGCCTGGGTCAAATGTCGGATGGCACGGCTGTTCGCCATCGGACCCCAGAGTGGAACAAGTCCCTTCATTGCGTCCAGGAACTGTGCTCCGGTGGAGTCGGCTTGCTCAATGTCTTTTGCTCGCCTTTGTCGGTGATGGTTTGCTGGAGCCACATAGGTCGGAGGAAGGATGAAGGCAATGTAGCAGGTACCCCCCCCCCCCAGCCTTTGGGGAGCCAGGTGTAAGCTTTTGTACCACAAACAAAGTACATATTAGGAGAAGTGACAAAAGAGGGTGGATCTGTTGAGTCCAAAGTTCTGGTGATGTGGCAAGCGCTGTGGCCTACCAGCTGTGTCCCCAGCCCTTCGATGCACATAAGGCCTGAGACATTGACGACAGATAGGGCCACAGTCAGGGTGGCAGCTGTTCGTTTCTGGAGGTAGGAGAAGGTGGGTTTGGTTGGGTTGTTGAACACCTGCATTTCAATCCATTCTTTGACAGGGATGTCCATATGAACAGAGTCGTTGGAGGTCAGAGGGCAAAAGTGTGCAGCAGTTCTCCCTGTTTTGTTCTGCCAGACCCCATGAAAGAAATGTGTCATAGTTTTGCTGGAAGTGGTATTATCCCTGTAGCTTTCTTGCAAGAGGATCAGCTAAGCAAGGCAGGAGCCGTGAACGGAGAAAGGTGAAGGGATGAAGGGGATGGAATGTCCAGTGGTGTGGGGTAACAACCCACATATCCAGCAGTTGGTGGCGTTGGTGGCAAGATTGTGCTGGTGCAGCAATTGCACGAAGGAGTTGTTCCAAAACTCCTTACGTCTTTCTCGGAGTTGAGGTGAAAGAGAGACCAGGTAATGTTCTTTCATTGTGGTAGGCTGTGCAGTGGTCAGAAATGTCTTATGAGCTGGTGCGCTCTCTTCCACGATCCAGAGGGTGGTAATGAGGAGGAGGCAAAAGAGAAGAGCAATAAAGAGAGCAATAGTCTTTGAGCTGTGTATTTTGTCAGTCTTTGGGTTTCTGTAGTGAATCTTTGGATGTTCGGTTTCTTCCATCATCTTCGTGTCGGGGGCTTCCATCATCTTCATAACGGGCGCTTCCATCATCTTCATGGGGCTCGGTAGCGGGCAGAACCACAAACTTCGTTTGGCTTCTCTCCTGGTAGCCTTAGTAGTGTTAGGCCAGTGGTCTGCTTAGCCGAAGCTCCCTCCTTTCGTCGCAGGTTATACCCTTCTCTGGATGGCACAGTGGGATCGGGAAATTCTGTCAGTTCAAGAGTTTCTTCATCAGGGTAACAGCTCAGGGATGGTCGATCTTTGTCCAGCAGCTCTTCTTGGGTGGCCACGTCTTCGGTTGTCGTCAGGGTCGAGGAGATCTTTTTACAGTGGTGTGCATGTAGCCAGTTCCGCTTTCCTTCCACTCGAAGAGCTGTACGGGTGGTGATCAAAACTTGCCAGGGGCCCGTCCACCGAGGTTCCAGACTCTTTGCATGCTGGAAATTCCGAACCAAGATGAAATCACCGGGTTGGATGTCGTGTCCGGGGCCCTGGAAGCATCAGGAATGGCATGCAACACCTGTTGATGGATAACAGACAGTGTCTTAGTCAGATTGTACAAATAGTCAGACATTAGGACGTCCGGGACGTCGTGAATGGATGTCGGTTGTGGTGCAGACCAAATACTCATGGGTCGGCCGAAAACAACTTCGTAAGGGGTCAAATGGTGTTTGGTGGGGGTAGAACGCATTGATAGCAATGCCAGTGGGAGAGCATCTGGCCATTTCAGTCCTGTGGTAGCCACTATCTTAGCTAGTTTGAGCTTCAGTGTGGCATTGTGCCGCTCAACTAGTTCAGCAGATTGGGGGTGGAAGACTGTATGAAATTTTTGTTTTACACCTAACCCCTTCTTGATGAGTTGGATAACTTCGGCTACGAAGTGGGGGCCATTGTCGCTCCACAAAATTCGACAAAGACCGTAGCGAGGGAATCATTCTTTCGGTAGTACCTTTGCAGTGGCAATGGCAGTGTTGTTGCGAGTTGGATAGGCTTCCACCCACTTGCTAAATGCGCACACGACAACAAGCACATACTTCAGACCTTGGCATCTTTCTAGTTGGATGTAGTCCATCCGCATGACTTCAAATGGATGGTTTGGAACCCCAAACCCTCCCCGGGGTACCACAGTTCCTTTCCCAGGGTTGTGCTGCAGGCATATCAGACATTGTTGGACCAGTCGTTTAGCAGAGTCTACGATCTTGTCGTTGTGCCAAACTTTGGAGACAAGTTCGGTCATAGGGGCAGATCCTATGTGTGCAGGAGAGTGTGCCATGGTCAGTATGGGGATCAGGTATGAATTGGGTAGCAACCATTTGTTTGTGTCTTTTGTCCGCCAGCAACCTTCATCGTCTTTCAGTCCCACCCGTGCCCATTCAGTCAATTCGTGTGATGAGCTGGCCATTTGGATGTCTCTAATAGTCTCCCTAGCGTCCGTCAATTTTTCTGCTTGTGACCTGGTCACGTACATGCGCGTCTTTGTCCTATTTTCAGCTGTGGTTCGGGCAGTGATGTCGGCCAGTGCATTTCCCTGCCCAATGATGTCTGTCACCTTTTTGTGTGCCTGGCATTTGATTACTGCAAGTTGCTTGGGAAGGAGGACTGCTTCAGTCAGAGCAGAGACCAGATCTCCATGTAAGATGGGTATGCCGTGCGAGGTCAGGAATCCCCTCTCCTTCCATAGGAGCCCAAAATGATGAACCACCCCGAAGGCATACTGGCTGTCGGTGTAAATGTTTGCTGTGGTCCCTGCTGCTAGGATACATGCTCGTGTGAGAGCAATCAGTTCTGCTGCCTGTGCAGATCGTTGTGTGATGCGGGCTTTCTCTACTACAGTTCGGGCTGTGGTAACTGCATAAGCAGCTGAGGTGTTGCCGTCGGGGAGTTTGAAGCCAGAGCCATCCACCCAAAGCTCTCCGTCAGGGTCTGGGAAGGCTGTGTCTCTGAGGTCAACCCTACTCCTAGTCTGTTCGTCCGTGAGGGTCACACAGTCGTGTACAGGGGACACATTGGGGTCGTTCTCAGGTAGGGGCAACAAAGTTGCCGGATTTAGTGTGGTGCATCTTTTCAGGGTGATGTGGGGGGCAAGTAGAGTCAGTTCGTACCCAGTCAGTCGTGCACTAGTCAGATGTTGCGTCTTAGTCTGGTTCAGGAGAGTGTCGACCGCATGGGGCACTAACACCGTGAGGGAGTTCGAGAGTACGATCCCCTCACTCCGTCGGATAGAGATAGCAGCGGCAGCTACAGCTCGAAGGCAGGCAGGCAAATCTCTGGCTACGGGGTCAAGAGTGGCAGAGAAGTAGGTACATGGGCATTGTTTTGGGCCAATAGACTGGGTCAAGACAGACAAAGCGCATCCCTCCCTTTCTTGGGTGTAAAGGGAGAAGGGTTTCGTGTAGTCGGGGGTTCCTAGGACAGGGGCTCAGCAGAGGGCGTCTCGTAGTTCTATGAAGGAGGATTGGCACTCAGGGGTCCAAGGGAGTGGGAAGGGGACATCTTTAGCCAGCAGGGAAAGCAGTGGTTTCACAATGAGGCTGAAATTTGGCAACCACTGTCGGCAGAAAGAAGTGAGGCCTAGCAGGGAGTGGACTTGTTTCTGGGTTTTAGGGACAGGGGTCTCTAGAATGGTCTGAATCCGGTCGGGAGTAAGCTTTCTCCCGTCTTTGGACAAGAGGTGACCTAGGTAGGTGACCTGGGGTTGGCAGAATTGCAACTTCTTCTTGGAGACCTTGTGGCCATTCTCCGCAAGGAAGTGCAGGAGTTGGATGGTGGCTGTGACTGCAAGTGGAGTGGGGTCGGCCGCCAAAAGGATATCATCAACGTACTGTATCAACACCACTCCATCGGGTAACTGGACTGCGTCCAGTTGTCTCTTGAGGGCCTGGCTGTAGATGCTGGGACTTTCAGTGTAGCCCTGGGGTGCTCGACAGGATCTATATGAGCAGGCTTTTAGGGTGAAGCCGAAGAGGTATCGGCTGCCTGGGTGGATGGGGATAGAGAAGAAAGCGTTCTTGAGGTCAATGACAGTGAAGGTGGTGGCAGTGGAAGGAATCAGAGTCAGAATAGTGGTGATATCTGAGACTACGGGGTACTGAGGTACAACTACTTTGTTAACCTCTCGTAGGTCGATGATGAAGCGGTACGCTTTCTCATCTCCTTCACCTTGCTTCTTTATAATGGGTAGGATAGGGCTGTTGCAAACTACTTCCTCTACCACTCCTGCATCCATCAGGGACTGGATAATCTTTACCAATGCCTTCTCGCCCTCAGGTGATATCCGATATTGTGGAAGTTTTGGTAGTATTGCGTCCTGTCGAACAGTTATGTGCACTGGATCGATCATCATGCGTCCTACGTCTGAGTCAGTCTTAGCCCACAGATATGGAGGCAGAGTGTCGAGTAGGGACGGGTCAGCGTCAGAGATGGAGAACATGCGTCGGGAGGGACAAAATCTGAGCAGAGTCGGGTTATCGTACAGAAAGACTCGAACTCTATCTTGCGAACACCTATTAGTAGCTCAGAAATGTTTCAGTAAGTCAAGTCCCATAATGGCATCAGGGGTGTTGGATGAGAGCAAAAACGTTGTGTCATTGGTGTTATTTTCTAAGTCAAAGGAGATCGGTGTGGACAAGGGATTGGTGGAGGGCGTTCCATCGAAACCTATTGATGTTACAAGTGAGCCAGACAAGGGTGCCCTTGGAATCAGTCGTTTAGATAACGCACTACGTGTTGCGCCAGTGTCTACCAAAAATGGAGACTTCGTACCCAGGACCTTAGCGGTGACATAAGGACCTTGCTGGTCAACATAGAGCTCGACTGGATCCCTCCCTTGCCCTTGGCAGTCCTATGCGAAGTCGTGGGCGTCGTCGCAGTCAGACTGCTGGTACTGGTTCTGTCGGGGACGGTCAAATGTGTTCAGTCTGCCTGGCCTGTCATTGCTGGTGTCGTTTGTGGACCCTCGTCCCTGTCCTCTATTTCTTGGCCCACCCGCTATATCTCTTGTATCCCTATTCTTATTCATTTCTGATAGGACCGGACACTGAGATTTCCAATGGCCGAATCCTTTGCAAAATGCACACTGGTTCTCATCAATATATTTTCGTCCAACATAGGTTGTGGGTGTACAGTCTTTAGGGGGTGGATTTCTAGGGGCATTCGACTGGTAATTCCCCTTGTACTGCTCTCATCCTATAGTCACCCCTTGCAACTGTGCAATCATCACCCTCTCCTTCAAGTCCCTTTTCTTTTTCTCGGTCGCCCTATCGTTTTCATTCTTCTGATGCTCGTAATACTGGGCCATCTGAAGGATAGCCGCAGGCTTGGAGGCTGCCCAACTACTTTCGCTAGCCTGTAGTTTCTGAGAGACCTCCTGTGGCAGACCTTTAACATAGTTCTGGACAAACAGATGATGTCCGGTTGCAGTGGTCATGTCCTGGCCGCTGTAATCGGAATGAAGGCAATCAGGTGCAGAAAATGGACACTAGTTACAATTCTAAACCTTTGGATAGAATGACTATGGTACCCTCAAAAACTCAATGTATTGCGGTATTGCGGTATATATCTTTCATCCGCCCCACATTGTAGTTGTGGCAGTTATCATTGTGTGAAACACAAAAGGGAACAGACCAGGTCTGGAAAATGGTGTGTAACTATGACAGTGTCTACGAAACAATAAGATGCACATGTGTGTAAATGCTGTGGAAAGTTGTTGGAAACAGCAAGCTGGCAAAAAGTCCCATCAGCCCACCTTGCTGGTGGAGTTCACGTCACGTGGGACTTACTGATCAAACCATCCCACATCTAGCCATTTTGTGCTTGTGTGGAAATGGATGTCAGTGATATAGCCATGATGTTAACCAAGAAGTGGACAAGGTAAAGTGCAGTGCTCAGGTGATAGTGATAGATAAAATTGACTACTCCAGGCTCTGGAAGAACGTACATACAGAAGGCCGTGTGTCAAAATTAAAAACACGCCTAGGTAGAAGGGCTACCCTATGGCGCTGTGCAGAATGGTCGACATGTTTCAGCCTAAGGGGCATTGCCCCGGCTTTCTTCAGGACCTCAGAATAGAATAGCTACTGCAACTGTAACCACAAGTGATGTGTTAAGTGAGAAATAGAAATACGTTTACTAATAGACAGGTACATATCTACCAGGAACTAGAATGCTTGGACGTCCACTGGCAGGAAAGAAGCATATCTTCTTCCTATAACAAAAGTTATTGTACAACAACATTAAAACACACATACACAACCGCATGAATGCAAAGACACCGCACAGGAAGAACACACCTGCATGAACAATTTACATTCTGCATATATAGAAAAAAGCATATTAGCTTAATCACCACGAGGCATTTCCTCACGGTGATACTCACCCAGCCTTGTGTGGGTGAAGACCTCACCTCACCCAGCGACCGCTCGGGAGTATGAGGCCCCGCTCTACAGTGTAGAGAAAGGACAAAGTAAGTACTCACTTTACAGTGTCCAAGCCAATTGCTCTACACGTATAACCCAACAAACGTGTGATAGGTGCCCAACTACCAAGCCATAGCCCATGCACACCATCCCTAGTGACACATTATAGATATTGCTAGATACCTCATATCACGAGACATTATGTAGACACTTAGGAGAACCTGTAGACAATTTATGGATAGTAAATAGATAGTGTCTAAAAGTCTAATTTAATTGTGTAAAAACATCCTTTAAACCCACTCTTGTGGTATCCATGTAGAGAACTAATGGTAGCCCAAAGATGACCCACAGCTATCCACAGTTATATGATCCCTAAATATCACGTACAAGCAAAATCCCCTTATACTACACAGTGGTATTTGAATCCGGGACCTTCAAATCTCCTTTTAATCTGCTATACTCAGTATCAACTACCTGGTCTAGCCTCATCAGAAGGAGCTGTCTAGAAAGCGCAAAGTCCATTAGGACACTCACCTATCCGTCGGTACCTCTGTGTTTGCACCAAGCGGAAGTGGAGGTGCTCATGGGAGCGCCTTCAACCCTTAAATAACCGCCAAACATTCGCGTTCCTACAAGGAAAATGGCAAGGCAAACGCGAAAGGAAACGCTACTCTGTCGCGCATGCGCACACAGTCAAAGGACGTCAGTAGTGGTTCATTATTTTAAACATATTTTAGATTTGTGAGAGAAAGGGGGGATAAGTTTCTATGTTCAATCGCTGATGCACATAAAACATTTAATGCATCTTCTGGGAATAAAGTTTTGTCTTTGGTCTAGTGTCAGCTAATAGGCTCGTGCGCGTAGTCAAACCGGGAGACACTATTCCCTATGGCATGCGCCCGACGGACAGCACAGACCCAGCTTCACAATTACGGTAAGAATATTAGAAAATATATCTCTCTGGCGTGTGTCTCACGTACAGAGAACCACTAGTGTGTAAAGGAGAATATAAACTTATTGTTATATTTTATCGAGTGTCCCTGCAGTGTACCGTGAAGGGAATAATCCAATAGCGATATTTCTTCAAATATAACCCGTGAGTCGTGTTGCTTCACGTCGTGAAGACGTCCACAACGAGTATGGTGGAAATATTATTATTATTAGGACTATGTTCTAGATGTTGATCTACAATGGGCATCCTGTTTGTATTAACAGCCATCCACATACTTATGGGGAGGGGAGCCCAAATATGCCAGCGGTTATGCTCTAAAAACCAAAGACATTTAAAGCCATTGCACTGTCAAAAAATCACCCAGAGGTGGAACGTGATAGGACCTCATGACAGATCGTCATATATGCTTGGTGGTTATCGTGGAATATCATCACATGATAATGAGGATTGGAAATGATATTTTTATCATCGGGTGTCATTAAAGGGAGGACGTGACCGTGACCAGGTGGGCAGAAAGGCAACGCACACAATTAGGTTAGGTGAGCTAAGGGGAATGCAAACAATTAGTGTTTGCATCCATATTAAATAGACCCGCAACCAAAAGGTTGCTCTCAATACTGACAAAAACAAACATGTGTGGAGGGTCAAGGGGAATGTTTAACGACTTGTCTGCTCACTCCCCTACTATCATAATGTGAAACACAAAAGGGAGCAGACCAGGTCTGGAAAATGGTGTGTAACTATGACAGTGTCTACGAAACAATAAGATGCACATGTGTGTAAATGCTGTGGAAAGTTGTTGGAAACAGCAAGCTGGCAAAAAGTCCCATCAGCCCACCTTGCTGGTGGAGTTCACGTCACGTGGGACTTACTGATCAAACCATCCCACATCTAGCCATTTTGTGCTTGTGTGGAAATGGATGTCAGTGATATAGCCATGATGTTAACCAAGAAGTGGACAAGGTAAAGTGCAGTGCTCAGGTGATAGTGATAGATAAAATTGACTACTCCAGGCTCTGGAAGAACGTACATACAGAAGGCCGTGTGTCAAAATTAAAAACACGCCTAGGTAGAAGGGCTACCCTATGGCGCTGTGCAGAATGGTCGACATGTTTCAGCCTAAGGGGCATTGCCCCGGCTTTCTTCAGGACCTCAGAATAGAATAGCTACTGCAACTGTAACCACAAGTGATGTGTTAAGTGAGAAATAGAAATACTTTTACTAATAGACAGGTACATATCTACCAGGAACTAGAATGCTTGGACGTCCACTGGCAGGAAAGAAGCATATCTTCTTCCTATAACAAAAGTTATTGCACAACAACATTAAAACACACATACACAACCGCATGAATGCAAAGACACCGCACAGGAAGAACACACCTGCATGAACAATTTACATTCTGCATATATAGAAAAAAGCATATTAGCTTAATCACCACGAGGCATTTCCTCACGGTGATACTCACCCAGCCTTGTGTGGGTGAAGACCTCACCTCACCCGGCGACCGCTCGGGAGTATGAGGCCCCGCTCTACAGTGTAGAAAAAGGACAAAGTAAGTACTCACTTTACAGTGTCCAAGCCAATTGCTCTACACGTATAACCCAACAAACGTGTGATAGGTGCCCAACTACCAAGCCATAGCCCATGCACACCATCCCTAGTGACACATTATAGATATTGCTAGATACCTCATATCACGAGACATTATGTAGACACTTAGGAGAACCTGTAGACAATTTATGGATAGTAAATAGATAGTGTCTAAAAGTCTAATTTAATTGTGTAAAAACATCCTTTAAACCCACTCTTGTGGTATCCATGTAGAGAACTAATGGTAGCCCAAAGATGACCCACAGCTATCCACACTTATATGATCCCTAAATATCACGTACAAGCAAAATCCCCTTATACTACACAGTGGTATTTGAATCCGGGACCTTCAAATCTCCTTTTAATCTGCTATACTCAGTATCAACTACCTGGTCTAGTCTCATCAGAAGGAGCTGTCTAGAAAGCGCAAAGTCCATTAGGACACTCACCTATCCGTCGGTACCTCTGTGTTTGCACCAAGCGGAAGTGGAGGTGCTCATGGGAGCGCCTTCAACCCTTAAATAACCGCCAAACATTCGCGTTCCTACAAGGAAAATGGCAAGGCAAACGCGAAAGGAAACGCTACTCTGTCGCGCATGCGCACACAGTCAAAGGACGTCAGTAGTGGTTCATTATTTTAAACATATTTTAGATTTGTGAGAGAAAGGGGGGATAAGTTTCTATGTTCAATCGCTGATGCACATAAAACATTTAATGCATCTTCTGGGAATAAAGTTTTGTCTTTGGTCTAGTGTCAGCTAATAGGCTCGTGCGCGTAGTCAAACCGGGAGACACTATTCCCTATGGCATGCGCCCGACGGACAGCACAGACCCAGCTTAACAATTACGGTAAGAATATTAGAAAATATATCTCTCTGGCGTGTGTCTCACGTACAGAGAACCACTAGTGTGTAAAGGAGAATATAAACTTATTGTTATATTTTATCGAGTGTCCCTGCAGTGTACCGTGAAGGGAATAATCCAATAGCGATATTTCTTCAAATATAACCCGTGAGTCGTGTTGCTTCACGTCGTGAAGACGTCCACAACGAGTATGGTGGAAATATTATTATTATTAGGACTATGTTCTAGATGTTGATCTACAATGGGCATCCTGTTTGTATTAACAGCCATCCACATACTTATGGGGAGGGGAGCCCAAATATGCCAGCGGTTATGCTCTAAAAACCAAAGACATTTAAAGCCATTGCACTGTCAAAAAATCACCCAGAGGTGGAACGTGATAGGACCTCATGACAGATCGTCATATATGCTTGGTGGTTATCGTGGAATATCATCACATGATAATGAGGATTGGAAATGATATTTTTATCATCGGGTGTCATTAAAGGGAGGACGTGACCGTGACCAGGTGGGCAGAAAGGCAACGCACACAATTAGGTTGGGTGAGCTAAGGGGAATGCAAACAATTAGTGTTTGCATCCATATTAAATAGACCCGCAACCAAAAGGTTGCTCTCAATACTGACAAAAACAAACATGTGTGGAGGGTCAAGGGGAATGTTTAACGACTTGTCTGCTCACTCCCCTACTATCATAATGTGAAACACAAAAGGGAGCAGACCAGGTCTGGAAAATGGCGTGTAACTATGACAGTGTCTACGAAACAATAAGATGCACATGTGTGTAAATGCTGTGGAAAGTTGTTGGAAACAGCAAGCTGGCAAAAAGTCCCATCAGCCCACCTTGCTGGTGGAGTTCACGTCACGTGGGACTTACTGATCAAACCATCCCACATCTAGCCATTTTGTGCTTGTGTGGAAATGGATGTCAGTGATATAGCCATGATGTTAACCAAGAAGTGGACAAGGTAAAGTGCAGTGCTCAGGTGATAGTGATAGATAAAATTGACTACTCCAGGCTCTGGAAGAACGTACATACAGAAGGCCGTGTGTCAAAATTAAAAACACGCCTAGGTAGAAGGGCTACCCTATGGCGCTGTGCAGAATGGTCGACATGTTTCAGCCTAAGGGGCATTGCCCCGGCTTTCTTCAGGACCTCAGAATAGAATAGCTACTGCAACTGTAACCACAAGTGATGTGTTAAGTGAGAAATAGAAATACGTTTACTAATAGACAGGTACATATCTACCAGGAACTAGAATGCTTGGACGTCCACTGGCAGGAAAGAAGCATATCTTCTTCCTATAACAAAAGTTATTGTACAACAACATTAAAACACACATACACAACCGCATGAATGCAAAGACACCGCACAGGAAGAACACACCTGCATGAACAATTTACATTCTGCATATATAGAAAAAAGCATATTAGCTTAATCACCACGAGGCATTTCCTCACGGTGATACTCACCCAGCCTTGTGTGGGTGAAGACCTCACCTCACCCGGCGACCGCTCGGGAGTATGAGGCCCCGCTCTACAGTGTAGAAAAAGGACAAAGTAAGTACTCACTTTACAGTGTCCAAGCCAATTGCTCTACACGTATAACCCAACAAACGTGTGATAGGTGCCCAACTACCAAGCCATAGCCCATGCACACCATCCCTAGTGACACATTATGGATATTGCTAGATACCTCATATCACGAGACATTATGTAGACACTTAGGAGAACCTGTAGACAATTTATGGATAGTAAATAGATAGTTTCTAAAAGTCTAATTTAATTGTGTAAAAACATCCTTTAAACCCACTCTTGTGGTATCCATGTAGAGAACTAATGGTAGCCCAAAGATGACCCACAGCTATCCACAGTTATATGATCCCTAAATATCACGTACAAGCAAAATCCCCTTATACTACACAGTGGTATTTGAATCCGGGACCTTCAAATCTCCTTTTAATCTGCTATACTCAGTATCAACTACCTGGTCTAGTCTCATCAGAAGGAGCTGTCTAGAAAGCGCAAAGTCCATTAGGACACTCACCTATCCGTCGGTACCTCTGTGTTTGCACCAAGCGGAAGTGGAGGTGCTCATGGGAGCGCCTTCAACCCTTAAATAACCGCCAAACATTCGCGTTCCTACAAGGAAAATGGCAAGGCAAACGCGAAAGGAAACGCTACTCTGTCGCGCATGCGCACACAGTCAAAAGACGTCAGTAGTGGTTCATTATTTTAAACATATTTTAGATTTGTGAGAGAAAGGGGGGATAAGTTTCTATGTTCAATCGCTGATGCACATAAAACATTTAATGCATCTTCTGGGAATAAAGTTTTGTCTTTGGTCTAGTGTCAGCTAATAGGCTCGTGCGCGTAGTCAAACCGGGAGACACTATTCCCTATGGCATGCGCCCGACGGACAGCACAGACCCAGCTTAACAATTACGGTAAGAATATTAGAAAATATATCTCTCTGGCGTGTGTCTCACGTACAGAGAACCACTAGTGTGTAAAGGAGAATATAAACTTATTGTTATATTTTATCGAGTGTCCCTGCAGTGTACCGTGAAGGGAATAATCCAATAGCGATATTTCTTCAAATATAACCCGTGAGTCGTGTTGCTTCACGTCGTGAAGACGTCCACAACGAGTATGGTGGAAATATTATTATTATTAGGACTATGTTCTAGATGTTGATCTACAATGGGAATCCTGTTTGTATTAACAGCCATCCACATACTTATGGGGAGGGGAGCCCAAATATGCCAGCGGTTATGCTCTAAAAACCAAAGACATTTAAAGCCATTGCACTGTCAAACAATCACCCAGAGGTGGAACGTGATAGGACCTCATGACAGATCGTCATATATGCTTGGTGGTTATCGTGGAATATCATCACATGATAATGAGGATTGGAAATGATATTTTTATCATCGGGTGTCATTAAAGGGAGGACGTGACCGTGACCAGGTGGGCAGAAAGGCAACGCACACAATTAGGTTGGGTGAGCTAAGGGGAATGCAAACAATTAGTGTTTGCATCCATATTAAATAGACCCGCAACCAAAAGGTTGCTCTCAATACTGACAAAAACAAACATGTGTGGAAAGGGGCGACCAATCGGTCCCCCCGAACGTATGGTCGAGTACCACGATCCCCCCGGGAAGCCATCTTGGGCGGGAGGCGAGTCTCGGCTGGTATGCCCGAAGCGGCGTAGCCGGGGCGCGCCTTTTTCCCGCCCTAGAGTGGGCTGGCCTAGACACCAACACGGCCGGCCACGCCCTTGGAGGCAGGCGGGGGCGGGTTCACGCCCACCCTGAAGACGGATAAAAGGAGCGGAAGCTAACAAAGCATCCTCTTGTTCCTGTGCTCTGAAGCTGCACCTCCCCGCTGCACGTGAGCTCGAGACGGAACGAAGAGCAATTTTGAGCGTTGTAATCCCTCTTTTTGTCTTACAGATATCCCGTCTAAGAATGCCCAAGAAGGTCGGAAAGCGGGTCGGTACCGATGAGATGCTCCGTATGCTCATGAAGGAGATAGCCGATCTGAAGAGGAAGGTTGAGGCTAAGGACGGGGAGGGAGGACCGAAACGGCCTTTACAGGGAACAATTCCCGGTGGAAAGAGCAAGAGGCCCAGAAGGGGAGCACTTGGGGGGGAGACCCCGGTTCCCGAAGCGCCACGAGAGGAGCCAACCCCGGCGCCAAAGGAGGGGAACCCAATCCCTGTGGTGGTCACCCCTGCGAACAGGGAGGATATGCCCCCCGAGTTAGCGGCGCAATTGGCAGCGTGGTTGGGAAACGATAGCGAGGGGGCCACGGCTGACGACGCCCGGGCAGTGATGAGACAACTGCGGGAATCTAGGGAGGCTGCGAAAACTCCATCTCCTGTTCCCCCGCAGGTCCCTGCGGTTGGAAGTACAGCAGGCCCAAGTTCGGCGACAAGCGTGGGGTCTACTTCAGGTAAGCGGCCATTGCCGATTGCGGGGGGGGACTCTGCACCTTCTCGAAAGGAGAAGATTGCCCAGCACGTCCCACTAGAAGTCAAGGAGTTGATTTGGGCGGACAAATATGTAAACATGTTTTCATTGCTTACCGACCATTACGAGATCGAGCATGTAAAGAGTCAAAAGGAGCTCATGCATCCGAGTGTTTGGCGCGCTAAAATGGCCGCCTTTAAGGTTGATGAGACTATTGGTACTTGGGGCAGAGCGTGGGGAATTTTTACTTCCATCATGGGGGAACGCAGACCAGAGTTGTTGACCGAGTTACCCATCTATCAGTCACGTATTATGGAGTATTCTGTGGCTTATGGGGGCAATCAGTGGTTCTGCTATGATAATCTGTTTAGAAAAGCTAATGAACACAACCCGTTGTTGTCCTGGGACTGTTACGACTCTGTGTCTTGGCAAAAAATGGAGAGTACAGGGATGTTGAAGGTGCCATTAGTAGGGAGTAACGGGGGGGAATCCTCCCGCCAAAACTCTGGGACGCCCTTTCGGACAGGTACAGGTAACGAGTCCCACACGAAGCCGAGTGGCAACACAGGTAAAAGGGGGATCTGTTGGAATTTTAACAGGGGCAAATGTACCAGGCCCCAGGGGTCATGCAAATTCAGACATGAGTGTGGGGGATGCGGGCAGCCATCCCATCCTGAGTCCATGTGCAGAGCCAAAACGGGTGATAACGGTGGTAAGGGAGGCGCCAAACAGGTCTAGTATAGTCCGAGGGGCGCCTTTACCGACCCCGATTGATACCATGGCAATGATTCCTTGGCTCAGCGAATACCCAGATTATGCTTCCGCTGGGGTGTTGCGGAACGGGTTTTCATATGGTTTCCGCATCCCAGTGGGGGATTTTCAGTGGGTACCGGACTGTAAGAATCAAATGTCGGTCTTACAGCACACGGCGGTGGTGCAGGTAAAGATTAGGAAAGAGGTGACTCGAGGTCGTGTCGCCGGTCCATTCGATTTGCCGCCAGTTGCTAATTTTGTGTGTTCTCCTCTAGGGGTGGTTCCCAAGAAGGACCCGGGTGAGTTTCGGCTGATACACAATTTGTCAGCCCCACATGGTCTTTCCGTAAATGATGCGATAGATAGACCCTCTGCGGCCTGCACATTTCAGAGATTCCACTTCCTTTTGCCTCCCTCCTCTTCGTGAACTTATCAACCTGTCTTTGACTTCGGGTTCGGTACCCCTTGCCTGGAAACAGGCTCAGGTGGTCCCTATTCTGAAGAAACCTGCTCTGGACCCCAAAAAAGCAGAAAACTACCGCCCCATCTCGCTCCTCCCGTGGGCTGCCAAATTGACTGAGGCTCATGTCAACACCATTCTTGCTAACCATCTCCATTCTGCAAACATTCTAGATCCTACGCAGAATGGTTTTAGGCCCGGTCACAGTACTGAGACTGCGCTCCTGTACATGGCTGAACACCTTCGTATGTTGGTGGATTCTGGTCATACGGCGGCACTTGTGCTTCTCGATCTAAGTGCCGCCTTTGACACTGTCTCCCATGACATCCTACTCCAACGTCTGGTTGAGGCTGGGGTGGACAAGTTGGCTCTTGATTGGTTCCGATCTTTTCTATCTGATCGCTCCTTCAGGGTCACTACTCCCCCCTTCGAATCCACACCACATGCGATTGCCCAGGGAGTTCCACAGGGATCGGCTTTAAGCCCCACCTTATTTAATCTTTATGTCCAGCCACTAGCTGATGTCGCCATGCGTGGGAACCTTTCCATCGTGTCCTACGCAGATGACACTCAGCTGGCGGTTGCACTTAGTGGGGCTTCCGATCTCGAAGCAGCCAAGTTCCGCGAGGGACTTATATCCGTGGCCCAGTGGATGAATGACAATTTCCTGCAATTGAACGCTAAGAAAACCGAGGTGCTCATTGTGGGAAAACAAATTCATCTGTGGGGCGATAGCTGGTGGCCTCAAGAGCTCGGCTCCACTCCTACCCCTGTTACTGAGGTAAAAAACCTCGGGGTGTGGTTTGACTCCCAGTTGAGTTTTTCCACCCACACAAAAAAGACTGCTGCATCTTGTTTTGGGATTCTGCGTCAGCTTCGGTCCACTTTTAAATTTTTTGACGCTCCCACCCGCCAACTTATCGTGCAAGCCATGATCTTGTCCAAATTGGACTACGCCAACTCCCTTTTTCTTGGAGTCAACCAGGCTGAGCTCTCCCGCCTCCAACGTGTTCAGAACGCTGCCGCCAGGGCTCTGGTTGGCTTGCCTAAATTCTGCTCAGCTAGGAGAACTATCTATAACCTCCATTGGCTTCCGGTGGCACAGAGAATTAAATTTAAAACTTTGATTTTGACTTTTAAAATCCTTAAATTCTCTTCCCCTCCCATTCTCCAGCAACTCATCTCTCCCTATGTGCCTACTCGCACTCTGAGGTCCTCTGCTTTACATCTTGCCACTGTTCCCCGCTTTAAGAGATCCAGGGTTGGCGGACGTTCCTTTCAAGTCCTTGCTGCTAAGCTATGGAATTCATTGCCTGTCCACATCCGGGCCATCGAGGGGCTCCTCGCTTTCAGGAAGGCGGTAAAAACCTTCCTTTTCCCCTTGGCACCCTAGTTCTGTTGTTGTTGTGTTTTCTTAGTTTCGGTCCCCTGGCTTTTGTTCTCGCGCCAGGACGCCCCTTTGCTGGGGCAGCTGTGCGCGTAATAAATCCAGTTAACATAACATAACATAACAGATCCGGATGTATGTTCGGTGCGGTACGCATCTTTCGATGAGGCCATTGCCATGTTGAATCACCTGGGGCCCGGGACGCTGATGGCCAAATCGGACATCGAGTCAGCGTTCCGGTTGCTCCCGGTACACCCAGACGATCAGCGTCTCCTTGGTTTCCAGTTTCAGGGTCGCTATTACATGGATAAATGTATGCCAATGGGATGCTCGATTTCATGTGCCTATTTCGAGAAATTCAGTTGTTTTCTGCAGTGGGTGTTCACGAGGAAGACAGGTTTTCAACATGTTATGCACTATCTCGATGACTTCCTCTTTCTGGGGGCAGCCGGGGATTCTGAGTGTGGACAGGCCTTACATGAATTTTGTGTCCTAATGAATCAATTTGGTGTGCCATTGGCGCCAGGTAAGACGGTGGGTCCCTCGACCTTAATCGAGTTCCTGGGGATCGAGCTCGACTCAGTGGAAGGTTGTTTTCGTTTACCTAAAGAAAAGGTGTTAAAATTCAGGTTATCCCTTGAGACATGTATTCGTGCAACGAAGGTGAACTTGCATCAATTACAACAGGTGGTGGGTCAGTTGAATTTTGCCCTAAGAGTAATGCCGATGGCGCGCCCCTTTTCCCGCTCGATTGCACAGTCCATGGTCGGCTTGAAGGAAGGACATCATCGTACGAGACTCTCGGCAGAGGTTCGCCAGGACATGCGCATTTGGATTGCATTCCTGGCGGATTTCAATGGTCGAATTGTCTGGAATAAACCAGCAGTGTCTTCCGAGGAGTTGGGACTATGGACAGACTCGGCGGGGAGTGTGGGTTTTGGCGCCATATTGGGTACACAATGGTCGGCTCAAAAATGGCCGCCATGGTGGCATGAGTGCGGGTTGACGAGTAACATTGCTTTTCTCGAACTATTCCCTATTCTGGTGGCCTTGAGAACATGGCCAGAAGGGTTTAGGGGTCACTCTGTGGTTTTCTGGTCTGATAACATGACCGTGGTGGAGTGTATCAATAGTCAGGCAGCACGTTGCAAATTGATTCTCCGACTACTCAAGGAAATTGTGTTGTTGTGCATGCAACTAAATGTACTGTTTAGGGCGCGGCACGTGCCGGGGGTGATGAACCAAGCGGCTGATGCGCTCTCTCGTTTCCGTATGCAGGCCTTCTGGGGTTTTCTGCCCACAGCGGACCCGGTGGCGGCACCCTTTCCCGAAGCTCTCTGGTCTCTCGGTGCCCCGAACTACAAGACCTCGTGGGAGAGAGTTTAGCACCCAGGACGAGGAAGGCATATGAAGGGGCGTTCCGTTCCTATTGGGCCTTTTTGGGTACTTCCGGGAGGGAGCTTTGGGGTCTGGAAGAGTCTGTTGTGAAATTCCTGCTCTCTTTACGTCACGCAGGCAAGTCAGTAGCTACAGCCCAGAGGCATCGGGCCGCCATTTCCTTCATGGCAAGGGCTCATGGGATCCAGGACCCGACAGCGTCTTTCGTTGTGCAGAAAGCGCTACGGGGGTGGCAACGCCTTGAGGGTCGCAGAGTAGACGATAGGCACCCGATAGGTTTGGATAGGTTGGCCCTGTTATTATCCGTGCTACCGGTAACATGTTCATCCCAGTACGAAGCAGTGTTGTTCCGAGCCGCATTTGCATTAGCATTCCATGGGGCTATGCGGGTAAGCGAATTAGTGGCAAAGAACAAGCAGGATACGATGGGGGGACTGTGCCGGGAACACATTCAGGTCAGAGAGGAGACGATGACGGTCTCGTTTGTAAAGTCCAAATCCGATCAGGATGCAATCGGGGACTGTGTAATCATCCAGAGGATCCCCGGGTCCGCCATGTGCCCTGTTGGGTGCGTAGAAGCATATTTAGCGCAGAGGGTGGCAGCATGGGGGGGGACCTTGTTAAGACACGCTGACGCCGCCCCACTGACGAGGTTTCAGTTTCAGCGGGTGCTTGCGATGTCGATTTCTGCCGCGGGCTTGAACCCCGGCGACTTTGGGACCCATTCCTTTCGGATAGGGGCTGCTACGGAAGCTACAGCCAGGGGTCTGAATGTTGATCAAATAAAACGTGTGGGGCGTTGGTCCTCGAATTGTTATAAGAGGTATGTACGGTTGCACATGTTGTGAAGCTGTAACAATGTACTCACGCTTCTTGTTTTTTGTTTGGTTTTCAGTTGCGCAAGCCTACGAGGCGGGGCGGACTGTCCAGTCGACCCAACGCCGGGGGGCCAGCGGTCAGTCATTACCGGCTGTGAAAAAGGAGGTGTGGGTCGTGGGCCACTCATACGTGAGGCGTGCCGCGGACGTATTCAAAGCAGGTGACATGACTCACGTGGCTGGGGAATACGGGTACAGTGTGTCCTTCTACGTAAAGGGCGGGCTCTGTATTGACCAGTTTCAAGCATTTTTCGAGGTTTTGTTAGGGCGGACAAGGTCACCGCCGTCTGTAGTCATAGTACATCTTGGGGGCAATGATTTGGTGACCACTGGTAGACGACTTCTTCTTGAGGCGATGCTTTCCACGGTAAGTTGGTTAGCGAGAAGAGTTCCAGGGTGCACAATTGCATGGTCCCATATGATCCCACGGAAAGTGTGGCGGGGGGCTATTTCTGTTTCTGCATTGAATCATTCAGTAAAGAAAATTAATAATAAAATGAGTAGATTGTTTCGTTCAAGTACACTGCATTCTGTTTCGCATGGTTGTATTAAGGGGGACAGTATGTATTTGGGGGACGGTGTTCATTTGTCCCGGGTGGGGAACGAATTACTCATAGGAGACGTCATAGCATGGTTAAGGAGTTTACAGCATGACCTTTAGGTAGGAGTGTTTTGTGGGGGGTCCGGATAGCCGGTCAACTATCCGGCCTGTGGCGGTAAGGTCATGATCGGTGAGCAGTAATTTGAAGATCCCTATGAGGGGGCGTCACCCATTACGGATGGGAGCGCGCGGGGGAGGTGGCCAATTGGCCCCTCAATGGGGAGGCGGTCCTGTCTAAGGAGAGGCCGCCGGAAGGAAAGGAAAGGTGGTCAAGGCCCCTTCCTGGATAGGAGGGGCTACGGCCCCTCCTGGGGAATTTCCCGGGGCCAGGACATCTGCGACGGCAGATGGGTAAGTTGTGTGGGGTGCGGGAGGGGGTTTACGCTACCTTTTAGACACCTCACACGAGTCCTCGAACGACCGTTAAATGGCGTCGAGTTTATTTGGGCCCCCGTCAAGTACAAAGGGAAATTGGTAAATGCACTTGAGGTACGCCTCGGTGCGGTCGCCCCTCTCACAAGTGAGGGGGGTATTTCTGGTTTAGGGATCTGACACCGGTTACGACCTTGCCGTTGGCCCTTAACGTTAGGATGTACAATTTCAAGTCAAATGTTTTGTAGGATGTTAGTTCGGCTAGGAGAACCTTTGTATTAGAGATCTGTTAAGGTTAGCCAACATCGTAATGTGGAAATGAAATTGTACATTATATGAAACTGTTATTTTAATGTTTTCTTTTGTTTCATATTTTAATAAATACGGCCGGGAAGGGTGACTCCCTTCCCGCCTTCCAAAAGTTCAAGAACTGTTTCCGGTTTCCCAATTCTTTGGGATTGTGTTGAGAGGGGGTGGCGGGTATCTCGGCCATATGGAAAGGGGCGACCAATCGGTCCCCCCGAACGTATGGTCGAGTACCACGATCCCCCCGGGAAGCCATCTTGGGCGGGAGGCGAGTCTCGGCTGGTATGCCCGAAGCGGCGTAGCCGGGGCGCGCCTTTTTCCCGCCCTAGAGTGGGCTGGCCTAGACACCAACACGGCCGGCCACGCCCTTGGAGGCAGGCGGGGGCGGGTTCACGCCCACCCTGAAGACGGATAAAAGGAGCGGAAGCTAACAAAGCATCCTCTTGTTCCTGTGCTCTGAAGCTGCACCTCCCCGCTGCACGTGAGCTCAAGACGGAACGAAGAGCAATTTTGACCCACCCACCAGCCCCTGAGGACAGCGATTCGTTGTAAATTCTGTTGATAGTATCTTTGATTTTCTCTGCTTTCTTACAGGTTGTGATGATTGTCGTGATGGTTCTTAACGATGCAATAAAGATTGATGATTTTCAGTATATTTTGCTAATAAAGTAATTTTGAACAAGGATTGATCAGTATTTACGCTTGATAATAAATGCTGTTTGCTTTAGAGATCTTAGTAACTTAGGTAAAACTGTCGTATTTATTTTGGTCGGGCGGTAAGGTCATGATCGGTGAGCAGTAATTGGAAGATCCCTATGAGGGGGCGTCACCCATTACGGATGGGAGCGCGCGGGGGAGGTGGCCAATTGGCCCCTCAATGGGGAGGCGGTCCTGTCTAAGGAGAGGCCGCCGGAAGGAAAGGAAAGGTGGTCAAGGCCCCTTCCTGGATAGGAGGGGCTACGGCCCCTCCTGGGGAATTTCCCGGGGCCAGGACATCTGCGACGGCAGATGGGTAAGTTGTGTGGGGTGCGGGAGGGGGTTTACGCTACCTTTTAGACACCTCACACGAGTCCTCGAACGACCGTTAAATGGCGTCGAGTTTATTTGGGCCCCCGTCAAGTACAAAGGGAAATTGGTAAATGCACTTGAGGTACGCCTCGGTGCGGTCGCCCCTCTCACAAGTGAGGGGGGTATTTCTGGTTTAGGGATCTGACACCGGTTACGACCTTGCCGTTGGCCCTTAACGTTAGGATGTACAATTTCAAGTCAAATGTTTTGTAGGATGTTAGTTCGGCTAGGAGAACCTTTGTATTAGAGATCTGTTAAGGTTAGCCAACATCGTAATGTGGAAATGAAATTGTACATTATATGAAACTGTTATTTTAATGTTTTCTTTTGTTTCATATTTTAATAAATACGGCCGGGAAGGGTGACTCCCTTCCCGCCTTCCAAAAGTTCAAGAACTGTTTCCGGTTTCCCAATTCTTTGGGATTGTGTTGAGAGGGGGTGGCGGGTATCTCGGCCATATGGAGGGTCAAGGGGAATGTTTAACGACCTGTCTGCTCACTCCCCTACTATCATAATGTGAAACACAAAAGGGAGCAGACCAGGTCTGGAAAATGGTGTGTAACTATGACAGTGTCTACGAAACAATAAGATGCACATGTGTGTAAATGCTGTGGAAAGTTGTTGGAAACAGCAAGCTGGCAAAAAGTCCCATCAGCCCACCTTGCTGGTGGAGTTCACGTCACGTGGGACTTACTGATCAAACCATCCCACATCTAGCCATTTTGTGCTTGTGTGGAAATGGATGTCAGTGATATAGCCATGATGTTAACCAAGAAGTGGACAAGGTAAAGTGCAGTGCTCAGGTGATAGTGATAGATAAAATTGACTACTCCAGGCTCTGGAAGAACGTACATACAGAAGGCCGTGTGTCAAAATTAAAAACACGCCTAGGTAGAAGGGCTACCCTATGGCGCTGTGCAGAATGGTCGACATGTTTCAGCCTAAGGGGCATTGCCCCGGCTTTCTTCAGGACCTCAGAATAGAATAGCTACTGCAACTGTAACCACAAGTGATGTGTTAAGTGAGAAATAGAAATACGTTTACTAATAGACAGGTACATATCTACCAGGAACTAGAATGCTTGGACATCCACTGGCAGGAAAGAAGCATATCTTCTTCCTATAACAAAAGTTATTGTACAACAACATTAAAACACACATACACAACCGCATGAATGCAAAGACACCGCACAGGAAGAACACACCTGCATGAACAATTTACATTCTGCATATATAGAAAAAAGCATATTAGCTTAATCACCACGAGGCATTTCCTCACGGTGATACTCACCCAGCCTTGTGTGGGTGAAGACCTCACCTCACCCGGCGACCGCTCGGGAGTATGAGGCCCCGCTCTACAGTGTAGAAAAAGGACAAAGTAAGTACTCACTTTACAGTGTCCAAGCCAATTGCTCTACACGTATAACCCAACAAACGTGTGATAGGTGCCCAACTACCAAGCCATAGCCCATGCACACCATCCCTAGTGACACATTATAGATATTGCTAGATACCTCATATCACGAGACATTATGTAGACACTTAGGAGAACCTGTAGACAATTTATGGATAGTAAATAGATAGTGTCTAAAAGTCTAATTTAATTGTGTAAAAACATCCTTTAAACCCACTCTTGTGGTATCCATGTAGAGAACTAATGGTAGCCCAAAGATGACCCACAGCTATCCACAGTTATATGATCCCTAAATATCACGTACAAGCAAAATCCCCTTATACTACACAGTGGTATTTGAATCCGGGACCTTCAAATCTCCTTTTAATCTGCTATACTCAGTATCAACTACCTGGTCTAGTCTCATCAGAAGGAGCTGTCTAGAAAGCGCAAAGTCCATTAGGACACTCACCTAAGTAAGAGATATACTTTCTAATATTCTTACCGTAATTGTTAAGCTGGGTCTGTGCTGTCCGTCGGGCGCATGCCATAGGGAATAGTGTCTCCCGGTTTGACTACGCGCACGAGCCTATTAGCTGACACTAGACCAAAGACAAAACTTTATTCCCAGAAGATGCATTAAATGTTTTATGTGCATCAGCGATTGAACATAGAAACTTATCCCCCCTTTCTCTCACAAATCTAAAATATGTTTAAAATAATGAACCACTACTGACGTCCTTTGACTGTGTGCGCATGCGCGACAGAGTAGCGTTTCCTTTCGCGTTTGCCTTGCCATTTTCCTTGTAGGAACGCGAATGTTTGGCGGTTATTTAAGGGTTGAAGGAGCTCCCATGAGCACCTCCACTTCCGCTTGGTGCAAACACAGAGGTACCGACGGATAGGTGAGTGTCCTAATGGACTTTGCGCTTTCTAGACAGCTCCTTCTGATGAGACTAGACCAGGTAGTTGATACTGAGTATAGCAGATTAAAAGGAGATTTGAATGTCCCGGATTCAAATACCACTGTGTAGTATAAGGGGATTTTGCTTGTACGTGATATTTAGGGATCATATAACTGTGGATAGCTGTGGGTCATCTTTGGGCTACCATTAGTTCTCTACATGGATACCACAAGAGTGGGTTTAAAGGATGTTTTTACACAATTAAATTAGACTTTTGGACACTATCTATTTACTATCCATAAATTGTCTACAGGTTCTCCTAAGTGTCTACATAATGTCTCGTGATATGAGGTATCTAGCAATATCTATAATGTGTCACTAGGGATGGTGTGCATGGGCTATGGCTTGGTAGTTGGGCACCTATCACACGTTTGTTGGGTTATATGTGTAGAGCAAATGGCTTGGACACTGTAAAGTGAGTACTTACTTTGTCCTTTTTCTACACTGTAGAGCGGGGCCTCATACTCCCGAGCGGTCGCCGGGTGAGGTGAGGTCTTCACCCACACAAGGCTGGGTGAGTATCACCGTGAGGAAATGCCTCGTGGTGATTAAGCTAATATGCTTTTTTCTATATATGCAGAATGTAAATTGTTCATGCAGGTGTGTTCTTCCTGTGCGGTGTCTTTGCATTCATGCGGTTGTGTATGTGTGTTTTAATGTTGTTGTACAATAACTTTTGTTATAGGAAGAAGATATGCTTCTTTCCTGCCAGTGGACGTCCAAGCATTCTAGTTCCTGGTAGATATGTACCTGTCTATTAGTAAACGTATTTCTATTTCTCACTTAACACATCACTTGTGGTTACAGTTGCAGTAGCTATTCTATTCTGAGGTCCTGAAGAAAGCCGGGGCAATGCCCCTTAGGCTGAAACATGTCGACCATTCTGCACAGCGCCATAGGGTAGCCCTTCTACCTAGGCGTGTTTTTAATTTTGACACACGGCCTTCTGTATGTACGTTCTTCCAGAGCCTGGAGTAGTCAATTTTATCTATCACTATCACCTGAGCACTGCACTTTACCTTGTCCACTTCTTGGTTAACATCATGGCTATATCACTGACATCCATTTCCACACAAGCACAAAATGGCTAGATGTGGGATGGTTTGATCAGTAAGTCCCACGTGACGTGAACTCCACCAGCAAGGTGGGCTGATGGGACTTTTTGCCAGCTTGCTGTTTCCAACAACTTTCCACAGCATTTACACACATGTGCATCTTATTGTTTCGTAGACACTGTCATAGTTACACACCATTTTCCAGACCTGGTCTGCTCCCTTTTGTGTTTCACATTATGATAGTAGGGGAGTGAGCAGACAGGTCGTTAAACATTCCCCTTGACCCTCCACACATGTTTGTTTTTGTCAGTATTGAGAGCAACCTTTTGGTTGCGGGTCTATTTAATATGGATGCAAACACTAATTGTTTGCATTCCCCTTAGCTCACCCAACCTAATTGTGTGCGTTGCCTTTCTGCCCACCTGGTCACGGTCACGTCCTCCCTTTAATGACACCCGATGATAAAAATATCATTTCCAATCCTCATTATCATGTGATGATATTCCACGATAACCACCAAGCATATATGACGATCTGTCATGAGGTCCTATCACGTTCCACCTCTGGGTGATTTTTTGACAGTGCAATGGCTTTAAATGTCTTTGGTTTTTAGAGCATAACCGCTGGCATATTTGGGCTCCCCTCCCCATAAGTATGTGGATGGCTGTTAATACAAACAGGATGCCCATTGTAGATCAACATCTAGAACATAGTCCTAATAATAATAATATTTCCACCATACTCGTTGTGGACGTCTTCACGACGTGAAGCAACACGACTCACGGGTTATATTTGAAGAAATATCGCTATTGGATTATTCCCTTCACGGTACACTGCAGGGACACTCGATAAAATATAACAATAAGTTTATATTCTCCTTTACACACTAGTGGTTCTCTGTACGTGAGACACACGCCAGAGAGATATATTTTCTAATATTCTTACCGTAATTGTTAAGCTGGGTCTGTGCTGTCCGTCGGGCGCATGCCATAGGGAATAGTGTCTCCCGGTTTGACTACGCGCACGAGCCTATTAGCTGACACTAGACCAAAGACAAAACTTTATTCCCAGAAGATGCATTAAATGTTTTATGTGCATCAGCGATTGAACATAGAAACTTATCCCCCCTTTCTCTCACAAATCTAAAATATGTTTAAAATAATGAACCACTACTGACGTCCTTTGACTGTGTGCGCATGCGCGACAGAGTAGCGTTTCCTTTCGCGTTTGCCTTGCCATTTTCCTTGTAGGAACGCGAATGTTTGGCGGTTATTTAAGGGTTGAAGGCGCTCCCATGAGCACCTCCACTTCCGCTTGGTGCAAACACAGAGGTACCGACGGATAGGTGAGTGTCCTAATGGACTTTGCGCTTTCTAGACAGCTCCTTCTGATGAGACTAGACCAGGTAGTTGATACTGAGTATAGCAGATTAAAAGGAGATTTGAAGGTCCCGGATTCAAATACCACTGTGTAGTATAAGGGGATTTTGCTTGTACGTGATATTTAGGGATCATATAACTGTGGATAGCTGTGGGTCATCTTTGGGCTACCATTAGTTCTCTACATGGATACCACAAGAGTGGGTTTAAAGGATGTTTTTACACAATTAAATTAGACTTTTAGACACTATCTATTTACTATCCATAAATTGTCTACAGGTTCTCCTAAGTGTCTACATAATGTCTCGTGATATGAGGTATCTAGCAATATCTATAATGTGTCACTAGGGATGGTGTGCATGGGCTATGGCTTGGTAGTTGGGCACCTATCACACGTTTGTTGGGTTATACGTGTAGAGCAATTGGCTTGGACACTGTAAAGTGAGTACTTACTTTGTCCTTTTTCTACACTGTAGAGCGGGGCCTCATACTCCCGAGCGGTCGCCGGGTGAGGTGAGGTCTTCACCCACACAAGGCTGGGTGAGTATCACCGTGAGGAAATGCCTCGTGGTGATTAAGCTAATATGCTTTTTTCTATATATGCAGAATGTAAATTGTTCATGCAGGTGTGTTCTTCCTGTGCGGTGTCTTTGCATTCATGCGGTTGTGTATGTGTGTTTTAATGTTGTTGTACAATAACTTTTGTTATAGGAAGAAGATATGCTTCTTTCCTGCCAGTGGACGTCCAAGCATTCTAGTTCCTGGTAGATATGTACCTGTCTATTAGTAAACGTATTTCTATTTCTCACTTAACACATCACTTGTGGTTACAGTTGCAGTAGCTATTCTATTCTGAGGTCCTGAAGAAAGCCGGGGCAATGCCCCTTAGGCTGAAACATGTTGACCATTCTGCACAGCGCCATAGGGTAGCCCTTCTACCTAGGCGTGTTTTTAATTTTGACACACGGCCTTCTGTATGTACGTTCTTCCAGAGCCTGGAGTAGTCAATTTTATCTATCACTATCACCTGAGCACTGCACTTTACCTTGTCCACTTCTTGGTTAACATCATGGCTATATCACTGACATCCATTTCCACACAAGCACAAAATGGCTAGATGTGGGATGGTTTGATCAGTAAGTCCCACGTGACGTGAACTCCACCAGCAAGGTGGGCTGATGGGACTTTTTGCCAGCTTGCTGTTTCCAACAACTTTCCACAGCATTTACACACATGTGCATCTTATTGTTTCGTAGACACTGTCATAGTTACACACCATTTTCCAGACCTGGTCTGCTCCCTTTTGTGTTTCACATTATGATAGTAGGGGAGTGAGCAGACAGGTCGTTAAACATTCCCCTTGACCCTCCACCCATGTTTGTTTTTGTCAGTTATCATTGTGTACCATTAGTCCATGCTTCATGAACATGTCCTTATTACGGGTGCCTTCCAGTGGAGCTGGATGGATCATCTCTAATAAGAGGTCCGGGCTGAACCAACTACCAATCAGTGGGGAGAAGATAGGCATGACAGATTACAACGGGGGACAAAGGTCCGCACTACCTATCCTTCACTATTTGCAAAGACTAGACAGAATATTTCTATTCTACGTTATTTGCAAACAGAGAATATCTCAAAGGAACCAACTTCAAACAATCAATGTTCGGACAATCAATCAATCAGTGGGGAGAAAAATAGGTACGACAGATTACAACGGGGGACAAAAGTCTGCGTTACCTACCTTTCACTGTCTGCAAAGGAAGAGAGAATATTTCTATTCTTCCCCGTTTGTAGGCAGAGAATATCTCAAAAGAACAAACAATCGATGAGTAATACTAGTATTTTCCAAACAATCAAACAATCATTTCGCAATTTGTCGTGTTATACGACCTTACCCGAACTGCATGGACAGTTTCTCGTCTTCCACATCCAGCGCCCGATCGTCCTCTATTCTCAGTGACTGTTGCGGCACTCCTGATGGTTCCCAGTCAGGACCGTAGATCACTCGAGAGAGGTCTGCTCGGAACCGGTGAAGTTCGGATGATCGGCTGCCAGACGAGGGTCTATCGGGCAGGAGCTCTCCCGATCGTTGCAGTCGTTCACTCTGTCGTCAGGACCTCTCCCACTGGATCCACGTGTCGCTGATGGGCCCCACGTCTGGGACGCCAATTGTAGAAAAAGGTAGAGACGATGTCGACCAAGAACCTTTAAGTATTGCCCGGCGTTAACCGCCTCTCATACCATTCGAATCTATCAAACATAGAGGCAGGCGCTGGAGACTGGAAGGCAGGAAACAGGAGTTTATTCCGACGGAGCAGAACACATCAAATCAGACAACAGGGTATCTTCTCGAGGTGCTCTCACCGCATCTCTGAGGCCTGGCCTCTTATACACAGGTTTATGGTCTTTATTGCAGTTTATTACATGTGGCACATTCTTGCAAATACTTTGATGTATGGAAAGACATCCTCGGAATCCCCGCTTCATGCCCGTTCCCACACACATTTACAGTAGAAGTCCCACCCCGGTCTCAACAGGTGATGACTGTCACGCAGCTGGACATTCCGCCGATTCCCGGAATGTGTGCGGCTGATCGTATCTCATGGGGTGGGGGCTTTGATCGGTTGTGGATCCTTTGATGAGAGAAGCTTCCTACTGTATGGGGCAATAAACTGCATCCGCAGGGCCAGGTGGTGGCCTGGGGACGAGCAGGACAATCGGGCACAGAGGAAAGTGGGGTTTATCAAAGGATACAAGATCATGAAAGGGATGGAGGGAGGTGTTTAGCTGGGAACGGGATGTGGCTCCGAGGCAGGGTTGCACTGAAGGGGAGGTTTATGGCCCAAGCATATGAGTGCGGGGGCTGTCAGCGTGCGGGGGATGCATGCGAGGTTAGAGGGAGAGAGAGAGAGACACGCTGGCTATCGGCAGTGGGCAGAGAAGCCATGGCTTTCAAAATGGCTGCTACTTACGCGCACATATGAGCCTGAAAAGGGACAAGATGGCGCCGATAATGTTGATGTCGCAAACTAGATTTTAACACCGTCTCAGATTTTAAATTATACATGGTAGGCATTCAGTTGGAAATGCTTACCATGGAACTGACGCAGTGGTATGTACCACATTTGTTTTGTCGCAGCCTGCCGCTGCACTACCAATGCGCCACAATCCCTACGCCTGCCAAACCCAGGCGTGGCAATGACACATTGGCTGTGCCCAAGGGACCACACCAGCACTCACTAAAATGTGGAAAGGTCATAACAAAACAAGTATCTAAGGGTGAAGTAGTTCATTTAGTGAAAAGTTCCTCAAAAGAAAAAGAACCTAAAAAAAGCAAATAATTATAAGGTTGTAAAGAATAATACTTTTCTTCCCAAATGCTACAGATGTGGGAAAATTGGTCATCTTATCAATGACAAAAAGTGTCCTGCACTTAAATCTACATGCTCAAATTGTAAATGTAGTTGGTCTAGGATATAATAGTGACAGTGATGAATATTCAGAATTTGATTATGGTCAAATTGTTTCACAGGTGATGTCTAGTGATAAGAAAGGTCCTTTGAATGAGGTAATGGTTGAAGGGAGTAAAACTAAAGTATTGTTTGATTCAGGGGCTAAAATTACAATTGTTTCTAAAGAATTTTATATGTACAATCTCAAAGATATAATCAAAATGTTAAAGCTTGACTTTAGGCCAAGTGCTTAGGGTAGAGAATCCGAAAAGTTTTTTGGGTACTTTTGGGGTTTGTTAGACGATAAAGGAAGATATATTTCTGCCAAGATATATATATATATATATATATATATATATATATATATATATATATATATATATATATATATATATATATATATATATATATATATATATATATATATATATATATATATATATATATATATGTATTTGCCTGTTGCATTTAGAATAAAAGCTGCTCTCTGGAACTTCCCCATTGTGGCTTCTATTTTCTTTTCTACAAAAGAAGTGTGCCGATATCAATTACCGTGTTTTGCCAGTGACACGGTCTAGAAGCAACCCGCAGCGTAAGTTACACCGGAACCATTGGCAGCGGCAGCTCCAGCTGGTGTGTGTTTGTTTTCTGCGGTAGCAGATTTTTCCGGTGTACACCTGGTGACCCCAGAAGGAAGAGATGCGATGTAGAGGCAATTCCGCCTCTCTGTGGATCGGATGCCGAGCCATTCGGAGCCTCATAAAAACGCAACCTGGGCGTTTAAGGTAGCTACGGCTTGGAGACTCAAGGGAGTACTATTAACTCTACAATTATTGGAATGGAGGCACGCTCTACTCTTGGACTCACCTGCCAGTCACACACTTGAATGGGATGTCGTCTCTAACCTTTAAATCCCTTCGCTGGAACGTGGCATTCTGGGACATGCAGTCCAGTAATCTGGTGAGAACTGCACGTTGGGCAGCCCACTCCGGCCGGAGTGGGAGGAATTGAGAAAACAGTCAATCAAGACTGAGCCGGACATTCATAGCAGTCCAAGGGGAGGAGGCGTGTTCATTTCTGCATCTGTGGGCATTGAGAAAGGCCTCGCGGCCGAAATGCATTTGCCTGTTGCATTGAGAATAAAAGCTGCTCCCTGGAACTTCCCCATTGTGGCTTCTATTTTCTTTTCTACAAAAGAAGTGTGCCGATATATATATATATATATATATATATATATATATATATATATATATATATATATATATATATATATATATATATATATATATATATATATATATATATATATATATATATATATATATATATATATATATATATATATATATATATATATATATATATATATATATATATATATATATATATATATATATATATATATATATATATATATATCAAAACAAAATCCAAGTTTCAACGCACTCTCAGAAGCCAGGATTATACACAGTGTTGTTTATTGCTGTAACGCGTTTCCCTCTGCTCCCTTGCTCACACACAAGGGAGCAAGGGAGCAGAGGCTTCCGAAATGCGTTACAGCAATAAACAACACTTTGTATAATCCTGGCTTCTGAGAGTGCGTTGAAACTTGGATTTTGTTTTAAAAGAAAATATCTGGTGGGGCTCTGCCAGCACAACGCACCACCAGACTACGCGCGGTTCTCCCTGAAACGAGCCGCGGAGAGTGTAAGCATATATATATATATATATATATAAAACAAACTCCCAACTGCTCTGGACGCAGTTAAAGCGGGCGGAGACCTCAAAAGAGTGAGCACTCCAGTTGAAAGATGAGCCAGCAACAAAAATTATGATTCAGCAGTGCATTTAATAAGCAGTAAGTGCAGAGCAAGTGCCCTCCATGACGCTTTTCGCCCCGCGAACGGGGCTTGGTCACATGATAAAGGAATATATATATATATATATATATATATATATATATATATATATATATATATATATTCACTGAAAAAACCATAGGTTTGACACATGTTATAGTTAACTGGACATTTTACTCATATAAAACCAATGAAATTCCCGTTATAGTTACTTCAGCTAACTATAACTCGTGCGCCCGCAATGCACTGCTGATGATGTTACACATCACATCACTCATGACATCATCTATTAAATGAGTTTGTTTTAAAATTACATATATTTTATACATGTAGATCTGAAAGTTGGTTGAACAAAAATGTAGTATATAAGTGTATAAACGGTTAGTTTTTTGGTGAAAAATAGATTCTATAACTGAGCGATTAAATATATCTTAATGAGTACATGGGTTACTGAGTAATATTTAAATATATACATATCTGTGTCAGTCTATCAGTTTCTATTTTAGTGGCTGAATGTATTGATGAGTAGCTATATCACTGATACATTATATCTATATAGTTTATTGTTTCTTTAATATTACCAAGAGTGTCTCAGTATCTAAGTGTTAATATGCTACATTAGGAGATTTTACATATTGCATACATGCAAGAATCAGTGACATACAATTCCTATATGTTGTAGGCAGCATATGTGAGATATTAGATGTTATCAGTGATGTCAAGAGTGATGTCACTAACCATGTGATGAGTAATGTAATGTGTAACATCATCAGCAGTGCATTGCGGGCGCGTGAGTTATAGTTAGCTGAAGTAACTATAACGGGGAATTTCATTGGTTTTATATGAGTAAAATGTCCAGTTAACTATAACATGTGTCAAACCTATGGTTTTTTCAGTGAATTTCATAGGTTTTTTAAATGCTACTTCCTAACTATAACGTGTGTAAAACCTATGGTTTTTTCAGTGAATTTCATAGGTTTTTTAAATGCTACTTCCTAACTATAACCTGTGTAAAACCTATGGTTTTTTCAGTGAATTTCATAGGTTTTTAAAATGCTAATTCAGAACTATATCGTGAATGCAACCTATACTTTTGTCAATAAAGTTCTGCCAATATTTTTTCGGAAACAAAACCGTTTTCTTGAATGTTCAGGTTCTATAGAGACTCCTTGTAAAGCGGTACTAAATTTGAAAGTCTCTACCTATATTGGTTCTTTGGAGGTATTCCCTGCTTACAAATAACGTGGAATAGAGATATTCTGTCTAGTCTTTGCAAGCAGCGAAAAGATAGGTACTGCAGACTTTTGTCTCCCGTTGTAACCCGTCATGCCTATCTTCTCCCCACTGATTGGTAATTGGTTCTGCCCGGACCATTTATTAGAGGTAGCTCGTCCGGTCCCACCGGAGGGGACATATATATAAAATACGGTTTAGCCGCTGCACCTTTCTGGCAAACTATGGCATAAAAATCGCTATAGAAAAACTAAAGAAATCGAAAAAAAATCAATAGGCTACTGATGAGATCCTCTTTACCCCGCTAAAATAGAAGTACTAAGAATAGCCCCTTACGAGAAATATGAAACTAGTGGGAGGAGCCAAGTTCGAAGCCGCGATGGACGCAAAGCAGCTCGACTCCTCCGCCCCCACAGCCCAAACATGTCTGCCCCACTGCCCACCACGCCCAATAACGGCAACATGGTACAGATAAAAGTCAACAGATACCTACCCTCATTCCGGAAACTCCCAAAGTGCAGCAGGTCCGCGGCTACGCCCATCCGGAAGACGAGGCCCCCAGCACGTGTAGGGCGGGGCCTTGCTGGCAGCCATCGGCCGAAGAGGTCATTGGGTGAATGGCCCGGTGGCATCCAGCGAACCACGGGTGGGGGGGTGAATGCCTTGCTGATGACCCCCCCACCCCTCTTATTGCCTGATCCGGCCATCACATATACCTGCGCCGGGAGACGGCGCGGGGTGCACTGGGAGGGAGAGGCGGCGCGAACGAGCCTCCCCCACCTCCCCAGGTGGAGGTTCCCTCGGCTGCACCCCAGCGCTTCACTCTGCCAGCTGAGTTGAACCCGCTCTTGCGGCACAGTGCCTCGCTCGGCCAAGCTGAGTTGCGCCCGCTCTTGCGGCACAGTGCCTCGCTCGGCCAGCTGAGTTTCACCCGCTCCTGCGGCACAGTGCCTCGCTCGGCCAGCTGAGTTTCGCCTGCTCTTACGGCTACAGCGTCTCACCCGCCATCCGGCTGAATAGCGCCCACTCTTGCAGTGCAGCGATAGGCGGCTGCCACGGAGCTCACGAAATGGCGGTCGGCTCCACAGAATTGGGCCTGGCCTGCAAGGATGGCTCTGGGCAACACTGGAACTCGGACGCTTGCCTGCTAGGGCATGGGCCCCATTCCCGAAAGTGTCCCCTCAGCCGTGAAGATTCTACAAAAGTCACCGGGGCCCCCGACTCCCGCAAGCTTCCGGTGAGGAGCGGCTGCCATGATTGCTTGCGGAATGGCCACGACGTAGCCACGAGATGGTGGTGCTCTCATGCTGAAGCCAGCTTCAGTCTGAAACATCCAGAAACACTGTAGACTACCAATTCGATCAGTTCCGGGGGAGCCCCAACGTGACCCGGTAGGGAAGAACTTGCCCTCCCCTCTTTTGACTGATGGTTCTTGTTGCCTGTCCCCGCTGTTGTCATCTAACGGAACCTTTTTGGACTGCCGAAAGGGGTTCTGGTCCGACCGCTGGTTGGTGGAGACATTTTGACTATATTCTGGACCTGCCCGGCCTCGCCCAAAATGGCGCCGATATAAATGAGACTCGCAACTCCTTGTTGTGTACTGGTTGCTCAGCCTTGATATCACGAGATATGTATGCAGTTTTGAAGCACATGGCGGGCGGGGACGGGTACTGATTGAACATTTGGACATCCCTATTGATATTTAGTTCTGATGTATTATTGATTACTGTACTATTGAAAGTTCGAATTGACGTTACTCATGGTACTTGCCCGCAAATGTATATCTAGATAATTTTATTGTAACTGATCCTGTCGTACTTTGATTATAAAATTTACATTCACCGATTCCACAACTGTTATAGTTCCTGCAACCTAATTGCCCGCCCGTTACGTTTTTCTACAGTGTAAATGTCCCCTCATCATATACGATTCCAGTTTGCTCCGTGGCCGGCCCACGTGGTTATAGGCAGTATTTGTATACCGACATTTTCACAATAAAGGTTTTAAAACAAAACATGGTAGTAGCACCTAGATTGGTAAAGTTTTGAATAATAGCCACTGTTTTCGAATAAGTAAAAGGTAAGTGAGATAAAGCAGTCCGATTACATGACAGTTAAAAGGTATAGTACGCAGAAATACTGTAAAGATAAATGGTCACGGACTGTTGTGTTTTCCACCCCTCTCATGCTGACGCCAGCTTCAGTCTGAAACATCCAGAAACACTGTAGACTACCAATTCGATCAGTTCCGGTGGAGCCCCAACGTGACCCGGTAGGGAAGAACTTGCCCTCCCCTCTTTTGACTGATGGTTCTTGTTGCCTGTCCCCTCTGTTGTCATCTAACGGAACCTTTTTGGACTGCCGAAAGGGGTTCTGGTCCGACCGCTGGTTGGTGGAGACATTTTGACTATATTCTGGACCTGCCCGGCCTCGCCCAAAATGGCGCCGGTATAAATGAGACTCGCAACTCCTTGTTGTGTACTGGTTGCTCAGCCTTGATATCACGAGATATGTATGCAGTTTTGAAGCACATGGCTGGCGGGGACGGGTACTGATTGAACATGTGGACATCCCTATTGATATTTAGTTCTGATGTATTATTGATTACTGTACTATTGAAAGTTCGAATTGACGTTACTCATGGTAATTGCCCGCAAATGTATATCTAGATAATTTTATTGTAACTGATCCTGTCGTACTTTGATTATAAAATTTACGTCCACCGATTCCCCAACTGTTAGACACCTTAGTTCCTGCAACCTAATTGCCCGCCTGTTACGTTTTTCTACAGTGTAAATGTCCCCTCATCATATACGATTCCAGTTTGCTCCGTGGCCGGCCCACGTGTTTATAGGCCCGTATTTGTATACCGACATTTTCACAATAAAGGTTTTAAAACAAAACATGGTAGTAGCACCTAGATTGGTAAAGTTTTGAATAATAGCCACTTTTTTCGAATAAGTAAAAGGTAAGTGAGATAAAGCAGTCCGATTACATGACAGTTAAAAGGTATACTACGCAGAAATACTGTAAAACTAAATGGTCAAGGACTGTTGTGTTTTCCACCCCTGCAGCATAAAGCGATCAATAAGAATCCGATATTCAGACCTATCAGCAACTAAGACAGTAAACTGAGCCTCTTTTGCTCAGCGGCTCCCTCGTGGGACGAAGAAACGCCCTTTTTCTCGAAATAGGAACATTTACTTGCAGGACAGTTGTAAATTTCCCGAGAAAATACATTAGCCTGGAACATTGTTAGTGATAAACTCTAAACGCATCTGGGTCCTCAACCCAAAGACTTCGTAGTCCTTGCTTTACATGCCACGTGTATTAGGGAAGTTGTTTCAGATGCCCCTAAACCACTCCAAAGGAATACCATCTAACCCCTCTAGTTTCCATGCCCGGCGAATAGGAACGACCCTGTACTACTGCAGATCATTCCTCTTCTCCGAATGAGAACATGGATCCGTCACCCCTCACCTTACACTGACCACCTCTGGTTAACATGCAACGTAGTCTTCAATCTTCACGTATCAGAATCAACCAATCAGAGTCACCTTATATCTAAGCACTCAAACTTCTGATTTATCTCCATTTTCACACTCTTGTAAATAGGTGTGCGCGACCGCAACTTTTTTTAAAATAAAAAATATATATTTTCGCGTTTAAGGGCCTTACTGCACACCCTGAGAAAACCTACGCAGCAAGACAATCTCTACCTTCTCCCCTTTACATGTTCCAACGCTTTGAAATAAACAATATATTTACTCGCAGTGACAAAATGTCGGTCAACACTTCCTGATTTCCTTTGAATCGAACGTTAACAGACGTCACGCAGCAAAAAAAATGCGCGCGTACAGATATATAATTGACTTTAACTTTAATTTTCTCAGCAACTACTGAACGGATTTACACCATTCCAAAAAAACACAAAACACTGATGCCTCACCTTCATTTAAAATACGATCTTTTTATTGGCACATAAGGGCCCAATGGGCGTTTCCTTTCTGCAGTTCTCTTTTGTTGAGTGCTGGGATATGCAGTCCTTGAAGGTGAGTTAATTAAATTAAATGAAGGTGAGGCGTCAGTGTTTTGTGTCAAGCGAAGCCCATGAAGAAGAGGCGGACATGCCTTGAAACGCGTCGGCTATATGGTGAAATGCTAATGGGGAAAGAAAATGTGAGCAGTCAAGGTAAAAATTAACCGGATGGTAGCAGACGCCGTCGAGTGACTGTCCAATGCTTCAGGGCAGTTTTGTATTACAATCTTTGCACACGGCAGCCCGGCCGTGGGACGGAGCACCATTTCAGCGTGTTGAAAGGCTGGGGTTAGTACTGTTGTCTGACCTGTCAGCACGGCGTTTGGGACACAATTTTGCTCACAAAGACTTTCTCCTACCTACTAAGGATTAACTACGCTTAATTTTGAACTAACACTGAACCTACTAAAGGAATTTAATTAACTCACCTTCAAGGACTGCATATCCCAGCACTCAACAAAAGAGAACTGCAGAAAGGAAACGCCCATTGGGCCCTTATGTGCCAATAAAAAGATTGTACTTTAAATGAAGGTGAGGCGTCAGTGTTTTGTGTCAAGCGAAGCCCATGAAGAAGAGGCGGACATGCCTTGAAACGCGTCGGCTATATGGTGAAATGCTAATGGGGAAAGAAAATGTGAGCAGTCAAGGTAAAAATTAACCGGATGGTAGCAGACGCCGTCGAGTGACTGTCCAATGCTTCAGGGCAGTTTTGTATTACAATCTTTGCACACGGCAGCCCGGCCGTGGGACGGAGCACCATTTCAGCATGTTGAAAGGCTGGGGTTAGAACTGTTGTCTGACCTGTCAGCACGGCGTTTGGGACACAATTTTGCTCACAAAGACTTTATCCTACCTACTAAGGATTAACTACGCTTAATTTTGAACTAACACTGAACCTACTAAAGGAATTTAATTAACTCACCTTCAAGGACTGCATATCCCAGCACTCAACAAAAGAGAACTGCAGAAAGGAAACGCCCATTGGGCCCTTATGTGCCAATAAAAAGATCGTATTTTAAATGAAGGTGAGGCGTCAGTGTTTTGTGTCAAGCGAAGCCCATGAAGAAGAGGCGGACATGCCTTGAAACGCGTCGGCTATATGGTGAAATGCTAATGGGGAAAGAAAATGTGAGCAGTCAAGGTAAAAATTAACCGGATGGTAGCAGACGCCGTCGAGTGACTGTCCAATGCTTCAGGGCAGTTTTGTATTACAATCTTTGCACACGGCAGCCCGGCTGTGGGACGGAGCACCATTTCAGCGTGTTGAAAGGCTGGGGTTAGAACTGTTGTCTGACCTGTCAGCACGGCGTTTGGGACACAATTTTGCTCACAAAGACTTTCTCCTACCTACTAAGGATTAACTACGCTTAATTTTGAACTAACACTGAACCTACTAAAGGAATTTAATTAACTCACCTTCAAGGACTGCATATCCCAGCACTCAACAAAAGAGAACTGCAGAAAGGAAACGCCCATTGGGCCCTTATGTGCCAATAAAAAGATCGTATTTTAAATGAAGGTGAGGCGTCAGTGTTTTGTGTCAAGTGAAGCCCATGAAGAAGAGGCGGACATGCCTTGAAACGCGTCGGCTATATGGTGAAATGCTAATGGGGAAAGAAAATGTGAGCAGTCAAGGTAAAAATTAACCGGATGGTAGCAGACGCCGTCGAGTGACTGTCCAATGCTTCAGGGCAGTTTTGTATTACAATATATATATATATATATATATATATCCATACTGTTTGGCGAAAGTCATGCCGGCGCCTTCTCAGAAGGCGCCGGCATGACTTTCGCCAAACAGTATGGATCACTATTGTCAAAGCCAGCGCCCGCCTACAATTGAATCGGCTAAACAACAGAGGATCCCAAGCGTTCAGAGCAAGAACTGAGAGGAAGAAACGCTGTGAGAGGAACCTCGTAAATCACCTACAACACGTGAAAGTAAACGTGCAGCAAGCCGAGCAGAAATAACATTCACTATAAGGCAAGTGGGAACCCGCCGAACTGACGAAAACATCATAGTAAGCGGCCAGCCAAAAAAGTGTATTGTGTACTGACTCCTAGTACATCAGTATGGCAACATCGAGAAACGAGAAACGCTGTGAGGCAGCTAGTAAAATGTTTGAAACATCAACGCTGACGCCGAGCGAAGTGAGTAATGCCGCGTCCTCTGTGGGGGATAATATGTCAAAAAAAGTACAATGGGATCTGCTTTGGAAGCATATGAAAGCAGAGCAAAACAAATGGTGGGAGGCGACTACACTACAAAAGTACATAGAGGCAGGGAGAGTGCCTCGAGGACTCCGGATTTTTATTACCCCCACCTTCAGTGATCCAGACCCTGAGTTGATCGGCGAATGGGCTGAAAATAATCACCACTGTTCAACGGTGATGCTAAAATTGTTGGTAAAATACGCTAATCGTGACTGTGAAACGCTGAGTGGCAAAATAGAAGAAGTAACAGCCAGATTAAAGACACTCTGTGATACTGAGGAATTCAACCAAGAGATGGCAAAACTTGAAACCAAACTTGAACGAATTGAAAAAGACATAAAAGAAAAAAAGCAGAGGAAATTTCTACGAGATTTCGTAGACTATGAGAAAGGACAGATATTAACCTTTGCCAAAAAATTCGATCGGCTGAGAAGTCAAAACATGAATACAAAAACAACATTGGAAAATACTGATCAAGTGAATGGAGCAAGCTTTGTGGATAAGACACCTGAATCCAGAGCCACAACCAGCGAACAGGCCCAAAATCCCAACATGTCAGTAAAAGACAAAATTTTAATGGAATTTTCAATGTTGGCGCAAGACAGGCTAACAGCACCAGAACCCACCGAACCGAGCAACCAAAGAGGACGAGGTCGTGGACGCGCAGGAAGAGGCGTAGAAAGACTGCAGAATACGCCAAAAGAAGTAATGGGGAGTCCGGTAGGATCTCGCACACGTTGGCAAAAAAGAACAAAAGAATGGAGCAAACCGAATTAAAAACCAAAACAGTATTGAATTTATCAGACCGTGAGCTGACCAACATTGAAATTGATGTCCTGTCAAAGGGATTAACGTTTGTCCCAACTAATGAATACGATTACACCCAGACAAGAATCGACCTCTTCTATTTTACAAGGAAGCTGCGCCTGAAGAAATGGTTTTCCACTAAGGCGACCCTGGAAAAAGAAAAGACCAGCAGTGAGGAGGTTAGTAATCTGTGCATAGGTGACATTGAGACATTGCACTTGTTAAATGAATTGGGGGACCAAGAAAATTTCAATAGCGATCCAATACTGAATCTGCTTAATGATGACATTTCTATTGATTTGAGTAGTAAAAGTCATTTCAAACCCACATCCATATTCATGCCGCAAATAATAAATGAGGCATTAGATATCTTTGAAAAAGGAGTTAAGAATGGCCTTAAGAAAATAAGCGGCATGACCTCTAAAGTAAGGAGAAACCTCACCAAGGAACAGGCCATGGCCATCGAGACATTACAGACTGACCCCAATATTGTAATAAAAAAATCTGATAAGGGGGGTAATGTGGTGGTGTGGGGAAGAGATAGGTATGTCAAGGAAGGTTTGAGACAATTGAGCAATGTTACACAATATGAGAAAAGTTCCAAAAAATGTTTTGATGAGTCCAACAAAAAGTATTTTGATGAATTGTTTGAATGGAAACAAAAAGGCTTACTGGAGCAGAATGAATATGATTATTTATTATGTAAATACCCAAAACTTCCTGTGCTGTATTTGTTACCAAAAGTGCACAAAGACAAGGAAAACCCACCGGGAAGGCCTATAGTTTCATCTAGAGGGTCTAGCCTTGAAAACACATCTAGATATGCAGATTATTTTCTGCAACAATATATGAAAGAATTACCTTCATATATTAAGGACACGGGCGATTTTTTGAGAATGATGAATGAGTTTGTGTGGAATGAGAAGTATCTGATGTTAAGTTTAGACGTTACCAGTCTTTACACCAGCATCCCGCATGATTTGGGATTGCAGGCTTGTAAACACTACTTAAATGCAAGATCCATCTCCTATCTGAGGCACACAGAAGTTCTGTTAAGCATGATTAATACATGCCTGACGGAAAATTACTTTCTGTTTGACAATCAAGTGTATAGGCAATTGATGGGGACTTCGATGGGCACTTGTTTTGCCCCGAGTTTTGCCTGCCTCTACTTAGGATGGTGGGAGGAACAAGTAGTGAGACCCCAGACCTTATACCAAAAACATGTCAAAAAATGGTCACGATTTATTGATGACGTGTTTTGTGTATGGGAAGGGACTGTGGAAGAAGCAGACAGCTTCGTTAAACATCTGAATGACAATCAATTGAACTTATCATTCACACATCAGGTGCATCCAACCCAGATGGAATTTCTAGATGTAGTATTGAAAGTTGACAATGGCAATATTGTGACTGCACTCCATCGAAAAACCACGGCGGGCAACAGCATGTTACATGCATGGAGCTGCCACCCGAGAAAACTCATAGAAAGTATCCCATATGGTGAGTTGCTGCGTGCTAAGCGCAACTGCAGCACGACAGAGGGGTATAGAGAAGAATGTAGAGTTATGACCAAAAGATTCAAGGAAAGAGGATACAGTGACCAGAACATTTCCACAGCATGTTCCAAGGCAGAACTTAGAACTAGAAATGACTTGTTAACAAAGGAATTGGCGGTAGGTAGCATATCCAGTGAAGAAACAATCAGGTTTGTTACCACGTATAGCAATAAGTCTCAGGAGGTTAGAAAATGCCTAGAAAGACATTGGAGCATCCTACAGACAGACCCTGTGATTGGAAAGTCAGTTAGAGATTATCCCCAAATCACTTTCAGAAAAGGAAAATCGATCAGAGACCTAGTAAGCCCAGCGAACCTGCCTAAACTTGTTCCCAAAAAATTGAATCCAGTACAAGGGTTCTTTATTTGTGGCAAGTGCAAAGCCTGCAAAAATAGTAGGAACTGCAAAAGTGTTAGGTTAAGCAAGAACACTGAGCCCTTCAGAATTTTGAAACATACATCATGCGAAACTGAATATGCAGTGTATGCCCTCAAATGCCCGTGTGAATTGGTTTATATAGGGAGTACGATCCACAAAGCCAAGAAAAGAGTACTAGAACACTTAAGGGCCATTAACCACCATGACCAACAGTACCCCATTGCCCGTCACTTTTTCAGTGAACATAACCAAAACACGAATCTTTTGTCATTTGTGGTGTTGGATTGTGTCCCCAAAAGAGAAAGAGGAGGAGACAGGATGAAAGAGTTACGTAGACTAGAATCCAGATTTATAATTGGATTCCAGACATTGACCCCTCAAGGACATAATATTGATGAAGGACTGGCATCTCACTTAGGACAGTAAAATGCGTCAAATTCAAACTAATGTTGAATCCTAAAGCCTACAGAGTATTCTTTGAAACATGTTTGTTTTAATGCACTTATGATAACTGAGGTTATGTTTTTAACAGATATACTTTCTCATTTTACAGGTCACAATGGGTGAACTAAAGGCATGAATGGAATGAAAGTCACTCGCACGACGTGAAATGATTCAAGCAGTATTTGAATGAGAAATGCCCACTGGGGCTTTTTGCAAGAGAACTTTACCCTGTTAGAGGGGTCACTCACTAGTGAAGACGACAGCACGCAGTAGTATTCAAGCGGATTATGCCCACTGGGGCTTCATGGAACAATAGCAAACCCACTGAGCAACAAGATCAGAGCAGAAGCATTGTGCGCTGAATGAAATGATAGATCGCATTCATGAGCAAATGTAGTGTCGAACGTTTCATCCGCCTGCAACCAATCCTAAGGGTGTTGCGCTGTCACAAAGTACAAAGTCTGAAAATGTGAATCCGAATGAATTAATTCAGGAGAAGAAACACTGACTTATAGGTATGGTAGTCCGCAAGAAGACATTACCCTGTGATTGAGAGGTCACTCACTAGTGATGATTATCAGCACGCAGCAGTATTCAAGCGGATTATGCCCACTGGGGCTTCATGCACAAATAGCAAACCCACTGAGTAAGAGTATCAGTGCCAAAGCATTGTGCGCTAAATGAAGCGATAGATCGCATTCATGAGTAAATGTAATGCCAAACGTTTCATCCGCTTGTAACCTACCCTCGGGGTGTTGCGTTGTTGCAAAATACAACGTCTGAAAGTGTGAATCTGAATGATGTAATTCAGGAGCGTTAATCACTTTTCCAACCTAAGAAACATTGACTTATGGGTATGGTAGTCCGTGTTGAACAACTGACTGAATTTCTAGAAATAGTACTGCTGAATCATTTCAATATGTTTCATTAGCATATTCAATCAAATATGTTTTCTCGAATGTTTGGTTTATTCTCGATAACCCATAACTAAATGTGCAAAAGAAAGTAAAATGAGATGATAAGTATGTTTTCACTTTCGCTTAAAAAGTCACATGATGAACCCTTTTTTGTTATTGTATAAAACTTTATTGTATCACACTGCTATTCACTCGTGAGAAAGCGGCAGAAGCTGCGAAACGCGTAGAGTGTTAGTGTTGCGGAATAAAAACACTTGAAAAGCTATCTGGGCCTCGACTCTCTGTCTGTGAAGTAAAGACGGTAAATTGCTTGGATATATATATATATATATATATATATATATATATATATATATATATATATATATATATATATATATATATATATATATATATATATATATATATATATATATATATATATATATATATATATATATATATATATCTTGGCAGAAATATATCTTCCTTTATACCAGAGAGATCTTGAAGTGATCCTTGATCCCAATAGTGACCCCCCATCATTTTAAAAGAGAATGTCCAAGTAAAAGAGGTGGATGTACAACAAGATTCTGATGATCTTTATGCTTAAATGTTGAAAAGGGATTTTCCTATAGTGTTTAGGAATAAACTAGGGTGTCTTCGTGACTATGTTCACAGTATACGATTGGTTAATAGGGCAAAACCTGTCTCTGGAAAGGTACGCGGTGTGCAATTTGCTGTAAGAGAAGAGATGAAGTTGGAATTAGGGAAAATTAAAGCTAAAGGGATCATTGAGGAGGTAGAAGGAACACAGTGGTTGGCCGCAGTGGTGGCTGCAAGGAAGGCGAATGGTAGTCTGCGCCTATGAGCTGACTTAAGAGAGCTAAATAAACATGTTGTAGTTGATAAATACCCCCTTCCCAACATTTCTGACATGCTTATGCTGCTAAAGGGTGCCAAGGTATTTTCTTATGTAGATCTTAAATCTGCTTATCACCAGATTAGACTTAATGACAAATCCAGAGATCTTACCTCCTTCATAACACCTTTTGGCGCCTATAGGTTTATCAGATTACCATTTGGGTTGGTGTCAGCAGCCTCCATTTTTCAAAGAGCCCTTGAGAAAGTCTTGATGGGACAGAAGGGTGTAAAAATGTATCAAGACAATGTATTGATTTTTGGGAACGATGGGGGAAGTACACTATGTGAGAGTAAGACAGGTATTACTAAGCTTTGATCAATTTAATCTCACTGTTAGACTGGATAAGTGCAAATGTAAGAAGTCTTCGATAGATTACTTAGGCCACACCATAACTGGTGAAGGAGTGACACCAAAAAATGATTTGGTTAATGCCATACAGAAACTAGCATCCCCTACCAATAAGGATGAGCTTATGAAATTTCTTGGTATGGCAGAATACTACAGTGAATTTGTCAAAGGATTTGCAGAGAGATATGTTAACATGAGGGCTTTGCTATGCAAAGGTGTTGAATTTACATGGACTGAAATGTGTGAAACAGAATTTAAAGAAATTAAAGAAATGCTGGGGAAGACTCCTAAATGAAGAAGTTTTGACCCATCTGGAAATTCTGTCTTCATCACGGATGCAAGCATGAAAGGGTTGGGTGCAGTATTACAGCAAGAGTGTGAAGGTTCTGAAAATTTATTTCTGTTTCCCTCGCCCAGTCTTCAAGGGGCAGAGTTACGCTACTCAGTCATCTAGAGAGAGGCTCTGGCAGTCCACTGGTCTGTTAAAAAAAGTAATGATCTACTGTGGGGCACAAAGTTTGAGCAATGACAGACTATAAACCTCTATGTGAAATAAAAAAAGGGTATTGATGCTGTGTCTAGTAGAATTTCTAAATGGGTGGTTGGACTATAGGAATATGATTTAGAGATAAAACAATTGCCTGCAGTTAAGAATAAGATGGCTGATACACTCTCAAGATTAGTGCATAGTACTGAAGGAGAAGAGGATCATGACAATAGTGAGGAGAATGAATGGGTATGCAAGACTGAATGTGATGGTCTCAATGAAGGCAGGTGGCATGAGGCATTTGCTATGGATAAGGAAGTACAAGAAGTTATGTGTTTACTGAGAGACGGTTGGCATGCCAAAGTTAAGGGTGATGGTGAGAAATATTGGAATGTTACAACTGAGCTCTGAAAATAATGGACTTTTATTCAGAGGTACCAGACTTATTACCCCTGTTTCTCTTCGCGAAGGACCATTGATTTTAGCTCATATGGGGCACCAGGGAATGTCCAAGACCAAAGAGAGACTCAGGTTGACCTACTGGTGGCCTGGTATGGATCTGCAAGTTGAACGGCTGGTGAGAGAATGTGTTCCATACGTTATGAGTGAGAAGAGTGTGAAACTCAAAGAACAGCCCATGGTGGTCAGGGATTGTCCAAAAAAACATCGGAAGAAGTACCCTTGACATACTGGGGCCTGCACAAGGAAATGGGTATGAGGTCTATGTCCTGGTCCTTATTGACATGTATTTAAGGAGGCCAGAACTTTAAATCTATAGAGACATTGAGACAAGACACTTGGTATAATTTTTGAAGGACGTGTTTGGGAGAGAGGGGTTACCCTTTATTTTGTTAACCGATAATGGAGTACAACTAGTTTCTAAAGACATGGAAGAATTTTTGGAAAAATGTGCATACATAACATAAGATGTGTTCTTTATTTCATTCAGAGACGAATGGTATTGTAGAACGCTTCAACTTTGTGTTAAAAGAAACTATCACCATAGCCAAACAAAACAATCTGGATTGGCAGGAAGAGATAAGTAAAAAGGAAGAAGTAGATAGGGTTTCTCCCCATGCCATCATGGGCAGGACACCATTTGAGTTGTTTAGAAGAAAGTATCCCAGCACCTTAGTGGCACCACATTGGGTGAATGATTCTGAGTCAAAGAAAGGAATGCTTTTGTCTGATGGGCAATGGGAAACCAGAGATGCTGAAAAAATTCAAGCTTGCAAAATTAAGTTTGATTGTAGTAAATCTGTAAAATGTACTTTTGTCAAAGTTGGTGATTAAGTAATGATTAGGGCTCCCTTTGGGAGAAAGGCTTCAAGCATTTTTCAGAAACTTCAGAAAGTGATCAAAGTTCTGACCAATGCTATTACAACAGAGGATTCACACATTTGGAATCTTAACAGGGTATTTGTTTTAAAGAAGAATTTGGTGAAAGATGATATATGTAATTCTTCCCCAACAGACTCACTTCTATGGAGGCAGAAAAGAAGTGTAAAACAGCCGACACATTTTAAGAACTTCATCTTGGAGCAGAAGAAAAAATAGGCAGAGTCAGGAGCTGAAGTATTTAACATTATAGGTCCATAACTGTATTAGTTTATTTCACTCTCTTTTTCATGTTTAATTGTTCTGTTGTTATTCAAGTTGTATTTTCCTTTTGTTTATAAAGGGAGAAGGTGTGTGGTATTGTGGTATCTACCTCAAGATGCTTAAGTGATACCATGGTGATGGAACCTTGAGAAGCAGAATGACAGAGGTTGTGATCAGTTGATTCAAGGCAACCTTGGTAGATGGATGGGACCTTTGAACATGGAATAAACTTCACATATTTTACTATTCTGAACTTCTCAATTATTAAGAGTTATCCATTTTACACTAGACAAAGAAGTTCCCTGTTTTTCCGTATCATAGAGAATGTTTCAGAAGGCAGAAGCAGAAACAGCAGGTCGCAAGATTCATTTTGAGTGCAGCAGACTGCCTGTCGTATGTCAGAGAGAGCAGAGGAAATAGTTATGTAACAATGGATGATAGGTACAAGAAAGAAAGTAGTTATGTAGTCAGTAATGTAGAAAATAGGATGAAGGTTTAATTTTACCAGAGAAGTACAGGTTAAAAGTTGTTAAGATAGTGATTGTGAGGTCTAACTAGGAGCAGCCTCCTGCTGCTCAGCCCACTTTCTCCAAATGCACTCTCAAAGCATACATAAATATTCTATGACATCACACTCACACTCAGAGCAAAAGGGAACTGGTAACCAAGGAGAGGGTGCAACAAGTCAAAGGTACCACAAGCTGCCTTTGGGCTACCAGACTACCACCTGTCATATTTATAGATCTGTGCCTGCCCGGCCAGATCTCTAGGTACTCAGCAGAGCCACCACCAAGTTGGTTCCTCTAAAGGCATTTCAAGTTTGCTGTGTAACCACCATGTTTCGTGTGGCTGCTCAGCAGACTTTTTAGTGTTACAAAAGCAAACTGCCAAAGTGGGAGTTAATTTTTACAAAATGAAAAAATGAATAGTCAAAGCCTGGAAGTGATCTCCTGGGGTGTGGGGGTGATTATGTATTGTTTGTGCTCGAGTCTGCCTGACCTTTTTCTCTCAGTCCTGAACAGGAAAAAATTATTTTGGGCCATTTGCTGGAATCAGGTCAGACAGTCTGAGGTACTTAAACCAATTTCCTGAACTCCAGTGGGTTGCCAGTCTAAAGATTTGATGGCAGAGCCAACATAGGCAGTGCTGGTGGAAAAAAAATCCGATCTGCAATCTAAATGAAGTGGATGGGCAGTTAGGGGCATATTTACAAGGCCCCTGCACTACCAAGGTGTCACTTTTTAGGGCTCTCCGGTGGCGCACAATGTTGAGCCATATTTACAAGGCCAAGCAAAGCCACCCTGCGTAGCTATTTATGGTCTTGTAAATCTGGCCCCCACGCAACACACATAGATTCTGACGTATTACTAGATTTTCAAGGTTTCGTAAACCTAGGAATGCGTCAGATTCAAATGCCTCCCCAGGGGAGTGGTAAAATGGAATGTATTATGTTACAATGCATACATTTACAATGCCTTTACAACGTAGTTTTTACATTGCAACATCGTTTACAACGTATAATTTTACATAGTATGCCATTACATCGCATTTTCAGAAACTACCTTTCAACACATTCCATTGCATTGCATTATACCTTTACAACGCATACCATTACAATGCATACTATTACATTGCATTCTAGGTAAGTGTTGGATAGTATAGGGGTAATAAGTACTATTCTAACACCAGTGAGTGCAACAGTAGGGTAAGTGTTGGATAGTGTAGGGGTTTAAATTACTATTCTAACTCCAGTGAGTTCAACATAAGGGTAAGTGTTGGATAGTGTCAGGGTACTATGCTTTGTAATGGTATGCGTTGTAATGACTTGTGATGTAATGCCTGCGTTGTAGGGACATGCATTGTAATGACATGCGTTGTACTGACATGCAATGTCATGGCTGCATTGTAATCACATGCTATGTAAAGGATGTTGCGATGTAATGACTGCTATGTAAAGGTAGTGTGATGTAATGACTGCGTTGCAAAGGTTGTCTCCCGTTAAAGTTGTGCAACACGGAGAAATGCCTTTATTTTTCTCATTTCTGGCTCTTTCTACATGTTCTGCATTCTGCAGCACACATAGAAGGAGAAAACACAATCAATGATTGTATTTGTGCAGGAAGGTGTGCCTTCCTGCACAAAAACAATCATCCCTGCAATGCAGGCACCAGGGCAATGCAGGTGCCAGGGTTGGCGCTAGGCAGCCAATTGTGCACCAGCACAAAGGAAAGCACAGGTATGTGTCGTATTGCTGTAAATATGTCGCATCCCTGCACTATCCTAATGATGTAGCTCGGTGCAGCAAGATGGCTTGCAGCACACTGCTACATCATTTTCTACTAAATATGCCTCTCGGTTTGGAGGATATATTACTCGGCCACGTTTTGGCTGAGTACCCTGTGAGACAAACTAAAATATCCCCCTGTTTCTGACATTTCAGTTCACCGTACTTCGTCTCATGAAGCAGACTTATGGAATAAACAAAAGTTTTAACCATTGTAATTACCTCCATTTAAATTCTTAGATTTGTGTTACTGTCCTAGCGAGTTTTCTTTCCTGCTAAATAATTGAATTTTAGCATAAAAACAAAAACTAAATAGGAATAATAACGAGATAAGTGCGAGGGCGGCCCTTCAAACTTTGCAGTGTGAAATGTGTGTCTGCTTAGAATCTAATTAGATTGTGCAAGTTAATACAGAAAATTAGCCTATATGAAGCTTTTACAAGATGCTTGAAATATAATATTAATCAGCAATAATGTGTTTCCTGCTGGCTAATAACCTCCTACATTTGATGGGACGGAGTTCAACCTAATTCATGGTTTTGAAGTTTATTTCAGATTTGTTTATATTTTTTCACCCAGAAAAGTAAAGTCATCAGGGAGTTGATTAACTGAAAGCCTATTTTTGAAAACTATTTTTTGTATTTTTACTTCTAAGTATGTTCTCATCTCGTATAATATTGTTTCATTTTATGACTCTCTTACTCCCCTTTCAGCCTTTTCAAAGGAGCCTGACAATCAAGTATTCTCTCCATTGCCTTCTAGTTCATCCTACCTCTGAAAATGCGCAGTGGCAATTTCTACATAGCTATCCAATAGAGTTCCAAAATAAACAAACATTGGCAAAGCCACTAGGTCCTAGCATTACAATGAGAAGCTAATGGCTTTGAAAATGCGTTTTAGATCTCGCCCAAGACGGCGCATGTGCTGTCTGTTGTCAAACAAGTTGTTAGCTAACAGTGGAGCATATTATCAAGGGGGTTTATCTCCGCTTTTTTGGCTTTAAAAGCCAAGAAAGCGGAGATAAAATTATCTCCCTATTACCTAGCTGTCGCTAACACCAGTTAGCGACAGCTAGTAGGAGATAGCGACCATCTTGGGCCCCCCTTTGCATGTCAGTGATATTTATCACTAATGACATGCAAAGTGGGTGTGCCAAGATGTTAGCAACTGGAAACAGTCGCTAACATCGCTATCTCTTATTACCAACTTTTGGAGATATTCGCGCTACGCGCGAATATCTCCAAAAGCTAACACCTGCCCTGAGCAGTTCTTAGCCATGTTATCCAATGGGAGGTGGATAACATGGCTAAGAGCATTAGCTCGGTAATGCCTGAATATCGCTGACTTTTCAGCGATATTCATGCATTGCGGCCGATATTTATCGCATGTGCGATAAACCTTGGTAATACCAAGGTTTATCTGCGATAAAAATCGCCTCAGGCCGGCGATACATTTTTGTCTCTACCCAAGCAATATAAATATATTATCGCTATTGCTTGGTAATATGCCCAGTGTGCCTTGAGCCTGCCTATTGATTACCATTTGGTGGCTTCAATGTCGCTCTCATTTATTTGCTTCTTCAGCATCATAAGACCTTCATTGTCTTGTCTCTTCCCAGGAGCATGGACACATTATTTGTGCCCTTCCTCTGCTAATTTTTCAGGTACTACTTTGAAGCACTCTACGAGAGTGTGTGTGTTTGCCAGCTGTTTCCCTAGTTTACTTCTCTACTCTCTGGGTTACTCTTTCTCATCCTCCCTCAGGTGCAGTTCCTGCTTTCATCCTAACCATCTTCTCTTATCATTCTTACTTCCTCACCAAGCTTTGTCCTTTGGCTTCCCCATTCCTTGTTGCTCAACCTCTGTTGTCCATATGCTTAACCAGCCCCACCCGTCTACACTCCATTGTCAGCTTTATGCCCCAGCCCCACCCACCCTCTATCTGTTGTCAACTTGCTTTCCATGATCCTCCCTCTGACCCGCTGTTGTCAGCTATTATACCTGTCCCTCCATTTCATCCTCCATTTTTAGATTGCTTCCCAGCCCTTCCCACCCACCCTACATTTTCATATTGCTTCCAGAGGCGGCTCCTCCGCTACGATGGAGAAGCGTCACCCCACTGCTCTCTGAGCAGGAAAAATAAAATTATACTAACATAGTTATTATCATTTTATTCTCCGCTGGGTTGGAGCAGGGTTAGGGCGGAGCAGGGCTGAAGGTACAGGGGGAGGGGTGGTTTGCACCTTCAATTTGCCAATGACTGCTGGCCAGCCGTCTTGGGCCGGCCAAACGGTCATGCACACTTTGCATGTTCCCCACCAGGCTGCATTACACAGCCTGATGGGGAACATGCCCAGGCCCCCAGTCCCCATCTGAGCACCGATCCAAAGCGCTCAGACCAATCACATTGCTGCATTGCAGGGTTGTGATTGACTTGGGGGAGCCAATCACAATGCTGCATTGCAGGGTTGTGTCTGGCTATGGGAAGCCTGGGTGTTTCCTGATTCCGGGACTCGAGAGCAGAGGAGAGATGCCACTCCGACCCCCGCCCTCCACCCCATTCTGTGCCAGCCACTACTGATTGCTTCCTAAGCCCCTCCAGCCTATCCTCCGTAGTCAGCTTGCATCTCCATCCTTTGTCCGACTCTTTGTTGTTCATGTGCCTCCCCAGACCCTCTTGTCACCTCTCTGTTGCCCATGTGCTTTCCCATTATCTCTATCATGTCCTCTCCTAAATTATATTCTTCTCTCATACCCTCCCTTTTCCATGTTGTCTCATCCACCAAACCATATCCCCATTTGTTTGTATGTTATTTAATAATAAAAAGCATATTAGGGCTGAGTGCACATTAGTACTTTTTAAAAACTATTTGTGGCCATACTGCAAAGCAGCCCCCATGACTACAGCATGGCTAAAATTCATCGCCAAAGCCAACAGCTCTCCTAGTTGAGACCTATTGGCTTTTCCAATGCTTGTTTGCAATTGCATGCATCTGTATGCAAAAATATGCTTGAACACACACATGAAAGCAACTTTGGAGGAGTTTTATTGTCCTGGTAAATGGGTGTGTACACTTTCTCTCCAGACATAACCCTGTTACGATGGTAACGTGGGCAGTCCGGAATTGCAGCAGGAGGAGTTTTCTGTGTTTGGAAGCCCTCTCAATCACCTTTGACTACAGAAAAGTGCTGTGATAAAATACTAGTGGTGAATTGTACACTGTACAAATGTCAAAGAAAAATGTGTACCACAGGAATCGGGCACATGCTGTGGTGTACTATTACGATTCATAACTTTGGAACATATTTTCAGCAGCGTGAATCCGTACAAAGACCATATACGTTTATGGAACCGCTACATTGATGATGTGCCAGTGATTTGGAGAGGGGCACCATCATCCATCGTTGAATTCAAAGCTTGGCTAAACGGCAGGAATGATTATTTGAACTTCAGCTGCGAGTATAGTAACACCAGCTTACCCTTCCCGGTCATCAGAATCTTCTCTACAGACGGAGACCTGAGTACTGAGCTTTACAAGAAACCGAGGTCAAGGAACTCATTGTTGTCTTACAAGAGTTTTCATCCCAAAGATCTACGTGAGAATTTGCCATTCGAGCAGTTCTTACGTATCAGAAGGAATTGCTCGTCAACTTCTAAATATCAAGAGCATGTACAGAACTTGGCAACCAAACTACAAGCTAGGTACTTTCCAAAGAAACGTGTGAAGAGATCTTTGAGACGGGCAGCCAACAACAGAGCAGCACTTATAGAACCTAGTGAACCCAAGGAAGCGAACAACAGACTGACCTGTGTGAACACATTTTGTAGCTTTTCAAATAAAATTTAAAAAAAAGTATTCTTTCCAATTGGAAAATATGGACCATTGGGACCACGCCATTGCCACGTCCACTTTTTGCTTTTAAACGCAGCACCAACATTAAAGACGGTTTGATAGCCACAAGACCAATATGCAGGAAGATGAGTCAAAAGGAGACCCTTTGGGGTTTGCCTCTGGTGAAAGGACATTTCCCTTGCGGTTCGTGAGCAGCTTGCCCTCAAACGACTCACACCACAGAGATAGAGGTGTTGCGCCGCGGCTAGAGCGACTGACTCTGGAATCTGGGGATCACGGTTCAATCCCCGGCACCGGCAGCAGATTAACCCAGCACCATGTAACTCTGGGAAATAGCTTAATTAATCTTGTAAACGGCCCCCAGCGCCTAGAGACCCTTACGGGTCATTGTGCGCTTTACAAATGTGGAATATTATAGACATTGGGGGTCATATTACCAAGGGCATTATCGCCGCATTAGCTGGACTTTTTCCCGCTAATGCGGCGATAATGTTATCGCCCTATTACCAAGCTGTCGCTAACACCACTTAGCGACAGCTTGTAGGTGATAGCGGGCATTTAGGGGCCCACTTTGCATGTCAGTGGTAATTATCGCTAATGACATGCAAAGTGGGCGTGCCAAGATGTTAGCGACTGAAAACAGTCGCTAGCATCTCTAACTCCTATTAACAAGTTTTTGGAAATATGCGCGCTAAGCTCGAATATCTCCAAAAGCTAACGCCTGCTAAAAGCAGTTCTTAGCCATGTTATCCAATGAAAGGTGGATAACAAGGCTAAGAGCATTGTCATGATAATGCATGAATATCGCTGATTTTTCAGCGATATTCATGCATTTCGCAGGATTTTTACCGCTTTTGAGATAAACCTTGATAATATCAAGGCATCTCAGCTGTAAAAATCCTCGGTGCTCGGCGATATTTTTTTCCCGCTAACCAAGCAATAGCGATAATTATCGCTATTGCTTGGTAATATGCCCCTGGGTTAGCTAGACCCTGGGTACTATCAATCCACACTAATTGCAGTAGTGAACAGCTAATTTATTTGATTACTTGTCCTTGCACACTTCGATGCGTGCGGTCAAAACCCATATCCTCGAACACAAGAGTATGATTTGTTGCAGGAAATCCTCTACCAAATTGACCAGCCACTTTCTCGAAGTCAATCATTCTCCACAAGATCTCAGATGGAGGGTTCTTGAGAAACCATTCAATCTAAACCATAGCACGGAGAAAACTGAATATCTGCTCAGACGTGAGCAACGATGGGTGCACAGACTAGATAGTGACTAGTACTTCCGGTAACCAACCCATACGTACCAGTAACATTGATGGAGGTCCATGGTTCTGTCCACATCTCATTGTTTTGTATATATATTTTTTGCCACACTTTATACATTGCATCCAGTTCATCCACTTGTAGAACTTGCTGACTAAAATGCCAGGTATATTACCACCGACTGTGGGTGTAGTTAATGTCCTTGGCTAGATAAGTCAACCTACTCTGACAGATGGAGCGTGCGCTGCATATGCGCAGTGCAGTATGTTTACATCTGTTGTCGTCTGTACTTCCTTCAGAGGCAATCTTCAAGATTGCACCCATGAGGGTCTGATAACTCTAACCACAGACCCTACCATACCCAATATGTGAGGCGCATGCACTACTATGGACATGTTTGGAGCCAACCCTGGACGGCAGAGGGGGGGGAAGCAACAACCGCAGACAAGTGATAAAGTGGGACAAAGGCTGCTTTATTGGAAGCAGGTGCATTCTAAATAAACAAACATGGCCTGTGCTGAACAAAACTACCCATCACTAAATAAGAACTACCTGACCAACCCCCCACCCCCTCCCCTAAATGATTTTCCCCATTTCACATAACGCAACACCCACAACATATCCACCGCATACCACCTGAACCATACCTCGTTACCAAATTGGACCTTCCTTCAACTCAGTGATCCCCCCCCCTTCATCAAAACAAGCCCAGTCCTCCTACCCTTCACCCCCTTTTAACTCTAGGAAACGCACCAACATCCTGAATTGCACAGCAGCACCTGTTCCAGCGACACGATAACCACCAACATCTGAAAACCTGAGGCACCATACCCCCAAGAAAACTCCTCATAAGGAACAGAGTCCTCCCCCAACCCATCCCCCTATGCAGAAAGAAAGGAGGGTACTGCCCATAACAGGAAACGGAAGCCCCTGTCAAAAAAAAACCCGACCCCAGAGCGAGAGTCAGGGAGGGCGGGAGGGAGGGAAATAACTCGCGACCAGGGGTCCCCTCCGGCTGCTGGGTCACTACCACTAAAATGGTGGTTAGTGACCCAAGATGGCTGTACTTAAAGCCTGCAGCCCAAGCAGCCCAAAGGTAGCCCAATGGAAAGCCCAAACCACCCAAGGCAGCCAAACTAGCCCAACAAACCAAGAATCCCCCTGTGGTCTCCTAATCCCTTCCCCCCTTCCCTCCAGGCCCCCCGGGGGTGACAGGCCTCCCGATGGTCGGCTGTCCCCCCAAAACCCCATCGGGGCCTACCCTGGAGGGCAGGGGGGGAAGCAACGACCACAGACAAGTGATAAAGTGTGACAAAGGCCACTTTATTGGAAGCAGGTGCATCCTAAATAAACAAACCTGGCCAGTGCCGAACAAAACTACCCCTCGCTAAATAAGAACTACCTGACCAACCCCCCACCCCCTTCACTAAATGATTTTCCCCATTTCACATAACACAACACCCACAACATATCCACAGCATACCACCTGAACCATGCCTCGTTACCAAAATTCCTTGAACTCAGTGATCCCCATTTTTATCAAAACAAGGCCAGGCCTCCTACCCTTCACCCCCTTTAAACTCTAGGAAAAGCGCCACTCGAAAGCCGCTTAGTGTCTTTCGACCCCCCCATAGGAAACCCCCCTTCTTTGGATACCTACGCACCCTCAAAGCCAAATCTAGTGCCTCCTTCATCTGAACTATATACAGCTCCATCCCGTAATGAGACAAGTGAACCCCGTCCTCTCTGAAAAAATACACCGCCCCGTACTTCAGCTCCGGGTGCTCCATACGCCCATTCCCGTCCTTCGTACAAAAGTCTTTCATATCCCTGTTGATTTTTCTCTGTGCCCTATCTATAGCCCTGGGCGCTCCGCCCCCCTCCAGACCCTCCTTGGGATGAACTCCGACCATATCACGTGACACCCCGTCCACTTCTTCTTAATCTCCAGGAGGTCCCTTTTTATTTGTTTCACTAAGGCCAGACCTTTGCTCACCACCAAGTAATTTTTTCCCACGTGCACCGTCACCACGTCCGGACACACCCCTCCTCGCACCACATCGTAAAAAACCGGCATCAATTCGTGCCAACGCATTCCCCCTTTGCCATGCCAATGACATCTAAACAGTCTGTTGTCCAGTTCCAAATTCAGGTTCCGATGCCTGTCCCATTGAGCCCTTTCTGCTCCCTTAACAAATGAATGCCCCACAATGTATATCTGCATCATCTCCGCCGCTAGTCCCACCACAGCACCTGCAAAGACACACATGTTAGAGGGCAGAAAAACGTCCCTGTTACAGCATCCCGCCTACCCCCCGTAACCGGACATACGTCTTGTAACAATCCGACTTCCATCTGTCCAAACGTTTGATATCCTTCGCCCCCCACCCCTGACACGCCGCGTCCGTCGCAGCTCCTATTCTAAAGGAATGTGTTCCAAAAGCCTTGGGGTCCTCACCCATGCACCGTAGGGCATGCCGCAGAACCAACAACGCCTGAGCTGCCGTCACCCGTCCGTCTGACCCGCGTCAGAAAACCTCCTACCCGACGTCCTCCGTCCAGCCGCCAAACGCTCACCCCACTCTGCCGGGCACACCCCGTCCAGCCTCCCAGGCCCCATCACCACCCAGGTCCCCACCCCACGCTGATCCGTCTTGGAGCACAGCAAACGCACCGCGACCTCCCTTGCTGCTGACATTAGCGTAGCAAACAACACTGACTCCCTCTCATCACGACACACCGACGGCAGCGCCCGCAGAAGTCCCCCCAGCATCTCCTCCTTAATTGGCCATCTCTCACTCACCCACGCGCCTCTCTCTCGTGCCCACCCCTCCAACAATCGTGCCCCCAACTCTCCCACCGACGGGGGATACCCCCCCACAACTTCCCCATGAAAGCCACCGCCGAGAACTATCCTGCAATTGTCACCCTCGACAATCCCTTATCCATCAAGGCCAAAATGAAACGCACCACCTGCTCCTCCCACCGCCATCGGTCCCCCCGCCTTACCGCTCCTGACTGTTGAAATTACTCCCAGGCCTGAACATACCCCTTCCAAGTGGACGCCACCACTGACGCCCTCACCAGTTGAACGACCCTGCATCTCCCACCGACCACAGCTCCCCCGGCACCGGCGTCTTGGTCTCCTCCATGGCAAGCCCATGGAACCTCTGCCACTGTGAACGAGACAAAGCATCCGCAATGTCATTGTCCACCCCTGCCACATGTCGGGCCTGAAACAGTATGTCATGCTCAAGGCAGCGCAGAACAAACACCCTCAACAGCTTCAGCACCTGTGCGTCCCGCGCCGACTGCCTGTTGACCACCTGTACCACCGACATGTGTTCCACTCGGAACAGGACCCGCTTATGGTCCAGTTCCCGGGCCCACACCGAAACCACCACCACCAATGGGAACAATTCCAGAAAGGCGATGCTCCGGCCTGGGGCGGCCACTGTTCAGCACACCAGCGGCCCGCCCAGTACAAACCAAAACCACTGACCCCCGCCGCATCTGAATACATTGTGACGTCCCACTCCCAGTCCTCCGGGGGCACCATGGGCACCCCGTTGAATCGGCCTAAAAAGGCCAGCCACATCCGCAAATCTTCCTTCATCCCCGCCGACAGCCTGACGTGATGATGCAGCAACGTTAGGCCGGACAATGCCAAGCCCAACCGCCGCCGAAACGTCCGTCCCGCGCGCACCACCCAACACGCAAAATTCAGGTGATCCAAAAGCACCTGCACCTCCCGTACTGTCACCTTCCGCCTGTCCAACATGCCTCTCACCAACGCCAGAATTGCCGCCCTCATGTCATCCGGTAGGCGTGCTTCCATGGCTGCGAGTCGAGCTCTATGCCTAGAAATGACAGCACCACACTCGGACCGTGTGTCTTCTCTGGCGCCATGGGGAACCCCCAGGTAACCCATGAAGTCCTGAAAATTGTGCAGCAGTCACTGACAATCCGTCAACCTGGGCCGTCCCACCAAAAAGAAATCATCCAAATAGTGCGTCACCGTCCCAGAACCTGTGCGCCAGGAAAAAGCCCACTGCAGGAAAGAGCTGAACCATTCAAATAACGCACATGAAATCGAGCACCCCATCGGCAGCGCCTTGTCTACAAATATGCCGCCGTCAAATTGGATTCCCAACAATTGGTAGTCCTTGGGGTACATGGGGAGCAACCTAAAAGCTGATTTGATGTCACACTTCACCATCAACGCCCCCGGGCCTACCGCCGCCACAATCTTCTGCGCCACATCCACCGACGAGTATGTGACCGAAGCGAGCTCCGCCGATATGAAGTCGTTCACCGACGCCCCCTCCGGCCACGACAAGTACTGTATCAGCCGGAACTGCCCCGGCTCCTTCTTGGGGACCACTCCAATGGGGGAGATGATCAGGTTGGACATTGGCGGCTCAGCCAAGGGGCCAGCCATCCGGCCTTTCCTCACCTACTTGAACAGCTTCTCCAGCACCACACCTTTTCGTGCATGCACCAACATCAAATTCCTCGCCCAGCGCGCAATCCGTGGTCCCTCGTACCCCAACCGGAAACCCTCCCCGAAGCCCCGTCGCAGCACCGCCGCATCGTCCACCCACGGGTATGCCGCCAGCAACGACTCCAGCCTGTCCAGTCTAACCGGCGTATGAGCCTTTTCCCACAGCTCCTGCCCCCCCTACCTCCTCCCCGTCCTCCCGCTTGGTTGATGACCGTTGCGTGTTGCTGTCCTGCCGCCGCATACTGCTGTCCCGGGGCGCCTCCTGGGACCGGTTTCGGGTTCATAACCCTCATAAGCCAGGCTATCTTGAATCCAGTGGCAAAGTGAGCAAAGGACTCACGTCTGAGCATACCCTGCCAACTTAGGGCGAACAAAGCGATAGAAAAGGGGATGATGGATGGAGCGTTTGAACAATTCAAACACTCACCCCAAGTCAACTGATCTGGGTTTAATCCATCACCATTCTTTAGCTCACTCCGCCACCCCAATTCAGACATGGCCATATGCAAATCAGTCTGACACTGTGCCTCATGGGAACAGTCCAGCCCGAACTGCCAAGCCATGTCTTCCCTGGACCGGAAACAAGCATACTGGGACCGGTTTTGGGTTCATAACCCTCATCAGCCAGGCTATCTTGAATCCCGTGATAGAGTTTCGTGCGGGGAAGGGCCGGCTGGGGGAAAGGGTGTGGTTTTGGGGGTGGGTATAGGACTACAGGAGAGGAAGGCGACTTCCTCTTCCTGTAGTCTGGAATTGCTGGGTGGGAATAGTTTTGAAGGCCACCCAACCACCCTACAGTTTTTAGGGTTGGCAGAGCGTGCCAGTTTAGGACGGGCTGCAGGGTTGGCGGTAGTTGGGAGGGGTGGGTGAGTCATTAGTGGGTGCACCCATTTCTCATGGGGGGAGGAGTGAATGATGGGGGGGTGACTGGTGGCATTAGAGAAGTGCCAGGATGCGAAGAGAGATTGGAGGAAAGGGATGAAGAACGGAATGTGGCCTTGAGTGGAATGGAAGGAGAGTCTGGAGTGTATGAAGCTGGAGAGATGTTGGGGGGGGAGATTTGTTGTTGTTGATTGTTGTAGTTTTGTGTTATGTTGGTGCAGCCTGGTCCTAATATAATGGCCTTTTACGCTTAACAACAGTGTGGCCTGATTATTGCGTGAAAAGAAGTTGGGCTTTAGGGCTCAGAGTGACAGCGCGCGCGGGAGCCTAGTTCATGAGCCTATTTCTGCACACATGACACAGAGCTGCTCCAGGTTGATGTTTAACAGCTAGAATTGAACACAGGCCATCTGCAAACCCTCCTGAGCCCCCGCAGCCACAGGACCATGAATATTAGTGACATGTAGAAGTTTCAGGGGCCCCCATCGTTTACTGTTAACGCCATTGGTTGAGCAGCCTATCCCGATGCTTCTAATATTTAGTATCCTCCTGTATGGTGACCACATTTTGAAACCGGGATAGGCTAGACATGAGTTGGACAGTTGGTTTATTTGTTTTCGTATAAAACCAATTTTACATCTGCAGCTCATTGAATACTTTTTTTTCGCATTCAGGGTTACTGATGTAAAAGCAAAAGTGTAACTAGCAGGACTATTCAAACGATAAAACAGGCCAGGAAGGATAACCTGCCTGATATGAGGAATACTTTTTAATAAAGTTTAAAAAGGATGGCAAGCCCTGCCAAGTGTCACATAGGTGATTAGCTGGTTCAGACCAGTTTTTTTTAGAGTGCTGCATTTGTTGAGGAATTTCATGCTGAGATGTTTGAGGTTGAATGTGATTTTTCGAGCCAAGCATGTCCCTGGGCGAAAAATGACATTGGGGATGCTTTGTCTCGTTTGCAGTGGCAGCGATTCCGGAGGTTGGCGCCTGGAGCGGATCACTGCAAAACCAGACTGCCAGCCGGCGTCTGGGCCTTGGGGGAGTGAGGGTGTTAGGACTGGTGGAGAATTCTGTGGCTGAATCAACGAGGAGAACATACAGACTGGCATGGGAGGAGTTTGGCGCATTCATGGGATGGCAGCAGCATGTGGCATGGGGAGTTCGTTCAGTAATTGAGCAAGGGGTGTTGCAGTTTGTTTTACACTGTATTGATAAAAGGTTGTTGGCGGCAACCATTGCAGGAAAATTGGCAGGGCTGTCCTTTTATTGTGATTTGTTTTTTGCTTTCGACCCCACAAAACATGTGATCATAGGTAGTATGCTTAGGGGTTGGGGTAGGGAATGCAAAATGGGGGGAGTTTTGAGGGAAGCAGTCACCTTTAAGTTGTTGGTTCATTTAGTTGAAGTGTTGCCTTTGTGTTGTTACAATAGTTCCGAGGTTCATCTGTTCAGGCTGTGTATGGTGTGGATGTTTTTTGGGGCCTTTAGGGTCTCGGAGTTGTTGGGGACAAGGGCTAGGAGTGGTAGGAGGTTTGAGGAGGTCCGGTTGGAGATGGGATGACTGGGGATTTGGTTGGGCCAATTAAAAATGGATCAGTTGGGGAGGGGCAGATGGGTCTGGTTGTGTGAAAGTGGGTGCGGAGGGTGTGCCCGGTGGCTGAGTGGAGGGTGTTTGTGCAGCGAGCGGGGGTTGCAAAGGGTGAGATTTTCTGTCATGTCTCTGGGGCTAGGGTTACGGCAATTCAATTGTTGGCAGTTTTGTGTATGGCAATGGACAGGTTGGGTTTGAATCCAGCAGGTTTTGGGACACACTCTTTTTGAAGTGGTGCAGCGACAGCAGCGACAAGATTGGCTTGGTTATGGGATAAGATACCGCGGATTGGTAGGTGGAAATCAAGGTGTTGTGAATGTTACGTTAGGAAATAGGGTTTTGGGGTTTCGGAGGCCGGGGTGTTTGGGGTTGATGTTCACTGTAGGCTAGGGTGTGTATTAATCTATTTTTCTTTCATAGGTTGCGTGGGCAGACCAGGGGCCAAGACAGTGACATGGATTGTGGGGCATTCATTTGTGCACTGGGCATCAAAATATGCATAGCGGCAGGTATACGGCCGTAACCTGGAACTCACAGGACAACAACATGAGGTGAATTGGTGGGGAAAAGGGGGGATGCGATGGGGGGCACTGTTGCCCTGGCTCACGAAGATGGTCCCTCAAAAAGGATACCCGGATCTGTTGATCATTCATTTGGGGGAGAAAGACTTGTTGCAGCTGTAGGGGTTGGCGCTCTTGCAGCTGATGCAGAGGGGCCTGGAAGTGATGGAACAGAAATTATCTGGGATTTGCATTGCATGGACTGAATTTGTTCCCAAGAGAAATTGGAAAGGGGCAAACAAGCACGGGGCAGTCGAAAAAGCCCGGGGGTTAATTGAACAGAGCAATGAGGGTTTTTTGTGAAGGCAGAGACATTAAGGTGATAGCCCACCCTGGAATACAACTTGAGGAACGACTGCTTTTTAGGCATGACGGAGTGCATCTTTCGACACTTGGGAATGACTATTATATGATGGAAGTGAGGGATGTGGTGAGCAAGTTGTGGAACGAGGCGATATGGTGTCAAAGGAGTGCTTGAAGGGTCAGAGGCGAAAGATGCGCAGTGGAGCCCTGGGGGGGGGGTTAGGTAACCGCCCTAAAGGGGGTTCTCTGATTGGCAGTAGTTGGGAGGGGTGGGGGAGTCACTAGCAGGCTCACACACCTCTCGTGGGGGGGAGGAGTGAATGATGGGGGGGCGACTGGTGGCATGAGAGTAGTGCCAGGATGTGAAGAGAGATTGGAGGAAAGGGATGAAGAACGGAATGTGGCCTGGAGTGGAATGGAAAGGAGAGTCTGAAGTGTATGAAGCTGGAGTGATATTGAGGCGGGAGATTTGTTGTTGTTGATTGTTGTAATTTGGTGTTATGTTGTGCAGCCTGGTGCTAATAAAATGTCCTTTTACGGTTAACAACAGTGTGGCCTGATTATTGCGCGATGGAGGGCTCAAGGGGAGGCGAAGAAGCAGTCTAGTCTTCAGCTGGGGTCGTTCGCGCAGGGAAGGGCCAGGCTGGGGGAAGGGGTGTGGTTTGGGGGGTGGGTATAAGACTACAGAAGAGGAAGGCGACTTCCTCTTCCTGTAGTCTGGCATTGCTGAGTGGGAATAGTTTTGAATGCCACCCACCCACCCTACAGTTTTTAGGGTTGGCAGAGCGTGCCAGTTTAGGACGGGCTGCATGGTTGGCGGTAATTGGGAGGGGTGGGGGAGTCACTAGCAGGCGCACCCACCTCTCGTGGGGGGGAGGAGTGAGTGATGGGGGGGGCGACTGATGGCATGAGAGTAGTGCCAGGATGCGAAGAGAGATTGGAGGAAAGGGATGAAGAACGGAATGTGGCCTGGAGTGGAATGGAAGGAGAGTCTGGAGTGTATGAAGCTGGAGTGATGTTGGGGGGGGGGGGATTTGTTGTTTGTTGATTGTTGTAATTTTGTGTTGTGTTGGTGCAGCCTGGTCCTAATACAATGGCCTTTTATGAAAAGAAGTTGGGCGTTAGGGCTCAGAGCGACAGCGCGCGCGGGATCCTCGTTCATGAGCCTATTTCTGCACACATGACACAGAGCTGCTCCATGTTGACGTTTGCCAGCTAGAATTGAACACAGGCCATCTGCAAACCCTCTTGGGCCCCCGCAGCCACAGGACCATGAATATTAGTGAAACGATGGGGGCCCCTGACAGTTTCAGGGGCCCCCATCGTTTACTGTTAACGCCATTGGTTGAGCAGCCTATTTCGATGCTTTTAATATTTAGTATCCTCCTGTATGGTGACCACATTTTGAAACCGGGATAGGCTAGACATGAGCTGGACAGTTGGTTTATTTGTTTTCGTATAAAACCAATTTTACCTCTGCAGCTCATTGAATACTTTTTTTCGCATTCAGAGTTACTGATGTAAAAGCGAAAGTGTAACTAGCAGGACTATACAAACGATAAAACAGGCCAGGAAGGATAACCTGCCTGAGATGAGGAATACTTTTTAATAAAGTTTAAAAAGGATGGCAAGCCCTGCCAAGTGTCACATAGGTGATTAGCTGGTCCAGACCAGTTTTCTCTTTGAATGTTGGGAAGTTTAGTTTTTTTTATTCCATTATAGAGCCAGGACTAGAAGTCCCGGAATTCAAAGAAAAACCTAGACAGGAGCAGCTCATCGCACAGGCACCCGGAACTAGGCAGGCGCAAGAGAGGTGTACATGGGTTGGCAGTGACGTTGAAGGGTAAAACAGCCATTCATGGCGCATCTTTTCGACTCGATGTAGCTGTGGGAAAGTGCAAAGCTCTCTCATTGCTATAAAGTAACACTACAAACATGTAGTTACTGTAAATACACCGCCTGCCCTCCCCCCAAATGCCCTGCTGTCTGTTGTGATACATGATTGATGAAAGGAGAGACAATAATAGTAATAACAGCAGTTTCTTTGGTTGGCCCGCAGAAGAGGGCCCATACAAACAAGACCATGTAAACATTTGAGCATGGGCAACGCGTGTAAAGTTGTGCTGTCGTAGTCTGGAGGGGAGCCTAGGCTTGCAGGCTGGTCCCTCTGGGGTGATTTGGACAAGTGGAGCTAGGGGGGGTCAGAGAGGGGGGGATTTGTAGCAAGTCTATAATAGGGCTCCGGGTCGGGAGCCAGCCTCTTCGCTGACCCATGATCCAGTGGACAGTAATGTAGGCATTTTTAGAAAGTTGGGGAAGGTGGGGTCACACAGGAATTTTTCATCCACCCACCCATCTGTCTGGCTTGTGCAGGGTGGTGAGAGGAACAATGCTCTTGAAGTTTGATGGTTGGGATGGGGTGGGGTATGCTTGGGTTGTTCTCCACAACAGGACAGGTGCAGTTTCATTGCCTATAGGTGGTAGTTGGGGGGGATAGTGAGTCACGAGCTGGTGTATCCATTCCTCAGGGACGGAGAGCACAGAGCAGGGACTGCTGTAGGATGGTTAAGCGCGAGACTAAAGAGTATTGGGGCATTCTTGGGTGAGCTGGCTGTAGCAAGAATGGACTTGAGATGCTAAATATTAAAATAAGATGGGGTGTGTGAGAGCTGTGGGTAGGAATTGGTTATGTGGGGGAGTGAACCTTCAGGGAGGGGGGTTGTCAGGTTTGTTACCATGTATTAGTGAGGCTCTGGGTTTTTCATACATGAATTGCATTTTATGAGGTTGATTTACTGCAAACCCGACCAAATAAAGTGGCCTTTTTCAAAATATACTGGTCTGTGGTACTGTGAAGACTTGCACTATATGTGTTGCAGGCAGTCTGGCATCGCAGGAGCGATGCAAGTGTTTAGACTGTGGTCATCCTGCCCTCTGCCTTTCTCTGGTTGCCATGGCGGTGGGTTTCACCTATGTGGTTTGGTAGCAAGAAAAAAATGTAAACTTCTAGCGACTTGCGACGTAAACACGCAACCAACAATGTGTAAATAGTATGCAATGAGGTTTATCCCTCTTCTACCCTTCTACCCTTCTAACCCTCTTGTACCCCTCCACCACTCTTCTACACCTCTAACCCTCTTCTACCCCTCAACCCCTCTTCTACCCCTCAACTACTCTTCTACCCCTCTACACTTTTTCTACCCCTCTACCCCTTGTCTACTCTTCTACTCCTTTACCCCCTTCTGCCTCATTTCTACCCCTTCTACTCTTCTAACCCTTTATCCCTCTTATACCCTTCTACCCCTCAACCCCTCTACTACCGCAACCCCTCTACTACCCCCAACCCCTCTACTACCCCTCATCCCCTCTACTACCCCTCTACCGCTCTACTACCCATCTACCCCTCTTCTACCCTTCTAGTCCTCTACCCCACTCTAACCCTCTTTTAAACCTTTACTTCTCTACTACCCCTCTACCTCTCTTCTACCCCTCTTCTACCGCTCTGCCCCTACCCCTTGTCTCCACCTTTAGCCCTCTTCTACCCCTCTTCTGCCCCCTTCTATCCCCCTTCTACCATCTTCTACCCCTCTTCTCCCCCTCTTCTTCCCCTCTTCTATCCCTCTTCTATCCCTCTTCTATCCCTCTTCTACCCTCTACCCCTCTACCACTCTTCTACCCACTGTAACTAGCAAAGACACTGTGTCACGGCAGCATCACTCTGCACCACCACAGCATCACTCTGCGCAACCACAGCATCACTCTGCACCACCTCAGCATCACTCAGGTCCACCACAGCATCACTCAGTGCTACCACAGCATCACTCAGCACCACCACAGCATCACTCAGCGCCACCACAGCATCACTCAGCACCACCACAGCATCACCCAGGGCCACAACAATATCACTTAATACCACCACAGCATCACTCAGGGCCGCAACAATATCACTCAACACCACCACAGCATCAGTCAACACCACCACAGCATCACTCAGCACCACCACAGCATCACTCAGCATCACCACAGCATCACTCAGCATCACAACTACAGCATCACTCAGCACCACCATGGCATCACACAGCAACACCACAGCATCACTCAGGGCCACCCCAGCATCACTCAGGACCACCACAGCATCACTCAGGGCCACCACAGCATCACTTAGGGCAACCACAGCATCACTCAGGGCAACCACAGCATCACTCAGGGCCACCACAGCATCACTCAGGGCCACCACAGCATCACTCAGGGCCAGCACAGCATCACCCAGAGCCAGCAGAGCATCACTCAGCACCACCACAGCATCACTCAATGCTACCACAGCATCACTCAGCACCACCACAGCATCACTCAGCACCACCACAGCATTACTCAGGGCCACAACAATATCACTTGACGCCACCACAGCATCGCTCAGCACCACCACAGCATCACTCAGGGCCACAACAATATCACTCAACGCCACCACAGCATCAGTCAGCACCACCACAGCATCAGTCAGCACCACCACAGCATCACTCAGCACCACCGCAGCATCACTCAGTACCACCACAGCATCGCCCAGAGCCACAACAATATCACTCAACACCACCACAGCATCACTCAGCACCACCACAGCATCATTCAGGGCCGCAACAATATCACTCAACATCACCACAGCATCAGTCAACACCACCACAGCATCACTCAGCACCACCACACCATCACACAGCATCACCACAGCATCACTCAGCATCACCACCACAGCATCACTCAGCACCACCACGCCATCACTCAGTGACACCACAGCATCACTCAGGGCCACCACAGCATCACTCAGGGCCACCACAGCATCACTTAGGGCCACCACAGCCTCACTCAGGGCCTCCACAGCCTCACTCAGGGCCACCACAGCATCACTCAGGGCCAGCACAGCATCACTCAAGTGCCACTTTTTAATTAAAACTTTTTAGCATGCTGCACAGCAGCCACACTTCTCTACAGGGAATGAATACATAAAAAGAAAGGTATATTCAATAACGGATATATCAGAAGAACCAGAAGAGCTGACACTGACTATAGGGGGAAAGTACATCTTTAAGTATTTAACCTTTTTATGTATTGAATTCAAAGTGACTTTTGGACACGCTATCCAAAAACAAACAAAACATAAATAAAAATACATACAATGAGTGAGTCGTGACTGGTGACTGTGTGTTCCAAATGCTTAACCAAAGATACAATAAATCATAAATATAAACAAAACAATACATCAGACAATATCATCTGTAAAGTACAATAGTCTCAGGAAGGTGAATTAATTCTTTGATTCTGTGGGACTCTGTACAGATGAATATATAAATAGAACGTCGACTTTTCGACTCTATGGATGATGCACTGATTTATGTGCATCGGAGGCGGGTCTTCATCGGGACTGGAATATATTAGGACAACCTCAATATTCGTAGGTGTGTTATACGTTGTTCATCAACTTTAGGGGATGGAGAGATTTGTCAGCTTTCCTAGCAGCTGAAACTAATTAACATTCTATAGCGCTTCGTGTAAATAAACTCCAGTTTTCCGTCACATGGTGGACTGAGCGCAATGAAATAGATTAACCTGGACATCTTTGCCGCCATTCTGCTTGCTCTGAGCGATACCGCCAAGAACGCCCACCAATCATCGCAGTCGTCTCTGCGCCTTCTGGTACGACGACGACAGATTGAATCAAGCCGTCAGCTACGTTATATTTTTCAAAATTTGCATGTGCTTCTTGCATAGAGGAGCCCTCCCCCGGATTAGGCATTTAGCAAGTCAGCCAGGTAGAAGGACGCGCTGCCAGTCTGCAGCCGTCACTTTGAAACGCGGGACTGTTATTTTGTTGTCATGGGGATAAAAAGACAAGATAAATTGTTTGTGAAGAAGTGCTCCCCACCGATCACAGATTGCTGCCACATTTTCTACGTTGCACCCTGTATTTTTTTGCACATCTTTAAGTTTGAAAATAAACATTTCCCTTCCTCCAGCCTTGCGGTAAATCCCCTCTTGTATTCCCCTTCCCATCCAGGGGCCTGTCATCCCCAGAGGACATTGGTGCGCCAGCTGTCATCGCGGATGGATTCGGGCTTCCAGAGGAAAGTCGTCGAGTGACAAAGAGAGATGAGCTCTTTAAATGGACTCAACCCATAATAGAAATGTCTGCGGTTGTCCGTCTCGCTCGTCTGCGGCGAGCCAGCGCTGTCTTAGGTCCAAAGCGGAGGAGTCCCGTATCAGAGATGTGTTTTTCATTACCTTCGATGTGTCTCCTTCCTCCGCACTCTAATTTTTATTCTTTTTGACCTGTGCTGTTTACGGAAGTTCAAACAATGAATAAAAATATGAAAGAATAATTAGGTAGAATGATCGCCAACGCCATGCTTTGAAACCTACAACAACACCCTCTCGGGTTAAGGCCCTCCCTTACTTGTATCTTAGAACGTTGGACATGATATAGGAAATTTCCATTCAGAAAAAGTGGTCAAAAAATCCTCACTGAATGGAAAGGAATTTGGCGAACTGCACTATGTCTTAAGAGTACCAACAGATTGTTTAAAAAATTTAGAATTGTATTGGGTCGCAATCCGATCTACCCCATCAATATTCAGGAAGTAGGTCATACATTCTTACTCACTATGACTGGATTTCTTCACAGGGATGGTGGCCTGCTGGAATCAGCAGTCCACCATATATCTGTGGTCACAATTTAAAAAAAGTCAACGTTTTCCTTTAAATGTAGTCAATCTTCTTTAAAGGAAATGTGGCTGCACTTAAAAGAAAAGTTAGTTTGAGAGTTGTTTGAGAGTTGGCAGTGGCCCTTTGGACCACTTCCTACTCCCCAACATTTTTTTTTAATATTCACAAAGGGGATGGGGTCCTAAAGGGAACCCTTCCTGTTTGCGGATGGGTTAACATCTTCTTTGAGGTGTCAGTAAAATGTCAGTGTTTTTCAACCGAATTCCAATTGCAAAGCATTGATATTACCTTAAAAAATTCCTATATGTATGTGTTGCCCTAAACCTGCCAAACCTTTTCAAAGAGCCATTAGTTTGGGTTTCTAAATCTATTTAGCAATTTAGTAACTTGTTACTAAATTAGAAAATGTGTTTAGTTCGTAACAAAAAGTCGTTTTGCAGTTGTAAACCTTGTGATTTTGCAAATTACAGACTTTGCACTCGCAAAACGGCGTTATACATCAGACCCAGAGTGTGGAAAAATATCATCCTGCAAAAATATCATTGCCAGGATATCAACTACCACAAATACAATCAAGGTAAATATAAATGCATAGGCATAGATTTGCTGCTCTTAACTCCGCATCTACATGCCTGCACAATATATATTACCAATGGTCATATATGTGAGTTAAGAAGAGCAAATCTATTCTTACCTCTATATACTTATCTCCAGAATGTGTTAGTAGTCAATGGTATGGTGGTAGAAGGATGACATGTAAGACCCAGTAGTCTAGTTGAAGATCACTACCTCCTATAAAATTATCAAAAAGAGGACTTGGATCTGCCACTCTCTAAGGATGCTTCCCCTGACTTATGGGTTCTTCCGCATGGTCTTTTGTACATTAAGATGGAGACATACTTTATGGGATGAAGTCCTTGGCTTGTAAATTAAGTGAAAGATAAAGATTCTTAAGGCCTCATTATTAGTACCAAGTGTGATCTTGCAATCTAAGTCTCCTCAGCCTCTTTGCTTGAACTCCAAGCCTAGTGAAATGTCAGTCACACCTAGCATGTCATTGCCTTTGGTTCTTCCCCACCGACCTTTCAGAAGCAATATCCCATCTCTGTCTCTTTACTAAGACCCCAATTACAAGTTGCATAGTACTGGCAGAGTGGAAATTTCGATCCTGTAAAAAGTTAGCACGCCGTAACACAATGTAACATGTATTTGTAAAGTGCACGTTCACCCTTGGGCATCTTGGCTCTGAATAACAGATGTTTATTGTTACCCAACTCAATGGTACTCATTTTACCAACCTCAGAAGGATGAAATGCTGAGTGGATCATGTGTGGAATGCAGTAGACTTCATGTGTGGAATTCCGCGCTCCACAATTATAATTGGTGCCTGGATTTTCCAAATACAGGAACCCATGATCCAATTTACTAGCTGGCGAAAATGCTTTGGGAATTGCAGCCTGAGCCCATTCCATGACTCTCACAGAATTCTCAGACAAGGCACAAGAGAGGTTTTAATGCCCACCCTTGTTAGTAAACATTCTCCCCTTCCACCTCCCACCATTCCACGCCCTCGACCCTCCACCTTGCACCAGCCTCCCAGCCCATAAACAATTCCTATTTACTCAGAGTAGGAATGAGTGTGTGCTTAAGACACTATGGAACTGGGAATTATATGCAGAATTCCATTTATTCCTCACTCCATTAGGTTTTGAAATAGTAAGTGCACTGTACGAGCTGGAGCTGGTGGCTTAGTGCACTGATGTGTCCACTGTAAGGACCTGTGTTTGACCTTGCGGTCACAGGTTCAAATCCTGGTGGACCCTCTCAGCCTTTCATCCTTCTGAGCTTGATAAAATGAGCACCTTTGGGTAACAGTAAGCATCTGTTATTCAGCACCAAGATACCCATGGGTGAATGTACATTTTACAAATGTATGTTGTGTTATTGCACGCTAACTTTTTACAGGAGTGAAATTGCCACTCTGCCAGTACTATGCAACTGGTAATTGGGGTCTTAGTAGGGATACAGATATGGGATGTTGCTTCTGAAAGGTCGGCGGGGAAGAAACACAGACAATGACATGCTAGGTGTGACTTTTCACTAGGCTTGGAGTTCAAGCAAAGAGACTGATTGCAAATTCACACTTAGTCTTTCGGGTGAGAAATGCGTTTCAATATTTTGGGTGTTCGCCTAAAATGAAATAAAATGCACATATTTTCTTAGTGGTGAGACTGATACCCTACAGTCCAGCCTTTATATTACAGGAACTCGAAACATACATTAACCATTTGGCAGCCTGGCACTCTGCACTGTGAAAAAAGTAACCGTGAGTAGCAAATCTTTGCTGTTCAGGATATTTTTTTACACAAATGTCTGGATATAAGTCGAAAAATGACAGAGATTGACCCTTCTTTTTATTCCAATGGGGTTCACTCGGCTACTCAACAATTAGACAAGTTTTGTAACTTTAAAACACCGAATTGTTTATGCCGGGGCGAATGTGATATATGCAAATGGAAAACTAACACACATGGGCTGTTTATGTGCAAGAAGGGACACCTTCCTGCACAAAAACAATCTTTCACTGCAACCCTGAACAATGGTGCAGGAGTGCCTGCATTGGCGCTAAGCAGCTACATTTAGTGCCAGCGCTAAGGGAAAGGCAGGGCTGCACCGTATTCTTGTGTATACGGCACATTCCTGCATTTGAAAACTGTCGGAGCGCGGCAGTAGCCTTCTTATTTTACCGCTGCGCTCTGACAGTTTCCTAGTAGATATTCCCCTAAGTTTTTTTTTGGGTAAGTGCTCCACATGAACATGTTTCTTCTCTCCCCTTGCACTCCATGTTTCTCTCAGTTGCCTGTGTCCTTCTCCTCGCCCATCTCCATGTTGCGCTAGTTCCTACGTCATCCACTTGTTGCTTTCCCACCATGTGCTTCTCGCCCACCCACTTCACATTGCTCTATCTTTCACTGCTTCTCCTCTTCACCCCCAACCTGCATATTGCTTCTCTTCCCACCACTCTCCATGTTGCATCCACATCACCCAAGCACTCCTTCTCCGCTTCCCATTGCTTCTTCTCTCCACTCATACCCTCTGTGTTGCTTCTATCCCCGACCTCTGTGTTGGGTCTCCCACCCATGAACTCGTTCTCTGCCACCTTGTACTTCTCCTACCCAGGCATGCCCTCCGTGTTCCCCCCGTTGCATCGCTTTTCAAAAAATGCTTTCACACATTTTTTCAATTTATTTTCCGATATGACGCTGATCAGCAAATAAAAATAAAATAAAAGCGGGCAGTCATTTTATAGGTATACACATGCATGGTATGCGTGCCTACAACATGATGTGGCCAACCATGTTATAGGCTTTTTTTTATTATTTAGCCATGCTGCAGAGCATTGGAGATACTGTGTAGCATGAAATGATAAAGCTAATTGCTTTGCTAATGCTTGTTTTCTTCTGTTATCCTGATCTAACTAATCACCAATCGTTCTTTAATATTGCTTATATTTCTTCTTTCTCTAATTCTCTGTCATTTATTTTACAGCTCCATGTTCTCACCTTCTCGGTCTTTCTCTCTACTCCATTCTATTCTTCTCTTGCCTTCTCTAACTTTAATCTATTATCCTCTTCTCCCTCTTTACCCACCTTTCTTCCCTCACTATTTATTTCACTATCTTTTCATCATCAGCTTTTCTCTCTAGCTTTTCTTTCATCTTTATTTTTTTAGTTTTTCCTTTTATCACATGGTTCTCTTTCCCCTTCTGTGTTTTCACCCTTTCCTCTCATTGTTATTATTTTCCTCTCCTTTTGTACTTTTTCCCTTCCTACTTTTTTAGCATTCCTTTTTATTTCTCTACATCTTTCACTTCTAGTCTTCCACCCTTTGTCAACCTCCACATTCCACCCTTTATTTCTGTCTTCATTTCTATTTGAATTTGTGATTCTGTCTTCGTTCATAAGCAATTTTCCTATCATTTTTTCCTTTTCTCACGTTCCTACTTTCTCTACTGTGTTTTATTTTCCCCATTTGGAGCTGTGCGTGCCTTCTGTCCCATTCTGCAAAAAATTCAAACTTTAATCCCATGGGATTCATATTTTATTTTTGGCTGTGTTTCAGGAGCCACAGGCCCCAGAGCCACCCAAATAGAAACATAGTGGGCACCAATAGTTATCTGCTAGCACGGCGGTCATAAAAGCGGTTCCTTTAAAAGTTAGGGGGTCATTACGATCATTGCAAGGAGTCAGGGGTCCAGCTGCCCTTATTACAATGAAACCAAGGTGTATATTTCTGGCTGCAGCACAAGCCACAATAGAAAATACAGGAATCTATGACAAAATATCGACTACAAAAATATCTACCTACCAAAATATCGCAACAAAAATATTGATTACATTAATATCGAGATCCTATCTCTAACAAGGTAAGTACACAAATATCCCAAAAATAATATCAATGTCAAAAATATAGTTTATTAAAAAATATCGTTTTTTTTTTTAAAGTAAAAAACATGGAATATTAACAAAATAATACTTATAAATGTAATAAATATATATTATAATATTTAAAATGAATAAATAATGTAATAAAAACTAATAATAATAAAGATATATTACATAGTATATACTTCATTAATAATACCTCTAATAAATTATTTTAATAACTTATAAATAAATGAAAATATAATACATTACAAATAAATGTATATACATCAAATAATATATAAATAACAATTAATAAAAATGTAAAACAAAAAAAAAACATTTTGGATAGCGTACTTGTACAAATTACTATTCCCACTCCAGAGAGTGCAACAGTAGGGAAAGTGTTGGATAGCGTAGGGGTAACAATTACTATTCCAACTCCAGAGAGTGCAACAGTAGGGAAAGTGTTGGATAGCGTAGGGGTAAAAATTACTATTTCCACTCCAGAGAGTGCAACAGTAGGGAAAGTGTTGGATAGCGTAGGGATAACAATTACTATTCCAACTCCAGAGAGTGCAACAGTAGGGAAAGTGTTGGAAAGCGTAGGGGTAACAATTACTATTCCCACCCCAGAGAGTGCAACAGTAGGGAAAGTGTTGGATAGCGTAGGGGTAAAAATTACTATTCCAACTCCAGAGAGTGCAACAGTAGAGAAGTGTTGGATAGCGTAGGGGTAACAATTACTATTCCAACTCCAGAGAGTGCAACAGTAGGGAAAGTGTTGAATAGCGTAAGGGTAACAATTACTATTCCCACTCCAGAGAGTGCAACAGTAGGGAAAGTGTTGGATAGCGTAGGGGTAACCATTACTATTCAAACTCCAGAGAGTGCAACAGTAGGGAAACTGTTGGATAGCGTAGGGGTAAAAATAACATACTTATAAATAAATGTATTATTTTAAATAACAAAAAACGTAACTATTAAATAAATATAAACTATTTACAAATACCAATACATAATTATTAAAAACATGATGAGCAAAATATAAAATAAAAAAATTATTAAAAATACTATTTAATAATACTTAATTACCAATTAATAATTAATTAACAATTATATATTTAACAAAACAATTAATTAAAAAACATTTTTCCTTAATTACATTTAAATCACTTCCCACCCTATTCCCCTATAAACCCACAACGCGCTACAGAACATAATTATCAATTAATCAATTAATTAAAATAAATTACCAATTTATTAAAAATAATTATCAATTAATTAAAATTAATTTATAATTCCTACTAATTAATAATTAATTTAACATAATTAAATTACTTCCCACCCTATTCCACTATAAACCCACAACCCACTACAGAACATAATTATCAATTATTCAATTCATTAAAATTAATTACCAATTAATTAAAAATAATTACCAATTAATTAAAATTAATTTATAATTCCTACTAATTAATAAATAATTTAACATAATTAAATTAGTTCCCACGCTATTCCCCTATAAACCCACAACCCGCTACAGAACATAATTATCAAATAATCAATTCATTAAAATTAATTACCAATTAATTAAAAATGATTACCAATTAATTAAAATTAATTTATAATTCCTACTAATTAACAAATAATTTAACATAATTAAATTACTTCCCATCCTATTCCCCTATAAACCCACAACCGGCTACAGAACATAATTATCAATTAATCAATTACTTAAAATTAATTACCAATTAATTAAAACTAATTACCAATTCATTAAAATTAATTTATAATTCCTACTAATTAATAATGAATTTAACATAATTAAATTACTTGCCACCCTATTCCCCTATAAACCCACAACCAGCTACAGTACTAAAATACAAAATTACATAAAAATAAATTAAAAACATTATAAATACATAATAATGTACACAAAAATAATATAAAAATCGATATTAGTAACATCGAAATTATTAACATCGATATTACTAACATCGATATTTAACACTTCGATATTACTAATATTGATATTAAATCTATCGATATTACTTACTTTCTATATTATGTCCCTTCGATATTTAAACTTCGATATTATTGTATATCGATATTTAAATATCGATATCTGTCAGGGTCTTAGAAATTTGATCATAATCTATGTTCCTCAGGAGCAGTACCCAAAAGCCCACCTTCCAGCAGCTTCGGCTCTGCACTTAAAAAGTTCTGCAGAGGATCAAAGTGGCTGGACGAGGGGAGGTAAGGATGGGTACTGCGGGGAGGGAGATCTGGAACGAGAAAAAATAAAACAACTGGAACACGTGACCTCTGACACGCTGTTGAAGGAACTCCGTAGATGACTAGACTCAGTTACCTAAGGAAAAGACTGGTTAATTAAAATACATTAAACTACCAATCACCTTCTTGGCTTTCCTGCGCAATAATACTAAAAGTAATTTTAATTGGGTTTAGACTACTGTTGTCAAACTCTTGATTAATGTTTTGGCTTCTGTTCAGTTACACCTTGTACTAAAAGTAATAACTAGGTAGGTATCAGTAAAAGTACTCCCAAATAAGCCCTAAAGCATTATTGAAAGATACACCAAATAAGCATCATGGAAAGAAACACCACAGAAGCATTTACCTCATGCAAAAAGTGTTTCACGTCAAATACTGGTTTCGTAATAAAGATTCAGTAATATATTCCAAATATCAAGGAGTTCTTCACATTAATCTCAATAATCGCTGTTGTTCAAAAACATTTATCTCCAAGTTCGGCTTTTCCGAGTTCGAGCTTAAGAATGTCACATTATGCACTCGCGAGTTTAAAAGGCATTAGTTTCAAAGTTAAAGCTAACACGCAACGTGAGTAATGACTGCCGAGTTCCGTGAAGATTTTCGCACTAAGAAATGAAAGCTGCACCCAGCCGGCAGCCCTTTCCGACGTGTAAACAAAAACTGCTCTTGAGCACAAAAACGGGAGGATCCTACCTGCGTTTTCTGTGCAACGAATCTTGTGGTAGAACACTACCATAGGTCTGCAACTGCAACTGAAGGTCTTTGAAGAAATCTGAAGACTCTGGAACGGACCGGGAACCAAGTTGTCTTCACTTGGGAAGATCCACAATAATCCGCATGGATCTCTGGGGGTGGCACTATTTATAGCGCAACATCCAAGCTACCGGTACTGTAAATGGACAAAAGAGCTCTCAGCAGAAATGTATACTAAGAGCAGCCAACAAGCATTGGTACAAAACATGAGGCAAACAAACATTGGTACGAATCATGAGCAAACAAGCATTGCAACAAACAAGACATGAGGAAAACAAGCTATGGTACAAATCATGAGCAAACAAGCATTAATACAAGGAATCATAGAAGAGACTTAGGAATCATAGATCCTGAAACATAGATCCTGACATAGATCCTGACAGTGCACCCCAACAAAAATGGAAACACCCCTCCTCAAAAGGATCAAGTCACAGCCTCTGGATGTTTAGCATGAAATTGCCGTACCAAACAGGGAGCATGGACATTCTCCTGGGACACCAAAGAATCTTCCTCGGGTCCGTAACCTTTCCAGGCTAGGAGATACCATAACTGCGATCAGTCCTTTCAATTCTCGATAAATGACAAGGTTGATACAACCAAATTTAATATGATGCTACTGAATTGTAGATCCATGAAAAAACATAAGTTAGAAATATATGATTTATTAATGGCGAGCCGTCCTGATGTGCTTTTTCTCACCGAGACGTGGATGAACGAAACATCGTCTCCTGAAGCCCTCGAAGCCACTCCTCCTGGCTATTGTCTACTTAGATTAGATAGACAAAAGCAGAGAGGGGGGGGCTGGCCCTCATTTATAAATCTGGTCTAGAGTGCACTCTAGTGAAAGCCACGTTACCTAACAGCGAAAGTGGCTTTTTCACTTACAAAATGGGCCCCAGAAGCGTTATTAATGGTCTGCTGACGTACCGCCCACCTGGAGGTGCTGGGCAGTTTGTAGACCAGCTTTTGGATTTAATTACTCAACCGGCACTCCGATATAAAAAATTCATAATTTTGGGCGATCTAAACCTCCACTTTGATGATACTGAGTGTGGGTAGGCACAGGCGGTGGCTGCAGCACTGAAATCTTTGGGGCTTAATTTGCAATCCACTGCCCCCTCACACCAATTGGGCCATCTCCTGGATCCCATCTTTGCTAACTGGGAGGGCATTATAGTCTCCTCTCCAGTCAGAACGATCTGGTCAGACCATTTTAATATTCCATTCTCTATAGAGAACTCACCTTCAGAAAATAGACCTAGTAAACCACCTCCTCTAAAGCGGAGATAATAGAAAAATTTTAAACAAGAGACATTTAAATGTGCCCTATTAGATAATCCCCCCTAGCCACTCTCTTCATGAGGCATGGAACAGTTATGAAAAAAGGGGGTCCAATGCGTGGGACGTAGTGGCTCCCTGGACACTCAAACCCCCCGCAAGGCAATCTAAAACTGCCTCCTGGTTTTCAGAAAAACTTAAACTAGCTAACGCCACATGCAAAAATCTAGAACGTAGCTGGAGGAAAAACTATAACCCAGAGTCTAAAGCACTGTACAAAAGAGAACTAAAAAAAGATCAGAAATTAGTGAGAACTGAAAAAGGTATCCATCTCAAAAGTAGAATCGATCTAGCGGATAATCCCACCAGAGAACTCTTTATTATTTACAAAGATCTCACGGTCCCGTCCAGACTTGAAGCCCAAGACACCTACTCCAAGGAGTTGTGTGACTCTATAGCTGATTTTTTTGTAGGCAAGATCGACAAAATCCATGCCACCTTTACAGATGACATTGACCTCTCGAGTAAACATGTGTCAGTGAAAGGTACCTATATGGAGAAATCCTGTCTCACATGTTTCATAACACCAGAGAAACAGGAACTATAAAGTATCATCAATAGTATACAATCTGGCTTGCCTTGTGACGTTTGCCCACTTGCACGCTATAAAGGAGTCATGGAGAACACTATCATCGATCAGATTAGTCACATCGTGTCACTGTCTTTCCAAGAATGTCACGTAGTGGACGTGTGGAAAACAGCCCAGGTCATTCCTCTAAAAAAGAAATCTAACATCCACGTCTCCCAATTTCAAAATCTTCGCTGTATTTCCCTTCTCCCCTTCTGTGCAAAGGTGGTGGAAAAGGTGGTAAATAGGCAGCTGATGAGATATTTGGAGGAGCAATCTCTCCTTCACCCCACTCAATCGGGATTTAGAGCTGGCTACTCTACGGAGTCAGCGTTACTCTACTCTACTGAATGCCTTAGACAAATAGTAGATGAAGGAGAGACAGCAGCGTTGGTTTTATTAGATCTCAGTGCAGCTTTTGACACCGTGCTGCACACAACGCTGCTGTCTCGGCTCTCTGATATGGGAGTGGCAGGACAGGCCTTAGCCTAGATTAAATCTTTCCTGGCCAACAGGAGCTTTCAGATGCACTGTCCCCCTTTCAAATCTTCCCTTAGAAAGGCAAGCCATGGGGTGCCCCAGGGCTCGAGTCTGAGCCCCACTTTGTTCAATATCTATATGGAACCCCTGGCTCGCATAGTGGAAGCATTTGGGGTGGGTATCGTTAGCTATGCTGATGACACCCAACTGATGTTCAAGCTTACGCCCGACCACAGAGAAGATGCCACTAATTTTTCCAACTGTCTTTCATCAGTGGCATCATGGATGAACAGCAGCTGTTTGCGCCTTAATGGCGCAAAAACAGAATTGCTGGTGGTAGGGAAATCAGTTTCAGCATGGTCACATAGGTGGTGGCCTACGGAACTGGGCAGCCCACCTCGTCCTGTGGATTCGGTACGCAATTTGGACATAATGCTTGACTCAGATCTTTCTTATAAATCTCATGTCAGTAAGGTGACAGCCAGGTGCTTCAGCATACTGAAGGTTCTACGTAAGGTTTTAGATCTCCTCCCCTACGATGCCAGAAAGACCATTGTCCGTGCTTTGGTGACTCCCCATCTCGATCATGGGAATGCTCTGCTTCTTGGCTTGAGCAAAAAGGTCTTCACCAACTTCAGTGCGTGCAGAACGCAGCTGCTCGCCTTGTGCTCAGACTTCCTCGCAGAGCATCTGGGAAGACCGCTTTGGATAAACTCCATTGGCTCCCTATCAAGGAGCGGATTAAATTTAAAGCCCTTTGTTTCGTGTATCGAATTGCCCAGGGCAAAGTCCCAGATTACTTGAAAAATCTCCTCACCATGCATCGCCCCATCAGAACGCTGAGATCGTCCGGTGCGATGCTGTTCAAACCCCCCAGAATAACCAGAGCTAGGATGGGTGGATGCTCGTTTAGATACTTGGCTTCCAAGTGTTGGAATGATCTTCCACTCGACCTTCGAATAGAACCTTCTGAGATTAGGTTCCGTGTAAAACTTAAAACGTTTCTTTTCCCTTCTGTGTAACCCTCTTGCCCTTCTCTCCTCTCTTGGCCACTTTTCATCCGTCTCTGGCGAATTAGCAGTATTTAGCGCGGTGACACACTGTTTTTTGTGTAGCCAGGCGCTTTAAAAATGGTTTTATTATTATTATTATTATTCCCCCTGACATGCTTACTGTCTTTGACACAACGGACCTCAAACTCTTTCTCATTGTCAATGTAAATTGCAGGAGGATGGGATCGTCTCTTTTTAGTAGCTTTTTTCAACAAAGAAGTATGGAATACAGGATAGATTTTCATTGTCTTTGGGAGTAGCAATTTGTACGTAACTGGATTCACACATTGTACAATTGTATGGGTCCGATAAACTTTGGGTGGAATTTATAGCGTTTTCTGAATTGGAAGTTTTTGGTAGAGAGCAATACCTGATCTCCTATCTGATACTTTGGACCTTTTTGTCTCTTTCTATCAGCAATTTTTTTATATGAAGCTTTAGCGTGCATCACATTCTTTTGTAAAGTTCTGGTAACTGCCTTCATTTCTTGGAAGTGAGAGTCTAAGGAAGGTATATTGGTTTTAGTTTGAGCTAATAATAATGGTGAAAAATGTGGATGTTGACCATGGACAGCGAAAAAAGGTGACATACCAGTTGAAGCGTTTTGTAAGTTATTGTATGCAAATTCTGCCTCCCATAGGAGTGTTGTCCATGAACCTTGTTTATTGAAAAGATAACACCTTAAGTATTGTTTTAGGATCTGATTAACCTGTTCAATTTGTCCATCAGTTTCTGGATGAAAACTGGTTAATGTATTACTCTTGATGTTCAAGGTTTTACACCAAGCCTTCCAAAATTGTGAACTGAACTGTGGACCGCGGTCTGAAGTGATGGATCGGGGTAAACCGTGTAAAAGTATGACATTTTGAAAATAAAAGTTGGACAAGTTGAGAAGAAGTAGGAAGTTTCTTACAAGCTATGAAGTGAGCCATTTTAGACAAACGATCTACTACAACAAGTATTGTTGTCATCCCTTGATCTTCCGGTAGATCGGTAATAAAATCCATTGCGATGTCTTCCCAAACCTGTGTCGGTGTTGGAACAGGAAGTAAAGTACCCTTTTTGCTTCCATGTTCTCCTTTGGCTTGAGCACAAATGCCACAATCTTGGATGAAAGAGATAACGTCTTTTTTCCACGTTGGCCACCAGAAATTCCTTTGTACTAGTTCTTTAGTTTTAGCAATACCTGGATGGCCCGCTAACTGTCTCGAATGGCACCATTCTAACACTTGAGTTTGTAGTTTTTTGTTGGGACAAACAACAAGTTTGAGACAAACAGTAGATTTTGGTGAGTAGTTATATTGGGGCCTTCCTGTACCCATGAAAGAAGTTTTGGTAAGGGCATGGCTTGTCTTATTAGGTGAAAGAAGGTATCTGACATTGTGACGCCAATTATCTGATTACTTCACAGCATGGTCGTAGGTTTAAGAAGAAAAGAGTCATTTTGATTGAAATCATATCGTGATAAGGAGTCCGCTTTATTGTTCTTGATACCGGGTCTGAAGGTTATAATAAAATCGAATTCTGCAAAGAACAATGTCCAACAAAGCTGTTGTGGAGTGAGTGCCTTCGCACACCTTAAAAACTGTAGGTTTTTCAACACCACTTACTTATATTTCACCACTGACCCTACTGACACTCACTCCTATTTACTCACATAGCACCCACATAAAAAGGTGCTCCAGCGTAGTCGCTTGTCGCAGCACTGCCACGTCCCTCAGCGGGGCGGGAAGACCCCAATGATGAAGCATGACTCCAAGGGCCCTTTTGGTAAGAGAGGGGTATTTTAACACACAGTGTGTATTCCATGAATATCAGGATACATACCAACTCTACGTGAGGTGGACCTTTGTTGATAAACTGTACTTTCAGGAGAGGAGGATGGGCCCACCTTGTTGCCGTTGAGCACCACCTCTTCACTCCCTCCATTGATCATTTTTACTGACCTTAGATCAGGCAGTGAGGGGATACAGCATCCCCTACCTTGTCGCCATGTGGCATTGGGATTCAGTGAGACTGCTGGGATTGGTTTCAGTCAGTTATTGTCTTTTGTTTATTCCTTCCAGCTGGTCCAATTATGAGGCAGGCAGAGAGTCCCCAAATCCCAAAATAAGGAGACAAAGTGGTAGAGGCTGTGCCACCTATATCTGTTACCCTATGGATTGTACCACTTCCAGGGAACTATAGAGCAGAAAATGACAAGGGAATTTCCCCCAAATCAAAGCATGGGCATCTGAGGAGAGTCAGGGGGAGGTTTCTTGCTTCCACGTCATATCTTGGCACTGCAGGCCATATTCCTTTGAGGTCTGGTGAAGGGCGGGCTGTCTCACTCCCTGCTTGCTCTTTAGACACAGACAGATGCAGAAGAACAGCAACAGATAGAAAGGTTTTTTTTAGATTTAGATGCTAAACTTTCAGTTATGCTTTGACTAATTAATTAGGTCTGAAAAGATTTATTTGACTTATGCATTTATTTCTCTTAATGGGAGATTTTTGAAAACTATTTGATTTTTGATTAACCTTGCAAGACTATTTTTCTTAGAAACTCTTTAAGAGTTTTGAATGACATTTTGTGCCACATTCCTATATGTAATGCTTATATGCAGACAGTAATAAGTTCTGTTTTAATGCTATTTTTCCTGTTTTCCAAATTCTGTAACCTGATTGATATTTTACTAATGAATAAAGGGTCAGAGAAAAATTAACTTTTGACTAGAAAATAAAACCCTTTAAATACTCAACAACTCTCTTTATTGGCTTAAATAATAATTGCATTTATGACTGTTCATGATTATTAAAAGGCTCCTGAAGGTAATACATGGTGTGAAGGGCCCAACACCTTTTGAGCGGTAAATTAGAGGTAGCATGAGGGTTTTGCATTGAGAAACTACCAGAAGAAATTACCGCTCCATCATAACAACCTCTTCCGCACTGGGCTCTAAGGGCAGTAATAAGGGCAATCAGTCACAGGCTTCACAAGCAGGTAGTGGGAGGTAGCTTGAGATCAGCACCCAACAACCAATCAAAAGACACATTAATCCTAATGCCCAGCCCAGTGCTCATCTATACAAGAAAGAAATCATACAGGGAGGACGTGTGGCTTAGTGACAAGAGCTTCTGACTTTGGAACCTATGGAGCCAGATTTGAATCCCAGCTGCGCTGCTTGGGTCAACATCCTGTGATTCTTACCATATCACGTAATCCCCGTGAAGGTCCTACAGGCTACCTTGTCTGCTTCCTCCTTGGTGGTCCCCCCTATCTCTAGGTCTCTTCAGGCTGTTCTTCAGGTACAAACTTTGCAGTGGGTAACACTGGAGCTGTCTTGATCCTGGCGCACACTCAACAGATAGTTCTGTTAAAGGTGAGGGATGCACACCTGTTTTCAAAACGTTTGTTCCAGCTTCCTCCTTTTTATTCTTTTGATAGCGTGCAGATTGGTAATGTGGCATGCCCAAATGCCACCAGGTACGACCATGGTATTTACAAATGGGACACATTCATGCCCCAGCCAAATGCACAGCGTAGTGCCGTCCTTGCGACATTCAAAACTCTGTCAGTCTTACTCCAAATTTTCATATTTAAACTTTCACAGTTTTCTCCTCTTTTTTTACTCATCATTTTTCAATCTCTTTTTTTTTTTTTTGGATCCACGTGTGGAATATATGCCTTTTTTCAGATTATTTATATTTATTCTGTGCCCATCCGGACCTTCTGAATAAATACGATTAATGCCGGGCTCATCTCAAGCAGTATTTATTTCATAAAAACCCAATGCATTTCGGGCGTCACAGCGCCCTTCTTCGGGGGTCACTGAAAATAATAAAACATTTACCAATTAATCAACCATTTTCAAGTGTACGTTTAAAGGAAAAACTTCACACAGTATATCATCAGGTTATCAATTTTGTAACCAGTTACCGATTCTGTATTGTGGTTCATGGTGATTCTATATTATTCTCACAGACCGTGGTGAACTTAATCCGTAGGTCGTCCCACCCAATAATGTTCCGACTTCACTATTCAGCAGTAATCTTTTGTATCACTCCGTTACCCAAAATAGTCTTCTCCCGTTTACTTTCACAACCCATCTCCGTGTCACAGTATTTACATCACCATTTTTTTGTAAAGCCTTACACACCCTCCAACTCGTGATACAGCAAGACATTTTTAAAAAAAGAGAAATAAAATAAAGTAAGAACAAAGGAAAAACTTGGACAAAAAACCCACGTGATCGGAGAAACATCAGGGCTCAACAAGAGCATTTGAAACACTGAGCGCCGAGGAACAATCATCACAACGGACTTAAAAGTGTCACGTTTTAAAGTATATTTAAAGTATATTTAGGATACAGGTTAAGTAAAAAGAAGACGCACATAGCAGGGTTACCAGTACATTGCATCATGGGGAATGCAGTTTATTCTTGGAGACATCACACAACTAGGTGGTTAATAGTAGTTTACGGCCAATCCAGAGTAAGATAAACATTGGGCCAATAGAAATAGAGGAGGGTGGGTCCGCAGGTTGATAAGGAGGCAGGTGATACCGTTTAACTGTATGGTGCAACCGTTCGTTTAGAAGAGAGGCTTTTCAACTCAGACGGCAGGTATGTGTATACATCGGACTTTTGGGAGACACAATATTGGGTAGAACACAGGGAATTAAAATTGCGGCTGGGATTATGAGCGCGCAGGATTGAAGGTAAAGAGTAGGTGAGTTAATGAAGGTGCGCACTACACGAGGGTGTAAGTTTAAGAATGTTGGAGCAAATGTAGGAAGTTTTGACAACGTCTCTTTTTTTAAAAATGTCTTGCTGTATCACGAGTTGGAGGGTGTGTAAGGCTTTACAAAAAAATGGTGATGTAAATACTGTGACACGGAGATGGGTTGTGAAAGTAAACGGGAGAAGACTATTTTGGGTAACGGAGTGATACAAAAGATTACTGCTGAATAGTGAAGTCGGAACATTATTGGGTGGGACGACCTACGGATTAAGTTCACCACGGTCTGTGAGAATAATATAGAATCACCATGAACCACAATACAGAATCGGTAACTGGTTACAAAATTGATAACCTGATGATATACTGTGTGAAGTTTTTCCTTTAAACGTACACTTGAAAATGGTTGATTAATTGGTAAATGTTTTATTATTTTCAGTGACCCCCGAAGAAGGGCGCTGTGACGCCCGAAATGCATTGGGTTTTTATGAAATAAATACTGCTTGAGATGAGCCCGGCATTAATCGTATTTATTCAGAAGGTCCGGATGGGCACAGAATAAATATAAGAAATCTGAAAAAAGGCATATATTCCACACGTGGATCCAAAAAAAAAAAGAGATTGAAAAATGATGAGTAAAAAAAGAGGAGAAAACTGTGAAAGTTTAAATATGAAAATTTGGAGTAAGACTGACAGAGTTTTGAATGTCGCAAGGACGGCACTACGCTGTGCATTTGGCTGGGGCATGAATGTGTCCCATTTGTAAATAGCACACTCAACAGAGGCACATATGTATGATGTTTCTGCACCTGGCTGTCATCAGCGAAACTGAAGGCCTAACATGGGACAGACAAAACGGCAGCCCCCACTTAGACCTTCTGCAGTCCCACCCCTCTCCCCTACTATCTACTTGCCAGTGGTCTGGGAGATGGATAGCAGTTACCATCCCATACAAATTATGAGATCTCCCAGTGTTGGGATGATATTTTCCCCAGCATGACATACAAGTGTGCAATCATTGCTGGCAGTGGTATAGTGTTCCTGTCGTAAACATAGTGCATATCTCCATGGTGGCAGCATACTGTACTTAACAGATATCAATAGTGTGACCTGACGTTTTATCTGCATCACTCAGGTTGAGGTCTACCGGTCCATCTGTGTAAAGATATGCTTTTAGATGTCTACCGACAACTTTGTGAAGACATCCTGTGAGCAAACAGTTGTGCGTATGCATAGTGTGTAAGTGAGCCAGTGTAATGGAGGTCAGTGGGATTCACTTTGGACACCACTAGCCTGGCCTGGCCTAGCACACGATGTAGGGTGAGAGCTTTACCCCCAGACACTGGAAGTGTATTGTATGCATTTTTGTTGCTGGACAAAGGGTACCTGAGCACTAAAGTTAGGAGGTTGAAGAGAGGGTTACATTTAGAAATTCAACGAGGCTTATGTTTTTTAGGAAGGAGCTGTTCATTACTGGAAACACTGACATTAAGTGGCCCTTCTTAAGGGGGTTGATGTATCTATGTAAATGCAGGAGCTGCTTAGAGTTGCTTCCCACTTTGTCTTAAGTTGCCTTAATCAGCGGTTGCAACTGTAAACGGCCATTTGTAAGACACACAAAACTATCAGTGTTTCCTCTAGAATCTCAAGATGACATATACTGACATAAGTCTCTTCTATCTCTCATAAGGACACTCACTGCTGATATATGTCTCTAGTATCTCATCATGGCCCGACATTGCTAATATATACGTCTAGTATCTCATAAAGACACCACTGCTGATGCACACCTCCATTATCTCATGATGACAGTAGACTGCCACGTATGCCGGCAGGATCTCATATTGGCGATGCGGCGAGGTGCAAGGTAAATGGCATTCCTTTTTTTAAATGTTATTTTTCCTATTTCGTCATCTGTCAACTCCACCCCGCCAACCGCTCATATCTGCAACTGCCACGACTGGGCTTGTGGCTTTCAAAGTAGGCGTTATCTGGCAGCAGATTTCTGAATCAGTTGTAGTCTTTTCATAGTTGATAATGTCGATCTGTGGTAGAGGTCATTAGCGTAATCAAGTTTGGACAGTACAAGAGAGATAGTGGTTTGAACCTTGTGTGGAAGTCCCAGATGGAGGAAGATGGATCACAGCGTTTTCATAGTAATGAAGCTTGAGTTTGCTAATTTGTCCACTTGTACATTCATGAATACTTGGAGTCCACGGTAATTCCAATGTTTCTTACTCCCTTGATTCGTATAAGGGACTCTACACTGCGAACATACACCACAACAATCTCATAACTAGCCCACACGGCCGACGGAGATTTCTAGTAACTCATACAATCGCTACACTGCTGACATAGGTCCTGGTGTCTCATAGACACACTATACTACTAACAGTCACTTCTATTATCTCATAATTATACAACGCTGACATCGTTTACCTCTAATATCTCATAAGGACATCTCGCTGCTTTCATACCCCCCTGCCCCTTTCTCATAAGCACACTGCACTGCAGACATACATATCAGGTATTTCATAGAGACACTACACTGGCAACATAGGTCTCTAGTGTCTCATAAAGGTTATCCGACACCACCAGGGAGCTCATCACAGAGTTACTTTCTACTATGGGTCTCATTAGGAGTCGGGGTGATCAGAATTACCTTATGGAATTCCGCTCCACCGGTTTCTAAGTGGTTAGGTTTTTCCACATCTGTTTTTCTGGGTTTGGTAGAACCTGAATCAATTTTTCTAGCCTCTAAAATCGGTTGGAACAAGTGTGTGGGACTTTGACTTGCTGTAGCAGCCAGGTCTCATGCCTGTATTTTCCTGACAGGAGGGAGCATGAAATGCTACTTCCCTCCTGCCAGAAAATATGTTCCCCTTCTCTCCCCTATTTCCCCTACACCCGTGGCCCCTCCAGCACTCTCCCATAGGCAGGCACCTACATTTACCACCTTCTCAAGGCAAGAGGTAAAATTATGCAGTAAAACCCCATGTACGTTTTACTCGTATGTGCACAAAACTGGTGTAAAATGACCCCACAATAGCAGTATAATTGCATGCAACTTTACTGTTACCCCAAGCAAATTAAAATCAGGGCCTTTGTGCTTTTACAGCAACCGAATGCATTCCCTGGAGTACTTTTTTTTGAAAGTTTGAAGTAAGTACACCACTGGCCGGGGGAAACCAACAAGTCTCCATTAACTTCAACGCTCTCTCCTATCAGATTGCTGAGTGTTGACGCCAGCCGTCACTTCGGCCAATAGGCAGGAATTAAATTTCGATTCTGCGGTTGTCCGTGAATAGACAGAAGATTTCCAATTCCATTATGCTGTCTTCTGAAAACACAGTTTACTGTTTTGAAAAATAATATTCCTCCCGGCTGCCAGGTACTTTAGCGACTCCGGTGACAAATAAGAACTTAAACCTGCGCGCCGGGGAGGGCTGGTTATATTGAATCCATTCATCCCCGTTGTGTTCCAGGGCACGAAGCTCGTATAATCCTCCCGAGAAATATTGAGGGACTAATCAATACCTTTTCATAATCAGACTGCAGCCGGCGGCATTATTATGCACGCGCCGGTGTCTGAGGCGCTCGGGCCGCGCGCCAGCCAGCCTTTATGAAGAGATGACAAAGTCAGAGGGTTATAAAATGGTTACAGAGCATGCCGGAGGATAAGCTAGAGCCATCTGTTCCATGATGTTTATGGCTTCTCCTCGATGAATGCCAAGTTTTGTCAACTTACTCGGATCCAACTTTCAGGGAAGCTTTATTTTTTTTCTGAAAAAAATACATTTGACAGTGCAGCACGTTTGGTGGAATGTATTTGTGCGGGCAGAGGGCCTGTCACTGAGTCAGTGCTCTTCTTTCCTGAGAAGGGAACTCAGTCATAGGCCTTCAGTTCGGCCAGGGAACTACTGACTGCCAGCTCTCAGCCATGGCTATGTGCATTTTTACAGCGCACTAATCCAGAGGGAGTGGCTCTAGGCGCTGCTCTGCAGAATGAAGTGGTTCCCGCCTGAAACAAATGGCATTTAACAATCACTTGAAAAGGAAATGGATTTAAGGCAGAGAGTGTGCAGAGTGATCCAAAGGTGAATTGCGTATAATAGACCGTAACTGATGCCCCCCCCCCCCCTTCAGTGATAGAAAGTTTTTAAAGTGTGGGGAGCGAGAAGTTTTTTTGGTACCCTATGAGCTCAGGGATTTAGTCATATGTATGGTGGAATATTGTCCAACAAATAGATATCCGAGAGTGGATCTATAGCGACACCTAGGGGGCAGACAGAAATATGGGAAGTAAATATGGTAGACAGAGGAAGTTTCATCCTGTTTCTTGGAGCCCAAACAGATTGGACACGAGCTATTCTTTGTACTCTAGCGATCAAAGAAGCGCCAAAGTTCTCTGTCTTCTGAATGTGGTGTCCCTCTGGCTACTGTTATGTAGTTAGAGCTACAAATTACGGGTGTGTTGGGAGGTGAGACAGGGCTAGCATTATATCAGGAGTTGAGACCTTGAAACCATGTGTGAGTACAATATGCTGTGAATGTCCATCATTAGGCCAAGGCAGTGGTCGAAGTGCATTAACAAAAGCATAGAAACTGTGAGGCAGATTTACAAGCCCCTTGTGCCACTTTTGCGTTACTTTTCCCATGTTAAAAATGACGCAAAAGTGGCGCAAGGGGCTTGTAAATCTGCTCCTGTGTTGTTGTAGGCAAAGGGGGCGGGGTGAGTGAGTGTAGAGGTGGAGTCAAAGGTGTGGCTAAAAAAAAATATCTGTAACTTCTTTCGGTCTTTCACCTTCAGGTAGCTCCATATAAATAAGGTGCAGCTTTTTTTTTTTAATGTTTTTATTTTTATTACTGCAGTTAGTAGAAACAAACATACATAAATCATTCATCAAAAAAATAATAACATAGATATGTCTAATAAATAATGAATAGCTATCTAATTTACATATATAAAAGCCTATATAGACATAGCCTTGCTAGCAGTTCATAATCCCATGCTCATTTCTAAAAAATATTAACAAACAAATCTACATTCCACTCCAAATTTTGAAGAATTTGTCTAGCACTCCTCCTCTTTGTGAATATAATTTTTCATTCATCTCAATTTGAGACATCTTAAGTAGCCATTGGGGAAAGGTTGGTCACTCATAAGGTACAAGTTAATCAGTGGGAAATGCAAATTGTACACTATGTAACCTCCATTGGTTAATGCGCTGCAGAGGTTTGTGTCTGAAACCTAAAAGCTGCATAATAGAATCCTGATTGGTGCAGTGGGGCACAGGGATTTGAGTATGTTTAGTGCTATGAGGTCTCAGTCTGTGATAGAAAGCACTCTGAATATGTAAATTATTGTAATATAATGTAATGTAAAAATTACTTCTAAAGCGTAACTAACACCCAACGGTTTCTTGGCGCTCGAGCAACTGGGGGTGAACAGTTCACAACTTATAGGCATTAGTGAAAGGCATTACAGAACAAGTGAGTTTTGAGAAGGGACCTGAAACGTGCATAGGGAGAGGCGAGTCTGATGCTCAGGGGGAGTGAATTCCAAAAGAAAGGGGCGAGAAATGAAAATCTTGAACCTCCATGTTTCTTACGTTTAAAAGCAGGGACCTTGAGTAGGGCAAGGTGGGAGGAACGAAGATTGCGGGCAGGAACATAAGAGTGCAGTAGTGAGGAAATAAAAGAAGGGCTCAAACCAGCGAGGGACTTAAAGATGGTACAGCCTAGCTTAAATATGCACCGCTCAGACACGGGGAGCCAATGAAGGGACTTTAACAAGGGACTGACATGTAGGTGCCTAGGTTGATGGTGAATGAGGCGAGCAGCCTGGTTCTGAATAAGCTGCAGCCTCTTCAGCAAATAGGACGGGATGCCTACATAAAGTAAATTGGCGTAGTCAATCCTCGAAATGACTAAGGCTAGCAGAACTAAGATAAGAGCTTCAGTGGTCAAAAAACGGGCAATCTTCCGGATTTTCCGGAGCTGAAAGAAGCTAGAGGAGACTACAGCATTGATCTGGGGCTTCATCGTGAGATCGTTACTGATGATAACTCCCAGACTTTTTGCTGAGTCGACTGGGCTAGGGGGAGGACCCAAGCTCACCGGCCAGAAGGTGGATTTCCATGGGTTGACGGCTCCCCCGACAAGAACCAGTTCTGTCTTGTCGGGGTTAAGCTTCAGGTGGTTAGCCCCCATCCAGTCGCTGATGTGGCAGAGGGTGGACTGGAAATTGAGGATGGACTCTGCCGAGCCATCGATATTAAAGACCAGCTGGATGTTGTCCGCGTAATTAAACGCGGTGACATGATTGCCTCGTAAAGACTGGATAAGAGGGGTCATGTATAAATTAAAAAGAAGAGGGGATAAGGAGGAACCCTGCGGGACGCCACAAGTTAGACCCACCCTGTCAGCGGTAAACTGAGAGAGCCGGACTGCCTGATGGCGGTTGGACAGAAAGGAGCGAACCCAGTCCAGATGCCAGCCTCCCCGACATGGTCGACCAAGATATTATGGTCGACCATGTCAAAGGCGGCCGACAAGTCCAGGAGCACCAGAACCTGGCTGATGTTAGACTCCGCCCCTCTCCGCAGTTCCTCCATAACTGAAAGTATAACTGACTCCGTAGAATGGGCGGGTCTAAAACCGGCCTGTTGGGAGTCAAGGTATTGGGAGTGCTCAATGAAGGAGCTCAAAGTGTTGGTAACATGAGACTCAAGCACTTTACTGAGGTGGGGGAGGAGGGAGATGGGACGAAAATTACTCATGATCGTCGGGTCTAGCGTGGGTTTTTTTAAGATGGGCACGACCTCGGCCACCTTGAAAGAGCTAGGGACCAAGCCGGAGGACAGGGACAAATTCAAAAGTCTCAAGGGGGGAAGCGTGCAGGCTGTAAAGGCCTCGCAGAGGATCAAGGGAGGACAGCAGTCAGTCGGGGACCCAGAAGTGACCTTACTTAGAAAGGTTAAGAAGTCATCCTCTAAAATAGAGGGGAACTGAGTGAGTTGCTGCAGATTAGGGGGGGACTAAGGGAGAGCGGGCCCAGGGGGAGAAGGGAGGCGGCGAGAAAAATGCTCTTTTTGATGTTAACAATCTTATCCACAAAAAACTGATTAAGGGAATCGCAGAGCGCTTGGGAAGGGAGAGGTTTAATAGTGACCCTGTCAGGATGTGATAGCTCCTCCACTATGGAGAAGATGTCTTTCTTTTTAGTAGCTGAGTTAACAATTATTTGTGAAAAGTAGGAGGTCTTAGGATATAGAATCGCTATTTTATATTCTTTGAGCAGAGACATATACCGCAACTTTGTGTCCACGGCACATATACCCAGTATAGGTTAGGCTGCTACAAAATGCGCAAAAAAGGTGTAAGATAAAAAAAGTGTTCCAAGATATAAATTCTTGTAATACCCAGACTGTACATAGTACATTTTCTTATAACTGGCCTTTAAAAGCATACACTTCACAGCTCGGCTGGAAATCCCCTTGCAATACCACTGGAAAGCCACACAGCTGCGCCATATGGAAGCTTCAAGTGACTCCATCAATTAGAGTCAGTACCGGCCTCCAAACACACCTTGCATTTGCAGACTGACCAGTTGTGCACATTTACATTCCTTTCACCATGACAAGAAGGATTGTTTCTCTGTCTGCCGCTCCTTTGGATTTACAGCACAGGAAACTCCCTGCCCTTACATTTTAGCTGAAGTATTGGATTTCTCAGAGTTAACCGTCCCAGGACGGTTGAATTTTCACTAAAAGTATGTGAACTGTTTTCATTAAATTAAAAAAGTATGGGCACGTCATGACCCTCCAATGCCCACGAACTTCGGACACAGGGCCAAGGTCACCACTAAACTTGGAGTGATAGCGCAACCAGTACTTAATTTGTAAAAAAATAAAGAGCCAGGGCTCTCTTCAGGAGGGCACTGCAGCATGAACAACACAATGCCCCTGCAATACTGCTAATGATAGTAACAACACAGCTACTAACCACCAGACTCCTACAGGTGTGACGATTCTGAATATTATAGACCCCCCAAAGCTATAAGAATGGCTTGGGTGCCAGGTAATAGTCATTTATTATGCATATTGAATTAATAATTACTAGCGGTTGTGCTTATCTGTAGATTAGCCAGACAGCGCCATCTTGTGGCAGACTGTCACAAGATCCGGTGTTGATAATTACTTCCCGGTGCCAAGCACCGGAAACAACGTGCTCAAAATAAGCACTGTGCGCAACAAACTAACACATGCAGACCTCAAACATATACAAGAATGCATAAAGGGAAACGGATGCACACACAGAAGGAGAGAACAGCATCAGAAGCATTTTAATTTTATTTCATAAACCTAACCTCCGATGACTGGCTTCATGTGTTTCAGGGTGCCTCAGATTTCCCTAGTGATCCTTGATTTCTGAAGTTTCCAGATTTTCCTTCCACTGCATGAGAGCACTGCAACATCCTGTCTGCACCCCCTACATTTGAATACATGCACGACATTAGAGGTGTCAGAAAAAATCCTCAGGTCTATGCATTTGAATGATAGGTATCCTTACACCCAACTATTTGGCATGTCTTTGCTGTATGAGTTGCTTGTACATAGTTCTGTATAATGTGGTCTCTAGGGGGCTGTTTTGTTCTGAGTGTTGTTCAGTGGCAGCTCCTCCACTAAGGCAGAGGAGCATCGCCCCACTACTCTTCAGCAGTTAAGAAAGGAAAGAACAACATAATAATAACGTAATGTTCTTATTTTGTTTTGTCCTCCTGCTGCGGCAGCTTTGCGTGAGGGGGGAAGCAGGGCGGAGCTGCAGGATGGGGGAGGAGTGGTTTGCCCACTCCTAAGTGCGCAATGACTGTTTTGTCGGCCCACTCGGGGAACCCAAAACAGTACTGGGCACTTCCCTGTTCTCCATGTAGGCCGCCTTACAGCCTGCATGGAGCACATGCCCACCCCTCCAGCCCCTGACTTGGTGCCAAGACACGCACTCAGACCAATCAGTACGCTGCATTGCAGCATTGTGATTGGCTATGGGGAGGGAGCCTGGCTACCTGCTTCCTGTTGCTGGAGTTGGATGCAGGAGAGCAGGAGCAGAAACATAGACCCGGCAGCAAAGTAAGTGTAATTTTATTTTTACATTACAGCCCGCACCCCTCTCCCTCAATCATCTCCTGTGCACCGGCCAGATACTCGTGAGTCGTGCCAGCCGCCACTGGTGTTGTTAAGGTCCCCTGATAGCTTTTTATGGCATGTTTGAGATGTTTTGAGTGTGTGTTCAATTTTCTATAGGACCTGTACATTTCACAAACCTGTAGACCATCGCAAGAATACAATATTGCTATTGTTTACACACGAACATTTCCCTGGAGCCCCAAGGCAAACAGAGCTAGTGGCCTCATATTGTTTCAACAAGAGCCCCTTTACCTTTACACTTGTGTCCTATGACTTTACTCTACGTTTGAACACAAAACTGGGCACCAAGCACACCCATTTAACATTTAACCCTAAGGGTAGCAAAGCTGAGCTGTCCAAGGTTTGCTTGAGGGCATGGCTCAATGAAAATGCTCATAACCTAGGTAGATGTATATCAGTCAATATTTTTTTAACCCGCCAGCACTTTCAATTAGAAGAAAAAGTATTTCAACTCTCATCAAGCAATAAAATACTGCACATAAATGTCCGAGGGCAAAATTATGGTACACACTTAGTAAATTGATTTAAGGCAGCTCTTCTACTAACAGGTTGTAGAACATTCAGGCTCTTGTTCCTGGACATGACAAAGTAGAGTTGGCAGTCAGCGATACCAGTTCTGGATCTCGAAGAGTTTCTCAAGCTCCTCTATTGCAGGACCCTGGATTTTGTTGGTAGAGAAATCCTGCCACACTAGTTGGTAGTTTCTGTTGCATAGTTATACCAAGTTTGTAGAAATAGTTTTTTTATTCCACAGTTCCAACCCTGTACCAGTTTTAGGCAGTTCCTGTCTTTTGTGTATTCTCCGTTTACCGTTCCGGCCATGGTGTTTGTCTCACACTGTCAGCAGGAAGGTGGGCTGAAGATCAGAGTCTCCTGTCAGGGAGATTCTAAACAAAGGTACATGAGAGGGAGAGACTTCTCCTCTTAATTACCTGCAAACTTGCTGTGCTCAACACTCCCCAGGAAGAATGGAGCAAGAATGTACCAAGGGTTCCCCAACACTACTGAGGAACTTTATGTCTGCTACCCGCCACACTCTACAATCTGGTTCCCTACAAGGGACCTCAGGAATTCTTTGTGGATGCCCTCCTTGTTTTTGGGTTCTCTGCCACTTTAATTCTATATAAGTCTCCAGTGCAGGAAATTAAAATAGACTCCAGAGTGGCCACAGCTTTATGTAACACAAAAATGCTACCACATACTACAACACATGCATAAGATATACACAGAGGCATCATCCTGGTCCTACATGTATAGAGCAAAGAATCAGGTTGCAGGAGATTGGCCAACCAAGTAAAAAAAACACATTAGAGTGACAGGTGAAAAGGCACACCTTACCACTATAATCTGTTGCTGCCTCCATACCTACAAAGCCCCACACCACATGGAACCTGCATACCACAACCACTGCCTTGCATTCTACATACCCACAAGAGATCACCAATTCACACAAATGGCCCTAGGTACCGTCCCACATATCCGCAAGACCACAGCCGGAGGAAGATCCTTTTCCACCTCAGGTAATCGTCATCACTGCCTCAATTCAGGAAGGACCTCAAGACCTGGCTCTTCGACTGAACCAACGCGCCTTTGACGAACTAGCAGCTCCCCCCACCCCCCATTGTCTTGAGACCCTTATGGGTGAGTAGTCACGCTTTACAAGCCATTGATTGGTTGACTGATTCATTGACTGGTAGTCTTCTAAAGCATGGTGAGCTAATAGTAGCCAAGCTCTGTAAAGGAGGATGCAAATAGAGTGCACTTCCAGACACAGAGCATAGTCCTGGGTCTCATTCAGTGGGACAGTGTGCACGGCAAGTGTGCTGAGGCCGAAAAGTCTAAGCCATCAGAAATACATTACGGGGAACTAGCGGTGGGGATGCCAGCTCTACAGAGCCATGCAGATGAATTTTCTGTCCCAAAACACTTAACATTAAAGGCAGATAATGTAAATTACAGTCATTACATATCACATTAAGAGATTTCTTTAACTAAAGGAAAAGACAAGGAATCTAATTATTTTGGGCCAATAGGAGTTTTTGCCTTAATTACTCATTTTTTTCTACATACCTCGGCAGGAAACACGGTCGTATTTTGCATTCTCCTGCTTTTCTGGTGTAGTAGTTCAGTTCCATTTTCTCATCCTAATCAGAGTTGCTCTTTTTTCCCTTGAACCTACGAAGTGTCTCTCTGCCTTAAGAGGTCCTCCTGGCAGTAGATCCCTGACCCCATACTCCGAAGCCGTTCCTGGATTTTTACAAGTACCTGGGGAAGAATGAAAACATGGATCAAACTGTTTTCAGAGCAAGCTGTTTACCCACAACCTTATTTCATACCACATTGGCAGAATTGTTTGGATGTACGACGGTACAACGCAGGTAAAGACATTGTATGCCTTTACCACACATTTTTTACCACTCATGTTTTTGCCATGAACATGCTTTTACAATGCATGCCATTACCACGCATTGTTTTTATATATAAAAACAATGTATTTGTGGGTGGAGACCAGGGTCGGCATGGGATCACAATTGGGCCCGGGCACTGCTTAAAAAAGTGGCCCACATTCACGGAGTTCACCCATTTATAAAACAGCATTTGGCTATTCTCATCGGGCTCATTTTTAGGAAATGTTTGATAAATTACATATTTTAAAGCTCATTTAGCCAGACACATTGGTGAAAGCTGGAAGCACTACCTTGTGGCTGGTAGAGTGAGGTGAAATAAAGTGGCCGAAACGCCGCAACTCCTGATGCATACTCTTAAAACATGATAAATGGGAGATTTCGTTTTTTATTGTAGTTTTAGAGGAAACTCAGCCCGAGGGCAGTGATTATATGAGCACCAGTCATATTAATAAAAATCAAATTAATGTTTGTTTTAGGCCTTATGCAATTAAGCTATTTGCCAAGAATCACAGAATGTTGAGCTGAGGCTGGGACTGGAACCTATTTCCAAATTCAGCAGCGCTGACCCTAACATTACATCCTCTCAATTTTTCTTGCTGAAACATGCCTCACAGCGAGGCCTATCCAAACATACACCCGTCCCGTCAACCAAGGCCTGAAAGACTCTGGCACTATGGTGCCAACAACAGGCCCCCCACGGTGCCCCTCCACTTGCCCTTCAACCTCCCCAGCCAAGTATAGCCTCAGGGCGATGACATAGCAGGGGAGGAGTAAAGTACAATGCTGCTGCTGCTCCAGGGGGCTGAGGTGAGAATGTCCCACCGGCCGCATAACCTGCGCCCAGCCAGGTGCCTCATTTTAACCATTTTAACAGCACAGCAGGGAAGTGAGCGTCAGTCCCGGCCTCACTGGGGCCAAGCTAAAGTCTGCAGGGACAAGAATACTGACCGGGTGACGTTGCTGCAAGCTACCCCTCTGAGGCTTGCACCACATTACAGTGGCTGGGCTGGGAAGAGGCAGTAAGGCACTGTGAGCGGGTTAATAGAGCTAACAAAAACCGACCCACACGTGACCCTGGATACCGGCCCATCGGCCGATGCCCGACTGCCCGCCTTCCCACTCCGATGCTGGTGGAGACCCCCGCACCCCAAACTTACCTTAAATGTGTGGGAAAGGCATGCGCTGTGATGGCATGCACTTGTTAAAAATATGCGTGCTAAAAAATGCGTGGTAAAGACACAAGGAGGTAAAAACTTCGTTGTAAAGACTGTTTCCCGAATTGTCCTCCTAGAACACCTCGCATCTCACCAGGTTCTCTCACGCCAGTCTCTCAATCACCCCAGAGCTTAGCCAGTACTGCAGGATACGCCCTGCACCCTTTCTGCGCACCCCTCCGACATGAAGAGTGAGGGAATGCTCGTCTATGGACTTTTCACCACCAGCATTTACCACATGCAGCAGGGGAGATGAAAATGGCGGTCTGTAAACGTGACCCCGCACGTCCTCGACAGTGTTGCGCCAACACCTTGCTGCGCTCAATTGAGCGAGCGATGGGACAGAGGCCGCTCCAGCCTGTGTTACATGAAGCCCCTCGCAAGGCTCCTTCTCCCACTGAGAAATGGCGTGTTATTTCCAGTGTCAGAGGTGGACTTGCGCACTGTCATTTTCTTTCCAGCGGTCTATCAAACAGCCAGCCCCACACTGATTGGACTGCACTCCCTCTGTCTTCTTTCATGGCATTAACTCAGTCAAACAAATAAATAAATAAATACAATAAACGGCTTCGTGGCTTTTCACACCGTTATGCATATCATACAGGCCCCATTAAGCCTTCATTTTCAGTAAGATGAGACATTTTAATGTCCATCTGTGGCATCTGGTCGAGCCTTTACTAACAGGGCGAGTCCGGTTGCTGGGCGGCTGAAGAGAGTGAAGAGGACGGATAACTGAAAAAGCCCTCACCGAAGGTGGCTTACGTTTAGAAAGGAATGCATCCGGCAAACATACCACCATTCTACCCTTCTAACAATTTCTAACGCATTGCTCCATCTATAATATGAGATCCTTCAGAATTGATCAAGGGGTACAGGAATTGTGTGGCCTCTCTAAGGCTAAATTAGACCATATTAAGTGGCAAGGAATTTCAGTTATGCAGTCTTATGTGGTGCCTTCAGTGGTATTATTATTTTGTATTTTTTTTTATTTGAAGCTCACTGCTACAAAACAAAGGCCATTTCCAGAGCAAAATATTTACTGCAACATATAGACATTGTGTGCACTCTGAATAACGCAAGCCTACATGTGATAAAAGGTGTGCTTATTTTTTCTGCACATACGAGAAATTGTCTTCAGTTTCACCATTTTCTGTTTTCACACTATGGGCTTCTCAAAAGAAATGTCCTCAATTAAAAAATAGCCACATAGAATAGCATTCTACAATACATATGTATAATGCTACTCTCTTGGAATCTCTATAAGATTCAAAACACAGTATTTTAATGAAACAAGTATAACATTGGAGGCTTTTTCAACACCGTGGTTTCCCCATTTGAAATAATGCCTTGGATTGATTGTTTTGAGACCAGTGTCTGTGGTGTTATTTGCATTTGCAGAATATACATTTTCATGACAAACAAGGGTCTTTATTTTCATCCTCTTTGAATTCGATTTAGGTATGTAACTATTTATTCATGCTATACATACTTCCCACATCTATCAACTGTATATACTAATGTTATTGGGCAATATTTGTACCTATTTAGTATGTGTTTAATACCTGAATACAATAATTATCTCAAAGGTGACCGCCAAACAATTGCAGTTTCAAATGCTTTGCACATCGAGAGCCATGATTTTTACAGAAACCTGTGATACGTTTTTACTGATATTTACTGTTAAAAATTGGATTTTTGGTAGACTAGGGCATATGCCAAAGCCAGGCAGGAACCACCACTCTAGTCAGGAAAAGGGAGTTACACTCCTAAAATAACCCCTGCTCACCTCCTAGGTAGCTTGGCACGAGCAGTCAGGCTTATTTTAGGGGCAGTGTGTAAAGCATTTGCACATAACCAAAAGTAATACAGTGTAAGCACTACAAAAGGACACCACACTTGTTTGAAAAATATCCAATATTTTTATATACTTTAGACAAGACCAAAAACGATTAAAATCCACAATACAGTACTCAAAAATCTTCAGTTATCAAATGATGCCTGAAAAACAGTTCCTTAATGTTAATAGCTCCGTCCGGGGCTATCACGGCGTTGTGAGCAAACAAAACCAAACAGTTCTGGCTGACCGTGGCGTCATGGGCCAGCTACGATGTGGGGAAGACCCACAAACGGTACCTTTAAGAAATGCAGGGCGCCTGCGACCTCTCGTTGAGCATCCAAAGCATGGCGACTGCAGGCATCGGTTCCGAGGTTGGTGCAGGAGTCTTCAGGGCCCTCGGAGTCACACACGTTGCAAATCAAACTCCTCTCTGTTGAAGACAGGAGCGCTGGCATCGGCAGGCCTCGGGTGCTGCAGTGTGAAGTGCAGCTATGCTACGTGGGGTGCCCTCAGGTCATGGTGCGAGCAGCGGCTCAGTGGTGGCATCAGATGGCGTCAGCGGTGAGACCAGGGTCACGGTGCGCAGTGAATGTGGTGCTCGTCGCAGGGCTGAAAGGTCGCTGCGCAAGCAGCGTCGTCGTCGTTGCTGAAGCACTGTTGTTGGCTGACGAACTGGAGTCAATGGTGCCAGCATAGGTAGGCCAAGGCTGTGGTGTGTGATGAGGGTGGTGCATCATGTAACTGAACAAGCGGTGCCCTTGAACCACGGTGCGAGCAGTGGCTTAGATTTCGGCATGGAGCGGCATAGTCGGGATATCAAGACGTCGTTGTGAAGCGAGGCGGTGCGGAGTGCGGTGCCCACAGGTCAGGGTGCGAGCAGCGGCTCTGTGGCGGCGTCAGAAGGTGTCATCGGTGAGACCACGATCGCGTTGCAGCGTTGTGGCTGTGTCGGCAGCAGCATCAACATCGTCGGGTTGCTTTTTCTTCTGTTGCAGCACAAAACACACAGTTCCCAGTGCTGAGGGCAGAAGAGCTTGAAGTCTGTGCTGTTCCTGAGACTTCTTGAACAGGGGGCAAGCTCTATCTCAAGCACTTGGAGAAATTCACAAAAGTGGATTGCAGAAAGTTCAGTCCTTTCACTGCCCAAGGCAGGAGCAGCCACTGCAGGCCAGCACAGCAAATCACACAACAAAGTGGTAGTTTCTCCACACAGCTTCTCCAGCTCTTCTTCTTGGCAGTCTTCTGGGTCCAAAAGAGTTCAAAAGTTCAGGGGTCTGGGCCCCAATATTTATATCCCAAAATCCCTTCATCTCTTAGGCAGAGAGTGTCTGTGCTCAGCCAGAACCAATTCTGCCTTCTCTGGTGTGACTTCCTGCCAGGAAGTGGAGACGGCATGGTCAGCGGCAGACCAGGCCCTTAGAGGTGCAAGGAAATTTCCTCCCCCTTCCCCAAATGCAGCCTAGGTCTGTTCAGCCATTTCCTGACTCACCTAGACTATCTGGAGCCACTCCTGCTCCCCAGTCTTCCGTCATCCAAAACACAGACAGGAAATCCACATTCCAGCAGAGGCACCCGGGAGGACTGAGCAAGAAAATAAATACTTTCTAAAAGTGGTATTTTCAAACACAAAATGTGAAAATCACCTTCACTAAAAGGGACATCATTAGATTCTGAGTTCAGGTCTACTAAACTTTATTTTCCTACCTAATTCCCCGGGCCAGTTATGTTTATAACATGTTATAAACAAACTCCACATTCTGTCTTACGGGGAACAGGTAGCCTTGCAATAGCGAAAAACAAAATTGGAAGTAATTCACAATCAGGACATACCACTCACACCAGGACATGTCCTACCTTTCACATACACTGCATCCGGCCCACAGGGGTACTGGGGCCTACCTTAAGGGTGGGTGACATGTAAGAAAAAGGAATGTGAGGGACTGGCGAGTGTATGCACTGGCCAAGTCGACATGGCAGGTACAAACTGCACACAGATTACGCAATGGCGGGTCTGAGTTACCTTTTCAGTGCTACTCACATGGGTGGCACAATCAGTGCTGCAGGCCCTCTAGTAGCATTTGATTCACAGACCCTGGCACACTCATTGCACTTTACTGAGGCCTAACAGGTTAATCAAATATCCAATCATGGAAACACCAATAAATAACACAATTTACCACAGGAGCAATCGCACTTTACCACGGAACAGCAGTGAGAAATGTGAGCAGGAACACTAGGCCAACAAAAACAAAGTCAAAACTGGGAGGTCAGAAAGCCAAAACTCAGGGGAAACACGCCAAATGATGCCAAGTCTAACATTTACATATAAACCATGTATTTTCTTGACTGCATTTATTTTTTAATTTAGATAAAAACGGAAATTGGGTGCTTTTGAGTGATTCTAATGACACTTTACTATGACTGCCTAGTCAATAATTGTGTGGATTAATGGGTAAGGGGGTCAAAAAAGAATTGAATTTTAGTAAAGAGGCAGTAAACAGCAGCAAATATGCACAAGGCTGACACTGAAATGTGCATATTTTCATATAAGTGCATTGATTTCTCTTCTGCGGGTGTTCATATCATTGCAACCTGGCAGGCATTGAAGCGTGATTGCATGTTTATTGGTTGAATAAATGTGGAAATAAACCAGTTCCATCTTTATTTTTTTCACAAAACCCATTATAAATATGGATAAATACAGATAAAGCTGACAAAAAAGAAACACGGATAAATACAGGCGGAAATTTCAAAAAAATAAATACCATTAAACCGGGAGCCCTAATTATAATGAAAGTATGACAAATCCATAATAAGGCAGAAGAGGTCACAAAATCACATAACTGCAGTTACTGTAAGTAATAAAAAGCAGAAGTGGGACAAGTACACTGTGTGCGACTTAGAACATTGTACTTGTGCCATACCTACGAATACGCTGATCACTAGTACTAGTGTACCTCAGAACACTGTAGTATTGCCACACCAAGTATACTGATCTCCTTTACCAATGCAGACTGTATTTGTACCACCCCTACATGTCCAGTGTTTACCTGTACCAGTGTAACTAAGAGCATTGAACTGGTGTAACACTCACAATTCCAGAATTCTCCTGTAAAAGTGTAAGTAAGAGCACTGCACTGGTGTAACACTCACAAACATCGCACTGGTGCAACACTTACAAGTCCAGTGTTCACCTGTAACAGTGTAACTAAGAGCATTGCACTGGTGCAACACTTACACGTCCAGTGTTCACCTGTACCAGGGTAACTAAGAGAACTGCACTGGTGTAATGCTCAGAAGCCCACTGTTCACCTGTGCCAGTGTAACTAAGAGCATTGCACAGGTGCAACACTCACAAGTCCAGTGTTCTCCTGTACCAGTGTAACTAAGAGAACTGCACTGGTGTAATGCTCACAAACCCACTGTTCACCTGTACCGGTGTAACTAAGAGCATTACACTGGTTCAACACTCACAAGTCCAGTGTTCTCCTGTACCAGTGTAACTAAGAACATTGCACTGGTGCAACACTCACAAGCATTGCACTGGTGCAACATTCACAAGTCCAGTATTCACCTGTACCGGTGTAACTAAGAGCATTGCACTGGTGCAACACTCACAAGTCCAGTGTTCTCCTGTACCAGTGTAACTAAGAACATTGCACGGGTGCAACATTCACAAGTCCAGTGTTCACCTTTACCAGTGTAACTAAGAGCATTGCACTGGTGCAACACTCACAAGCATTGCACTGGAGCAACACTCACAAGTCCAGTGTTCACCTTTACCAGTGTAACTAAGAGCATTGCACAGGTGCAACACACACAAGCCCAGTGTTCACCTGTACTAGTGTAACTAAGAGCATTGCACTGGAGCAACACTCACAAGTCCAGTGTTCACCTTTACCAGTGCAACTAAGAGCATTGCACAGGTGCAACACACACAAGCCCAGTGTTCACCTGTACTAGTGTAACTAAGAGCATTGCACTGGTGCAACACTCACAAGTCGAGTGTTCTCCTGTACCAGTGTAACTAAGAGCATTGCACTGGTGCAACACTCACAAGTCCAGTGTTCTCCTGTACCAGTAAAACTAAGAACATTGCACTGGTGCAACACTCACAAGCATTGCACTGGTGCAACATTCACAAGTCCAGTATTCACCTGTACCGGTGTAACTAAGAGCATGGCACTGGTGCAACACTCACAAGTACAGTGTTCTCCTGTACTAGTGTAACTAAGAGCATTGCACTGGTGCAACACTCACAAGTCCAATGTTCTCCTGTACCAGTGTAACTAAGAACATTGCACAGGTGCAGCACTCACAAGTCCAGTGTTCACCTTTACCAGTGTAACTAAGAGCATTGCACTGGTGCAACACTCACAAGCATTGCACTGGAGCAACACTCACAAGTCCAGTGTTCACCTTTACCAGTGTAACTAAGAGCATTGCACAGGTGCAACACACACAAGCCCAGTGTTCACCTGTACTAGTGTAACTAAGAGCATTGCACTGGAGCAACACTCACAAGTCCAGTGTTCACCTTTACCAGTGCAACTAAGAGCATTGCACAGGTACAACACACACAAGCCCAGTGTTCACCTGTACTAGTGTAACTAAGAGCATTGCACTGGTGCAACACTCACAATTTGAGTGTTCTCCTGTACCAGTGTAACTAAGAGCATTGCACTGGTTCAACACTCACAAGTCCAGTGTTCTCCTGTACCAGTGTAACTAAGAACATTGCACTGGTGCAACACTCACAAGCATTGCACTGGTGCAACATTCACAAGTCCAGTATTCACCTGTACCGGTGTAACTAAGAGCATTGCACTGGTGCAACACTCACAAGTACAGTGTTCTCCTGTACTAGTGTAACTAAGAGCATTGCACTGGTGCAACACTCACAAGTCCAGTGTTCTCCTGTACCAGTGTAAATAAGAACATTGCACGGGTGCAACACTCACAAGTCCAGTGTTCACCTTTACCAGTGTAACTAAGAGCATTGCACTGGTGCAACACTCACAAGCATGGCACTGGAGCAACACTCACAAGTCCAGTGTTCACCTTTACCAGTGTAACTAAGAGCATTGCACAGGTGCAACACACACAAGCCCAGTGTTCACCTGTACTAGTGTAACTAAGAGCATTGCACTGGAGCAACACTCACAAGTCCAGTGTTCACCTTTACCAGTGCAACTAAGAGCATTGCACAGGTGCAACACACACAAGCCCAGTGTTCACCTGTACTAGTGTAACTAAGAGCATTGCACTGGTGCAACACTCACAAGTCGAGTGTTCTCCTGTACCAGTGTAACTAAGAGCATTGCACTGGTGCAACAGTACTAGTGTAACTAAGAGCATTGCACTGGTGCAACACTCACAAGTCGAGTGTTCTCCTGTACCAGTGTAACTAAGAGCATTGCACTGGTGCAACACTTACAAATCGAGTGTTCTCCTGTACCAGTGTAACTAAGAGCATTGCACTGGTGCAACACTCACAAGTCCAGTGTTCTCCTGTACCAGTGCAACTAAGAACATTGCACTGGTGCAACACTCACAAGCATTGCACTGGAGCAACACTCACAAGTCCAGTGTTCACCTTTACCAGTGTAACTAAGAGCATTGCACTGGTGCAACACTCACAAGCATTGCACTGGAGCAACACTCACAAGTCCAGTGTTCACCTTTACCAGTGTAACTAAGAGCATTGCACAGGTGCAACACACACAAGCCCAGTGTTCACCTGTACTAGTGTAACTAAGAGCATTGCACTGGAGCAACACTCACAAGTCCAGTGTTCACCTTTACCAGTGAAACTAAGAGCATTGCACTGGTGCAACACTCACAAGTCGAGTGTTCACCTTTACCAGTGTAACTAAGAGCATTGCACTGGTGCAACACACACAAGTCGAGTGTTCACCTTTACCAGTGTAACTAAGAGCATTGCACTGGTGCAACACTCACAATTCGAGTGTTCTCCTGTACCAGTGTAACTAAGAGCATTGCACTGGTGCAACACACACAAGCCCAGTGTTCACCTGTACTAGTGTAACTAACAGCATTGCACTGGTGCAACACTCACAATTTGAGTGTTCTCCTATACCAGTGTAACTAAGAGCATTGCACTGGTGCAACACTCACAATTTGAGTGTTCTCCTGTACCAGTGTAACTAAGAGCATTAGCATTGCACTGGTGCAACACTCACAAGTCGAGTGTTCTCCTGTACCAGTGTAACTAAGAGCATTGCACTGGTGCAACACTCAAAAGCCCAGTGTTCACCTGTACTAGTGTAACTAAGAGCATTGCACTGGTGCAACACTCACAATTTGAGTGTTCTCCTGTACCAGTGTAACTAAGAGCATTGCACTGGTGCAACACTCAAAAGTCCAGTGTTCACCTGTACTAGTGTAACTAAGAGCATTGCACTGGTGCAACACTCACAATTTGAGTGTTCTCCTGTACCAGTGTAACTAAGAGCATTAGCATTGCACTGGTGCAACACTCACAAGTCGAGTGTTCTCCTGTACCAGTGTAACTAAGAGCATTGCACTGGTGCAACACTCACAATTTGAGTGTTCTCCTGTACCAGTGTAACTAAGAGCATTGCATTGGTGCAACACTCACAATTTGAGTGTTCTCCTGTACCAGTGTAACTAAGAGCATTAGCATTGCACTGGTGCAACACTCACAAGTCGAGTGTTCTCCTGTACCAGTGTAACTAAGAGCATTGCACTGGTGCAACACTCACAATTCGAGTGTTCTCCTGTACCAGTGTAACTAAGAGCATTAGCATTGCACTGGTGCAACACTCACAAGTCGAGTGTTCTCCTGTACCAGTGCAACTATGAACACTGCATCTATGCAATACTCATGTTAAGTGAGGACCTATACCACTAGTGCGCAGTAATATCGTCTGACATGAATATTGTGTCGTATATTTTACAAAAAGTGTACCTGATTTGGTGCAGAATTTCTATTATTAACTCAAATGGGGTGACCTTTTTTTAAACTGTATATAGGACAGGGTATTTATGTAATCGGTCATTCTGACAATGGGATTCTGCCACCATACGCCTGCCAGCATAAAAATGTACTTTATTAAACTCAGGAGTTCAATGATCGCCTGTATAGCACATCCGAGAACATTATGGCCAAACCTTACCTGATTATCTAATGTTGCGCCCCCCTTTCACTCATTTCAAAGCAGACGCTCCTCTATGAACCTCTCCCTTCGGATGCCCCCAAAATGCCACTTAAACACCTTACTATTCATATTTGCAGAGGAGAAAAAGGGACACATCTAGTGGCTGAATTGTACAATATCAAACCAGAAAACATCAGATCAATCCCAGCTTACTCACTTGATCAAATTATGTGATCCTCGACAGTCATTTTATGTCTTGATGTCTGCTCTTTCTTCACCATCAGATTGAAGAGCAGTTTGAAACTCATCATGATGTCTGTCTTGCAAAAACTCCTCTTGTATCTGGTTTACTGCACTAAAGTGAAACTCTTCTGCATGTTAAAGAAACGCACAGTTTGAAGATTATTATATTACATTTGTTGCACGAGTTGTTGATGGCTCGGCCCGGGTTTATTGCTCCTCGGGGCAAGGCAGACCCTTGGCTCGGCCTTGACTCCGATTCCCTCTGAATTTGCTGACCTGCACCTTTTCTGCAGATATTGCTGCAGCAGGTGCTCAACCCACCGAGCCGTTCATCATCACCATCTCTCTCTGCAGTGGCTCCCGCACGAGCCTGCCAAGTCTCCTTCGAGCTATCCGCATAGCGTCCAAGGGACATGACATTCTTCAAAGTAGATAAAAACGGAATGCTGTGACTTCCAAGAAAAAAGATTCGCATTTTCAATTTTCCAAAAGATTGTTTTCTGGTCGGCGAATGTTTGGCTTGGCGCTTCTTGACCCGGAGAGATAATGGAAGCCTGATGAAATATATATTTTCATTAATCTTCCGCGGAGGGTGTTTTCTCCGGTGCCCTCTGTGTTGGGCCGCTATATTTATTTCTTTTTCCCTTCTGCTGCAGCATACAGCATGCGGTGATGAGTAGATGGGAGATTACATTTGTAATCGGCTCCCGCTGGTTGATGGGTTCTTCGCGGCGCTCTTGTGCAGGATTAAGTAGAGCGCCGAAGACTACTTGTCGGGAGCGCGCCTTCTGCAGGGGTGGACTATCCGACAATGGGGCGCCTGCTTATGAAGGTCAGTCTGCGAGTGGCCGAAATTGGGGGCAGATTTACAAGCCCCTTGCGCCTCATTTACGCTGCCGTTGCGTCACTTTTGTGACGCAGCGGCGGCGAAAATCCTGCTCCATGGTGCGGGGTACTTACAACGTGACGCATCTGGGAGATGCGTCACGTTGTAAAGCCCTGCACCACATATAGGCGTTCCTGCGCAGGGTAGGGCGTTCCGGCGCAGGAACGTCTCCTAAAAGTGGCTGAGTGAAATCTACAAGATTTCACTCAGTCACTTTTAGGCCAATGCTGCGTCAAAACCCTGCGCCTGCTTGAAGCAGGCATAAGGCTTGACGCAGCATTGGAAGGATAGGCCCCCCAGAGCATTGCTGGAGCTGCGTCGCGCTTGCGGCGCAACTTCAGCAATGCGCCGCCTTTACGGCACATCTGTGCCGTTTATGCCCCATGGTGCGCCACATTGTAAATGCGGCGCATCATGGTGGCGGAGCTGCGGCGCACAATTACTGACGCATCCCTGCTGATATGCAGGGATGCACCAGTAATTGTAAATCTGCCCCTTGGTGTCTCTCAGTTCTTGCTGTCAGGGCTTTAAGTGTGCCGGATCTCACCGGTGCTGAGCACTGGCAGTTTTTTTATAGGGGGCCTCGAAATAGGTGTCTAACGGGCTCTGTTTTGCACCCTGGCACGTTTTTTTCCGGACTGCTGTGACAGCTGAAACATCCGTATGCGCTGCTCACACTGCACACTTCTCATTAGTGGAAAAGTTAGGGCAAGTCATCATGCCAGGTGAGCATTGTGGGGGAATGGCAATCCTTTAACCCTTTGCGTGCTGCCGTCAGCCGTTGGCTGACGGGAGCACTACCTTGCTAGTGCTGCCATCGGCCAATGGCCGACGGGCCCCACCCATTTTGCGAAAGTTCTGCACTGCCGCGAAATCGCGGCCGCGGCAAAGGGGTTAAAGAGATTCTTTTTTTTTCTCTGGATTTCCCTTCTCTTTTTGAAACTCAGGAGCAGCAACATTGTCGACAAGCCATTGTTGCTGCTTATTTAACTTATGCAACTAACAACCATTGGCAAAGCCAATAGTCCTGACTTCTTGTAGGTATTGATGTTACTTGTTGTATCATATATCTGGATCCAATGACAGTAACAGCAGAATACAAGTCGGGTGGCACACTATGCTAAGCCCAGATTTTTAGCTTATGTGTTTTAAGCCATGCCCTTAATTACATTGGTCACGCCCCTTTGAGAGACCCCCCAGTTTTTTCATCCCACTTAAAGCCCTACTTGTGGTTATGACCTTGTGATGTTTATGAGAAGGCTGTCCAGCGCAGGTCCACAGCAAGTTTTTTGTATATCTAAATAAAATATATTTACACACAGCATTTCAAAATGGAGATAACCTATTTAGCAAAGTTATCCTGAAACACTTGTGACGCAGACACTTTCTTCACCCCAGCCTGATCTTCGATATATCAGAATTTGACAGCTCATTCCAAGAACAGATCCTTGCCCTACCACTGCCTTTACAAACCACATCACAAAATGTCATAATTGTAGGGAACTTAATTTATGGGTAAACTGCGACCACTACTTAGGGAACTGTATGTCACTACGTCAAGGTTGACAATATTGATCCACTCTATCGAAGACCACTACATCACAAGGCAGGTATATACTTACTACTCTTAACTTCACTTATACTTACCCACGAGGTAAGAGAGAATAGCTATAAAAGTTGCATCAAGCGCCGTGGCACCGATGCTAAGAGGTCCGAGGGACCCAATGAACTGAAATTATTGAGGTATTTTTTACTACCCGCCCAGCAGTCAGGGTCCCTCTTCATTGTTTGCAGTGAGGCCCATGGCACCCTTGGTACTCCACTGCTTTCAATGTAGTGATAAGACAGTGTAGTGGGTACTATACTATTGTCATGCAATTTATCACTAGCAGGGGAAATGGCCTTTACAAAGCGTGCTTAAGCATGCGTGCCATTTCCCCGCAAGCGGAACAACACATGACTCAACCATGCATTGGCCTTATCCATGCAAAAGCGTGCTTACGATAGTCAGTGTTCTAGCTGTCTGAGCAGATGGGCGGGGAAAGGCACCGGAAGGATCGCAGCAGGAGGAAGGACCAGGATGCGGCTTGGTAAGTTGGGCTGGGGCCGGGAATAGGTGGCAGTAGGTTTTAGGGGTAGGGGCTGGTTTTAGGGCTCAGGGCGCCGGGGTTGGCCGGGGTAGTTTTAGGGCAGGGAGCTGAATTTCAGGCCTTAGGTCGGGGGAGGGGCAGTTTTCAGGGCTGAGGACCAGTTTTTAAGGCTAAGAGTGGGGAGTCTTGGGGTTGAGGTCGTTTTTTGGGGTAGAAGGTCGGGGTTTTGGGCTGAGGGTAAGGGGTAGGGATAGTGAATAGGGCAGGGGAGGGTATATTACAATACAGGAAGGCCAGATTTTAGGGCTTAGGGCAGGGGGTAAGATCTTTACTGAACATTTACCTTTACCAATTATGCCTTTACAACGAAATTCATTGTAAAAGCATGCGTGGTATAGACATGCACGGTAAAGATGCGGTCATTATAAAGACCACGAGGTTAAGGCATGCGTGGTTTAGGCATACATGGTTGTGTCATACAACCCGCACGCAGTATAGTGACCTACCACAAAAGTCTTTATTGACCTTGACATGGTAGTAAGTGCCCTAGGCAATTGGAGGGCTGCAGGCTGAACCTAGTGTCCCCACACAGGACTTCCTCAACAAAAATAAGCATAGGACAGTGTTGCAAATCACTTTGCGGTGCTGCCCTATGCCAATTCAAAAGGGTAGGAACGCATCGTATTTACAAGATACTGTACATTCCTGTCCTTTCAGCCAGTGCACAATCTGCAGCCAATGGCCAATGCAGGCACCCTTACACCTTGGTGCAAGGGTATCTGTGTTGTTGGAATTATTGTTTTTGTGCAGTAAGGGCACCTTCCTCCACGCAAACATTCACAAGAGGTGTTTTCCTCATTCTATGTGTGCTGCACAATGCAGCACTCGTGGAAAGAGGAAAAACAAGGAGAAATGTAAACATTTCCCCTCGTTATGCCTGCTCTGGGAGGGATATGTTTTTGGCACTGCCCCTGGTGTATGTGATGTTGTAAATCTGGGGCAGTGTCAAAATCCATGGGTGTTGAGTGGAAAAAACCCATCACAACACCCATGGAACACCTCCTTGACATTGCTAGGTCTTACTCCATATCTATGAGGATATACAAAGCCACGCAGGGTAGCTTTGCATTGCCTTATAGATATGATTGAGAGGCCTGCGCCACCAGATTGCCATAAAAAGTGACGCTCCAGCGCCGCAGGCCTCTTATAAATGAGGGCCACAATACCAACGTAATCCCACTCACAGTACAATCCCAGCTATGGTTGGACCATTGGCTGATCACATCTAGCCACTCAGGTATGTCATATGCTCTGCACTGTCGCAATCAACCACAAAGCATGTTTGTTTCAGATAACTAAAACAAAGTTCAAGGTTTATTTATTTCTTTTAGTGGTTTTATGTATTTATGTAGCTGGTTTTACATGGTATTTCACATTCTGGCCACTTTGATGTGATTGTGGCAAAGATCCTCCTGTCCCTCCCTCCTCTATCTTTGGAAGAACCTATCCTTCCTTTGCCAGATGATACTGATATTATTCTGCCTTGCCTCTCATTCTTTTCCCCCCTCAGCACTGAACTCTTACCCCCGCTTTTCAACTCTGTAAAAAGCGGGTCTCCGCTAGACCCTGCCCCTATGAATATTCTAAAGTTAGCCTTGCCCAATATCAGTACATACATCATCCATCTAGTTAACACCTCACTTGAATCAGGAAGGGTACCCCAAGACTGGAAACTGGCAATGGTTAGGGCCCTGATAAAAAAGCCTCATCTCGACCCCCAGGATCTTTCCAATTATCGTCCCATTTCCCTGCTCCCTGGCATTAGTAAACTTGCAGAGAAATGGGTAAACAAACAACTAGCATCCTTTCTGGAGACCCATAATCTGCTCCATCCAACCCAAACCGGGTTTCGGAAAGGACAGGGAACGGAGACGGCACTGCTGAGGGTGGTAGAGGATTCCAGGAGGATTCTGGACGCAGGTGGCAGCGCGGCCATTATCCTCCTGGACCTCAGTGCCACCTTCGACACGGTGAACCACCGTGTCCTCCTGTCTCATCTCAGAAAGCTGGGCGTCAAAGGTAGGGCACTCATGTGGCTGGAGTCCTTTCTTGGCGATAGATCCTTTAAGGTCTTTTCAGAAAATAGCTGCTCCCCATCAATGCCATTACAGTGTGGGGTGCCACAGGGTTCCTCCCTTAGCCCCACACTGTTTAATGTTTATATGGCGCCCCTGGCGGAAGTAGTAGCTCCCTTTGGGATCCAACTAGTAAGCTATGCTGACGACACCCAGCTAGTTGTCTCTCTCAATCAGGTGGAATCCCCCCCCTCCAGGCTCTGCCGTTGCCTGGAGGCAGTAGCAAACTGGATGGACTTGTCCCACTTGAAATTGAATGGAGGAAAAACGGAGCTGATGCTTCTAGGAAAACGAGCCACATTTAACAACGTGATACATTGGCCCTCCTGTATGGGCCCAGGACCCACTCCAAAGACCGAGATAAAGAGTCTCGGGTTTTGGTTGGATGCAGAGCTGTCATTTAAGACCCAGGCAAGGAAGACAGTGGCCACCTGCTTTGGACTGCTGAAAACAATTCGGAAAATCCTTCCCCAGTTACCCGAAACAGCAAAGAAAACCATAGTCCAGTCCCTTGTTTTATCCAGATTGGATTATGGAAATGCGCTCTATCTTGGAGCCCCCGTGTCGCTTATCCGGCAACTTCAGGTTTTCCAGAATTCCGCACTAGCCATCGTACATCAGCCAGGCCCGCACTCTGTACCTTGCACTGGCTCCCCATAAAGGAGCGAATCCATTTTAAACACTCTGCACGGTCCATAAAACACTCTATGGGAGTGGCCCCCCCATTCTAGATGACATGATCAGACCATACAAACCTACTAGGAATCTTCGCTCAAACCAACAAAACCTGCTGATAGCTCCTAGGATCAGCAGAGCCCGCACAGGAGGTCGCCTGTTCTCGCACAATGCGGCTGGGTTGTGGAATGCTCTTCCTCCACCTCTTCGCCTAGAGCCTAACCTCCTTGTCTTCTGGAAAAAAGTTAAAAACTCTTCTGTTTCCAAAAACTAGATAATACAGATCTCCATTTTTAATCTATCTCTGTCTGGTCAGTCTTAAGCGCTGGGATGCTCCAGAGTAGCCATGCGCTATAGAAGAGCCTTTTAATAATAATAATAATAATGTTAGATGGTGGTTCATCTAGCCCAGTGGTTTTTAACCTTTGGTCCCAGGATTCCTGGGGGTCAACAAAGCCCACTCAGGTGCAAATTGGAGGCTGAAAATTATCTTAGCATCCTCAGATTGATTCCTGAGAGTAGTGCAAGTGCATCAAACACAATACAGTATGCCTGATGAGTGGCTGTAATTGAATTTAGAAAAGTGTATTTGATGACTGCTTGCTGCTGTATTTTTTGTGCATTGTTTTGTGGTTGAAATTGTTGAAAATGCAAAGACCGATGTCCTCAGCTTCAAGTAATGACTCAGTGGGTGTCACCAGATTCTAATAATGCTCCAGTGGGGATGCCTGGGTTTCAGTATTGATTAAGCTGGGGTCCACAGAAGTCACACAGCTAAGAACCACTGATCTGGCTGATGCAGGTGTATCAACAATCTCTCCCTACACATGTAAACTTGGAAGAAAGGTTCTTGATCGTTGTCCCCAGATTTTGTTAATGGCGCTCCTTCCTTTGGAGAAAGGGAGAGGGGAGCCCTGTTGAATTTTCTTCAGCACGGAATACCGCGACTCACAAGTGTACCTCCAACTCTTCTGGACGGCTTTTAGTCTTGCTTGACATTTTTTCAGCAATTGTCTCAGATAATTACAATATTTAAGTCTCAGAACTTTGATTTCTTTTTATGTTACCTTATGTTTTTATAAATCTGAAGTTCATTTATAGAATGCCCTTTGGGCTCTTTGATCTAGGGGCGCATCCAGGATGTAGTGAGGGACCACCGTATGCCGCAATTCTGTTCCATTCGCAGCAAAGGATCGGGAATCTGAGTCAGTTCAGTGGGAGCTTCTGGGCCTCTTTTCAGGCAGGTTCACTGGGGTTTGATTGACTCAGATACATGCATAGCCTGGGTGCATAATTCTGGATGCTGTGAAGTTCTGGGATTTCCTTCTTTGATGAGGCAGCATGCACTATGTTACATAAGTGCAGCCAAAATAGAACAAGGCTCGATATAGTGAGTTACATTTGGTGCTTTGTTTAACGAGAGATGTTATTTGGAGATAATTTGCTCATTGTGAGTTGATGTTAGGATTGCTTCCTAATTCTAAATCCACTGGAACATACTCGTGTGGCCATCAACAGCATATTACATAGATCCCTATGTTTCGCCTTATCTTTCTTTCAGACATTGCCTAGACCCTTGATGAATTGCTCACCTTAAAAAACAAAAATATTACGGTAGGGCACCGCAGTACGTAAAACAGTGAAGACCTGCTGCTTTTCTAGTCGAGCAGGATGGCATTTGGAATGTTTTTTGCTTGATCCTACCCTGACTCAGAACATGTTGTACCCTACACAGGTGAGGATACTGCAGTGAAGTTGAGTCTGAAAACAGAATACTGAGCAATGCATATTGACAAAGAAACTACTCAGGGATTAATATATTCTCTTCTAAGGGTGTACTAATCCAGAAGCTGTGAAAAAGGCTCTTTGTCACCTCAAAAATATTGGGATGGTATACTTCTGTACTACAACTTCAATGCATGGCTTACTGATGGTGACAACCCCAGCCCTTTCACAAGGAACGAGACCTAGCAAAATAAAAAAAATACTCAGCAGGTTCAAAAACAATCTCAGTCCAAGCACCACTTCAAACATCTTGAGAGAAAATGTAGACTCCACAAAAACACCACCACAAGATCCACATGCAAAGCTGCCCTCATCCTCTACCTCCAACAAATAAGATGTGCAAGTAAAAAGGCCCTAACCCCCTCAGACTCGCTGTCTGCTCCAACAACGACAAAGAACTCTTCACCATGGTCAAGGAGTTCTCCAATCCTGCAGCTACCAACAACAACATCAACCTATCCCAATCACTCTGCAGCAACATCTCAAACTTTTTTTAACAGAAGGTTAACAAGATCTACAATATATTCAACCTACAGCAAACAGATATGAACTCCTTCTGGGCACGTCCTTCATCACCAAACAGCATCTAACTAACTGGAAGCCCCTTTCGAATGAAGAAACCCCTGCCCTAATAAATACCATACACTTAGGAGCCCCTCAGATCCATGCTCCCACTTCATATACAATATTTAAAGAACCATCATCTACCCTGCACTTACCGCTGTCATCAACAACTCCATAACTACCGCCACCTTCCCGTCTTGATGGAAAAATGCAGAAGTCAATGCCCTATTGAAGAAACTAACACTCAACAGCTACAGACCCATCTTGCTCCTGTCGTTTCCAGCTAAAGTCATGGAGAACGCCAAAATACCCAATTGTTGGACCACCTAGAGCTCCATCAACTCCTAACCAGCTTTCACACCAACCACAGCATAGAAACAGCCCTCATGTTGGCCACCGATGACATCAGAAGCATCCTCAACCATGGAGAAACAGCCATACTCATACTCCACATCCTCTCCACACTTTTCGATATGGTCTCCCACAAGTCACTCATCAGAAAGCTTCATCATTTGGGTATCTACGGGCCGGGTCATAAGTGGATGTTCTCCTTCCTCAAGGATAGAACTCAATGAGTTGAACTTTGCCCCTATGCCTCACAACCCAAAGAACTCCTCTGCGGAATCCCTCAAGGATCATCGCTCTGTCCAACATTCTTCAACATCTACATGACACCCCTAGCGGACATTGTCAGAGCCCACAGCATCAATATAGTATCCTATTCCGTTGACACACAGCTCATCCTCTCTCTCTCTTACTGACTCAACCAGCACGACCAAAGCAAACTTCGTCAACTGCGTGAGCAACTTTGCTGCTTTGATGAACAACAACTGCCTCCAGCTCAACACAGACAAAACCAAATTCCTAATCTTTGACACCAACCACTCCCCCTGCGACTCGTCTTGCTGACCCTCTAAACTTAGCCCCCCCACCGCGGAAGCCGGGACTGCTTGTGTTGACTGCAATTACGCCGCAATTTTAAACAAACTGCACGTATTAGTTATTATTTGCACTTGAACTGTAATTTTAACTTGTGACTAATCAGAAACGAATTGCCTTAATTACTTACTGGCTTATGCCCTTAGCCCACCACAGCCGATTAAACGCTGCGTGGGTTCGACTAGGTTCCTTGGCGCCCGCCATCTTAGGGGGAAAATTCAGCGAGCGGTCTAGTGCTCGGCCCCTCGCGCATCAAACACTATAAAATGGCCCACCCTAACAGGGAGTGCAGCGGGCTCGCCGTCAGCGCTCCGAAGGCGAATCATCCACGTTTCGACTTCCATCCACGGCACGCCACATCTCGACATCCCTGCACGCCACATCCTGGGCATTTCGTGTCTTCTAGATCAGCTATCATCCTGCCAAGCACTGATACCTCGTTGGTTTTATCCCTTTAACACGTGGCTTTCGACTAACAACCACTACGGACATTGACTTTAGTGTCTATACAGCAGTACACCTTGGCACTCAGTAGTGGCACACAGAGGATCTACCTCCAGCTCCTAATCCTGTGAGATATCATGTAAGGTTACTATCACATCGATATTTATGAACCTGGGACTAATTCGCTACTAATACGTACTACTTCAATCAAGGATATTGTGCATCTTTTCTAACAGGTACAGTGTGTACTTACTACCCCCAGAAGATCTTTTTGTCGCTATATCCTGTGGCTAGTAATTTTAATTTTGTGACTCCTGAAGAAGGTGTTTTCCGCCGAAACGTGCGTCGAGTACTATTTCTTCATTCTGGTTGTGGGCACCACTGAACTCTGCATGGTGGCCCATATTTTTATTGTAAATTGTGTTTATGTATTTATTAACTGCATATTTTATTGTACTGTCATATAAATTCAACTCTCTTGTTCTTTATATGATTTTTATCAATTTTATTAAAAACATGTTTATTTTTTAATGTTTCTTTGTTTATTTTCATATTGTACTGCTTGTTCCTATCACCACTGGGTCCATACAATTTGTTGTCTACTATTGAGACTGCCTAGGAATTTTTCACATATAAAAACAGCAAGTGATCATTTTGCCCCTCCCAAAAAAATCAAGATAAACCGGAAGGCAGATGCCCATAAATGGTTCTCCCCTGAATTAAAGGAGATGAAACTACTACTCCGCCAAAAGGAAAGGAGATGGAGAGCTCGCTATGACCCTGGAGATAAGCTCCTCTATAAATCAGAGCAGGCAAAATATAATACAGCAATCAAAGCAGCCAAGAGAGACTATTTCTCCTCCAAGATCCTAACGTCCACAAACAAATCAAGAGAGATTTTCTCAATTGTGGATGAACTATCCAACCCTGATAGAGTGACATCTAAACCTATTCCCACACAGGAATTATGTGATAAATTGAATACGTTCTTCATAGAAAAGATCACTACAATTAAAGCTAGCATTGTATGCTCTCCACTAGCCGCGATCCCACCTGATTCTTTCATGAATAATTGTACCCTGGATAGTTTTCCAACGATCGATCATGAATCACTTATCTCCTTGATGTCCAAAGTCAAATCGGGTTCTCCCCGAGACTGCTGTCCCCCATACATATTGGGGGAAGTATTCTCCACCATCCCCCAACCCGCCCTATCCTTATTAAATTCATCACTCACCCAAGGCCGCGTCCCCAAATCATTCAAGGACGCTACAGTGGTCCCCTTGATTAAAAAGGTCGGTGCCGATTTATCTGATCCATCTAATTATCGCCCCATCTCCTTGCTCCCATTCTTAGCCAAGGTCCTGGAGGCACATGTTGCTAAATCCATGTCCACCTTCATAGAAGAGTCTGGACACTTGGATTCCCACCAAGCTGGCTTCCGTCCAGGTCATTCAACTGAGATGGTTATCTTGGCAGTGCTGGACGAGCTTCGCAGGGAGACTGACATTGGAACCCCTCAGGCCTTAGTCCTCTTAGATCTGTCAGCCGCGTTCGACACGGTGGACCATAAGATCTTGGTCGACCGTGTCGGACGGGCAGGCCTGCAGGGCAGAGCCTTGAGATGGGTTGCCTCATTTCTGGAAGATCGTTCACAGGTGGTTCGCCTGGCTAACTTCACAGCTCCTGAGTTAAATTTCACATGTGGGGTTCCCCAGGGTTCTTCCTTGTCCCCACATCTGTTTAACATCTATGTACTCCCCCTGATCAAAGCCTTAAAACAGAGGAAAGTAAAAACATTCAACTACGCAGACGATCTGCAGCTTTCCTTTACAATAGATTATTCCACTGAATCTATTACCAACTTTCAGGACACCATGGTGTTCATCCGTCATTGGATGGATCACAACCATCTGAAGCTGCACCCTGGAAAGACGGAGGTACTGCTGATAGGAGACAGCCGCATCTCCTGGGGCCCTCATTATTGGCCGGCCGAACTGGGGCCTTTCCCTAAACCCTCCTCCTCCGTAAAAAAGCTTAGGGGTGACTATCGACGGAGATCTGTCCCTTAACACCCAAGTAGGAACAGTTGTCTCCATATGTTTCTTCCAACTACGTAAAATCCAGAAGATACATCACCTGCTCACCCAGGCAGCACTGATACAAGCTGTGATTGGCCTAGTCCTGTCGCACTTAGACTATGCAAACTCAATCTATCTAGGCCTTCCCTCCTATCAGATCAAGAGACTCCAGCTTGTGCAGAACCAGGCGGCACGACTGATCTATCAACAACCCAAGTGGCAATCTGCCAGACCCCTGATAAAAAAGCTACACTGGCTCCCACTGCTCCAACGGGCCACCTTCCAAACCGCCTGTCTCACATTCAAGTCCCTAAATTGTCACAGTCCAATGTTTATCAACAACCTGATCGTGAGATACATTCCATCCCGTGATCTCCGCTCTAAACATCAAAACCTGCTGGTGAGCGCAAAGTTTAAACGTAAGCGGCACGGCGGAAGCCGTTTTGGCTACCTGGCGCCACAACTCTGGAACTCACTCCCATGGGAAATCCGTTCCTGTCCTCATCTGCTCCAATTCAGAAAGCATCTTAAGACATGGCTGTTTATACAGGCACATGAGTAATACACTCCCACTGCTATCAACTCAGAACAGGCTACTCAGTACAGTTTCAACAGCGCCATGAAACCTTGGTCAAAGTGCGCTTTACAAATAGGTTATAACATAACATAACATAACCCACCCCTGCATACCATGCCAAGATCCTCAGAATTATCTTGGATACCAATCTCTCCATAAGCATACAGATCAATGCCGTCTCCTCATCATGCTTCCCCATCCTGTGAATGCTGTGCAAGATTCTGGAGTGGATCCCACTGAGCATCAGACGAACAGTCACTGAGGCTCTTATCACAAGTAAACTTGATTATGGAGATGTCCTCTACATAGGAACCCCAGCCCATGTCCTGTGCCAACTCCAAACCACCCAGAATGCCAACGCCAGACTCATCCTGAACATCCGATTTGGACCGGGTACTTGGATGCCCTTTCAGAGTGTATGTCTGATAGGGTGTTGCCTGTAGTTTGACTTATATGGGAGATGTTGGGTGAAATTGTGGTTCGAAAATAGGTGGAACATTGCTCAACAGGAGTACAATGTGCTGCAGAGAGTGTGGCTAGGGACAGTCCCCATCCCTAAGATTTAGAAAGCTGTCAATTATCCAATGTTTGGGCATGTCTTAGAGTGATAAGCTTATGTAATTATGGAGTACACTCAGAAATGACAGAAACCCACCTTAGATATACTTTCAAACAACCAGGATATGTATGAGCACTGCATCTGCCTTGGGGCTCTCTTGGGTCGCTTGAGAAACATTAGACCTCTACCTCTGGCTGCCAGAGGTTAGTACTGTGTCTGATGAACCTCACTCATCCTGGGACATGTGATCCAAACCTGCTGACCCGTACCATTGCAGAAAAATCACCTAAAGGGTGTTTCTTTGTTGTCGATTTAAGGTTGAAGGTCCTGCCAAGCCTTGCTGATGGGTACTCTATTATTAATGTCATTAGTTATTTCTAAAATGCAAACATATACTTGCAGCAGTGTCCCTTGGCACTATCCGCATACTCCTCTACTGAGCAGATGAAGAAGGAGACCTGGGGATACGAATGGGAGCCAAGCAGCGGCCTACACATCTACCCTTAGGCTGCATGTGAGAGGTAAGAAACGGAACAGCAATCAAAGTTGGAAACCTCAGCAGCCACATAACCTTTTAAAGGCCCAGATTTCACGTACTTCTCTTAGGTTGGAAAAGACCACGTCATGCCCCACGCACCTCCTAAAAGCAAACAAGACTGAATAGCTCGCCCCTTGTTATCCTTCTGTCCTCCTCCCTCACTAGAACCTAGTTTTCTTTTTAGCTTCCATCGATCCCCTCACTTTCTATATTACATGAGTATGTATACTCCCACCCTTCTACATTTCCCTTCTCAAGTTTTCCAGCTTCATTTTTAGTAGGGAATACATATTAGCTGTGAGTAAGGAATATTGTGGCAAAAGGAGACTTACCCTGTTTCCACTTAGCCAGGTAAGACACCAGCATGACTTCCACTTACTTGCGCTGAGTGCCAGCGGGGGATGGAGTTCCTTGGGGCTCATTTTTCAAAATTAATTGAACTATTCTTTCCAAAAGCATGTCACTACAGGTAAACATTGGCCATGCATTCTTGTTGTAGTAGTGGTGTTAATTTAAAAGTCTCATTATGAGGAGGTCTCCCACTTTCTGCCCCATAACTCTGTTTGTTGGTCACTGGTAACTTCGGGAGAGGAGGTAACCATGGATTATATATAAGTGGTACCTTGAGAGTCCCCTTAGAAATGTGAAATATCACAAGAAATCGCTATCTCTGGACTCAGATTCCCCGGGTATTCCTTATATCGGTGCCAAGTTGGTGACATTGTCCAGATTTCATTGCATGTCACACTCAATATTTCACCCAGAGATTTTAAATGCTTTAAACTGGTATATTTGCTGAGTGAAAGACTCCAGACCCATGGTGCTCCACCAGGACAGTCCATTTTGATTGTTGCATTAACATCTGTTATCTGCACTGCTCGAATTAATCCAGGATTCATATTCGACTCTAAGCGGTTATTACAGATGTATTTAAGGGATATGATGAAGCAGTACCTTTGACAGGACATTGACATCTACCATTTCCTATTATTATGGTAAGTTTGTATACCCCCACTTTGCATTCAATGGTTGCTTTAAAGCACTAGGCACACAATTGAATGCAAACTGAGCACAGAAAGACTATCCGCGCCTACACTGCCTACATGATCTCAAATGGCCCTTGCTTAAGAGCTGTTCTGTATATATAATATTCCTCTATGTCATAAACCATCCAGGTCTTTGCACCCTAGTACGCTGGATTCCAGCCAACTCATCACATTTGCTGATTGTAGTGCATGGCAATTCCAAGCCCAAATTGGTGTTTACAGTCATGGCCGGTTTTTAGTGAATTAACAAGGCCTATTTTCACTGTGGTCCATTGTCTCACAAGCAGTAGCGGTCCGTGCAGATAAACGCCATAGGGCAGAGTGTTGCGGGGTGAGGGTTTGGTCGACAGACGACTGAATAGGATATATTTATCTATTTATTTTTCCCTACTCCATTGTCTGTCGTCTTACCCCTTTCCCGCCCCACCGTACTTACCTGCACGGACAGCTGCTGCTCATAGGGCTGTATGAGCCTGGCAAAAACCTTGAACGCAACTTGCAGGGGCAGCGCCTCTGTTAAGGTGGAGGAGCATTGCCCCACTAAAAAATTGTCACAGAGACAGAAAAATGAAATGATAATAAAGTTCATATATTACCATTTTATTTTCCAAAACCCCGTCCCGAGCCGAGAGTCAAGATGGGGGGGGGGGGGGGGGGGGGGATGAGGGGGTAGGGTCATCGGCTTTCTGATTTCAGCTGCTGCCAGTCAGGCAACAGCAGAAAGCAGTGACTGGCAGGGCAAGGGCACTTTACGTTTACAGTGTGTGCATGTTTTTTTGGTTATCCGTCTTATGATGGCCAGCCACACATGCACACTTTAAACACCTCATAGGGCTCCAGTATCCTCAGGAGGGGGGGTAAATGCCGTTCCCTTCAATCCTGGTGCTGCTCTCATGCAGCAAGAGAGCAGCGCCAGGATGGGTTACTGCAGTTTCCTGGAGCCTGTCTGCCTGGAGAAGACACGTGCGAGGGGGAGGACGTGACATCAAGAAGGTAAGTGAGATTTGTTTTCTTTACTTTTTTTTTCACTTTTATTTTTGTACCACCACCCTCCTTACATGCCAGCCGACACTGAACGCAAACCACCATTTTATTGTCAGCAAGACCAGTTTCACCAAGGCCCCGGTGATGTGATCTGTGCTTTTTCAAACCAAAGATGGCTGTAGATGACCTATCCTAGACCTTTTAAGTCGGTAGACCTCTTCCGGTCTCAGTCCAACAGAGATTATATTGGGATGGCTTAATCTGGGAAGAAGTAATACTAACTTCAACCACGTCTGAAGGGTTTTTGAAGAACTCTAGATACAAATTATATTGCATTTGACAGCACCCACCACATGCTCGCCCATGCGATGGTCCTTGATTGCTCAAGCACAGCTCCCCCTGGAATATCAAGGAAACTCTGTTATCCAGCCTGGCCATAGAAGCTCTGGCATCCTGACTTTGCTCCGAATTGGAGGAACAGGCTGCATCAATGTGAAACTCCAAGGTGCTCTCTACAGCCAAAAGGATCTGGAGAAACTTATCTTGAAACGTGACTTACTATGTTGTCGCATAGCTACTGGTCTCTCGTCTGATCTATTTAGACTTACAGCATTAGTGATGGCACAGCTCTAATTATTGTTGTAGACTCAAGCTCAGATCAGTTTCAGATGCGGTACGACCAACATTTTGAGTGGTTCAGTGAGTTCTGCTCATTACCGAATGATACTAAATCGCAAATATCTGTAAAATTTCTGAAACATATCTGATCAGCAGGTGTTGATGTGAGAAGGTCTATTGAGGCATTCACTTGGTTTCTAATTCCATAAGACAACTCAATGGGCTAACACGCATGCTGCAGAGAATGGCCAACCCAAGCACCACAAGTTTGAAGTATAATTGGCTCAGGTTAGTCATTCATCATGTGTATTATTCAGCTAAGCATTGATGATATCTGTTGTCAGTTTATTAAGAATGTGGGGGCATATCATCATGGGGCCGCGATAAAACGCGTCCATTTTCGGGCGAAAAGAGGCGATAATTTTATCGCATTGTTAGCAAGTTTCCTCGATTTAGCGCCCGGCTTCGTTCCATCTAGCCTTGCATCACTAATGAGATGCAAGGTAGGCATACCACGTAAAACTGCATTGTAAAATATCGCTAATGGGCCTTCATATTTACAAGGCTGTCCCGAACACGCGTAGAGATTTAAAAAGGCACGCTAAGCGCAGTTATCGCCGTTGTCTAATGTCTGCAAAATTTCAGACTTGCCTATCTGTATAACGGGAGGTTGATTATAGGGCTAAATCCACATCTCCCTATCAACAAGGATTTCCATATTGTTGCAGTTTTATCACTGGATTCCCAGCGATTTTACTGCATTTTGTCGCTTTTGCTGGATTTTTTTATCACCTTGGTGATACGCATTGTTAATAACTCGCTAACCGGGCGATAAATTCCAGCAATAAATAAATAAGTGCTAAGCACGCTTTAAAATATTTATCCCCTTCTATTGATAATATGCCCCCAGGAGAGTTACGCTGTACACATCTATTATGTGTATCCTAGCTGCTGTAGTTCTACACGGAGCAACCTGTCCCCATTTCTGCTTCTGGCTGGTGTTGATTTATTGTCAGATGTATTTCACTCATGGTCCTGGTGCTGCTGCTAGATGCCTATCAGCTATTCTTCATTATTTGTCAGGGTTAGGATGATTCAAGTGGCTTCAATATTTCAATGCACACTTTTTGCCTTGGGGCTTGATACTCTTCAAAACAAAGAGGCAGATTTGAATTTATTGTCTTTGAATCTATAAATCATAAGGAATAAAATGCAGTACAGAACCTGCCGCGAAAATTAATTTTGATATTTTTGAATTGCTAAAGTTTCTTCCCTCCTGATTCATGTTAGAGAGCAAGCCGCTAGGATTTCAAATATAAATGCATCTTTTTTATAGCCCATGGTACAGTGCTGGCCTGTATTGTCTGTATGGTTGTAAGCTGTCCCACTCACTTCATTTCACCTAAGGTTACAATGGTACTGGAAGTATTATATTATTTTGTAGCATTCACGGCTCCAATGTGGGCTACTGAAGCTCTTGCCCACACAGATACACTGTTGCTGTGAGTGTTTGGTTGGGAAGATGCTGTGTTTTGTTCGAGCCTATGTGGTGGAAAGTGTTCCATGTCGTGCGTGATGAACACTAAGGCGAAGTTATTGTGTTATGGGATGCAGCACCTGGCTGTGTGATGGGTGAGGGTTTTGAGAGAAAGGCACACAAATTATAATTACAATAAGGACTAACAATTTTAGTCACTGGGTGTAGGAAAGTGGGTTTCTGTTGCAGTTACCCCCCACCTATTGCCAGATTTCTGATGCACTTTGACTTGATGTGACCTTGGTCCCTCCCAAACAGTTTCCCGAGGGCCTATGTTCTTTCCACAAACTGTACCTTTATACACCCAATTTGCACCTCTCTGGCCACATGTAAGTTCCTTGTAAAAGGTACCATGGGAACCCAGGGCACTCTGACCAGGGAAGGCCTCTAAGGGCTGCAGCACACATTGCACCCTCTGATAAAGCATTACTGCTTGCCCATACTACCACAAATAAAGAGTAAAGTGTTATCTACTTTTACCTCTGCCTACCTTTAGGGATCCACTGGACTCTGTGCACACTACATCTTACTTTGGTTTAGTATATACAGAGCCAACTTCCTACACTGGGGCAGTGGGATGCTGTGTGCCCATACACCAAAAGGGGGTAATCAGAGAAGACTCACTAATCCATACAGCAACATGTGCCAGCCTTAGATGCGGTGAATGAGTAAAAGCATATCACAAGGTCAATGTTGGACCTGGCCCTTTCTGCAGGTTTCTTCCTAAACTTTTCGCCTGCCTTCGCCTATTTGTCTGATCTTCTAGTTGGCTTCAGGACTCTGGCTGCTTTACCACTTCTAATCAGTGAAAAAGTGCATGTGATCTCTCCCCTAGACATGGTATTATTGGTTTACACCTGTTTGACATATTTGATTTACTATAACACATACCTAGGGCCTGTAAAGTAAATGCTACTATTGGGCTGGCAGCATTGATTGTGCCACCCACAGAAGTAGCCTTTCAAACCTGTCTCAGGCCTGCCACACAGGGCCTGCCTGTGCAGTTACCTGCCACTTCAACTTGGCATTTGAAACTACCTGCTAAGCCTTAGATTACATTTTTATTTCACAGAGGACACCCCTAAGGTAGGCCTTAGATAGACCAGTGGGCAGGGTGCTGTGTAAGTAAAAGGTAGTGCTTGTACCTTTAAGTTTTGCATGTCCGGTAGTGACAAACAGCCTGTTTCATTTCTACTACTGTGAGGCCTACTCCTCTCATAGGGTAGTGTAGGACGCCGGCTCTGCATATGCTATACCAAACGAGGTATAGTGTGCACAGAGTCTGGTGAGTCCCCAAAGCTATAGCAGAGGTTTAAGTAGATAATAACCTACTCTCAATTTTAGTGGTAGCTAGACTGAGTATTAAGGCTTATCAGAGAGTAGTGTGAATGTGATCCAGCGGTTCACCAACAACAGATACTCCACTACCATATACTCACGTGGGCCCATAAACTTGCAGTGGTTAAACTGCTATAAAATTTCACAAACTGTTTAGGATCAGTTAATTTAATACCTCTGTTCAATTTTCAACTGACCCCTCACAGATCAACAAGTTCTTTCCTCTGACCGATGGACCATTAGTTTAACTAGTTGATGGTGCTAATTAACATAAGCACACTTTTCTATACTTTTAAGTAAATCACCACAGACTCGAGAAAGTTTTAAATCTTTATCTAAAATTTCAGATGCATGTGAACAATCTCAATACAGTGCAGTCACCATCATTCATAGGAGAGAAAATTCAATTAGTAAACGCAATTCATTTATCTCTGACTCATGCAATATTTGATGCGAAAAGAGAGAGAGGACAGGGAGAAAAGATCAAGAACATTAGCGAATATCAGAAATGTATAGTTATCAAGGCTGGTGTCGAAGACCAACCCCTTGGCCAAAGTGCTGGTAGGGATCCCCTGAGATAGATTCAAGAGGCAAAGACTTCAGGACAGGATAGTTGACCTCTCTAATATACGGACGGTTGCTCAGCACCCCTCTCTAAAAATCTCTTTCTCCTCGAGATTCTTCTGCAATCTTCAGATCTAACCTAATTACATTTGGACAGAACGTTTCTGCTTCAGGTTCTGCAATCAGCTCTTCATCAGCAACTCCTGCATCTCCCAACAGTCAGCTTCTCCCCCTGACGGCAAGGCTTCATCATCTGCCTTCAGCAATTCTCCATCTGACTAACTAACTAACGCTATCTTAATTGCACCTTTCGTTCTGCATGTTCCTCCCATTAATGTTTCAATATCAGGAAAATACGAAATTTGATTGGTCAGGCAAAGGGGGTCTTCATCACACCATGCTTACATGTCACAAGATTCAGTTAAACCATTGTTTGTAAACCCAACACCTTACTTTTTATTCATAAACTTTATTCCCATGTGCTAAATGTAACAATGTTGATACAATTATAACTTTAATATGCATAGATTTCTTAATGTTTGAACTGTACACCACCCTATTCCCATGTTGTAGCATTTGATCCTGGCCTCCTTTCAACTGCTATGTCATGACTTTCATGGCTTCACTCAGTGGGCAGGTGCAGACTTCGTGTCACTCAGCTCATTAAGTTATGTGAGAAAGGCCCAAATACACACTAATGCTAAAAGTCAAAAGACAGGTTTTCATTTTTTGGATAAAGTGTTTGCACTGTATACCACCCACCTCTACTCTATCCCATTTTATTTATTAAACTTATCCCCGCATTAGCATTAGTAAAATAGCTTGCTTATTTTTCAGATAAGCAGGTGCCATGCATGCAAGTCCTCAAGATGCCATGTTAATAGCTTCTGCTCATGCACCAACATTTCCCTCCAAGCATTAGTTCGTCATCCTACGTAGATGTAGTTGATGCATGCGCAGGCAGATTTCTCATTTAAAGCAGTATTAGTCCTTCTTCAATGTTATCCGCGTTAGTATATGCATGTGCAAGCATCACTAACCCACATGTTCATGTAATTTACGTATTTCTTTCCACACAACTTTATTAATAACTTGTTAGTGAGTTAAACTAATGGATTGCTTCCAAGCAAGTCTCTTTTCTCAGATACCTTGCTCCATCAAATGCATCTGGTTTACATACTCATACAAGGCAGGAATACACATTCAATGAATGACTCCAGGCTATTGGTTGTAAAAAAATATTACTTTAGTTACTTTTATTTCTAGAAACCACGTTGAACTCAGTTACATGCAAGAACATTTGAATTGCAATAATTTTAGATTACTGGCCATAGGGTTGTATGGTATCAATCAATACTTTGCATGTGTCTTCCTCCTGTTAGAAGAAAGGGTGTCACTTGAAGACTGGGACACTCAGTGACGGGCCCTATGATGATTCAATGCACATAAACAGAGAGCTGTAGAATCAAGATACACCACCCATGAGGTATTGTGGTTGAGGGTCTCCAAACTCGTCTATGTGAGACTCTAATTATTTGACACAAGTGATCCATTCCCTTTTGATGTAAATGTTTCATATGTTTGGAAACAGGATGGATCTGTGTTTTTTTTCTCCTCCCTTTTGATGAGATGCAACACAACAAAGCAGTCAGCAAAAAAAGTGGTCCCTCCTGGTAGCACGCAGTCCTCCTGGCAACGTGCACAGGTAGAGCCAGCATCGTCAGGCTACAGGTCCCATGCAGTGTCACAGAGAGGCAGAGAATCAAGATATACCGCCCATCAGGTATTGTGGTTGGGTGTCTCCAATATTGTCTATGTGAGACTCTGGTTTATTGACAGAAGTGATCCATTCCCTTTTGATGTAAAAAGAAACAACATTAGTCATACTGTAGTTACACACCACGTTTAACATAAGGGGCAGTCAAATCAGCCCTTCATCATCAAGATTGCAATGCATTATGATTGTTGTAGTCCAATGTCAATACTTCTCAATAGTACCATTAGAGAGTTGTTTACGCCTATGGCAGCATGTAGATACGTGGACCAATAGGACTATGTATGACAAATTACAGTGGTCACTACTCACAGGAATGATGATCATCAGCCAGATCAACGTGTTAACAACCACGTGTACTTCCAATGCAACTCATGTGTCTATTACCTTGGATTCCTACAATGTTGAGACCTATTTCATGTTTTCCACTCTAGACATGTTGAGGATGGCAATTAATGTATCTTGTTATGGCTTGAGGTAGAGCTGAGATGGAGAACTGCCACCAGTTGTAATACTTGAATGTTAGTGCTTGGCAACTCCCTTATGTACCTTACATTTCAAGTTTTGGAACCTGCTTTAATGTTCTCAGCAGCATGTGCATATGTTGCTATAGTATTGATTATGCTTGTAATCTCCTTCCACAGTTGTTTTCTTGTTTGATTTGGTGACATCCTTAGCATGAAATAGTATGTTAGATGGTAATGTACCACCTCCTTGCCCAGGCCCTGCAAACCAGGATACGTAAACTTGACCTTCCTTTCACTGTTAGGGTCCATGATGGAAGAGTTTGGAAGGTTTCTCTTTGAGATGGCTAAGTCATATGTGAGGATGACAATGATTGCCTTGTTTCGAGGTGCTTTCTCCACACAAAATGATAGCCTGCACACACTCACACAGGAAGGTTGTTGAAGTAATTTGGTTGGTGTCATGAGGCCCTTCTGTGTGTTACTCTGGCTGTTTCTGCTCTCCAGGGATTAATTTTCTTACTCCAGGAACTTCCAGTGCCTGAATTAGGCACTTTCTGATGTTTTTGTACATGTCCTATTTATCAAGCCATAAATAGCACACATTTGATATTTAACAGGCGGTGAATACTAATTCCACGGGACACTGCAAAAGTGCATAATAAGTGTTATTTAACACGTGTTATTTACTGGACCACATGAAATCGTATTTACCAAACGTTCAAGTTTGGTCTTTTTTTATCATTAAACTCGTAATAGAGGCCTGGGTCTTCAAAATAGTAGGGTCAGGCTGAGACCCGCGCCAGACGACACGACATCCTTGTACATAAGGAAATTTAACTGGTCAAAATGGTTTCTAATAAAATTGGCTCTGGTTTTCCCACACTTGAGGTGTGGTTGCGCCCACCATTTCATAATTCTGGGGAGCGGTAAACCCACACGGGAATTCTGCTCTGCACACCTCATATCTGGGGCCGATGAGTGACTTGATGCTGAGATATCTTAGGTCTTCAGCCGCCGTTACTGCGCAACTCCCTCTACAGACCAGCAGCTGTGGCAACCTATTACCCGGAAATGCTTTCCGGACCCTGCGCCATAAATAGGAGTAACTCGGTAAGCATTCCGCCTCCATAAGAAGACTGCTTTGACCCGATGCGGATGCATTTCTATTTAAATTGGGAAAGGCACGTGGACCTTTTCTAATTAAAGACGAGCATGTCCCCGGCAGCTAATTATTGTGCCTTAGCTGCCTACTCAGCGAGCTCCGAGTCGGCCGGACTCCATTCTTGCCGAATAATCTGCAAAGATTTGATTTTCAACTTCGAAGCGCAAAGGAAATTGCAATTGCTCATTTTGCCTGAGTTTCTCCCCAGCTCATTAAATCTACCAATTCAAGGGGGGTTTAATTCCTGCGAACAGACTTTCTTTCCTATGAAGAAAATACAAGATCCAGTTCATTAGCAATCCATGAATGTCACTGTAAATGCGCGGAATTGGCACAGTTATGTATATTCAGCTTCTATGCAACCCGCCCTAGTTCTACTCTTGACGCAAAGATGGGTGAGACTGGAGGGAAGATGAGAGATTTCCAAACCCTTCAGCGTCTCTGAGAGCCAGATAGGACTAGGGCAAGCTCAGTCACGTGGCAAGCATGCAACTCGGGTCAGTTGAACTTATCGCCTCACCCAAGAGCCATTAATGGGGCAGTTTAAGGACAGATGCCAGGAACCGAAAGAAACACTAACAATATAAACTATAAAAACAGCTGAAAATGACATCCAATACAAGAAATAAAAATTCTGTCCAGTCTAAGAGCTATGAATGGGTCAAATTTAGGAGTTGTCAACAGTTACCACCAATCTAAGGTCAACTACCAGGGACCCATCTATGAACAGATACCAGGAGCCAATTGAAGTGTCAATTGCAGGTGTTAATCTAAGAGCTAAAAAAATGCTAAAGTCAATTTAAGAGCTGTTGACTAGAGGCATGGCTTGGCCACCTATTAGAGTGGATCCCTCGGACCTGGCCTGTGAAAGAGTGATGAACATTGGTGGTCAGAGGGCATACAGGCATGCCATGATGCCGGCATAGAGAGGTGAACACCACATCGCTGAAGCCTGTTGAAGAGTTGAAGAAGCAAGAAGGTGTGAGCAGCCATGGAGCCCGAGACACCGCAGATTAAGATGGGGACAGGACCCTGATCGTGCTACTCATCAGCGCAGGCCAGGAGAGAAAGATCGGGATGCCACTCCTCACTTGAGAGGGCAACTTAGCATGGAGGGGGGTCAAGGAGACTGCCTGGGGCTTGCAATGCATGATGAAGGGAGGGACGGTCTTCCTCTCACTACCCCTTCCCCATGGTACCTGATGGTTGGATTGTCCTCTTAAACTGCAAGAGGGAAGCAGTGCATCAGCGCATGGTACCCACACTGAAGCAGGGAGTTGGAGGCCGATGGTGGCCTTAACGCAAGTTCTCCGGTGTGCCATGGGACCCTTCCGATGTGTGAGCCCCTGGCTCTCTTTTGACTCTCCATCCTGAAGTAGTGCATCAGTGAGTGAGTGCCACAGTGAAGTGTGCTAACAGGAGGCAGACTGTGGTCTTGGTGGAGTGGGGGGGGGGCATCTACTACTGCTATCAAGGACTCACTCTTGGACTCTATATGGCGGATGGCACCTTCTTTATCCTGTTTGTCCTGTTGTCTGTTAACCCACCCTTTCCGTTGCTGTTTTGGACTGGGGGAATGAAGGAAGAAGGCGCACTTTTCGCTGGCAGGCAGAAAAGCCATGATCTTCACGGACTACATGGCAGTGGTCCAACAATACAGGCATACTTTTATGGAAGGTGACTGGGGGAAATGGCCATGAAATATGCCTTGATCTTCCCAGTAAAGTTGGAACTGATAGACGATCCACGCACACATTTTTTTACAGAACCCAAAGATGCGTCGGACTGGGCTGAACTGTAGTATGCTGCGGGGGGACTCACCAGTGGTCCATCGGGACTGCCTCGGTTGCCACCCTTGAAAAGAAAGAGACATAGGAAACCACTCTGCCAGTTTTATGTTATGCCTATCTGCATAGCACACTAATCACCCGTGAGGGTATCAAGGGGCTTGAGTAGGCGTGCAGGTGAGTGTCTCCTCAGAGTAATTCGAAGAGCCAGGTCTTCAGCTTATTGCAGCCCCAGACCTAGCCCTCTTCCTCAAAGGCACAGTGTAAGCAGCAGCTGCACCATTCCTCCAGGCACAAAGAAATTCTTTGTTGAAAGAGGCAAACATTCCAACATCTGGCAGCGAAGCTGAATCAGACATCAGTGCCTCCATTTTCACTTCGATGTGACGCCGCCAACGGCGGGTGACCTATAACATTTCAACATGGATCTGGACTTGTTCTACTTAAAGTGAGGCTCATGGGGGGGATACACCGATTGACTGGTCTGGTGGGCCCTAGTCTGGCCCCCATACATGAAAGTTATGGTTGGCCCTGTTGGCGGGGATGAGTAAGGAGACCCCAACAAGGGACACTTTGTTGCCATTCATCATTGTTATACCTAGGATCTTGCTTGATTACTTGTACACAATATTCTCCCTGGCTGGGGACCAGGAACAATCAAGTTACATAACTCTCATTGGCCATTTTTGTCTAGGCCAAGCGACCCCTTACCTGCACTTTCCTCAGTTGGGGATCATGGATCATAATCACATTGCTATAGATTTGTTTGTCTTGGTTCGTTTTTGGGCCGGAAAAGTTGGGCTATCTGTAGTTTGTGCTGCAGAAGCTGGTTGCTCTTTATTGATATCGCTGAAGAGACACTTTATGGATATCTTGGAGGGAGGAATGCTGAAGCCTTTGCGCTTGGAAAGCGGCAGGGAGAATGGTGAATGTTGCTACAATGACAGCATCAGTGTCTAAGTAATTATTTAAAAAGCGTACACATTTATTACCTGGAAGGGCTGTCTGGGGAATGTCCACAGCAGATATGCAATACAAGATCATTTCATATTTGAAGTGTAGAAGGATGCATATGGCTTTCCTACGCAAAATGCAGCACCTGTCAGATTGGTAGGAGGTAAACCTGAAGCAGAGAGGGAGAGAGCAGATCTTTGCCACTGGCTTCTTCTCATATGCTAGCGGCGTATTAATCTGGGTAGGCCCCAAAGTCCACTTTGCTGTCAGGTGTGCACCCCAGGATAGGGAGGGGGATGCAGGCTCCTTGAAAGAGGCTGGGTGGCATATTATTGTTGAGGGAATGCCGTTATCCCCCCGAATACCAACCTACCCCAACTTTATACCCTTACATTCCAGGCGTTGGAATCCTAGCCTCATCACGAAATTATACTGGGAGGAAATCAAATAGGCTTATAAACACATATTTAGATTTATGGGATGTGCTGAGTAATTGGTCACTGCTTGACGTGTGGAGAGCTAGGAACCCACAGGGTGGAACAGACTCCCTCCACACCTCAGGATATAACCATCTTGGTTGAAAGACAGCGGTTCATGGATTATCAGGCTTACATGGTCGGTCTTCATGGTGAGGGAGATAAGTTTGTGGCGTTACTCGCATGGTTATCCAAAGGAATTAGCAGAGGGATGCTCCTGATGTCAATAGCAGGTTCAGAAGCTGTGTTGCAACACTCACAGGACAATATTAATAAGGCATGTCTCAGATATTATGCCACCTTTATGAGGTGTGAGATACTGCCGCAGATGCAAGTTAGACCAGGGGTCTCTATCCTTTTCGGTACTGAGAGCTACTTATGTTCAATGAAATGCATTGAGAGCTACTAGTATTGTATAATTTCAATTTTTGTATATATATCAACCAAGCAAAAACTAATTTATTAAGCTGGGCTGCACACAGGTGTGCTATTTAGAGGTAGTCGGAGAGCTACAGTAGCTCACGAGCTACTTATTGGAGACCTCTGAGTTAGACGAATGCCTAGGGTCCTTTGAGCTTCCCTTGCTTAAGTTGACAGACAGAGAAGAAAAGGACCAATCTATCTCAACAGAGGAAGACAAGTTAAACCTACAAGAGTCTGGCAAGTTGCTCGGTACTGATTGTCTCCCCTCAAAGAGTTACATTGTACGTATGGTGGCCACCTGGCCCCCAAACTGGTGGCTTAATATGCAGAAAAATTTGAGATAAGACAATTGACTGCCATGACTAGTGAAGCATTGAAAGTATCTCTGCCCAAGGCCAGGAAAAATAATTTAGAGCCCTTTCAATCCTCAACACGGACTATAAGACCTTGGTTAAGGATCTGACCCACAGGTGGCTCACTCACATGCGCGCATTAATACATATTGATGAGAATAGGTTTATTCCCTTTCTCTCTCATTGGTCATTCTGCAGTTAAATGTCATATACAGGGAATTAACCTCTAAACTATTAATTAACCAGCCTAAAATTATAGACCCAAACCAAAGGTAATGTGCATAATGAGTATAAAGGCAACTAACAGCAATTATTGACTGACACCACATTAGAAACAAGCCCATTGGCACTGCCACCCATAATCTCACCGCAATGAAACACACCCACTGTCTTTGTTTGCTTCATATCCTGGCTGTCGTACCTAGAATGCAGGCAAACAACACTTGCCAGAGTCAGCATTTTCATTGGCTGAGCTATCCCAGCATTCCATCCATATTACTAATGAAGGGTAATTTATAGTTAATGGTGTCAGGTAAACTTGGAGCTAACAATAAGAAGCTAATAATTGGATCACTTTAAGAGTGCATGATATGAGCATATCTGGGAACTTATCATGAAGGCCAACCCAAGCCTAAAAATGGAGGAAAAGCATAGCGCGGATACTAGGAGTCAATTAGTAGCTGAAACAGGAAGAAGCATTAGTAATGATACAGGTGTCGAATCTGACATCTCTTACAGGCAGCCAATCAAAGAGCTGTTAGTTGTGGGCAAATAGCAGGTACTGAGAGCGAGTTTTAAAATGTGTACTAAGGTTACCTAAAATTGGAAACTGAGTGCCAGAACCCTTGCAATCTTTTACTTGTGTCTTTGAATTTGCTTGTCTTTTAATGTATGTGGCTTTGACTCTATGTCCCAAATTAGGAAACGTAATGGATCTCATGGGGAATTCTTCGCCACTGCCTCTTATCAATCAACAGAATGAAGACATGGCTGCCGGTGGAGAGCATACTGTGTGAGACTAAACTGGCATAGCTCGACCAACATGCGCCGACAGAGGGCAGCAGACTCACTTGGCATGGCCACATGTATTTAATAGTAAGTGTGTGTTTGTTTATGTAGCTTCAACACAATGCTTTGTGGATGCACATTCTGCATACCAGGTGGCGGATACAGAGGGGACTGCAAACCTCAGGAGCACTCACGCCTGGAGGCACTTTCGGTGACACGCCCCTATGACACCACTACAGAGCTTGGCACACTTCTCGCTGCGCTGGGGCATTCTGCCTCATGGATGCTTTACATCACTTTAATATTTACAACAAGGGGTGGTGAGGGACAGAGTCTCTGAATTAAGCAGAAAGCTCTCACCCAGTCAAGAGATCAGGGCTAGATCCAACACCGTTTTTTTAGCTCACTGCACCATCCCAGTTTCAGAACCCGGCTGTATGCAAATTAGTCTGTTCCTGTCCCAGTGCATGATGGGAACAGGGCAAACCAAACTACAAAAGCCAATTCTTACACTGGGAAGGAAACAAGCTCCCGGGGACCGGTTTCTGGCATTACAGCCGTCTTCGGCCCGGTTTGCTTGAATCCTGATGGTGCAATGAGCAAGGGTCTCACATCTGAGAATACCCTTCCACGCTTAGGGTGGACAAAAATATTTACAACAAGGGGTGGTGAGGGACAGAGTCTCTGAATTAAGCAGAAAGCTCTCACCCAGTCAAGAGATCAGGGCTAGATCCAACACCGTTTTTTAGCTCACTGCACCATCCCAGTTTCAGAACCCGGCTGTATGCAAATTAGTCTGTTCCTGTCCCAGTGCGGTGATGGATCAAGCCCTGATCTTTGGACTGGGTAAGAGTGGTCTGCTCAATTCAGACACTCTGTTCATCACCACCCCCTTTTGTAAATCGATTTTGGCCACTATAGGTGTGGCAGGGTATACTCAGACATGAGTCCCTTTCTCACTGCTCCATCAGGATTCAAGCAAGCCGGGCCGAAGACGGCTGAAATGCCAGAAACCGGTCCCCGGTAGCTTGTCTCCTTTCTGGTAAAGAATTGGCTTGGTAGTTTAGTCTGCCCTGTTCCCATGATGCACTGGGCCAGGGACAGACTGATTTGCATATAGCCAGGTTCTGAGCTGGGATGGGGCAGTGTGATAAATAACGGTGATGGATCAAGCCCTGATCTTTGGACTGGGTAAGAGTGGTCTGCTCAATTCAGACACTCTGTTCATCACCACCCCCTTTTGTAAATCGATTTTGGCCACTATAGGTGTGGCAGGGTATACTCAGACATGAGTCCCTTTCTCACTGCTCCATCAGGATTCAAGCAAGCCGGGCCGAAGACGGCTGAAATGCCAGAAACCGGTCCCCGGTAGCTTGTCTCCTTTCTGGTAAAGAATTGGCTTGGTAGTTTAGTCTGCCCTGTTCCCATGATGCACTGGGCCAGGGACAGACTGATTTGCATATAGCCAGGTTCTGAGCTGGGATGGGGCAGTATGATAAATAAGGGTGAGGGTTCAAGGCCTGATCTTTGGACTGGGTAAGAGTGGTCTGCTCAATTCAGACACTCTGTTCATCACCACCCCCTTTTGTAAATCGATTTTGGCCACTATAGGTGTGGCAGGGTATACTCAGACATGAGTCCCTTTCTCACTGCTCCATCAGGACTCAAGCAAGCCGGGCCGAAGACGGCTGAAATGCCAGAAACCGGTCCCCGGTAGCTTGTCTCCTTTCTGGTAAAGAATTGGCTTGGTAGTTTAGTCTGCCCTGTTCCCATGATGCACTGGGCCAGGGACAGACTGATTTGCATATAGCCAGGTTCTGAGCTGGGATGGGGCAGTGTGATAAATAACGGTGATGGATCAAGCCCTGATCTTTGGACTGGGTAAGAGTGGTCTGCTCAATTCAGACACTCTGTTCATCACCACCCCCTTTTGTAAATCGATTTTGGCCACTATAGGTGTGGCAGGGTATACTCAGACATGAGTCCCTTTCTCACTGCTCCATCAGGATTCAAGCAAGCCGGGCCGAAGACGGCTGAAATGCCAGAAACCGGTCCCCGGTAGCTTGTCTCCTTTCTGGTAAAGAATTGGCTTGGTAGTTTAGTCTGCCCTGTTCCCATGATGCACTGGGCCAGGGACAGACTGATTTGCATATAGCCAGGTTCTGAGCTGGGATGGGGCAGTGTGATAAATAACGGTGATGGATCAAGCCCTGATCTTTGGACTGGGTAAGAGTGGTCTGCTCAATTCAGACACTCTGTTCATCACCACCCCCTTTTGTAAATCGATTTTGGCCACTATAGGTGTGGCAGGGTATACTCAGACATGAGTCCCTTTCTCACTGCTCCATCAGGATTCAAGCAAGCCGGGCCGAAGACGGCTGAAATGCCAGAAACCGGTCCCCGGTAGCTTGTCTCCTTTCTGGTAAAGAATTGGCTTGGTAGTTTAGTCTGCCCTGTTCCCATGATGCACTGGGCCAGGGACAGACTGATTTGCATATAGCCAGGTTCTGAGCTGGGATGGGGCAGTGTGATAAATAACGGTGATGGATCAAGCCCTGATCTTTGGACTGGGTAAGAGTGGTCTGCTCAATTCAGACACTCTGTTCATCACCACCCCCTTTTGTAAATCGATTTTGGCCACTATAGGTGTGGCAGGGTATACTCAGACATGAGTCCCTTTCTCACTGCTCCATCAGGATTCAAGCAAGCCGGGCCGAAGACGGCTGAAATGCCAGAAACCGGTCCCCGGTAGCTTGTCTCCTTTCTGGTAAAGAATTGGCTTGGTAGTTTAGTCTGCCCTGTTCCCATGATGCACTGGGCCAGGGACAGACTGATTTGCATATAGCCAGGTTCTGAGCTGGGATGGGGCAGTGTGATAAATAACGGTGATGGATCAAGCCCTGATCTTTGGACTGGGTAAGAGTGGTCTGCTCAATTCAGACACTCTGTTCATCACCACCCCCTTTTGTTACATCACTTTAAGGCACTGAACGCAGAGAGTGTTGGATCTAGCCTTTTCTGCAGGGTCACCCCAGAATTTTGTCTTCCTCTGCCTTCCTTTGCTTTACCACTTTTCAGAACCACTCTTCAGAACACTCCTGGACCAGTGGGCTAGTCAGAGGAAAGACTGCCCTGCTGCCAGAAAAACTGTCTGACTGCTTGAAGGACTGCCTTGCCCTATTTTCACTAAAACATTTGAAATTCATTGTATGCAGTTCTACTAATTGATGTTTTGCCATTCTGATTTCATTTTATATATTAAAATTTACCCTATAATACGAAATTGGTTTGGGTTTTTCTTGTGTTGAGTTTTCACTTTATTTCTGTTTGTGTGCTGCTACTTTACACATTGCCTCTTGGTTAAGCCTGATTGCTTTGTGCCAAGCAGTGGGTTAAGCCCATGTTAGTTTAGAGACTGTTGTCGTTCAGTGGAGCTTCCTTCCCTCTCTCAACCAATAACCGTGGGGCATATTACCAACAACTAGCGATAATTTTTGTCTCTAACTTGTTTGGAGACAAAAATTATCGCCGCACATCGGCGATTTTTATCGCAGATAAACCTTGCTATTAACAAGGTTTATCGCAAATGCGATAAAAAACGGCCGAAATGCATGAATATCGCTGAAAAGTCAGCGATATTCATGCATTATCGAGCAAATGCTCTTAGCCATGTTATCCACCTCCCATTGGATAACATGGCTAAGAACTGCTCAGGGCAGGTGTTAGCTTTTGGAGATATTCCCGCTTAGCGCGAATATCTCCAAAAGTTGGTAATAGGAGATAGCGATGTTAGCGACTGTTTTCAGTCTCTAACATCTTGGCACGCCCACTTTGCATCTCATTAGTGATAAATATCACTGACATGCAAAGTGGGGCCCAAGATGGTCGCTATCTCCTACTAGCTGTCGCTAACTGGTGTTAGCGACAGCTTGGTAATAGGGAGATAATTTTATCTCCGCTTTCTTGGCTTTTAAAGCCAAAAAAGCGGAGATAAACCCCCTTGATAATATGCCCCCTAATTTCTTACAGCGAGCAAAGAAGTACAAAGGAAATAGCACTACCCCCAGAGATGTTAGTGTGTATGAGTCATACCTCCAGCTTTGTTTGTTACTGTGGTGCCCAATACATTTTTGGCACCCAATACCTTTCCATGTTGTATTTCACACTGAACTTTCATATAATCGCCAATCAGATGTATTTGTGTGATCTAGCTACAAAAGCAAGTGAGTGCTGATGATGTACAACAAAAAGGAAGAAAGTCTGTGCTTACTTTGACTTGTAATGGAGAGAGTAACAACTGAATAACGTAAGAATATAATCCAATTGTGTGTAGATTTTCGATTGTTAATTCAAATGAGTCAATATTATTTTAGAGGAAGATTTCGATACAATATTTATGTCAGATAATATTGGCAGAATGGTGTTATGATATCACTTCTGGAGAAGCCACAAGTCTCATCCAGAGAAGTACCCTGCATGTGTGAAGATGGTGCTGTAAAATGGTGCAAATCATTTGTGCTACTGTGATATCAAATATGAATAGCACTTAGTAGGGCTGCTTTCAGGCTGAGCCAGCCCATCCAATTATGAAAGCAGCCTCTACTTTTCATCCCACCAGCAGGTTTGCTGATGTCCAGTAGGGTAATGCCAGTCCAGCATTGGATTGTGGGTGGACGTTTACCTGCTTTTGTGTCTCTGGGGAGAAAAGTACATTACAAGGAGTAGGTAGATTAGCCACTGTGCTCTCTGGAGGGTTTAGACTGTGAGGCTTAGAACCACCTCTTTTATATATATTTTGCAGGTATCCGCTCGCCCACCTCCCTTCTATAATCCACACAAATGAAGCAAGTACTCCTCTGTGAAGCGCCATGGTTCTGTCATGCACCAGGGCTTAGAAACTCAGCCCGCAGCTTTTAGGTTCAGACCTTACTGAGGAAATGCATCTTTTGCACCACAAGGCACTGTTGCTTCAAAGGTGTGTATGTATGTGTTAATTCATGTAGGTCTGCATGTATTTATGCATGTATGTATCTATTTATTTCACTTTCAGATGGTCCCAAAATGTGGCTTCACAGCACACTGAAGCACTGTCTCTACGCATACACACATGTAATAAAAGAGATTAAGACAGTTGCAGCAAGCAAACTGAAGAACATACAGTTTTACGGCCTAGGATTTGACCATTGTTACTTTGTTGACTAGCACTTAGACGTTTTGCATTTATTCTTTATTTATTTAAAGGTATTTATGTTGTACAGACGAAGGCAAAGAGACAACAAGGTACAGTACGTTTATAACAACGAAGAACATCTAACAAAACGTGTGAAACATTTTTAAGGGCACTGATTTCCCCCGATTGCCCCACCAAGTGAGAATGCAACTCCTGCCAGGTCCAGGTCCCACGCCCTCTCAAAATCCAAATGCTACAAAGTGGACTGGCAAAGGCATTTTTGTCACCTTAGGAGAACCCCCAAAATGGTAACCTGCTTACAGAGACACTACTGACGGCATTTTAGACGGCCAGCTAGGCTTACCTACCCGCAGATTAGACCCTGACTTCTACAGTTTTTACCATTTACTTAAAACCACACATGTTGGGGAGGCATGGTTTAATTTTCACTAGTTGTGTTACTGCTATTTCTGCCAACTTCAAATGGCTGTGCTGTAGAAACTGGTGTCACCCCCACCAATTAAAAGCATATATCAATATTAAAACTAATTGGGATAAACTGTGGAATTATCAATATCATACGTCAAGGAGGCATTCCATGGACGTTGCTTGGGATGTTCCCACTCAGTACCCATGGAATTTGATACTGCCCCTGATTATCAGCATAGCATAAATCTGAGAAGCGCTTAAACGTACGCCACCACAGAGCAGACGTACGTTTTTGTATGAGGAAAACACCTCTTGTGTTTTTGTGCAGGAAGGTGGCCTTTAGGCACAAAATCAATCATGTCAACAACACAGACACCATTGCACCAAGGTGCACGGATGCCTGCGTTGGCACTAGGCACCAAATTGTGCACTGCTGCTGGCTGAATGGCTGAAAGGACAGGAATGCACTGTGTCTTGTAAATACAGTGCATTCCTGCCCTTTCAAATTGGCATAAGGCAGTGCAGCAAAATAGTTTGCGGTGCTGTCTATGCCATAAATGGGACCCAAATATAAAAAAACGCGGTGGCTTACTTACAAAGAAATGGAATAAGGCAGCGCTGCAAGTCATTTTGCTACGCTGCCACACGTCCATTTGAGAGGTCAGGAATTCATGCACCGAATTTACAAGCGCTTTCAGCCGGCGCACAATTAGCAGCTGTACTCTAACGCAGGCACCCATGAGGATAAGAGTTTCTGTGCTGTTGGCATGCTTGTTTTGTGCAGTAATAGACACCTTCCTGCACAAAAACAATCATTGGAGGTGTTTCCCACATGGAAAGAGGAAAATACTGAGAGAAATAAAAATATTTCTCCTTGCTGCGCCACCCCTCGGGAGGGCGTACAGTCATAATGCATTCCCAGATTTCCACCATATTGTAAATCGGGGAATGTGTAAAAACCTATGAGCGCTGATAGGAAAAACCACTGCAACGCCCTTGTCATGCCTGTCTGACGAAATGTGAGGCAACGCAGCGACTTGTGCCGCATTGCCTCACTCCATAACTGCAAGGCCATGAAAAGCCATGCAGGTGTGGCTTTACGTGGCCTTGTAGACATGTATAAGCCCTGTGCGCCACTGGAACGTCACACAAAGTGGCATTCTGGCCGCGCATAGTTTGTAAATAAGCCCAGCTGTGTCTGCTTCTCCCAAAACACAAAAGCCAGCGTAGTTCCAAATCTGCTTTGAGACCAAACCTTTTTTTTAATAGATGTTTTGGAGCAATTACGAAATTAGAACAGGAGCTGTTTATTTTCCGTCTCTCACCCTCATCTCTTTGTTTCTCTTTTTTATATTACGCTATAAAGGAAAGAGATGTTGTTTTAAGCATACAATAAGCGACATCTCCGAAAGACCCATTCAAGAGACGGGTCCCTTCGCCAAACATTGAAATGTGCGCAGGAACATTGGAGCGCGTCCTCCCCCCCACCCCCCGTCCTGTCATCGTTCAATCTACAGACGATGTACATTTCTATTACACTCACACGAGGCAATTGTCAGTCATTTCGGAGATATGTGCGCTATCATCACAATGCAGGCGCAGCGGAAGATGGATTCGAATCAGCTGCCATTATCTGGGCCACTGTTGGCGGCTAAATTGTAGTACATGATTTTAATAACCCCTGCCGGGCAGCCCGCGTTTTCTCTTTTGTCATCGAACAGCTCGATGTTCGGTCGCCGAGCCCTCCTGCACGCAAGAACGAGTAGTCAGTGGAACAAAGGCGGGCCGGCCGCTGCCATCTTTGTCTTGCCGTCTGGGAAGCTTTCAAGGGGGATGTAAAGATATGGCAGGGGGCAGCGGGAGGGCGAGGAGGGAGTCTGTCCGCTCTCCCCATCAAGCTAGTAAGAGCCACTTCCTGGCGCCCCATATTTCTGAAGGAAGAGGTGAAAGCTATTTACTAACAAAAGCAGACTACTGTGGAAGCAGGGATACTTAGATAAGTGGAACAAATTGCAGGCAGCGACTTCAAAGAGAGCGCGCTATCGGTTATCGCAACAACACGCGAGAGAAGCAGATTTTGAGGCAGACGAGAATATCTGTAAGTGTGTTTGTTACACAATGCCGGACTGGATTATAGAACCCTAATGAGAGAATTCCAAGCATGGAGACGTTTCGGAATCCTGACAGGAAAGACACGTTGTTCATTAGTGCTTAATTTGTTACAAGAAGTGCAGGGGGCCCAATATTCAAGGGACTCATGTCGAAAACGAGTAATAGGTTAAATATTCATCAGAATGATATAGTTCAGCAAATACCAATATGTCTCTTCCCTTCGCACTCACCACTTTTATTTCAATATAATTGGTGCATTGTGACTATTTTAACAGTCTTTTAAAGTGAAGAGAATCTTTTTCATTTCATCCTGCACATAGGATCTGATAACGTCAAATATATAGTTCTATATTCCTCTGAGGTAATTTCAAATCCAGACTTAAAACTTTAGAATATCCTCTGAGTTTTGCTTCCATTTCCACATATGCTTTCAAAGATAAACGAACAATTTCCCACAAATTCTGAAAACAAGGTCCTGGCTTCAGCAACAAGGTCACCTGATGACCTGAGTTAACATTGCCGAGTCCTCTTTTAAAACTGCTGCTGACCTGCACCTCCTTGAGGGAACTTTCCTCCAGATATATGTTCATATTTGGTCAAACAAAAGAACCTGCTGCTTTAATTCAAAAGCTGCATATCCTGCTTAATCCATGGGCAGCATTTTCTTCCGCCTGGAGTTTTCTCTTCCCTTCAAAACTGCTTCACCAATCACTTCTCCTCAGCATGTCAAAGACAATGGAGCCAGGTCTAGGCCATATTTTTAATGAATTTTTGTTTAATTTTCAGTACATTAACCCCTTCGCCGTGGAGGTAATTCCCCCACGGCGAAGGGGAGGGGGCGCAGAGCAGCGGTGCTCGTGACGGGCCTAGCTCGTCATGAGGCACATTGGAGCTGTGCTCATGACGAGCTGGGCTGGTCACGACTCCGCCCACTGATTGATTCTCCCGCAAAGGTGGGGAATCAATTGCTCGTGGGAGTGCCACAGCCGTTATGGCGAGCCCAGCTCGTCATGAGCACAGCTCCACTGTGCCTCATAACGAGCTAGGCTCGTCATAAGCATGGAAGGGGTTAGCTTTAAATATTTTATGGGTCTTAGGTTTACCTTGATTCAATTTTCAATATTTTTGATTAATTTAAATAAATGTTTTATTGTATTTTGATGTGTTGGCTCTTTCTATGCTCGCTTAAGCTACCTTCTTTGCCCCCTCTTGAAATCTTCATGCTCCCTTACAACTTTTTTCCAATCTGCCCTACCTTCCTCTCCTGATTTTGTAGCATGTATTTGTTTGCCTGTCAAAGCTCGTAGCCTCTTCCCTCCTAGCCAGTTTTTTCATTGTATTTACCCTGCCCTAGTCCACTTGTTATGCTTCTCTTCTAGGATCTGTGTGTGATCAGTGAGGGTGAGCGCAAAATCCGTTCCGCTCGCGAATTTTGCGGATTTTCGGTAAATCCGCGATCCACGAACTACCGCGAATTTACTGAAAATCTGGGAAATCCGCGAGCGGCGGATTTGGGGGCCAAAAGTTCAAGCCTGTTGAACTTGTAACTATTTTTAACTATTTTAGGATGGCGCGGGCAAGCTGCCAGCGCCATCCTAAAATAGTTACTAAGTTAGCTTCATCAGGAAGCACTAATAGATAAAATAAAGCAGGTACTCGAGCACCTGCTTTATTTTGTCTATTAGTGCTTCCTGATGAAGCTAATTTAGTAACTATTTTAGGATGGCGCTGGCAGCTTGCCTGCGCCATCCTAAAATAGTTACAGCCCATAAATGTGAGTTTTTTCGAGGCTGGGCAGGTGTGCGTTCTCCCCATATCTATCGTCGAAAATTAGCTATGATGCTTGATGGAGGCCTTTGCATTTTTGACTTTCACAAGCTGAATCCCTGTGCAGTTCCTGTGACCACGAGCTTCTCTGATCCATGCCTGTCCTTTTATGCACACAAGAGGCATGTGAACTCGCATATAAGCCCCGTCCGTTTGGCCCCTCCCCACACACTAGTGGTGTGCACCGTCTTTGCGCCCTTTACCCACTTGATGGACAGCTCACTCGAGGGACCCCGGCGCTCTTTGGTGTGATGCCAAAGTTAATCAGCCCCCCCAAAAATGTGTGTTTTATCGAGGCTGGGTAGGTGTGCGTTCTCTCCATATCTATTGTCGAAAATTAGCTTTGATGCTTGATGAAGGCCTTTGCATTATTGACTTTCACGAGCTCAATCCCTGTGCAGTTCCTGTGACCACAAGCTTCTCTGATCCGTGCCTGTCCTTTTATACACACAAGAGGCATGTGTGAACTTGCATATAAGCCTTGCCCGTTCGGCCCTGCCCCTCACACTAGCAATGTGCACCGTTTTCCCGCCCGGCCTTTACCCACACAATCTGCAAAATCCACGAATCTGCAAATTCGCGGATTTTGCGGATCGCAAATTCGCAAATTTGCGAATTGCGAATTTGCAAAATTTGCCCATGTCTAGTGATCAGACTGTGGGGAAATGCCTTTTTCTTTGCATGATCATACCCATTTTTTTGTGGACTGATGCTGAGTTTTATTCACTCAGTTCATTGAGACTCTGCAAACCAGACCCCATTGCATATGCTCTTACCCTTAAAACGTGTCAAAATTGGTCATACTAGTGATTGGCATATTGAACTTCCCTATAAGTCCCTACTATTTGGTACAAAGTGTACCCAGGGCCTATAGGTTAAATGCCACTAGCGGATATCTGTTGGCGCAAAAATGGAGCATTGCTGGAGTGTCTGGAAATACATGCAACTCCAGCAATGTGTCATTTCACATGAGGCAAGCCCCATGTAAAAAGGCCTGTGTCACCCCTTATGCCTGCTTCAAGCATCATAGATTTCATTGCGGCACTTCTACAAGCATTTTCTGCACCCGAACGCCCACCCTGCATGCATTATACCTATTGTGGGTATAATGTAGTGCCAGCGTTTACAAAGAGATGCATCCGCTCAGAAAATATGGCGCAATGTGGTGCATTTTGTACGCCTCCACAGCGTCACAAAAAGTGATACAAGAGCAACATAAGGGCCTCATAAATAAGGTACCGGCATGTCCTGTGTCTGTTTAAGAGGCTGCAAGCAGCAAAAAGGTGCATGTGTGAATGGTGAAACACATGCACCTGCGACCTCCTTCACTTCAGGAAAATGTGGTCCTTTTTCTTTTTTTTGACCGGTTGATAATCACAAAGCTATTTATGTCTTGCATTCCTATGGTTTTGATCGCCATTTAAAGGGCTAGTTCAGTACGCCTGTTTATGAGGCTGATTGAAATGCTGTGTGCGGATGAAGAAAGCGAGAGCAGCGAGTTGCACCATGCCCTTAGAACTACTAGACCTTCTGGCCGCTGTGGTCCTGTCGTTTTTTTTGCCATGGTTACAATGTCTATTAGACGGGCTCTCTTTTTAAAAACTGGATACACTTCATGAAGGTGAAATATTAGGGTTGTGTTTACTCATGATCTCTGGTATCAGCATGCATTGTCATTGAACAATCTGGGGTTGGGGGTGGGGGTGTGGTACCCCACAAGTTAAACATCATGAGACAACAGAGCCCATTCCTAATGTAGGGGAACTGTAGTTCCAGATGACTATGTAGGCAGTTAAATGGAATATATGAATGCCCTCTAATTTCAAGGTTATTTCATCGTGGACCAATCAAGGGGATAATGCTTCAGGAAAAATATCAGCAAAGTTGAGCATTGTGGAGACTAACCCCATTTGTTATGTAGAGTCATTGTGATGCAAGGTAGAATTAATAACATGCTCTGTATGTGAGCCCCCTTACATTTAGATTATTTAGAAAATCAAATGCAACTCAATTAATAAAAACAAACCTGGAGGAACGTATCCCCAATTGAATATACACACAGCTAGTGCCCGCATATATTTAGACTGAAAAACTCATCTCCTAGTCAGTTGTTCCAGGGGATTCCATCATTAAGACCTGATTTCATACCAAACAGTCTGTAGATCCCTGGAATTGTTGCAAGCTCTCTTTATTGCCCGTTTAATTAGATTATACTGATACAGTCTGGCCTCTAGTTTGCTAGAGAGTAGGTCTGCATGTTTGTCATAATCACGTCTGTCTGTGCAGTTCCTGTGCAGTCTCAGGAACTGTCTTACTGGCAGATTGTCCCTCAGTGCTTTTGTATGAAAGCTGTTGCACCTTTGCAGATTATAGCAGAGCACATTATGAATTCTACCTTGCATCACAATGACTCTAATTCTCCTCGACCTCTTGGCAGCCTTCGACAACATACATATCACACCACAAGCTTATCGAAAGACTCTACCACAGCGGCTTCCAAGGCTATGCACTCATATCGGTCACTTTCTCCCGCACTAAGAGAACCCAGAGGGTCCACCTACCACCCTTCACCTCCGAACCCAAGGATATAACCTGAGGTGTCCCCCAGGGTTCATCCATCAGCCCCATGCTCTTCAATACTTATATGACCCCACTGGCCAATATTGTCAGTGCTCACGGCCTCAACATAATATCCCAAACAGATGACATCCAACTCATCCCCTCCCTTATGGTGACCCCACCATCACCAGGACCAACTTCCACAGATTCATGACAAGCATCGCAGACTGGATGAAGAACTACTGCCTGAAACTGAACATGGACAATATGGAATGTGAGAAGTTGGCCTGATATATAATGTTCACTAGTTCTAGTGACCACCTTGTATCAGTCCAAACAACCCTTATGATGATTGGGTGTAAGTCAACCTTATAGACCAGCTATCCTAGGGGTAGCGTGGACAAAGCAGTCTTAGGCTAAACTCTGTAAAGGCATGTGAAGCAAGCTGTTTTACCATGTACACTCTCCTTGAATACCAAATGAAAGGACACCACACAGATATATATTGAAAATATATATATATTTATTTACTACAAGTATCCCCTATACTCTTTATGAGCACAGAAGCAAATGCGTTAAAACAAAACACTGTTTAAATTTACAAAAGTTGCACAATATGGATGGGCCCTGGTGGCCGCTCAAACCATATACTAAAATAGTGGTATAAGAACCACGTATCTAAAAGGGAGAAGGCCTAGGGCCTTGAGAATCGCTGGGACTGCAAGGAGCTAACAAGAGTTAGTGACCAGGAAGCCCACGGAGTGCGTGTGCAGTGTTAGAAGTTACACGCGGGCGCCCATAGACTTTCAATGGGTGCCTAAAAGTTACAAAGTTACTGCAAAGGGAGTCTTCCGGATGGACCAGAACCTAACAACTTGAAACCTAGACACTAGAGATGTTACTCTACACAGGAGCACCGGAGTGCCAGCGTTACCTCACCCACAGGAAGCAGGTGCTTAGGTGTGAAAGTGCGTCGGGTTTCGTGGTGCGGTTCAATGGAGCCTGAAGATAATGATGCTGCAGGTGGCGAGTAAGTCACTAGCCAGTGACTACCGTGGAACCAGGAGGGAACCAGGCGATGTCGGGTGCCAACAGGTGAAGAAGTGAAGATTGTCTCTGCAGCCACGTGGACACGAAGAGGTCAGCAACGTCCAGGAGTCTACCACAAGCTGTCCCACAAAGGCTCTAGCTGATGGCGGTGTCGGCTTTTTGATCGGAGCAGACAGGCTTTGGCTAATGCAAGCCATGCAGGAAACGATGCAAGCTTCCTACTCTGACCAGCAAGGTCAGAGTGGCTGCTCCTTTGCACAGGAGCAAGGACCAGTCTAGAGCAACCAGACCAGTGGTGTTGATTTCAAATTTCATCACCAAGATGGCCACTAGCCAACGGACCAGGGACAGGGATGACGCGCCAAGTGGCAAAATGCACAAGGGCCCCACGCAGATCGTGGAGATGCTGGAGGGTTGTTTTTTGGTGCAGATGCTGCTCGGTGGTGGGGCTTCTCAAACCCCAAAGCACAGCATTGAGGATACCTTTGGTGCTGCGCAGTCAGCTTCTCGTGGATGTTCCAAGATGGCCGGCCCCACATCTCTCGGTGCCTCCACGGGTCTCTTCTTTTCAGGGACTGTGGATTGGGCTCTGAGATGTCTGGGGATCTAGGTCTTGTCAGGCTCTGGGCTCGGGCTCTGGGGGAGGCGGCAGCAAAGCAGATGTCAAGTTGCTGGATGGTGCCTGTGTTCACAGGGTGGTCACTCCTTGGCCACAAGGGAGATTCTCTTCAGTCTTCTGTGCAGCAGAATGTCGAAGTCCAGTTTTCTTCTTAGTTGCAAGTCAAGTTCAGGATGATCTGAAGTCTTAGGACACAGCTCCTACTCCTAAACCAAATCTAGGGGCCGGATCACCTGCTAGGTCCCTCCTCTGGGTGGGACCAGGAAGGAGGGCGGTTACACCCCCTTTCCTTTGTCCAGTTCCGCGCCAGGGCTGGGGCTGGAAAGCCCCAGTTCAGGTTTGAACTGGCATATGCACAGGGACACCTTGTGTGCCCCAGGCATGTCTCATTCTATTCAGCCCTCCCTAACCCACTACACAAAATCCTGTCTGGGGTGGTGCAAGCACCTCCCCTGACAGGAAACCCTTTGTCCAGGCCTCCAAAGCTGGAAGGACTCTCAGCAGCCGGAGGTCAGACTTGTGTCTGTGGTGGCAGCATCCATTTTGTGATGCTGAGGCTCGTGTTTAACTTTACCCGGGTTTCAGGTTAGGTACACATCGTCTCCCTCTAGAAGGGTGGAATGCTACCCCCATCACCAGAATTGGCGAGGGGATAGTATTCCAAGTCGTATGACACCTTACTCGGCATGTTTTGATAAAGCCAAACCAAAGATAGCATCTAACCGCGAGGTTCATAATGCACTTAAGAGTATATGGTATGGCAATATCATGAAATAGCTAAAGGACGTTGTTCCAAAAGCTGCAGACAGGCTCAGCTCATGCCAGAGCACCATCTCACATGAAACCAAGCACTCTTCCTCCAGGATTGTCGAGGCCTGCCATAGGAGTGACTTATAGGTTACCATGTGTCCATATATGTTAGATATAGATATACTACACCTAAGTAAGAGGTGGTTACACCAACTTACCCCAGCTGAGTGATCAGCCAGTTGTGTCAAATAGCTAGGCCAGGCAAGGGGTGGCGCAATACATACTGAAGCCCCTGGTAGGCCTTGGATACACCTATGCCCTGGGTACCTAAGGTTAACTGTTACAGGGGCCTATAAGGTGAACCAGTTCCAATTGGTAATGCACCTAAAGTGCATTGACATTAATTTAGAGAGAGAACAGCAGGCTGTGGGTCTGATTAGCAGGCCCACAGCCACATTAAGTCAGAAACCAGTGAAGCAAAAAGCAAAAATTTGGGGTGACCATAGGATAGCAGACCCTACTCTCCTACACAACCCCCGACCAAACGCAGGGACATTAGACTAACCTTGACCAGTTGTGTCTTCATGTTCTAAGTGGAAGTACCTGGAGAGACCATCTGCATTACCATGGTCAGTCCCTGGGCGGTGCTCCACTGTAAAGTCCATCCCCTGTAGGGAAATAGACCACCTGAGTAGTTTGGGGTTTTCACCCTTCATCTGATTAAGCCATAAGAGGGGCTTATGGTCAGTCTGAATCTTTAAATGAGTGCCAAATAAGTATGGTATCAACTTCTTCAGGGCCCACACCACAGCAAAGGCCTCCCTCTCAATAGCTGACCAACATTTCTCTCTGGGGGTCAGCCTTCTGCTAATAAAAGCAATGGGCTGGTCTTGACCATCTACATTAAGTTGTGAAAGCACAGTTCCCACCCCCAACTCAGGAGCATCTGTTTGGACAATAAACTCTTTGGAGTAGTCAGGACTCTTCGGGATAGGTGCAGAGCACATGGCCTTCTTCAGGCCATCAAATGCCTTTTGACAGTTTACTGTCCACTGAACCTTTTTGGGCATCTTCTTGGATGTCAGATCATTAAGAGTAGCCCTGGGCGTAGTGGGCGTAGTAGGGCTTCGCGGAGCTACGTGAAGTGGGCGAGAAACTACGCCCACCTCCGCACTCCTCGTAGCCCCACTACGCACTGCAGGCCTCCCTCCCTCCCGCCCTCCCTAAATACTTTAATTTAAATGTTAGAAAGAATTAAAAGGCACTTACCTTGCCCGCCGCTGCCCGCCTCGTCTCCGGGGCTCCCTCTCTTCATCGCCGCCTTCTTGGGTACTAATGCGCATGCGCGGGCGGCCGCGCATGCGCATTTCTCATGAGAAATGCGCATGAGCGGCCGCCCGCACATGCGCATTAGTACCCAAGACGGCAGCGATGAAGAGAGGGAGCCCCGGGGACGCGGCGGGCAGCGGCGGGCAAGGTAAGTGCCTTTTAATTCTTTCTAACATTTAAATTAAAGTATTTAGGGAGGGCGGGAGGGAGGCAGGTGGCGGCCAGCTACGCACCGTCTGCGGAGCGTGCGTAGTGCCGAATTCTACGCCTGCTACGCAAAATGCGTAGAAGCCGGCACTACTCACACTCCGTGCACGGAGCGTAGCTGCCCGCCCACCCCTAATTAAGAGGAGTCACAATGGACCCATAGTTCTTAACAAACTTCCTGTAGTACCCAGTCAGGCCTAAGAACGCTCTGACCTGAATCTGGGTAGTTGGAGGGGACCAGTCCTTAATGATCTGGATCTTACTCTCCAGTGGTTGAACTTGGCCTCCACCTACAAGGTGGCCCAAGTACACAATCTTACTCTGCCCTATCTGGCACTTAGTGAACTTGATAGTGAGGCCTGCCTTTTGCAGAGCCTCTAGCACTTCCTTCAGGTGGACCAGGTGATCCTCCCAGGTGGAGCTGAAGACAGTAATATCATCCAGATAAGCTGCACAAAAGTCGTCCAACCCAGTAAGGACTTGATTCACCAACCTTTGGAAGGTGGCAGGTGCATTCTTCAAACCAAAGGGCATCACCACAAATTGGTAATGACCTCCTGGGGTCGAAAATGCAGTTTTGGCTTTGGATTCCTCAGCTAACCTGATTTGCCAATAGCCAGCTGTCAAATCAAATGTGCTCAAATATTTGGCAGAAGCCAATTTGTCTATGAGCTCATCTGCCCTTGGAATAGGGTGTGCATCTGTCGTGGTGATAGCATTGAGTCCCCTGTAATCTACACAGAACCACATTTCTCTCTTTCCATCTTTGGTATGAGGTTTGGGGACCAGAACCACTGGGCTAGCCCAGGGGCTCTCTGAGGGTTCAATGACACCTAACTCCAACATCTTTTGCACCTCAGTCTTTATACAGTCCCTGACGTGGTCAGGTTGCTTGTAAATCTTGTTTTTCACATGAAGACTGTTACCAGTGTTCACCACATGGGTACACCAGTTAGTCTGACTGGGTGTCAAGGAGAACATATGTCTATATGACTGTAAAACTTGTCTGCAGTCATTTTGCTGATGTTCAGTGAGGCTGCCATCTAAGGCCACACCATCAACTGAGCCATCTTCAAGGTTCTGAGTCAACAGGTCTGGGAGAGGGTCACTCTCTTCCTCCTGCCCCTCATCTGTAGCCATGAGCAAGCCCATGTCTTCCCTGTCAACATATGCCTTCAGTCTGTTGACATGGAGCACCCTGTGGGGGCTCCTGGGAGTTCCTAGGTTCACCAAGTAGGTAACCTCTCCCTTCTTTTCAACAATTGTATGGGGTCCAGACCATTCGTCTTGGAGTGCTGCTGGGGCCACTGGCTCCAACACCGATACCTTCTGTCCTGGCTGGTACTTAGTCAAGACAGCCTTTTGGTCATGCCAGGCTTTTTGAAGTTCCTGGCTTGCCTCAAGGTTTTTGGATGCCTTCTCTACATACTCAGCCATCCTGGATCGGAGACCAAGTACATAGTCCACTATGTCTTGTTTAGGCTTTTTGAGAGGTAAATCTCATCCTTCCTTCACCAAACATAGGGGTCGGGTCCTCTTACAGGGTGCCCAAACAACAATTCAAAGGGGCTGAAGCCAACCCCCTTTTGTGAGACCTCTATGTAAGCAAACAGAAGGCAGGGTAGAAGGATGTCCCATCTTCGCCTGAGCTTTTCAGGTAATCCTTTGATCATACCCTTTAGGGTCTTGTTGAATCTCTCAACAAGCCCATTACATTGTGGATGATAAGGGGTTGTGAACTTGTAGTTGACACCACATTCGTTCCACATAGCTGTTAAGTATCCTGACATGAAGTTGGTATCTCTATCAGATACTACCTCCTTAGGAAACCCTACTCTGGAGAAAACTCCAAGGAAGGGCCTGTCCACCACAGGAGCTGTAGTGGTCCTAAGGGGAATTGTCTCTGTATACCTGTTGGCATGGTCCACTACCACCAGTATAAATCTGTGTCCAGGTGCTGTAGGGGGATCCATTGGACCTACAATATCAATCCCCACTCTTTCAAAGGGAACATCCACGACAGGTAGTGGTATAAGGGGGGCCTTTGTTGTGCCACCTGATTTGCTACTGGCTTGGCAGGTGACACAGGAGGGACAAAACTCCTTGGTATCTTCAGACATGTGAGGCCAGTGAAAGTGATGGACAAGCCTGTCCCAGGTCTTGTTCTGGCCTAGGTGTCCTGCTAAAGGAATATCATGGGCCAAGGTTAGAAGGAAACCCCTAAATTTCAGAGGTATAACCAACCTCTTGGTTGTACCAGGTTTGGGGTCGCTACCCTCTGAATAACGGAGCCCATCATCCCAATACACTTTATGGGTACCTTGAGCATTCCCAGCAGCCTCAGCAGCAGCTTGCTGTCTGAGGGGTTCAAGAGAAGGACAGGTTAACTGAGCCTGCCCCAAGTCTGCCCTAGAAGGTCCCCCCGTCCCCAGAAACTCAACCTGATCAGGCTCAAGTTCTTCAGGGACAGTTCCTTCAGGGGTCTTAAGATCATCTTCCTGGGAAGGCTGACCCACACTTGTATGCAGATGGGAAGGCACTGCCTTAACTCTCCTGTTCTTCCTCTTGGTAGGAGCTTGGTCCATTGTTCCAGGATCCAAGACCTGAGATTCAGTGAGGCACTTTTTGGCCTGTGACCTGGTCACAGTAAGGACATGAGATGAAATCCCTAACATCTCTGCATGAGTCCTGTACTCCACTTCTGACCATAGAGAGCTCTCAAGGTCATTGCCCAACAAACATTCAACTGGGAGGTCTGCACTAACCACAACTCTTTTTAGGCCAGTTACCCCTCCCCAGGAGAAATTTACAATTTCCACACTATGTGTAGTAGTGACATTGCTAGCATTAGTTACCAGGTAATTGTCACCTGGTATGTACTGTCCAGGGTCCACAAAGTTAGGTGTCACCATAGTGACACTGGCACATGTGTCCCTGTATGCTTGAGCCACTTTTTCATTTATTAAAGGTGTCTGTCTGTACTTGCCCAGATTACTGGGGCTTACAGTGGTGGACACATCCATGTCCCCCTCATAAATCAGAACAGCCTGTGTAGGGGTTCTTACTAGGCCAGACTCTCCCTCAGTTCCCAAGGTGATACCCACTACCTTCTTTGTCTGTGGACCAACACTGCTGACTGTACTACTGGGTGCAGATGCCTTAGGGGCTGCAGTGTTGGGGGCTCCACCCTTTTTACACTCACTTGTCCAGTGAGAGGTGTTTTTACAAGTATTACACCAGGGTTTCTTCTGACCTTCTTTCTTCTTCTTCTTGGAAGTTTGGGACCCACCCTCATTTTTAGTTTGGGGCCCTGTTGAAGACTTCTGGTCTTTAGCTTTCTGCTCCCCACCCTTCTGGTCTGCCTTCTTTTGATCACCACCTTGGTTCTGGTTCTGGTTCTTTTGCTTAACCCTGGTTCTAACCCATTTGTCTACCTTCTTTCCCAATTCTTGGGGAGAGGTCAGATCTGAGCCAATCAGGGGTTGATGCGAACTGCTGGTTCTGACAATTATTTAAGATTTGTTCTCTCATAAGTAAATTGTACAATCCTGAATAGTCTGTAACCTTACTTCCCAGCAACCAGCCCTCTAGAGCCTTAGTGGCACACTCAACAAATTCAGACCAGTCCTGAGTCTGTGTCCTCTGGGTCTCTCTGAACATCAACCTGTACTGTTCAGTGGTTAAGCCTAACCCATCAATCAGAGCGCTCTTCAGGAACAGGTAGTTTCTAGCATCCTCATCACTAACTGTGAGGAGCTTGTCTCTGCCTCTACCTTCAAAGGAGAGCCACAAGATTGCTGCCCACTGCTCCTGAGGGATCTGATGTACTCTGCAGGCCCTCTCATGTGCAGTTATCCATTTGTGGATGTCATCCCCAGCTCTGTAGGGGGGCACAATATTACTCAGGTGTCTATTGTCATAGGACCTGTATTTATCCTTAGGGCTTAATGCTGCCACCAGTGGATCCTAATCCACTCTTTCTAGGCTGTCTTGCTCTAGCAAGTTTCTCTTGGGCCAGGGCAACTTTCAATTTCAAAGTGCTTTATTCGGTTTGTAAAGAAAATACAACCATATAGCAACAAACATAAAAATTTACACAATACTAAAGCAAGTTACCATGATTATAAAAACATAATGCATCAAGATAGATCTCATAGTAAAAACCCTATACAGTTAATTCTGTATCTAATATACATTTGGCAGCATTTATAGAACATAAACCTTAAGCCATTTGACAAATGCATTTAACTGTAATATTGACAATTATACGACCTTTAGTTATGTGCAAATATGCAGTTAAAGTGCTAAGTTTCGTCGCTATGTGCAATTTAGCAAATCAAGAGAAAGGTTCGGCAACATCCTTCCTAAAGTGAAATATGCAATTAGCAGCACTTAATCTAACTACACACAGAAAAAATAAAAATAGATAAAAATAGATAAAACAAAGTGCAAGTGCTATGCCATTCCAACAGTGCATATTATACAATAGCAGCAATTAATCCAACATACATGTATGTGCAAATTAGCATAATAAAGTGCATGATGTCAACAACAGCTTACTTTAAAGTGCACAGTACATTTAGCAGCTAGGACAACTTCTAATTCTTGCTTCTGGATCCTGAGCTCAGCCTCTCTCATTTTGGCCTCATGTTCCCTTTTCTGAGGGGTTGTCATCCTCCTTCTGGAGTGACCATGAAAACCTTTAAAAGCATAGGAGGTGTCAGAGTCACTTGAGTGATTCTTCCTCCTCCTAGACTCCTGGTTAAGTCCACCTGGGGGTCTGAGTGGGTTGGACCCATTCTCAATCCCAAATAGGCTTACGTTAGTCTGGCTAGGCCTCCTGGCTGGCACCTGACTACTTCTACCATGATCAGACTCACTGTCCTCCTCCTCTTCTTCCTCCTCCTCATCCTCATCCTCATTCTCAGGCTGATGCTCATTCTGAACTTCATCAGGATTCTGGACATTAGGGACAGGGACATCAGTGTTATCATCTTCAGTGGGAGCGCCCCCTTCTCCATTCCCTGTGGGGTCTGGTTTAGAGGTTTTTAGAGCTTCAGACTGGTCTAAAAGCTCTCTGAGGTGGGCTGTGCTAGGGTTCTGACCAGGCTTGAGACCTCTTAAGGTACACAGCTGCCTCAACTCTTTAAAATGTAACATAGCAAATTTGGATGGTGCCTTTGTAGGGTCACTCTCAACATGGACAGGTCCAGTGGACCCCTCTACTCCAGACATTGCTCTAGTGTGGGTGGATGTGTTGCAACCTACCTACACTGGTGTTTACCTACTAAACCTTCTCTAGTTAGTTGCAGTCAGGGTGTGCTAATCCCTTTGCTCTACAACAACTAAGTTAAGTAGAACTTAAGTATACTAGTCTTGTTTTATATGTACCTAAAGGTACCTGTATGATCTTTCAAATGATATTTTCAAAGATTGCAATGGTAAAACAACAGCAAGCTCAAATCCCAACCGCTGCTCACCAATGTGAGAAGTTGGTCTGATATATGATGTTCACTAGTTCTAGTGACCACCTTGTATCATTCCAAACAACCCTTATGATGATTGGTTGTAAGTCAACCTTATAGACCAGCTATCCTAGGGGTAGGGTGGACAAAGCAGTCGTAGGTTAAACTCTGTAAAGGCATGTGAAGCAAGCTGTTTTACCATATACACACTCCTTGAATACCAAATGAAAGGACACCACACAGATATATATTGAATATATATATATGTATTTACTACAAGTATCCCCTATACTCTTTATGAGCACAGAAGCAAATGCGTTAAAAGAAAACACTGTTTAAATATACAAAAGTTGCACAATATGGATAGGCCTTGGTGGCCGCTCAAACCATATACTAAAATAGTGGTATAAGAACCACGTATCTAAAAGGGAGAAGGCCTAGGGCCTTGAGAGTCGCTGGGACTGCAAGGAGCTAACAAGAGTTAGTGACCAGGAGGCCCACGGAGTGCGTGTGCAGTGTTAGAAGTTACATGCGGGCGCCCATAGACTTTCAATGGGTGCGTAAAAGTTACAAAGTTACTGCAAAGGGAGTCTTCCGGATGGACCAGAACCTAACAACTTGAAACCTAGACACTAGAGATGTTACTCTACACAGGAGCACCGGAGTGCCAGCGTTACCTCACCCACAGGAAGCAGGTGCTTAGGTATGAAAATGCGTCGGGTTTCGTTGTGCGGTTCAATGGAGCCTGAAGATGATGATGCTTCAGGTGGCCAGTCGAGAAGAGTTTCGGTGGATCCAAGGGTGGATCTGAAGAAGTGAAGACCTGAAAGCAGAGGGGACAATGTTCAAAGTCACTAGCCAGTGACTACCCTGGAACCAGGAGGGAACCAGGCGATGTCGGGTGCCAACAGGTGAAGAAGTGAAGATTGTCTCTGCAGCCACGTGGACATGAAGAGGTCAGCGACGTCCGGGAGACAATCACGAGCTGTCCCACAAAGGCTCTAGCTGATGGCGGTGTCAGCTTCTTGATCGGAGCAAATAGGCCTTGGCTGATGCAAGCCACGCAGGAAATGATGAAAGCTTCTAACTCTGACCAGCAAGGTCAGAGGGGCTGCTCCTTTGCACAGGAGCAAGGGCCAGTCTGGAGCAACCAGACCAGTGGTGTTGATTTCAAATTTTGTCGCCAAGATGGCCACTAGCCAACGGACCAGTGACCGGGATGATGCATCGAGTGGCAAAATGCACAAGGGCCCCACGCAGATCATGGAGATGCTGTAGGGCTGTTTTTTGGTGCAGATGCTGCTTGGTGGTGGGGCTTCTCAAACCCCAAAGCACATCATTGAGGATACCTCGGGTGCTGCGCAGTCAGCTTCTCGTGTATGTTCCAAGATGGCTGGCCCCACATCTCTCTGTGCCTCCATGGGTCTCTTCTTTTCAGGGACTGTGCATCGGGCTCTGAGATGTCTGGGGATCCAGGTCTTGTTGGGTTCTGGGCTCAGGATCCGGCGGGAGGCGACAGCAAAGCAGACATCGAGTTGCTGGATGGTGCCTGTGTTCACAGGGTGGTCGCTCCTTGGCCACAAGGGAGATTCTCTTCAGTCTTCTGTGCAGCAGAATGTCGAAGTCCAGTTTTCTTCTTAGTTGCAAGTCGAGTTCAGGATGATCTGAAGTCTTAGGACACAGCTCCTACTCTTAAACCAAATCTAGGGGCCGGATCAACTGCTAGGTCCCTCCTCTGGGTGGGACCAGGAAAGGGGGTGGTTACACCCCCTTTCCTTTGTCCAGTTTCGCGCCAGGGCTGGGGCCGGAAAGCCCCAGCTCCGATTTGAACTGGCATATGCACAGGGACACCTTGTGTGCCCCAGGCATGTCTCATTCTATTCAGCCCTCCCTAACCCACTACACAAAATCCTGTCTGGGGTGGTGCAAGCACCTTCCCTGACAGGAAACCCTTTGTCCATGCCTTCCAAGCTGGAAGGACTCCCAGCAGCCGGAGGTCAGACTTGTGTCTGTGGTGGCAGCATCCATTTTGTCATGCTGAGGCTCGTGTTTAACTTTACCCGGGTTTCAGGTTAGGTACATGTCGTCTCCCTCTAGAAGGGTGAAATGCTACCCCCGTCGCCAGAATTGGCGAGGGGGTAGTATTCCAAGTCATTATATGACACCTTACTCGACATGTTTTGATAAAGCCAAACTAAAGATAGCATCTCACCGCGAGGTTCATAATGCACTTAAGAGTATATGGTATGGCAATATCATGAAATAGCTAAAGGACGTTGTTCCGAAAGCTGCAGACAGACTCAGCTCATGCCAGAACACCATCTCACATGAAACCAAGCACTCTGCCTCCAGGATTGTCGAGGCCTGCCATAGGAGTGACTTATAGGTTACCATGTGTCCATATATGTTAGATATAGATATACTACACCTAAGTAAGAGGTGGTTACACCAACTTACCCCAGCTGAGTGATCAGCCAGTTCTGTCAAATAGCTAGGCCAGGCCAGGGGTGGCACAATACATGCTGCAGCCCCTGGTAGGCCTTGGATACACCTATGCCCTGGGTACCTAAGGTACACTATTACAGGGGCCTATAAGGTGAACCAGTTCCAATTGGTAATGCACCTAGAGTGCATTGGCATTAATTTAGAGAGCGAACAGCAGGCTGTGGGTCTGATTAGCAGGCCCACAGCCACATTAAGTCAGAAACCAGTGAAGCAAAAAGCAAAAATTTGGGGTGACCATAGGATAGCAGACCAAACTCTCCTACACGGAAGTGCTGCACTTTGGCAACAACAGTAACCCATGGAGCGATGCCTGGTGGCACTCAGACCTGGGACCTGCACCCATCCCTATCAACCATGCCAGAAACCTGGGAATCATCATAGAAAACAAGCTCACCATGAAATAAAAGATCAAAGCCATCTCCTCCACCTGCTTCATCACTCAGCCCATGCTACGTACGATCCTGAAGTGGCTACCCCTGCACACCAGATGGAATGTTACACAGACTGTCATCACCAGCTAACTAGACTATGGCTACACTCTCCACTTAGATTTCACTGCACACCTCCTACAGAGACTTCAAACCATACATGATGTTGCAGCCAGACTCATCCTCAACCTCCCCCAATGAACCCACATCATACACCTGTAGAGAACAGATACCAATTCAAGCTGCTGACCTACTCACACAAGGCCCGACACAACCAAGGACCCACCTGCATTAACCACCGCCTGAACTTCCACCAACTGTCAAGAAGATTAAGCTCTGCCTTCCTATCACTTGCTCACAGTCCTGCATCTACCGAAGCAGAAGTGAAGGATCCTCCTTCTCCTACATCACAGCAAAGAAATTGAAAGACTCCCCACGCAACTACCGACCAGCACCTCACATCTGGAATTCTGAAGGGCCCTTGAGATCTGGCTATTTGAATTAGCCTTCTGGAACCTGCAAGCACCTGGATACCTATCGGGTGATTAGCAGAGCTGTATAAATCCTGATTGATATATCAGTTTCATGATTTATGGACTAATCTACAAAATATAACTGTACTAAATACCACTTATTCAAATGAAATCCTAGATTGGTAATGAAATCTATGCACGGACTCATTTTTTGTTTCTCTTTGTGAAAATTGTTTTAATGTAGCTACTACTGAATGAAGAATGCCTTGGCGTGCTAAAAACCTTGTTGATACCCACCACCATTTGGGCCTGGTATCCCTTACCATAAATCCACTGGACCCTACACCAATGGGGCCTCCAACTGCGCCCTCTGTTTAACCTTCTCCTCCTACTCAAAGTGCCCACCTGGAACAGCAGAACCCGAAGATGGACACTCACGCCCATCACTCACTTCCGAATTATGTGTTGGTGGTGTTCTAGGGTGCTCCATATAAAGGGGCTGCTCTCCACCTAAACGTGGGAACTGCCCAGAGTCCCCTGCTTGATTTATTTGTATAATGTATGCAGCACTTTAATCCTGAAATGATATTGTCTTGACTTATATTGGGTGCTCCCTTGTATCTTGACAAAGCTATACCTCTCTGATGAGCTCTAGGGTTTTCTTTTATTCAATGCAGGTTGGCTTGGATAGTATTTTGCCAAGCCAAAGCTGTGATAATGTGCCTGGAGTGGTAAAAGCCTTTGGTCATTTTTCAGCTCGGTATGGCTGGCACTTGTTAATCCTATGCTTGAAGACTTTGCTAGAGAAACAGACAATTACGGTGAGCAGATTCAGAGTGTCAGTGGTGTTGTAGAGTGCTCCATATAAAGGAGCTGCTCTCCATCTAAACTTGGGAACTACCCAGAGTTCCCTCATTCCTTCTTTGCGTAAATTATGTTTCACTCTAAGTCTGAAAACATATATTTATATTTTCCAGAGGCGGTCGCCACTGGGTAGCTATAGCTGTGGCGGTGTTTCCATAGGAAATGTGTCTTTTGTGTTGCCAATAACTTTGGCCCCATTTGATGAATCATCTCGAAATGTTCCAGAAACATGATCTTTTTTGCATAGTTTGTGCATGGAAACTTTCAGGGTGATCTGTCAAGCAGGGACTGAGAAAAAAGAGGGGCCTCAAAACGCAAAATCTCAATGCATTCTCCATGAACTTCTTTAGACAGGGCTACAGCAAAAACTGCAGAACTGAATTACACCAAATTTGGCAGGTAGGTAGATGTTGGTACGTAGATTGTGCTTTTTGTGATTTGGTGTAAACTCATTTAGTCGTTTTTGAGAAGCTAATGTTAAAACAAAAATAGATAAATGGATGGTTGGATCAGCGAGAGAATCTCGCCAGGAGCGTTAATTTAAAAAATGAGCATTCTGATTGGACCAAGGAGCTTTATTTCTGTTGGGCCAATTTACTCCTGTAGGAGTGAGCGCTCTGCTTGGCTGTCAGCAACATCAGAAAAATTAGAGTACTTGGGGACTTATTCCCCTGTCCAGAATTTGCAAAAAATAAAAGATTTAAGGGGACAGGATAGGGATACCCTGCCACACTAGGCCCCCTGGTGCACCCAATGAGGGACCCCTCCCCCTGGGTCAAAATAAAATTGGCAAAAATTGCTGCAATATCAAGGAATCTGAAAAAAAAAGCTGCATTCATTATTTATAGACCCTGGAGCACTGATGCGGGTAGGGAAACAGATCAAAATAGTGCTCCCACCTGGAGGGAACAGCATAAGTAGCTATCCTAGAGGCCATCTTAGTCACAGTGTCCCTGTCCGTACCAGCGCAGTGAGGGAAGAATATGTTTGCTCCAGCTTCGCGTGAGCATTTTAAAATCTCTCGCCAGACAGGAGCAAACATGCAAGTTTGCTCCCAGCCACCAGGAGATTTAAACATGTTCCCTCTGGCTGGCAGCTAACTACTGTTTACACTCCTGTAGGCAGGGAAACAGAACAGACATTGCTCTTGCGCAGAGGAAGGATGCAAACAACATCTGCTCCCTCTGGTTGGAGAGCCCCTGGGCTCCTGTGTGCCCTAACATGTTGTTCGTGGGGGCCACAGTGGGGCACCAGGGAACCCACCTGTGGCCTTGGGGGATTAGGTCCCCAAAACGGAGAACACTTAGGGATGGGAGTCACATGGCTCTCCACCCATTTTAAATGAGATATGGCCCCAGGGATTGTGTCCCCAGGGCCTATGAAGGATCAGGGAAGGGGGGGTCCCTATGTCTCCCTCCCCTTTTTGATTGAAGTGGCCTCGGGGATGGGGTCCCCATGGCCTGAGGTTTGTGGAAAGGGGCCACGCACCACCCTTCCCTTAGTATGTGTTGCCTGGTGGGTGCCCCGGATGGGCACTGGGGTACCAACCAGTAATTTAGAGAGGGCATGGGATCCCCGGTGCCACAATAGGCTTGGAGAGGAGGACCATGTGGCCCTCTCCCATTTTTAATAGAATTTGCTCACAGGGGATGGGGTCCTCCAGCCTATTAAGGCTTCAGAGAGGAGGGCCATGTGGCCCCTCTCTTTTTTATGGAATTTGGCCATTAGAGATGGGGTACCCGGAGTTAGCTAAGGCTCTGAGAGAGGACGTGAATATCAGATGCCATGCGCAGAATGGGGTTGGCTGTCTGAGGGGGCTTGGCCGCAGGCCAGGCCCTGCGGCCAACCTCTTGCTGCATGCAGCCAAAGGCCGCGTGCAGGGTGGGATTTGCTGCCTGAGGGTGGGTTTGGCCAGAGAGGCTGGCCTGTGGCCAGGCTCTGCGGCTAACCTCACGCCAGACATGGCCAAAGGACGTGCACAGCATAGGGTTGGATGCCTGTGGGGGCAGACAACACCCTGCTACACATGGCCAAAGGCCATGCATGGCAGGGGGTTGACAATATGTATGGTGATAAAATATTACTATACATTAAAAAAAAGAAATTCATTAAAAAAACAAAGGTTAATTTAACGTTATAGTTATGTGAAATGTTTAGTAACAACATAATGTTTATGATAAAAAAAACACAGAAACTCACCAGTTATGTTATCTCAAGTAACTATAACTTATGCCTTACGGTAACTATAATCTGTGCCCTTTTGATGCATTGCTAATTACCCCACATATTACATCACTCATGACATCTCGCACTTCACTACCAAGGCATGAAATTGCCTCCCTTTGCACCCCAGAACCACGCAGTCGCTCCAGCAATTCAGGAAGCAACTCAAGACCTGGATGTTCGAATGATCATACCACCACCCAACATTCAACTTCGCCAGTGCCTCGAGACCCACACGGGTGTTGGCAGTGCTTTAGAGATGTTTGATTGATTTCTATGACATCATTCATAATATCACTGCAACATTTGCAATCAAATTATTAATGAGAAAACTGCATTACACATTGCACCACACAAACTCACCTCATCAGGGAAATCCAGATGAAATACAATTGATGCCACAGTCTTACTTATTATGGTTAAAAAAAGCAAGACATTTCTGGTTTGAAAAAAATCACAATTAATATCTAATGCCCTAATATCAGAAACCCTTATAAAAGGCCCCAAACACAACAACCTAGTGAGATTGAATATGAAACTTCTGAAAGACAGTAGCTCATTGCCCTCATTGGGCCCTATTATGTATACAACACAACTTTCCCTGTTTGTGCCCTGGCGCACCTTTCGAAAGGTGCACTGGGTGCGTCCTATGAGAAAGGATGCACGGCCCTCGGGGCAGTCGTGGACTTGCGCTGCAAGTGAAATACAAAGCTGCTGTTTGAAACCTGCTGCTTGTTTCACTGTGCAGGTGCTTGCACTTTGAAGATGGGAGAGAGATCCCTAGAACCAACTTTCCCACATCCAGATGGCTGCCCTTAGGAGGCACACTGAAAGTGGACCACCTTTTTGTAGTGCACTTTCATTACGCCTATACACCAAACACTTCTCAAACAATTCCATCAGCAAATTAAACTCATGCACTACCTGAGCTCAAATGAGAGCCAAATCAAACATCAGCAAAACCATTTCAGTTAAGCCAATCTAAATGCTGTCTTTGTACTATGGAGTCCATATCTTTGAATTGAGCTTTGAATCTCCTCTTGAAAAACCTAGAATCTCCCAACCTTTCCAGAAGTTTGACCGTCAATGTTGACTGGATAGAAATATTGCCTAGTCCTAAGTCTATCTGTTGTAGAATCAGCACCTCCCTTCCTTGAGAATTCCTTCATTACAGCTGGGAAAAAAACCTGTACTCTTATAGGTGAAAATATACAGTTGTGCGTTAAAAAAGGATCTTGTACCACTCACAAAATAAGCCCTGACGATTCCTTGACCACAGCTAGGGAAACGACTCCTTGCTTGCCTAGCCCATCCAAAAATCGATTATTAAAAATCTTACATTCTATCATGTAACAAAATGCACCAATGCACTTGGACATCTCTCTAATGAACCCTTCACCAACCAACCATTCGCATGCAGATACATCACTCTAATTATTGACCACCTCTGCCATTTTCGTATCTGCTTTTAAAAGATTGCTGTTTCCCTCGCCGTAGACAAAGCTGTGAGTACTTTACCCAGCAAATATATAGCACATTGAACCCTTTGGCACAGTTCCTCTTTGTCCAATTGTCTTACGCTCACACATGCATCCTCTGACAACCCAAAGAATTTAGATAGGGGACCACCTATTTCCTATAATCCATTTTGCCATTTCTGGAGGCTCTTATTCAAATAATTTACAAGATTACCTCTATTACCTAAAAAGGCCAATATTTTAGAAACCACATCAGGAGTCATAGTCACTTTACTACAAAGTGTCTGCCTTGAGCATCCAGATCAGATCGCAATCGGACCCATGCCTCTCTTTGGAATTTGCTTACTTAACACATATTCCACAAACTCAGCCACATTCTGAATCTGTACCCAATATGGCAATACAGGATATTTTATCAAAAGTGGATCAAACAAAGCATCACTAAAGGAACCAGCAACAAAGCTTACTTCTGATGTTTTTCTCTTGGAAATACCACTCCTCTTTGTGTTACATTTTAATCTCACCCTCAGCACTCCGTGAGGAGTCATCCCATGAATCAGAATTATGTCTTCTCTTACATAGTCCTTCATAGAACTTAATTGCCTTGTTCCATGCCCTTATTATGCCGACTATGTGTGCCTTCAACTCACAACATGGCAGACTATTCCCAGGGATATATATAATCATCACTGGCAGGTATCTTGACCTTAGGTATTATAACTAGGACTCTTGCTTTAAGAATATCTATATTTTCGACATTTCCATCTGAATTTGTACATATTTCTTTTCTGCCCATCTTGCCAGTATTTATCCACATTTACTTTGAGCTTTGAGAAAAAATGAAGTTGTTACTTGTATATTTCCACATTTATTTAACTGATAAACGAGCATTCATATTTTGATGTCTGTCGGTGTTTGGCACATTACAAAATACCCACATGAAAATATTAGCATTATACCACGAACAAATGTTGAGATATGAAGTTGTTTAAGGAAATCTTAGCCTGTTCTTAAACTCCCTGGGCCTTATTTATGAAGGCCTTGCGTCAGTTTTGCGCCGCCCGTGCGTCACTTTTTGTGACGCACCAGCAGTGTAAAAAATGCGCCTCGTTGCGCCATATTTAAAAAGTGACGTATCTGGATAGATGCGTCACTTTTTAAACCCCTGCGCCACATTATACCTGCGTCAGGTATAATGTATGCAGGGGGGCGTTCCCCCGCAAAAAGCCTCGTAATAGTGACGCAGTTAAATCTATGAGATTTCACTGCGTCACTTTTAGGACGCTGTTGCGTCAAAATCTTGCGCCTGCCTCACAGCAGGCGTAAGACTGACGCAAGCCCTTTCACATGGGGCTTTCCCCATGTGAAAGGACGCATTGCTGGAGTTGCGTCACTTTTGTGACACACTCCAGCAATGCGTCACTTTTGCGCTTAAAGATACGTCAGAAATACTGACGTATCTGTAACTCCTTGTGACATGATGAGTCATACATTAAATATGACGCATCAGGAATGTCGTAAGGGGTGCGCAGTGAAAAGTGACGCATCGCTGTTTTCACGCAGCGATGCGTCACTTTTCATAAATGAGGTCCCCTGTGATTTCAATCTGTAGAGATGTTGGCACAAAATCCATGAATGGCAGCATGGACAATCACTTAATGAAGCCCATTTATCTGTGTGTTTCCACTTTTAAAAATAAATACAGACAGGAAGCATACAGTGTTATGCCTGTATCCGTAAAAATCTGTAAAAATGCAAAACTGAGGCCTTCATTATTACATCCTTCTCCATTTGTTTGTATTTCATGAATACCTTACCTTCGCTTCTATTAACCACTAGTTTAGCGTACCACAAATATAAAAATTCCTCTCCACTGATGTGAGTCACCTCATCCGAACCTTTCAAAATGGCTGCTGCACATTTTTAGCGATGTACGCATACAGCATTCCTAGAGAAGCAATGGCCCTTCCACTCTAATGGTGTGCACTCCCGAGACTGTGCTTCAACTCGTAACTTCCACACGCTTCATATATAATACATAAGAATGTTTACTTCTCCCGCACAACTTCGAAATACACCTCATGCAACCCCTGATCTCGTGCCGATCCATCCCCTGGAGGTAATGCCAACGTATTCATAATGAATACTGTGTACTTGTATGTGTACTAGTACTAGTTCTCTATTTGTCCTCCATCACAATGCTACTCAGTAGTTAAATCACACAACAAACTAATCCTTCCATGATATTAATATATTTTTTACCAAGTGCAAAATTCATTCACGTCTTTCTTAAAACCCAATCAAACAACATATTTAAACATGTAAAATTAACACATATTCTGCCACACAAATCCTCATCGATTATTTCTTCTCCTTTCATCTTGCCATTATAATCTTGTTTCACGTCCATGCTGCACGAATCAGTTTGTGAGAGGCAGAAACAAAAGAAGGAAGATAGCTCTGTGTTCTCTGTTTTTCTTTGCTTTGCTTGTTTTGTACTGCTGTGCGGGGAGACATAAGGTAGAATATGCATTTTGTTGCCTTGCGTCGTGTCATAAAATCACAAAAGGCTGGAGTTTATTGAAGTTAATGCTGATGCAGTTTGTTATAGAAGCACTTGGATACAGTTGTGATATAACTGCAGTAGGAAAACAGAAGTCTAATGCTGGTGCCTGCATAGACCAAATTCTATAATCTTCGTTATATTTGCCTCAAGCCAACACACTCACCACACCTTCCTCAGAGGCTTCACCTCCCTGGAAACTCCAACATGAAATTCATAAAGAACATCTGCACACCAGTCAACATCTTGGAAATAAAACAAGTAATCAATAACCCATTCCAAAGGCAACACACATGACCTCATCATGTCAGTGTCTCCTATTATTCACCGCCAGACAACTATAAACCTGACCTGAATCAACCATTTTACCATTGCTTTCACCATCACATAATAACTCCTCAGCATCAAGGGCAACAAAAAAGATAAACATCCTGTATCATTGAAGGCATACATGTAGAAAACATGCAATTCCAGAAAACCAAACAACCAGTACGAGCATTTTTCCATTATACACCATAGGAGAATTCCCAGATCATGTCACCCTACGCCAAAGCCTCTGCTGTAACAGCCAATACCTCACCATCACAGATAAAATCTCTTACTACAAGACCATCATTAGATAACTAAAAGAGAAAGCCCTATTCAAGTCTGTTAAACACTGCACTAGTTCTCTGCCAGAACCAAGAGTCCCTGTTTCACCCAAAACATACAATACCATCCACCTCTTCTTCACCAAGAAGCCTAACAGAGTCTTTTCTAAAATCATTCCCACTTCCATGGCCCCCTCATTTTCATCCGTTGCCATTCCCTATCGTCCCACTTCCAAATGGATCTACTGAAGTCCAATCTCGCACATGGACCTCTCTATTATCCTGAACTCCCTCATGGCAGTCTCTTATGAAGATGATACCCCTCCTTCTTCCATAAACTTCCCTCAGTAAGGAGCATTCCCATAACCTTAAGAGAGAGAAGTCACATTCCTCCCATGCTAATGATCAATCACTGGACCCTGATGACGTTATCAACTTCTGTCCATTCATAGAGAAATTTATTGAGAAAGCAGTCACTATGTAGCCACAGGAGCACTTCAGCAAGGGAGCACATCACCAAGAATAATCTTCTTCAGGACTACTGTTGGAATTTGCCCTTTATGTAGGGTTACCCCAAACCTTTTGATTTCTTCATCCTCTTTTACTGATTCTCTTTTTGTTGGCTTTAGAACTCTGAGCACTTTACCGCTGCTAACTAGTGCTAGTCAAGTCAAGTCAAGTCAAGTCAGGTAATTTATATAGCGCACTACATACCCAGAGGGTCTCAAGGCGCTTAGGAAGGGGAGGGGGATTACTTGTCAAATATCCACGTTTTAAGTTGCTTTCTGAATGCTAGGTGGTTCTGGGTAAGGCGGAGGTAAGTGGGGAGTGAGTTCCAAGTTTTAGCGGCCAGGTATGAGAAGGATCTGCCTCCCATGGTGGTCTTGTTGATGCGAGGTACAGTGGCGAGGGCTTGGCCGGAAGAACGTAGTTGGCGGGAGGGGGTGTAGAAGGACAGTCGTGAGTTGAGGCATTCTGGTCCGATGTCGTAGAGTGATTTGTGTGCGTGGGTTAGCAGTCGGAAAGTGATTCTCTTGTTGACGGGTAGCCAGTGGAGGTCTTTCAGGTGACCAGAGATGTGTTCGTTGCGCAGGATGTCCAATATGATTCTGGCTGAGGCGTTTTGGATTCGTTGGAGCTTCTTCTGGAGTTTGGCGGTAGTGCCTGCGTAGAGGGTGTTTCCGTAGTCCAGACGGCTCGTGACCAGAGCATGGGTGACTGTTTTCCTTGTTTCGGTGGGGATCCAGCGAAATGTTTTTTTGAGCATGCGAAGAACGTTGAAGCAGGATGAGGAGACGGCGTTGACTTGTCTGTTCATTGAGAGTGAAGAATCCAGGATGACGCCTAGATTCCGTGCGTGGTCTGTCGGGATGGGTGCTTTTCCGAGGGCTTCCGGCCACCAAGAGTCGTCCCATGCAGAGGGGGATGTACCTAAGATGAGGACTTCTGTTTTATCTGAGTTCAGTTTCAGGCGGCTGTGTTTCATCCATTCGGCAACTTCTTTCATTCCTTCGTGTAGGTTAGTTTTGGCGGTGCCGGGGTCATTGGTGAGAGAAAGGATCAGTTGAGTGTCATCCGCGTAAGAGATGATGTTGAGGTTGTGTTGGCGGGCGATGGCCGCGAGGGGGCTCATGTATACGTTGAAGAGGGTGGGGCTGAGTGAGGATCCTTGTGGTACGCCACAGATGGCTTCAGAGGCCTCGGACTTGAATGGTGGAAGGCGGACTCTCTGGGTTCTTCCGGTGAGGAACGAGGTGATCCATTCAAGTGCTTTTCCTTGTATTCCGATGTTACTGAGGCGTTGTAAAAGGGTGCCGTGGCAGACTGTGTCGAATGCTGCAGAGAGGTCGAGGAGGATGAGGGCGACTGTGTCTCCATTGTCCAGTAGAGTTCGAATGTCGTCTGTTGCTGCGATGAGGGCGGTCTCAGTGCTGTGTTTTGCTCGGAAGCCAGATTGTGAGGAGTCGAGGGATTTGTTGGCTTCGAGAAAAGCGGCGAGCTGGTTGTTGACAGCTTTCTCGATGACTTTGGCTGGGAATGGAAGGAGCGAAATGGGGCGGTAATTTTTGAGTTCGGTGGGGTCCGCCGTGGGTTTTTTAACAAGGGCGGTGAGTTCAGCGTGTTTCCAGTTTTCCGGGAAGGTGGCGGAGTTGAAGGAGCAGTTGATGACGTCTCGGAGGTGCGGTGCTATGACGGAGTCTGCTTTGTTGAAGATGTGGTGAGGACATGGGTCTGTGGGTGATCCTGAGTGGATGGAGTTCATCAGGCGGATGGTGTCCTCAGTGGAGATTGGGTTCCAGTCGTTAAGTGTGTTCACGGGGGGAGAATGTGCAGCATATGGTTGGGTGGGTTGGTCTCCAGTTTGGTTCTCGAAGCTGTTGTGGATGTCTGCAATCTTGTTGTGGAAGAATGAGGCAAGGGAGTCGCAGAGGGCTTGAGAGGGTGTGATGTCGTTGGAGTTGGCCGAGGGATTGGAAAATTCCTTGACGATGTTGAAAAGTTCCTTGCTGTTGTGGGCGTTGTTGTCAAGTCGATCCTTGAATGCTGTTTTCTTGGCCTTGCGGATTAGTTGGTGGTGAGTGCGGGTGGCGTTTTTGAAGGCGTCCTTGGTGCTAGTGGTTGGATCTTTTTTCCAGGCCTTTTCAAGGGAGCGGCAGAGTTTCTTGGACTTTTTAAGATCATTGTTGAACCATGAGGCCTTCTTGTTGCCAGGTTTGCTTTGACGTTTTTTCAGTGGTGCTAAGGTGTCGGCGGTGTTGGATAACCATAGGGTGAAGTTAGCGGCGGCTTGGTCTGGGTTGGAAGAGTGGGCTGGGGTGTTTAGAAGGAGCGATGAGAAGATCTGGTCGGTGGTGATTTTGTTCCAGTTTCTTTGCAGAGTTGGTTGGAGGTGGTTGGTGGGTTTTGGCTTGTTGTAGGTGAAGTGAACGCAGCTGTGGTCAGTCCAGAGGAGATCCGTAGTGTGGCTGAAGGAGACATGATTGCTGGAGGTGAAGATGGGGTCGAGTGTGTGACTCTCTTTTCTAAACATGGTATAATTGGTTTATACCTGATTGGCATATTTAGCTTGTAAAGTGGTGTACCATATACCCAGGGCCTGTAATCTAAATGCCACTAGTCGGCCTGCAGCACTGATTGTGCCACTCACACAAGTAGTCTTTCAAACCTGTCTCAGGTCTAACATTGCAAGATGGCTGGATGACAGCTATACTTTGTGCATTTCTTCTAGACAGCCACAAACACAGGAAGGTGAGGCTCATCTGGATTCTGAGCACTCATCTGGATTGATCTGCATTCTGATGGGTATTCCTGGGCAGGTAGGAATGGGAGTGGCTGGCACACTTCAATAAGTAGTGTCCTGTCCACACGCAAAGCACTGATTCACCCCCACAGACAGCCTGGCAGACAGGCTGGGTTGAAAGGGATCCTTGTTCACTTCTGAGAGTTGCTTTGAACTCACCTCCTACATCAAATGCACTTTTGGGTATATGTACTTGGGCTCTGACCCTAACAAATCAAAGTAAGGATTACTACTTTGCCTTGATTGACTGTTCTGAGGAACTGCTTCTCTGCTTTGCTGAGCTGCACTACAGCCTGCTGATCTCTGCCCTGTTGAGGACAAGGACTGGACCCATCTATCTTAAACCCAGAGTGACTCCAAGGGCTTGTTGTCTTGCCTCCTGTTTTCTGAAGTCTCAGGGATGCAAAAAACATCCTTTAATCCTGCTGGTGCTGCTGGACTCTCCCATCTGTGAGTCCTACCCCTGCCTACGGTGCCCTCTCCAGTCCCTGGCCTCAGAAGTGGGTTCTGCAGCTGGTTTTGTAAAAACCGACGCACTGCCTCAATTGCATATGAAATGCCACAGCATCCCCTTTTGACACCGACCCCAAGCTGTTCGATGACAGTGGATCCACAGCCTGTGCAGCTCAGCTATGAGACTCGGCATGGCTCAACAACAACACATTGCATTCACTTCAACGGAGATCGAAGATGACGCGGGAAACCATTTGCGCAGCTCGACGATGCGGCAGTAGGATTTCAATATCAAAACTTGCTCCAACCAAGGTATATCTTCAACTGGACCTGTCTGAGTCTTGTAGCCAGCCAGCCTGCCTGCCTACCATCCATTGCGGTTGGCCTGAACTTTGGATATGCACCGGTCCCTCACAACCTCAAGTAACCTTTTGACCACTAGCGACTTCTAAGCACTATTGTTTGTTTATTCGTTAACAATTTCATATCTCGACTTCTACTCATTGGATTTTTGGCACTTTTGTCTTGTTTTACTCAGATAAATATTCTCTATTTTTATAAACCTGTGTGGAGTTTTTTTGCAGTGTATTTATTGTGTTACTGTGTGTGTGTGTGTGTGTTGCACAAATACTTTACACATTGCCTCTGTGCCAAGCTAACAAAGGGTAAGCACAGGTTAATTTACAGTGTGTATCTATAATATACAGACTAAGGTTGTGGTCCCTACTTGGACAAGGTTCAAACCTCTGTCAAATGGATACCCAATTTCTAACAACTACCAATAAGGTTTCAGACCATGTTGCACCACTAAGACAGGCATACTCCATGAATTTTACAATTCTTCCCTCCTCTGTGATAGGAACTACCCCAGCCTCTTGGTTCTCTTTGAACTCCTTGCAGTCTTTGACAGAGTCAAAAGTCTAGCAGCCAGAGTGTGCCACCCTGCTGCTCTTATGTACTATTTTCCACATTTCATAGGGACTTGGGGACCTTGTCGCCATGTTCTGCAATGGCAGCCACAACATTTAGACCAAATCACTTTACGACTTTCAGTATTCACAAAGGGCATTTAGGAGTAGTAAAGTTAGGATTCCTAACTTTACTACTCCTAAATGCCCTTTGTGAATACCAAAAGTAGTAAAGTTAGGATTTTGTCTCAGATTACTTTTGTGAATCGGGCCCCTAGATTTCCCCCAAATTTAGTGTAAACCTGTTCAGCTGTGTTTTTTCAGTTTCGGAGAACTAAGATTTCTATGGGAATTAACATGGGAAATCACAGGTTTGGTAGTCCCCCTTTTTCTTTGTCCATGCTTGATAGATCAGTGTGAGTCTTTACAGGAAAGAGCCAAAGTGGATAATTTTTTTTTAGAAATTTTCGTGCAGATTCGTCAAACGCCAAAGTTATGAAAGAAAAAAAACACCCTTCCTATGGAAGCTTTGACCTAACTGTAATTATATAACTTCACAGTCTAATAACGTGAAGAGAATGCGCTGTTTCTCGGTGCTCCCGAAGCGACCTTTAAAACCCTCCAACAGGTGCAAAACGCAGCTGCGAGAGTCCTTATGGATGTTCCCAGAAGGCAGTCTGCCGCCCCGGCCCTCAAAACACTTCACTGGCTCCCCGTGAAGGAGCAGGTGAAATTTAAAGCGCTATGCACGGCCCACAAAATTCTGCATGGCAAAGGCCCCCCCATCCTTTCTAACATGGCCCGTCCTTATAAGCCCCCACGCCTTTTGCGCTCGGACTAAAAACATCTTCTGCAGTCAGCGAGAGTAAGGAGAGCTCGTTCTGGGGGCAGGCGTTTCTCTGTGCAGGTGGCGACTCTTTGGAACTCTTTGCCCCTCAAGATTCGCTCAGAGCCCAAGATCCTACTATTTAGGAAACTTCTTAAGACCTATCTGTTTCCACAGTAGTGATTAGTTGAGTCTCTCCTTCTGGTCTGTTTGCGCCGGGATGCCCCCGGGTAAGCTGAGCGCGTTACAAATTTCATATAATAATAATAATATTAACGTGTGTGTGTGTGTGTGTGATGCCCTGTGTGCACCCTTTCATAACGTATTTTTACACATCTCTATATGGCAGTGAAAGGGTTAAAAGAGCCAGCAGTCCAGACTGTCTTCAAGACCAGCTGCATCATTTATGAGAACCTCACAAGACCCTAGCTTTTCTGGCAAATGAGCTTGCTGCATCTAGGGAACCACCAGTGCTTTAAATGGGCTGATACTCACCAGTACTAAAAACTAGCACCTTTTAATTTTTAATTTAATTTCACAGGGGCCCTGCCATCAGCAGCACAGAACCAAGAAATGCTACTGTTTCCCTCCCACACTGCAAACCATTAGGGCAGAACCACAGGTCATCCGAGCTGCTGACTGCAGCTAGCAATCACAGATCAGTCAGAGAGCGGATTCATCGTTCACACTAACGCCATGCAGACGAGTGTCCCATGTTGCCATCCTACCATGACCTGCAGCTACTCATTGGATGATTATGTTTAGTTAGGATGGGCCAAGGCACATGGAAGGCTGTTATGCATGCAATCTCTGGGTGTCTTTGCCCACCTGTGCTCTGTCCCAGGCGGTGCTTTTACTGACTCGTGTTGAAGGGTGTGTGGAAAGGCATATGAGCACCTTATCACCATTCCATCCCTTACACAGCTCCAATGCTCTCATACCCCAGGAGGAAGCAGGATGAAAGCCATCAGGTAAACAGGACACAAAACCTGTTAGCAGCTATATCATTGGTGCAGCAGGTGTAGTTGCAATGTGACCCATGGACTGGCTTCAATCTAAAAGTTGAGTCATTGACACATTTGGAGCCGTATTATAGATAGGGCACCATTTTCCTGTTTGTTCTACAGCTCAACTTTAAGCTGGTGCGCCAGATGCAAACAGGAAAAGTGCACCCTATCATGTAGATTACCCTGCCATCAGGGCAGCGCATTCAAGAGAAATATGTAGCTGTTTAAAAGCTCCTCCGTGTTTCTCTGTGCAGGCGGCAACCAGTCTGCACATTAAAAAGGAATTTGAGGTTCCCTTGCTGGCAGGTGCAGTAAGGGACTGCACCTGCCAGCAGGGCAATGTCTGGGGGTCTATAGACCCCCTTCCCCCCTCCAGAGGGATGCCATCAGGGGTGCAGCACTTTTCAGGTGGCTCACTGTCAGTGCATCTCCTGACAGCTTCTTTGTCTCTGCGTTCGCGTCTATAATACGGTGAGGGCACAGAGGCAAAGGGATTACCTCATTTGCATGGGGCCCGCCCTCATGCAAATGAGGCAATGCCCTCTTGAGAAAGCACTGGCGCTAAATGTGCACCAGCACTCTCAGTATTACAGAAGGAGCAGCACAAGCATCTGGGGCCCCTTCTGTAATACTAATGTGCCCCAGGGAAGTGTAAAGCAGGCTTACATGCCCATTGCACCCATGGGGCACGTTCTGTTCTGTTTCTGTTGAAATATGATGAAGAGGTGACTCTCAATAATAAAAGTGTATTATTTGAACAGGCAAAGCGCTTTAGTTTAGTACATTGGATTTTATAATTTTATTCAGCGGTGTTCATTAGACTATTCATTACTCCCATTGCCCTGCTGACCATGCCATAAGACAACGAGAGGCAAGTCAGTTGCCACGTGCACAATGTGCTCAGCTCTAAAATGCGATGATGGAGGAAAATGAGGCACAGTGAAATAGAGTACCTTCTTAGGATTTGGTTAAGCAGGGAAGCTGGGATTGGTCCAAGGTTTTCTGGCCCCACATTGTGCAATTCTACCACTGGATAGGTACCTCCTGCTCTGTCCTGTTTTACAACAAAGGACAATGCTTTGGGTTTAATTCTTTGAGCCATCACTACGCTGTGTTAAAGAAATGAACATTATTTCGTGTTAAATCTAGTTGAAACAAAAACGGCTTTCTAGAACAAATGACAGTTGACGTTCTGTTTAAAAGTTAAGATCACCTGTTTCCTTTCATTTAACAAAGACACCGATTTTAAGAGCATCTCAACACCTTCAGTGAAGTTATTACATGCACTAATAAAGCAAATGTCTGGGTAAGCCTACCGAGTTCACAAGATGCATGTGAAGCTCAGAGCTGTGTTGCCCACAGACTTTCCCACAAATTGTCTGCTCTAACAAAAGACTGATAATAACATCAGCAACATAGTATCCCTCTCTCAATACTTACATAACATTCTGTACAGCCTTTGCTGTCAGCCGGGCTTAATTTGAGCCAGTGGTTTTCGGTGCTTGGCACCCGCACTTAATTGTCAACCCGGCACTAATGACAACTGCCACCTGGTGGCGCAGTTTGTGTAATTTGGAGATGAGCAGAACAATTGTTGTTTGTTAATTAAATATACATTAAAAACAACCAGTACCAGCTGCCCAATCTATCAAAGTAGCTTTGTGGGCCTCGAAAAGTTTAAATTGTCACACGTGTGGCAGTGCGATGGGTAGTAGTTGCGTTAGTACTGTCATTGGCAGCACTAGCATTGACAAGGGGTGGTGCAAGCTGTGGTAGCCTCCTGGCGAGGGCCATAGCACTTATTTTTGCACAAATTTAGCACTGCTGTCAGCCCATTTGCAAAATAGCTGTAACGCTGGGCAGCATAGACAAACAAAACCCTCTGCAGTTGTCAGAAATGTCTCAACTCCATCATAAACAGTTGCACACTGAGAAACCCTTGACTTTATTAAATGCCTAGATCCTAACCCCACGCCTTTTCCTGCCTTCAGCACCGACCTAAATTCCACCCCTAGCCCACAACACCATTTGTTGAGTCCTTGCATGTATGTTTTTTTTTATTTAACACCTTACCTGCGGCGCCGATTCTCCCCCGGTGCTGAACATTCCATTTGCGGGTGTGGTCATGACGGAACGGTTCCGTCATGAGCACAGCGCGACCGATGCTTATGACGGAACCGTTCCGCATGAGCATCGAAGGGGTTAAAGCACTGAGAATAAAACGCCAGACCAGGAACCTGGCAATTGCCAGACTAGAAACAAAGCATTGCAAGAATGATAAAACCAGAAACAAGCGTTCTGTGTTCACCCTTTCAAGATCTGGAACAGTATCCCTATTAACATCCGATCAGCATAAGCTTCCCTGCAGTTCAGAAGACCGCTGAAGACCCACCTCTTCAACGAGCATTACTCCCAAATCAACAGTCTACCCATGACCTTCTCCCCATGAAAGTATCTTCCTGAGTTGAGGGAATGCCTCCTGTTCAGCACTACACTGATTCAAGCTAGGTTGATGCTTTTACATACACATACATCTGTGGCAAAAAATCTTTCTCTGCCTGAATTCCCTTTTACCACAAAGTGGATCTTTTAGAAGTAGGCAATGAACTACTGTGGCATATAAATAGGAAACTGGGCATGCACATTTGCTTGGCAAAGCACAGATCCTACCCATTAAGTACCCTGCCAAGAAGCACAAAGGTAGTCACCTCGAAATTTCAGAAAATACAATACAGTCTCTGCCACTAAGAGTCAATAATTAAACTTCACTCTCCTAGAAGAACAGGGCCAATGCAAACTGAATAATTACATACGTGACCTGTGCCCGATGCTATGGGGTGGCATTTGTGCTGTGAAAACTGTGATAAACGAATCACCCTTTCTCTCCACTACTGTCTTACATTGTCTGTTGTTTTAAAAATGTTCACTGTGACAGGACTGCCAGAAAGCACAAATACCTCTCCACCAATGGAACAAAACATTCAGATGGCCGTTTCATGACCTCACCTTTTCCTTCCTCAAAAACCTCCCTTGAACACAATTTGCACAACTAGGATTGCTGATGTCATTCATTATGCTCAAGAGGTATGCCGCTTTCCTCCACGGAGGCTGCTCATGCACACACTTTTCCTTAGCATGCTGAACCCTGCTCTACCCCGTTCCGACATAAAAAAACGAATGAAAGGAGATTGGGATGTTCCTAGTAAAACAGTGCTCCAAAGGGACCCATTGGTATACAAAGTGTTGAACCAGAAGGCTTCAGGATTTTGTGAACTCCATACATTCAGGACTGACAGCATCCAACACTGTGACCCTTTTGCATCCACTTCACTAGTAGCCTCCTAATGCATTATTACCATAGAGGGTCCGTCGGTATAAACGCCCAACGCTGGTGCTGGAAACCAGGGTTCGAGCCTCAAGGTCCCGTCCACATCCTGTGATTCTGGGCAAATCACTTAATCTCCCCATGCCTGAATGTGTAATGTAAGTACGGTGCTCATGTAAAGCGCTCCAATACCTTCGGGTCGAGTTTGTGATATATAAAATAAAATAAAAAAGGCATGCCCACACTACACCCCAAGTCGCATATACAGTAAAGGATAGGGCACAACAACTGTCCATGGAGCAACACAGGCCCAAATGAGCGGATCTCTCATGTCCTTTCATCCCAAAGAAATCATGGCCTCACCGGCACCCCTGAAGCGAGGCACAGGTATCCCAAAATATGCAATCTACTGGCCCCAAAGTCTGACAGATCCTTGACGACTACAGGCACAATGGGTTGCTGAGGAGCAGGTCACGGGTAGTTGAATGGCATAACGCAATATGATGGGATCCCCAGCAGAATGTGATAAGGGGCTCATATCTCAATAATATTCATGGACCTTGGGATGAATTGGGCCCCCTTATTCAGGGGCTTAAGGGTCCTGTGTTATGCCACTGGGGGAAGTTATGGGGAGGCCAAAGGGTGACCAATGACAAAGTCAGAGGCCAGAGTACTAGGCTACAAAGTTGATACCAGAAGAGGAAGGGGGAAGACGGGCATACAATCTTAAAACCTTTGGCTACATGAGGGAAAGAACAATCTTTAGGAGCAGCCACAAGGAGATGGAGGGCAAAGTAGAGGCCACAAATACCCAGCTGCAAAGACCCCAACTGTTGTTAATACCCGGGACCATAACAGTAAAGGGAGACCACTCGAACAGTCCTGCATTACACCAACCAATTATGTCAGGAGCAGCCGGGGCCGGTGGAGGGAGTTCCGTGGGGCAGAAAGGAGGGGCGGGGGAGGGGCAGGGTGGGGGTGCTAAGCACTGGAATATGAATAATGTGAGGTAAGTAAACAATTTAATAAATAAAGCAAATTTCGTAGAGCGCTCTGCATCTCAAAATGCGATGCAAGGCACGCTACAAAATTCATTTTATTTATTGAATTGTTTACTTACCTCACATTATCCATATTCCGGTGTTTAGCACCCCCACCTTGCCCCTCTCCCGCCCCGCCTTTCAGCCCCACGGAACTCCCTCCAACGGCCGCGGCTGGTAAGGAGAGAATGCAGGCAGTAGTTTTACACTAGCTGCGTGTAATGGCCGGATTTTTCTGAGTAGATGGGATCAGCCCCCAGGGGCCCCTATGACCCAGCCAAAACGTACTCACCTTCCCTCCTCAGATCGCATCCACAATGGATAAATATACAGATATATACAGATCGCACCTAAGGATGGGGAATGACAATATACATGTATGGATTTTCTACAATATCTTATTCACATCAGTTGGTCTCGCGGCCACCCTGACCCAGACCGTTCTACCCTAGGGCAGATATGACACACAATCCGGTGCGTCTACACACGGGCCTGCAGAACCCAATGCTCCCTTTTCCACAAGCGTTCGCAATCCTGCGAAACTACACACTAGTTCGACCACCTAGTGCTCTCATTTACTCAAGCCACAATCCAGTGGGTATACACACTGGTAATCCCCCCCAGTGCTCACATTAACGCCGCATATCAACGACGACCACATTCCTATGAACAGTTATCGGGATAATATCTCAGTTATCTGCTTGGGATAAAACTACAATAATAACTTTGAATATAGTTCCAAATTATATAGTGTACTCCCTGCTCTTGGCATCAAAGGTCCACTCACTCCCTCTTTATTTGACCACCATTTACCTGATCGGGATTTCCCATCCGTTCACATAAACGATTCCCAACTAGGAATGAAGTTTACCCAGATTGAACACGAACACCAGGTACACAGTAATTCTATAAGAATTAGGGTATTTATTAACAATAGACACAAATCACATTACTATGCAACATAAATTCTGCAAAGAAAAGGTAAAGATTAGAGTGCACATTCTATTAGAGTTAGGCAGAGGTCACCTGATTAGTGGGAAGTCTGGACTCGGCAGTCATCTAGGTTCCCTTCTCGTCTCTGTATCCTGGCTCGCCTTGCAGTCACCCCCAGCCGTCACAAGTACACGTCTGCACCGCTAGGCTCAACCTCGTCTGCTTCCCTTCAGGACACCGGAACCTTGCTGATTATTAGCTACCGTCTCTCTCTCTCTCTCTTTGTCAGTGCGCTCCGCGCTGTTTCCCGTTCAGTCTTTCTCAGAGAGTTTCGATCTTAAATCTTTCTCAGACTTCAAAGATGGCGACTTGTCCGCCATAAGATGAATAATGGCAGAGATGCTAACGGCTAGATGCCGCCTACGGACTAACTGACAAACTGACTAACACCTTCGCTAATATCAAAGCCCGTTCCTTCATGGAAATTCACGGCCAGTAACCTGCCGCCCACCAAATTCTTGTACCTCCCCGTACCAAGGACACTTTCCCAGCCGGCCGGCCTGAAGTTGTGTCTTCGGAGTGGAGAAAAATACATTCCTTCGATAAGGGTCAGCCTGAACCGGTTCTCTCCAAGCGAACAACAGCTTGAAACTAAAACATTACACTTCACCTAGAAAGCCTTCTCGAGCTACCGGGCAGAAAGCAAAATGGAGTCTGTCTCGTTTAAGGCCTACGGAGCCCACAATATGCATAGCTCCATGGAAAATAGCCCAGCATGTTAGCAAATGAGCAAATCATAACTAATACTTATATATCTATCCCCTAACTTAAATTCATAAGCCTTACTTTAAGGAAAATGGCACGAAAATGCCCTAATATATGTAAGACAGGGTCCCTGTCTATAGTCCTAATCCCTATGCTATGGGGGTGATAGGCTGGAGTCACTCTCCATCATTCTCCTTCTCCAAAGAGCCAGCAAAAAGGCAGCCATTACATTACACCCCTTGACTCCAGTCTATTAACCACAAACTAAATGGAGCTAACATCAGTAGAAGAATAATATGAAACAAAACTAACTGATCTACGACCCTTACTAAGTCTAAAAATTTGGAGCAGGGAAGGGATGCATTGAATAAAGCAACAAATAGCTATCAGGACACAAATAGCGACAACAACCCCCCCTAAAATCTGTCGTAAGGAATGCATGTCAGGGAGCCAGTTAAAAAGCCAGTCAAAGAAACCCTGATCTATATGTTGTCTAATTTCTGCAGTCAAGTCGTGGAGTTTGTCAATATGGGATTGGATAGCTTTAGAATGGTCAGACAAATTAAAACAGCATAGACCTTCAAAATCAGAACATTCATGTCCATGTTTTAACAAGAGATAATCAATGGCGGCCCTGTTCTGCCAAAATAGCTCTACGTTCACCTTGGGCGTCTAATAAGAGGTCAGATAAAACAGTAGATGTTTGGTTAATGGACTTAACCATCCAGCAGGCCATTTTGCCGATTGTTTTGGCATTATAAACGGCCAATGCAGGCACTCCAATAATAGAAAAAGCTAAACCAAGATATTCTGATCTGGAATAAAGATGAACAGAGGAATCACAATCTTCATGCAATGACATTGAATCACGTACAATACGGGAATGTGAAGTAGGATGTGAGGAAAACATTAGCAAACTCAATCTAGTGATGGCACATGGGCCACCAGAAATATTGGCAGGAATATAGGGCCAAGACGAATTCCCACAGGAAAAGAGCCATCCAGCTGGCAATAGCATTGAACGATAATGGCTAGTGGCTACTAATAAACGTTTACAGGTCATATTATTTTTAACTGAAAGACATGAATTCGGAAGTCTCTTTAAACATAACAAACGTTGATGAGCTGAAAAGGAAGTAGCGGCTTGGAGCTTCAGCTTCAAGCACTCAGTAATAGCTTTAGGGTCACAAGTCATGATGAAACATAAGTCTCCAGGGGTAATATTAAAAGTAGTAATGCGGGAATGAATAGGGGCATCAAGGTCTGGAAGAGCAGTACATGAGGGACAGAATTCATGGGCCGCGAAATCACCCAGAATAACATTAGGTCGGGCATTAGATATATTAAAAATATGACGTAGAGTCTCAGTGGATGCAGGGACAGCAACCAAACAGGTCGCTAAAATGTCAGTGACGGACTTCATAGGCGTAAGACAGAAATGTGGAGAGTTCGTCACCCGCTTTGCGAGTGTAATCCAAAAGTTAGTCGACGTCGTCCACGCAGACCGCGGGGCTCGTATTATCCCATCAACCGGCGTCGGTAGATCCTCTCCTCTCTCGGCGTAACAGGCCAAAAGGAGTCCAGCGCCGACACATCCTGCAGCAGCAATCCAAAGAATGATCTGGAAGAATACAAACACAGACCTTAATCATTCTCGTAAGTAACATTTATCAGCTGGGACAGCTTCCCAGCCATCTTTCCCTGGCTTCATCACCAAAACGGTGTTGTCATGACCGGTCGCAATAATATCAGCCTGTTCAGGAGGATTTTTAGGCGATTGCACCCATATTTTAGCTCCAGGAAGATCAGATGATCCGAAGCCTTTTTGTCCTCGCACAGTTAGCAATGTTGGGGCAGAGCCTTTTTTGATCTCACCACTGAAGACAGGCATAATCAATAACTGAGCAACACGGTCAGACTTTTTGATGAACAAATCCGTCTCACTGCTATTAAGCAGGAGAACCTTAATCTCTCCCTGATAATCACTGTCAATTACTCCTCCGAGCACTTGTACACCTTTCAGGGCCAGGCCAGATCTAGGGGCAATTAATCCAAAACTACCGGCAGGTATACAGACACCAATGCCAGTTTCAACAATGATTCGATCCTTTCCTGGAAATTTAGTATCATTTAAAGCATGCAGGTCGAGGCCTGCGGAACCAGGGGTTGCTCTACATGGAGCTAAAGCACCGGGGGTAATTTCCCAATACATGACAGTGTTCGATACAGAATTTGGTTTTGCATCAACATTCGGAGGAAACAAACGCATCAAAGGAGATTCAGCATGTAACAAAGGGCGATTATTGAGAATCAGTAAAGCTTGAAGTAAAACATCTCTCCACTGGCTGTAACGGTCATCAGTTAACTTGCGCAACTGTTCTTTCAACAAGCCATTCACTCTCTCAATCAGTCCTGAAGCCTGTGGGTAATATGGAATATGAAACACCCAATCAATATTATTTTCCGCACAGAATTCCTGCACCAATCTTCCACGAAAGTGAGATGCATTATCTGATTGAATTTGGAATGGGACACCATAGTATAGAATAATTAGTTCCAGGGTTTTAATTGTATTCACTTGGGTAGCGTTCTTGCAAGGGAAAGCGACCAAAAGGCCACTATAAGTGTCAACCACAGTACAAATATATTGACAATTCCTGCTCATAGGGAGCGGACCAATGTAATCAATCTGCCAAATTTGGGCGGGCAATTTACCTCGATACAAGCGACCTCGAACAATCTGAGGCACCTCTTTTTTCCTAGAATGCTGACAAATGGGACATTGTAGAATGACATCTTTTATTAAAGAGAAGGGAATATGAATTCCTCTATCGGCAGCCCACCTGCTAGTGGCTTTCTCTCCAAAATGTCCTGCTTTTTGATGGGCCCACTTCGCCAATCCCGCCAAATCAGAATCCTGCATGTCCACCACTGCCTCAGAAATTTTAGACTGTTCATCTGCAATATTATGAAAAGATTTGTCAAGGGAGTCAATTGGAGTATGAGCATCCACGTGAAAGATTGTTACAGTACTCTGCGGGAGCAACTCCCAAATTTCTTGCCACAGTTCTCTGCCCCACAGTTCCTTTGAATGCAATTCCCAATTATGACAATGCCATGTCGGTAACCAGACCGCTAGTCCATTCGCAGTGGACCAGGAATCAGTGAAAATATGACATGTACCAGGTAGTTCCTGTTTCAAAACTTGGTAAACTGCATAGAGTTCAGCATATTGGCTACTCTTACCATCTCCAGTCGTGCTCAACAATTTCTGTGTAAACGGATTATAAGAAACAGCTTTCCAATGTCTTTTGTCACCAATGAATTTCGCAGAACCATCCGTAAACCACACATGTTTTCTATCCTCCGCGGACAGATCATCAAATGATTTACCCCACTTCACGGGAGACTCCTGCACTACGGGAACCAAACACTCACTTTCAATCTCATTGGAGGGCGCCTGCGCCACTCGCTCATGTAAAACCGCCACACCTTTCGGACCCACACGTGCCCTGTCCTGAATGTACCATTTCCATTTAATCACACTAGCCTCCTGAGCATGTCCAATTCGATGGGACTTTGGTGAACTCAAAACCCACTGCATAATGGGAATTTCGGGCCTTAAAATCACAGCATGGCCTAGGGTCAATTGCTCGGTATCCACCAGAGCCCAATAACAAGCAAGCAACTGTTTTTCAAAAGGTGAGTAGCGCTCACCAGCCTCAGGTAATTTTTTAGTCCAAAAACCTAATGGCACTTTTTGTCTGCCCTGCTTTTGCCACAAACTCCAATTGGCATACAGGCCTTCCACGGACACATTCAAATCCACATCACCTTCACTCACAGGCCACAAATCCAAAGCATACTGAATAGCTTCTTTAGCCAAATTAAAAGCAGTCTGTTGAGGTTCACCCCATTCAAACGCATTCTTTTTACGAGTGACTCGATACAGTGGAGCTAAGATTTGACTCAAATGGGGAATATGCTGACGCCAAAATCCAAATAAACCAATAAAGCATTGAGCTTCTTTCCTGTTTCTGGGAACAGCAAAATCAAGTATTTTTCGTTTAACCTGTGGAATCACTTCTCTGTGACCCTCATGCCAATTAATTCCTAAAAATTTCACAGCTTGGGATGGAGTTTGTAATTTGTCAGGATTAATTTCCCAGCCTTTCGCTCGCAAACAGTCAATGATCTGATCTAAATGGAACTGCACCTGATCTTGCGTTTCACCTTGAATCAAAATGTCGTCAATATAATGACAAACCTGAACTTGTGGATTCGTGGGCACTTCAGACAAATGTTCAGCCACCAGCCGGTGACAGATCGTAGGACTATGTACATAGCCTTGAGGAAGACTCCGGAACGTCATTTGACGTCCATTCCATGTAAAACTGAATTGTTCCTGACATTCGGGGGCAATCGGAATTGAAAAGAATGCATTAGCAATATCAATGGAAGCATACCACGTACCTGGATGCTTTTGAATTCTTTGAATCAGTGTGACAATGTCAGGCACTGCAACAGTCAATTTAGGCGTATTTTTATTCAATTCTCGATAATCAACAGTCATGCGCCAAGAGTTGTCACTTTTGCGCACGGGCCAAACGGGATTATTCCAAGCAGATGTGACCGGAGTAATGACTCCCGCGTCAACCAAATCTTGAATCGTAGCGGTAATTTCTTCATGACCACCTGGGATGCGATATTGCTTTTGAGAAATCACTTTCGTTGGTAAAGGTATTTTAATAGGTGGCATGCGTAAACGGCCAACCCATACGGGTCTGGTCGAAATGTACTGTCGTGTACCAAATTGACAGCATCCATCATCCAAATGCAATGTCATACCTTTTAAAATGTCAATTCCAATAATGTATTCCAAAAGTGGCACAACCAACACAGAGTATTCTCTACAAGGGATTCTACCAATTTTAATTTCGAGTGCAGTTTGAACTGCGGGTGTCTCTTTACCACCCAAACCAGTGATCGTAAAAGACTGTCCATGAAATTTTCTCGACTTACCATGAATTAAAGTGGCCTCCGCCCCAGTATCAACTAACGCTCGGGCCCTTTGGATATTACGATGTTTCCAAAAAATCTCAATATCTACATATGGTCTGTAATCTCTGTGGGCCCACTTGCGTACCGGAGCTTGACCTATTTCCTAGTCATTTTTCCTGCGGTCTGACAACCAAGACAAATCAGGGTAAATGCTCTCAGTTTTCTTTGGTATTAGAATGTCTTGTTCATATCCGTCTCCAGTACGAAACGGATTAGTGTCAGGTTCAAAAAGTTGTGAATTGCTGTCAGAGAGTCTGTTACGATCCTCCCTCTTTCTTACATCAGGGGAATAACTCCTTGCATCTCGTCGTCTGTTAGAAACACGATCATCTCTTCCCCTCTCACGATCATCCACTCTCCCCCTCCCTTCATTACGACGAGGGGATCCATCACGTTCATAACGCCGATCATCACGGCGATCAGAATTCACACGTCGCCTCTCATCACCACTGTCATCCGAACCACGGTCATACTCATTCTTTCGCACACGACGGGCACCCTCCTTCCGATCCAAACCACGCTTACGAAACATATCCCATAAGATATTATTAGGCTCACCATCAATGTCTTCCCTTTTGACACCATCAGCAACGAGAGCAAGAAACATGTCACGTCTAGAGAACTTATAGTCCCCACCAGTGCGACCCTCAGATCGAGATTGTCTTTCAGGTTTAAACCATTCACCCAGCTCACCAAGCTGACGAACAGACTCAAGCACAACAGACAAAGGATTGCCAGTCTGATTAATCAATAATGTCATCATGACCTGCTTGTAAGCAACAGGAGAAGAACGGATAATGCGATTGCGCACAGAAGATGTTAAAAGGCCATCCAATAACTTGTCAGCAGTACTAAGAAAGATAGACGTTTTCATAACTTCCTCCTTTAGACGTTGCGACGCATCGCGCAAAGTGTACCACGGTTTCTCATCAATAGGCCAATCGGATTCAGTCGGATATTTATGATTACAGCCGTCAGACGCAAGCTGGAGCAAAGAAATTTGACCAGCACCATTATAATTCCGAAAATGATCCTGAATCGTAGAATCAGAACTCAAAGAGCAAAATCGCAAGCAATCAACAGCATCGAGCATAATACCGGCAGCGCCAAGTTCATAAAGACGCACCATCCAGGTAAGCAAGGCCTCACCAGGCCGTTGTCGAAATCGTTGCAAAATGTCACTAATCTCCTGCTGAGTAAAGTCTTCAATACAATCAAGAGCTATACCACCCGGATTACCAGGGGCCTGTTGTAATTTTCGTCGAAAAATCGGGTGAGCAGAAACTGCAGGAAGAGCTTCCGAGGAAGCCCGCATCTTAGATTTAGCAGCACAATCAGGGCAAGCTACGTCATCCACACGGGAAGAACGAGCACGGTCACAATCAGGACTTAAATCAATACATGAAGCAGATTTACAATCACGTCCGGAACGAGAAGACTCGCGTTTGTCACCCTCCTCCGCCGAGGAGTCAGAAGTATGAGAATCCCAGATATTACCGTCCCACTCATCGGGGTTCCAATCCATTCCAGCTTTTGCTACAACCATACGCACTTTGCGTGAAGACACACGTCCACGACGATGTTTATACTTATATCGTGCAATACGGACCGTAGCCCTTTCGGCAATGGTCTGATATGTTTCAAGTTTGTCGGCAAGCAATTTATTTTGACAACGCAACAGAGTATGCGCATTTTGCAACTCAACACACTGTCCTTCCGTATCTTTAAACTGTTTCTGTAGCTGAACAAACCTCTCATGCAATATTCTGTATGCATTAAGAACAATCCACCCTCTGCGTCCTAAAATAGGAAGCTCATCACCCTTCACTACTGGCGCTTTCTGCAAGCACGATACCACATCGGCAGGCTCCGCCTGCTCCAAGCATGAAGACCAATTTTCACTCAAACCAGTAGAATCAGCCCACTCACGGGCCAAAGCCTCATAAGGCGTAGACTCCCAGCCGGGAATCTGAATCGGCAGTTTAAACACCGACGATGATTTTTCCGCAAACATATTAACACCAAAAATTTATATACACAAATTATAAACAAAATTCAATACTTCTAAGCCGAGCGCAAACCAACAAGATAAAATCAACACAATGCACACAGGCTTCGTAAACAGTTCGTGACGCCAGATGTAATGGCCGGATTTTTCTGAGTAGATGGGATCAGCCCCCAGAGGCCCCTATGACCCAGCCAAAACGTACTCACCTTCCCTCCTCAGATCGCATCCACAATGGATAAATATACAGATATATACAGATCGCACCTAAGGATGGGGAATGACAATATACATGTATGGATTTTCTACAATATCTTATTCACATCAGTTGGTCTCGCGGCCACCCTGACCCAGACCGTTCTACCCTAGGGCAGATATGACACACAATCCGGTGCGTCTACACACGGGCCTGCAGAACCCAATGCTCCCTTTTCCACAAGCGTTCGCAATCCTGCGAAACTACACACTAGTTCGACCACCTAGTGCTCTCATTTACTCAAGCCACAATCCAGTGGGTATACACACTGGTAATCCCCCCCAGTGCTCACATTAACGCCGCATATCAACGACGACCACATTCCTATGAACAGTTATCGGGATAATATCTCAGTTATCTGCTTGGGATAAAACTACAATAATAACTTTGAATATAGTTCCAAATTATATAGTGTACTCCCTGCTCTTGGCATCAAAGGTCCACTCACTCCCTCTTTATTTGACCACCATTTACCTGATCGGGATTTCCCATCCGTTCACATAAACGATTCCCAACTAGGAATGAAGTTTACCCAGATTGAACACGAACACCAGGTACACAGTAATTCTATAAGAATTAGGGTATTTATTAACAATAGACACAAATCACATTACTATGCAACATAAGTTCTGCAAAGAAAAGGTAAAGATTAGAGTGCACATTCTATTAGAGTTAGGCAGAGGTCACCTGATTAGTGGGAAGTCTGGACTCGGCAGTCATCTAGGTTCCCTTCTCGTCTCTGTATCCTGGCTCGCCTTGCAGTCACCCCCAGCCGTCACAAGTACACGTCTGCACCGCTAGGCTCAACCTCGTCTGCTTCCCTTCAGGACACCGGAACCTTGCTGATTATTAGCTACCGTCTCTCTCTCTCTCTCTTTGTCAGTGCGCTCCGCGCTGTTTCCCGTTCAGTCTTTCTCAGAGAGTTTCGATCTTAAATCTTTCTCAGACTTCAAAGATGGCGACTTGTCCGCCATAAGATGAATAATGGCAGAGATGCTAACGGCTAGATGCCGCCTACGGACTAACTGACAAACTGACTAACACCTTCGCTAATATCAAAGCCCGTTCCTTCATGGAAATTCACGGCCAGTAACCTGCCGCCCACCAAATTCTTGTACCTCCCCGTACCAAGGACACTTTCCCAGCCGGCCGGCCTGAAGTTGTGTCTTCGGAGTGGAGAAAAATACATTCCTTCGATAAGGGTCAGCCTGAACCGGTTCTCTCCAAGCGAACAACAGCTTGAAACTAAAACATTACACTTCACCTAGAAAGCCTTCTCGAGCTACCGGGCAGAAAGCAAAATGGAGTCTGTCTCGTTTAAGGCCTACGGAGCCCACAATATGCATAGCTCCATGGAAAATAGCCCAGCATGTTAGCAAATGAGCAAATCATAACTAATACTTATATATCTATCCCCTAACTTAAATTCATAAGCCTTACTTTAAGGAAAATGGCACGAAAATGCCCTAATATATGTAAGACAGGGTCCCTGTCTATAGTCCTAATCCCTATGCTATGGGGGTGATAGGCTGGAGTCACTCTCCATCATTCTCCTTCTCCAAAGAGCCAGCAAAAAGGCAGCCATTACACTGAGCCAAGAGGTTTCAGCAGAAAGCATCTTCAATTCCTGCCTGTGACACGTTTGAGCAAAATCAAAATGTCATGTTTGGTTTCAAAATATCGACATGGAAGTGTGATAATTTGCCTTTAGTGTGAATGTATGTCTTGTGAACTTTTGCTTTTGGTGCACCTATTTTGTTTGGAGTTCCTCGGTCCCTAAGATAAGTTTTAGAAATGGGATGCTTGGTTGGCTGTCGTATGCACCCAGGCAAGACACAAACCACCACTATAGTCAGGGTAAGCTAGATACACACTAAATGATAACCTGTGCTCACCTTCTGGTAGATTTGCACAGAGCAGTCAGGCTCATCTAAATAGGTAATGTGTAAAGTATTTGTGCAACACACACACAGTAACACAATGAATACAACACAGAAAGAATCTACATAGGTAAAAAAAATAGCTAATTATGTTCTGAACAAAACAAGACCAAAACGACAAAGATCCAATGTATAGAAGTTGAGATATTGAATTTTAAAGGGAATAAATGCAGTAAAGCACTTAGAAGCAAGTGGCTCTAAAAAGGTTACTTTAGGTCACACTGAACAGGGGCACAATCAACGTTTGGGTGGACCATGATGGAGCGCTGGCTGGTTACAGGAAAAACACATGTCCCAGTGAACAAAGTACCTTTCTTGGTCGCAAATGGTAAGATGTGTCGATGTCAAGGCCTGCAGGTGCAGGATGTGTCGATCTTCTCCACGCAATGAAGGCGATGAATCAGTTCTGAAGACAGGTACCGGAGTCATGAGGCTTTGAGCGATACGCTAGATTCTGCCACGCGGTCAAGGGGATGCGTCAATCTCAGCAAGCTGCTGCGGTGGCGATACACTGTCCGATGCGTCAATCTCTGGAGGCAAAGTGCTGGTTCCGAGGCGATGCGCTGATTTCAATCTCACTACCGGGTCGATGCCAGACAGAAGATGCGTTGAAATCATTGTTGCAAGTGTCTGGACCCCTTCCAGTGAGGCAGGCACAGGAGCAGAGGTAGAGATTTGATATCCCTGTGTCTCAAGCAACAGGAGGCAAGCCAACAAGCCCTTAGAGATCACTTGGAGTGAAAGCAGAGTCCAGTTCTCCTTCAGAAGAGTCAGAAAACTGCAGGGCAAATAACAAAAAAGTAGGCCTTCCACATCAGCAGTCCAGTTGAGTCCTTTAAGGAGGACATCAGGTCTTCTGGCACATGTTAGTTACACGTTCAGTAGTGTCTGGTTTTAGGGGGACAGAAGCCTAGTACTTATACCCAAAAGTGTTTTTGATGTGAGAGTGCAAAAGTATCCCTTTCATGTCTTCCAGGCTATCTGTGGGGGTTAATCAGTCAATTGTGTGGGAACAGGACACAGTCTATTCAAGTGAAGGGTTAGGCCCTTACTTCCAACCCGCCCAGGAAAGGCCATCAGAATGCAAATGAATGTAGATGGATCCTCAGAGACACCTATTCATCATGTGTTGTGGCTGTCTAAAGTGAATGCACAAAGTGTAGCTGTCAACCACCTCAGATGTGTTTTGGAGACAGGCAGTCAGGCACACAGAGCAGTAAATGCAGAGAAATGTCCACTTTCTAAAAGCGGCATTTCTAAAACAGTACTGTTAAACCCAACTTCATCAGGAAGGAGGATTTATCACTACCATAGCAAAAACATGAAACATGAAAGAGCTACTCCTTTCTGATCAGGAATTACAGCTTAAAAGTGTATTAAGAAATTCCCAATGCGAGCCTATGAGAAGGGTAGACCTCACAATAGTGAAAAATGAATTTGGGTGTATGTCACTACCAGGACATATAAAGATTAAACACACATGTCCTACATTTTACTTACATGGCACCCTGCACTTAGGGTTACTTAGGGCCTACCTTAGGGGGTGGCATATTTAATAAAAGGGGTTTTAAGTCTTGACAAGTAGTTTTAAAAGCCAAGTCAAAGTGGTTGTACACTGCACCCAGAGACCCTGCAATGCCAGGCCCGCAATAGGTTTGAAAGGCTACTTGAATGGGTGGCACAATCAGTGCTGCAGGCCCACTAGTGCAAAAACAACAGTTGATCGACAGAATGCAGAAAAATGTCATACATTCACCCCAGTACAGGGATCTGGGCCTAAATCCATCTTTTTTTGCACTCCACACCACCCCAGTTCAGACATGGCCATATGCAAATCAGCTTTGACCCTGTGCCTCATGGGAACAGTCCAGCCCGAACGGCCAAGCCATGTCTTCCCTGGACCGGAATCAAGCATCCTAGGACCGGTTTCTGGCTATCAGCCATCATCAGCCAGGACACCTTGACTCCAGTGGTGTGGAGAGCACGGGACTCACGTCTGGCAAGTAGTTTTAAAAGCCAAGTCAAAGTGGCAGTACACTGCACCTACAGACCCTGCAATGGCAGGCCTGCGATAGGTTTAAAAGGCTACTTGAATGGGTGGCACAATCAGTACTGCAGGCCCACTAGTAGCATTTGACTTACAGGCCCTGGGTATATGTTATACAACTTTACAAGGGACTTGCTAGTAAATCAAATAGAACAATCCGGTATGCCCCAATGTCACCATGTTAAGAGGAGAAGCACGTGCACTTGAGTACTGGTTATCAGTGGTAAAGTGCTTAGAGTCCTGAGGCCAGCAAAAATAATCTGCAGAAACAGGAGGTAAAAGGCAAAAAGTATGGGGTAAAACCACCCTAAGAATGAAAGGCTAATATTAAGAATAACAATCAATAGTGGCAGGGTGTTGATTTGATCTTCGATTGAGCAATTCCCTCCTCCTGAAAACATCACTGCTGTTCTAAATTGCCAGTGCATCCCTAGAACTGGTACTTTTCATGCGCCTCTGCTCTGGAGATGGCCATAACTATTTTGCCAACCTCATGATTTTAAATTAAGCTACACACACACATTCTTGCTTTCCATCAACCCTCTTTATCCATGGGTCTGTTCAAGCGTCATTCACATTTTGCTTCCTTCCACCACATCATGTATCGTGGGCAATGGTCAGCCATCTTCAGCCAGTGGTTTAATGGTCAGTGATGCCATTATGCTTGTCCACATGTATACATCTGCGTAAACAGTGATCCACTTAAGTGCCAAGAAAGGTGGGCTAATCGCTGCTTTATTCCACTTTAATCTAATTAGCTGAATTATTTATTTACTTATGTGATGGGTCATTTTTCCTTATTTGTTTGCAAACATATGTGTTCCCCCTTCACATGGAGGTGCTATTCATTTTTATTACTTTTAAACTTGTAATGCCTTTTGTACATATGTGTAATAATAATAATATTAATAAACACTGCAGTGTTGCCAAGGTTACATATATTTCCTTTGCCAATGCTAGCTTAGTGCATGCTCAGGTGCATACCTACCAATAGTGCAGCAGGGACAGTAGCTCTGATACCCTCTAGACCACCCTTAGGGCTGTATTTTTCTTCCAAACTGTGCTAGGGAGGCTTGGGATTCTTGTCTGCACTGTGACCTATGGTAGCCTTGCTCTGAACTGTGTGTGCCTCTCTGGAACTTCTGTTAAACTCAGTGGGGTTACTTGTTGGGGATGTTTGCAGTAATCCCTCTATTTAGGAAGGAGCACCCGAGGAGACCACCTATATATAAATGGCACTGGCGACCTTACACCAGGGCTTGGATAGCCTATTGCACGCTTAAGAGCACTATGTAAAGTCATGTCAGTGCAATATAATGAAATAATAAGTCCGTAAAATTAGTAGAAAAAAGAAACTGGCTCAAAAAAGAGCCCTGAAAGTGCTTGATCAGACATCACATGTGGCTGTTTGCTAGGGGTGACAAGCAGGCATCGTATACAAGAAACACTTAACCGCACTGACATCAACAGTGGAGTGAATCTGCTGAGATCACTCTCCCTTGACAACTCATCATTAAGGCCGGTAGCGATAATGCGCATTTATGGCAGCGGCCGGCACTGGCGCGGCTGGCTGACCATCAGGGTCAGTCTGCTGTCTGGATCCCTTGACATGTGGAACCCATAGGCCCTGGAAATGGCGAGTTATGATAGTGTCCAACGAGAGAATCACAGAACTATTTATTTCGTTTAAACACGTTTGGTTGCAATAAATTAACCAATGTGTGAACCACATCAAACTAGCAACAAAATGACTTGCGATGCAGAAATTCACACGGTCATATTCCAGACTAGCATTGCCATTCACATCCTAAGAACTGTGGGGCAAATTTACAAGCCCCTTGTGCCGCTGGTGCATCACTTTTTGTGCTCCATACTTACAAGGACACGTAAAGCCACCCTGCGTGACTTATCGTGTCCTCGTAAATACGGCCCCTTTTAATGCAGCACTTTGCATGAAAGGTGCATTCCATAGGTGTTGCTGTGGGAGTTCCCAAGCAACACCCATGGATTCTGCCACATTCCCTGATTTCCAACGTGCAGTAAATCTAGGAATGCATCGTAACTCTACGCCTCCCCAGGGGAGGCATAAGGAGGCCCAATGAGGAGAAATACTTTTATTTCTCATAATTTTCTCCTCTTTCTATACGTGCTGCATTCTGCAGCACACATAGAAAGAGGAAAATACCTTTTGTGGTTGTTTTTGTGCAGGAAGGTGTCCATTCCTGCATAAAAACAACAATCCCCACATCTCAGATACCCTTTCGCCATGGTTCAAGGGTGCCTGCGTTGGGCATGGCAGCCAATTTTGCGCCAGCACAGGGAAGTGCTCAGGTATACATCATATTGTTGTAAATATGACACATCCCTTTGCTTCGTAAGTAACGCAGCACGGCACAGCCACATGGTTTGTGGCAAAGAGCTGCGTTATTTCCTTGTAAATATAACCCTGCATATTTTAGCGAAATATACATTTTTGTGCCAAAATCATGTTCCCCTCCCCATCCCACAGAAAGCTGACTTATGCTCTTACATATAATCACTGATTAATTGCCCCCAAAACTATCCTCGAAAACCAGTTTCGGGACACCGTTTTAAACAATCACAAAAATATGAGCACTGTCATGCAGAAACCTCCTCCCCCACCCATGAAAGCTTTCAGTGGTGAACCATGTTCGGCATAAACCAGGTGCATGGGCAACCGGTCCTCTGCAATCAAAATATCCAGCCAGGGTTCAAATTAACACAAAAGATATCTATTAGCTCGCTGCTATCCAATGATCATATACATGAACCATTCTAGCCATTAGTATACCACGCCACTCCATCATAATTAAAAGAAAAACAATACATTTGTAGCAACAGCAAAATATTCCTTTCCCAGTGACATGAACAGGAAAAGACAACAGGCATAACAGCCATAATATGCACATCCCTCCTATCCACTGCAGCCAACTATTCTTCCAAAACTACTAATTATGATTAGGGCTCCCGGTTTTCTGGTATTTATTTTTTGGCTATTTTATCTGCATTTATCCATATTTATTTTCTGTTTTGCGTATAAATGAAGTTGTAAAACTGTACTTTTCCATATTTATTTCACTGATCGACTCGCACTCATACTTTGATGTCTGTCGTGTTTTAACTATTTAAGCTGACAAATATTACATAACAATACATCCACTGGTAAATACTAGCATTATACCATAAATGTATGTTGACACATGCCGTTATTTAAAGAAATATCATCCTGGTTTTTTTATTTCCGTGCTGCTCAGCTGCTGGCATGTAATTCATGAAAGACAGCATGGAGAGTCACTTAAAGAACCACAATTTTCAGTATTTACCCACTTGTAAAAATAAATGCAGACAGAGAACAATATGTTTTCTGTCTGTATTTATCGGTGAAAATCAGTAAAAATGGAAAACAGGGAGCCTTAATTATAATTCAGACCATGCTCCAACACTGAAACATCAGATTGACCTAGTTTGACTAGATGCCCTCCTCACCACAGGCAACAATGGTCCTTAGTTAGTTAGTGTTGGGCAGATGGTATACTCTGTGACAAACATGGCAAATGTCCCCATTGCAATATTATTAGTGCCATTGACTAAACTGCACTTGTAATATGGCAAGTGGGATATCTACCACATTTGTGACATAGTACTGTGTAGCCAAACCCTAAATAAGGCCCAATATTCGATGCCTCCTGATACTTCTGGAAATCTTGGCTACCTTCAACATCATTGTTGGACTTGGCCCTCTGTGCAGGGTCACCACAAACTTTTTGCCTTCCCCCTTCCTTTGCTGCAATTATTTTTGTTGGCTTTTAGGACCTGTAGAGTAGTTCCTATCAGCCTAATTCATGAAGCCCGAATCGGCTCGCAAAGGGCCAGATTCTGAGAATCTGGCCCTTTGCGAGAGAGATTTTTGCATTTGGGATTCATCATCCCAAATGCAAAAATCGGTAATTGCGTTTTCGCAAATTTGCGATGGGTTACATTTAAGGAATCTCTATTTGAGATTCCTTAAATGCAATTCCTCATCCATTTAAAAATTGCGAAATCGCAATTTCGGGCCGCTATTTACCGCGAGGTCAAACCTCGTGGTAAATAGCAATAACTCAGAAAAATGCTTTTAAAAGCATTTTTCTGAGTTGCATGTTGCACACACACATGTCCTTTGGACATGTGTGTGCGCAACCCCTGTTCATATTAGCATTTAAGGGATGCTACAGGGTGTCCTTTGGACACCCCTGGCACCCTTTCAATCGCTATCTTATTTGCGATTAGCAAATTGCTAATCGCAAATAAGGAATACTCCCCATTCATTCCTATGGGCCTTTAGGCCCATAGGAATGATTGGGGGGTTATTCCTTATTTGCGATTAGCAATTTGCTAATCGCAAATAAGGAATTAGTAGGAATCGCAATTTTTTTTGCATATTCCTACATGAATCCCGTTTTGCGAGTCCTTAATAGCGATTCGCTATGAATCGCTATTAGGGGCTCGCAAAACGGGAGTATGATGAATCAGGCTGTATATTCCCAATAGGCGCTGCGCATTGACCTACCCAATCACCCTGACACAATCTCTCTGCTCTCTGATCTATCGTTACTGGGACTGAAAATCCAAAACAGTGGCCCAACGCATTTGGGTGGACATACTCTAGACCTCATTCTAACAAACTGTCTTAAAATAAAATGTCACCCGCAAACCCCTATCACCTGGTCCGACCACTATGTGGTAGAATTCACTGTATTAGGTCTTCACTTGCCACATCGAAAGCCACTCCCTGCCATATGGCGTAGGAAATGGCGTAATATAACGTTCAAAGGATTTCAGAAGGCCTGGAAAGAACCACCCATTTCTGAGAACGACAATGTCGAAAGTGGCATTACAAAGTTTAATAAAGCTCTCTTAGAGGCAGTAGATTCGCTTGCTCCTCTGAAACTGTGCAAACAGTATCCCAAAGATAAGCAGGAAACTTGGTATTAAGAAGAATTGAGGGTAGAGAAACAGAGATGTAGAAAATTGGAGAAACTTTGGAGAAAGACGCATACACCCAGTAGTAAAAAGTTGTATGTGGAGGCCCTAGCTAAATACCACAAAAATATAAAACTGGCTAGGAAAAATAGTCTTGCCTCACAACTTATAGACGCAGGGACCTCACCTAGAGAGCTTTACAAAATTCTCCAATCATTTGTAAAACCTGTGGCCTGCGAAAGCCCTGATGAGTTCACACAAACTTTATGCGATGATATCTACGCATTCTTCGAAAATAAAATTGAATCTATCTATCAGAAAATAATACAAACGTCAAGTTGTACAAACAATGTTGACCCCCCCCTCCCCTAGGAAACTAGAGCGTGAAAGCAGTGGATTTACAATCATTCCAGAAGTCAGCCTGCCTGAGATCACAGCTCTGTATAGTAATATCAAATCAGGATCGCCAAATGATCTCCTGCCCGCAAAGATGATAGTTTCTTTAGGGAACATGCTTTCTCAAAGCTTTTGTACACTAATCAATCTCTCCCTCAAGAAAGGACAAGTGCCCAGTTTCTGGAAAAAGGCGATTGTGAACCCTATTCGTAAAAACGCTGCGATACCATGGTCAGACCTGAATAACCTCTGCCCGATCTCCCTCCTACCCCATCTGAGTAAGATGACTGAGAAACATGTTAACATCCACCTGTCTAAATACATCGAAGCAGCAGACGGTCTGGACCCTTCTCAATCTGGGTTCAGACCAAACCACAGCACCGAATCAGCTCTCCTCTCTGTGACTGATACCATCCGGATGTCACAGGATAGAGGAGGATCCATGATTCTGGTGCTGTTGGATTTGTCTGCTGCCTTCGACACGGTGTCTCATGCTATTCTTATCAGCCGTCTGAAGAGGGTAGGGATAGGGGGAACTGCGCTAGCTTGGCTAGAAAGCTTCATCACTGGCCGCTCACAAAGTGTTCGAATGGGCTCCCATCTCTCCATCTCCAGGGAGCTCACCAAGGGGGTTCCACAGGGCTCATGCCTAAGCCCCACATTGTTCAATGTGTATGTGGCCCCTTGGCTGAAATTGTGAGAGAATATGGGTTCACTCCAATATCATACGCAGATGATACTCAGCTGCTGTTTCCCTTTCAGACACTGACGCCAGCAGTTAAAAATTCCTTTGCTGCTGGGATGAGAGCCATATCCCATTGGATGACCTCTAATTGCCTACAATGTAACGTAGGTAAGACGGAGGTCATGCTCTTTGGAGAGGCTCCGCTCCTATGGTCACCTGAGTGGTGGCCCCCCAAACTAGGCCCTGCCCCCACTCCCAAAGAGGTAGAAAAAAACCTGGGGGTTCGACTTAACCAGTCCCTGACACTTAAAGATCAGGTCAATCAGGTGACTGGATCCTGCTTTAGGGTCATTGGACTTCTGAGAAGGGTTTTCCCTTATCTAGCGGACTGTCATAGGAAAACTTTAGTCCAGGCACTGGTAATCAGTAGACTGGACTACTGTAATGGGCTGCTTATTTCTACCAATGAGGAACAACTAAGCAGACTACAGGTAGCCCAAAATACAGCGGCCAGACTGATCTTGAATGTTCCACCCAGATCTCCCTCACGTCCTTTATTGAACAAACTACACTGGCTGCCCATTCGCCAGAGGGTGAAGTTCAAGATATGCTGTATAATTCATAAATGCCTGTCTGGCGCCGCCCCCAAGTATCTATCAGAAATCTTCAGACCCTATGAGCCTGGTCGCTCTCTGCGCTCTCAGACCCAATCCTTGCTCCAAGTACCACGGATCAAGAAGGAAAGACAGGGAGGCCGAGCCCTCTCTTACTGAGGCCCCACCCTCTGGAACTCCCTGCCCCTTCCCCTTAGGCAAAATCCTAATTTAGCGGTCTTTAGGAAATGTTTAAAGACCCACCTGTTCCTGACCATGTAGACACCTTTCATTGCCTGATGATCTTCTCTCTGGATATAGCTTTGGTAAGAACATAAGCACGGAGATACCCCTTCGGGGGTCGAATTCCTGCGCTATACAAGCATATAAATAAATAAATATATAAATAATATATTCTATAGATTTGACGTAGGACTTAGGTCGAGTAGGTCTCTATCGAATATATTAGACTTAATTGTGAGTGCCAGCTAGCTCAGAGGTCACAAGAAAATTTCTCAAATGAACAAGAAGGGATTAGTTTCTGACAACCGCATAAACATGACAACTTTGTTTCCCCAAGATAAAACTGATCTTCAGAGTCGTGCAAACAATAGATAGATATTTCACTTAGTCAATCGTGCATGCTTCGTTTCATCAGAGGTGCAGAGAAATAGAGAGACGGGCGTTTTCAATAAAAGTATTTATTGAACAGTCTTCTTTCTCATGCAAAAGAAATGAACTGCTACAATCGTAATACTGGCTGTAAAGTATAATGCGTACAGCAAGAAGAATATTATGAAATAATACTGTAAAAGCATGGTATTGTTTCTAAGCCATAAATTACATACATAAATAACAAAGACTAAAAGTACTCAACTGGTGCTTCTCAAATACGCAGACCCCGATGTACCTAACCTAAGTCTAGTACGAGGGAAGAAGTAATGGTGTAGTATAAGTTTTAGTTTCTTTGCCAAAAATCTATCCAAGATTTCTCTTAGGGTCTAATCAGCTCCGTACCTTGGTTTAGAATGAAGGAGGTCTGATATCTCTGTCTCCCAACACCCCTCAAGGGGAGCTTGGAAACACTGGAGCTAGATTCTCAGCGAGAGAAAAGCAGCCTCTCTGTCAGTGCATCAGCTGGAGGGTCGCCTTCCTTCGGCACTTGCTGTAGCAAGATGCGTCGGGCAAGTAGATAGTCGAACTGCTCCAAACCACCATGTGTTTGCTAGGGCAAGTGTGAGCATATTTATAACTTGAAGGTGCCTGTATTGACTTAAGGTCGGACATAATAACGTCACCAAAGAACGGTAGTTCTTTGAAAACGCCATGATTTCTAGGACAAATCAATATTCAAGAAAGGGGATGTCCCTGACTGCTGAAGCCGAGTTTTCCAAGGAATCATTGTGGCTTTTTGGAACTAGTGTAAGTAGCCATGCCGTATTTGGACTGGATGGGTTATGTTTAAATATGGGTATGATTTCTAGGCCTATATAAGGGTAATGTAATGGTAATGTGAATCATACCTATATAAGGGCATGAATCGGTAAAATTACACTAGGGTCCTAAAACACTAAACAACAGACCCTGCAAATTACCACTGCTAATCAGTGCTAAAGTGCTTGTTCCCTCTCCTTCAAGCATGGCAAGATTGGACTACATCCAATTGGCACAATTAATTTACTGAGAATTTCCTAGTAAATAGTACTACATGTTCCCAGGGCCTGTAAATTAAATGCTACTGGTGGACCTGTAGCACTCCTTGTGCCATCTTGTGTTGGGCAAAACTCATTGAGTTTCAACCCTCAGAATTTCACTCCACGGAATTCATCAGAGTTCCAGGAAAATTCTACGAGATTCTGAAGAGTTCCCCAAACTGGCGGAAGTTGGCACGTCGCGGTGCCCAAGATGATTTTTAGCGCCGGGAGCTTGTTCCGCGCTGCTAAATCAACATGAACAGCACCACGTGACAAGCCAGAGGGCACTGCTTTTTTGCTGTTGATCAAGTAGATTTTCTAGTCTAGTGGCAGCTTTTCCACCCCAGGTGGCAGTGACCACCATTGACTGCCTGCATTGGGACAATCTTGATGGGTGCCCTCCTAGCGCATCGTGCTGGAGGCTGGAGGCCCAAAAATCATGCTAGGTGATGCCAATTCTTGCTCGCCAACTTACCTTTGGTGAGCTGGGTCCGAGAAATCGTCCACCATGCAGTGATTGGCAGAGTTTATCTATAACTCCGCATTTCAAGCATAATGCCCAGCCAAAACACTGCAAACTTTGCAGGCAGAGCAGAATGTATTGCCCACCCCTAGTGCCACCCACCAAAGTAGCCTTTTAAACATGCCTCAGGCCTGTCACTGCATACTTTAGTTCTGGTTTAGACTGCCATATAAGTCACTCATAAGGTAGGCCCTGAAGGTTTATAGTACAGGGTGCACTATATTTAAAACAGTTACCTTATTACATTTAACAAGCAATGACTTTGGATTGGGGGAAGTGAGAAATATGCTGTTTTAACTCAAATTATTTGTAATTTAAAATCTATTTTAATGGTGAAATCAGATTTTAAGTCACAATTCTGAAAATGAGACTTTTACAAAATTTAATATTGGCATTTTCTTGCCTTAACCAATCATTCCTCCTGCCAATATCCTGGGTCAAATGACTGTTAATGGCTCTGCTGTTGGGAGTTTGTATATTCCTCCCAGACAGTGACACAAAGGGACTAGGTATGCGCAGGATGGGCCATTCAGCCGGGATGGCTGGGGGTGGAACTGTGCTCTGTCCACTTACACATCAAAGGGCTTGCCTCCAGCACACATAAATGAACCAGACACTGATGCAGAACCTCCCATCACAGCACTTTGCAGCTCCTTAATCAACAGCTTCATCAAAAGTGATGCAGCACGATGCAACTCAATGCAGGTCCATGCATCAAAGTCTGTTCAGCTCTTGATAAGAACAGAAGCTGAGCAACACAACGCCTCTCACCAAGGACATATGGTACAACTCTCAGAATGACTAACCTGGTCCCTGTATCCCATCTGCTCTCCATCGCAGTCAGGCTGAACTTGTGACTTTGCATCAGTCTGGCACAACCAGATAAACATAGTTGGTGCTTTGTGCTTCCTGGTGCTATTTTTACTTACAGTTTTAAAAGCAAACATCTTCAGTTCTACTGACTTGATGTTTGTCTTTCTGGGATCATTTTATCATTTTAAATGAACTCTATTTTTCTAAATTGGGTTGAGATTTTCTTGTGCTGTGTTTTTACTTTTTTACTGTTTGTATGCTGCTACTTTACATATTGCCTCTAAGTTGGGCTTGACTGATTTTTGCCAAGCTACAAGAGGGATCAAAACAGTTTAATTTAGTGACTTGTGTGGTTCACTCTGGTAAGGATTGTAGCTGTTGCCTGAGTGACATGTGCAGTGCACTCTGGTAAGGATTGTAGTTGTTGCCTGAGTGGGGCTTCCACCTCCCTCAGCAATAATCCAATTTCTTACAACCATCAGTCACCCTGCCCTCATTCACACCTTGATATTCGGAATGTGATTCCCCAGCCATGTCCCCTACTGGTTCCCCGCCTAGCTAACTAACCCCCAGCACCTACTCCAAATGAATACCTCAAGGTCCTAAAAGTTCCCCTTCACCTTCAGCCTCTATATGAAACCCCCTTGCATTCCCTTTCACCTGATGAAACAAAAATACCAACCTACCTGAAACACAATCCTACCAATGATTAATTAATCCTATTTACCAACATCAACAAAATCTGGCTCAGTAATAAGAGCTGGATGACTTCAACCCACAACCTCCACCTTTGCCAAGTCATTTGGAATTACTCTAGACTCTGACCTGTCCTGTACAAACGCATCTCCAAAAAGACTGAAATAGTTTGGTACTAGCTCCACCACTTAAAAAAACTGAAACCATTTGTCCCTGAAAACGAGTTTCAAAACTGAAAGTAAGGCTCTCATATTCCGTTACCAGGGTGCACACTACCCCTTGTTCCTTGAGCACCTAGACATCACACCTACACCTCCCTCAATCACAAATGGCATTCTAAACACCACAACATTCCTCATCAAAGGCCCAAAAGAAGTTCATCCATATCATCCCATTTCTGGTGGGACCCCACTGGCTATCCTTGAATGCTCACATAACCTTCAAAGATCAGCAGCAGCAGCAAATGAGAATTCCTTGCTATCTGTCTGGCACTATCACCATATCTGGCCTTTTACTTAAATACCCATAGCCAATGAAGAACTGTACAAAATTAAGCAGACATCCTCCATCTAGGCACCCAGAGTCTGGAACAGTAGCCCCGTAACTGTCAGAAATATCCCAACATTTCTCTAAAAGAGAAAATAATGAAAACTGACCCCTTTAAAGAAGACTGTATCTTCAAACCTTGAAATGACCTTACCTTTTACTGGCCATATGTCAGCCTCCTTTCCTATGCTGTGTAAACAACCTGGGATTGTAATCCTGGCCCTGACCCTGTACATCCCTTCACTGCTTCCACCAAGGTTTGCAAGCTACTACTACCTATATGTTTTATACATACAAATATACCCATTCACATATGCTGAAATCTTCTTCCCCTTTATCCATTGAAAAATGGACTAAGGTTAAAGATAAAGAGCATCACTTTTCCATTTCACGAATAACACCGTAAGTAATAAGCTGCACCCAAGTGCCAATGCAAAGTCCAGAAATCAACCTGGTGACTTGGGAAAGGATTCACATTCTCTTCACAATAGTTCTCAATTGCACAGCTGAACCCATTCAGGTATATAAGAAAGCAATAATATCCTCTCTCTTAACCTACTCTAAGTATGAAATTCTTTCAAAAAGAAATTGAGTTTGAGGTGTCAGCCACGACCATGTGTAAATTCTGTCTGATCCAGGTCTATCATACTCCCAGCCACAAACTCACTGGTTGACTGTGATTTTCATAAAGATTGTATAACCAGGGTTTAGAAGCATACTAGGTCAGTATGGCCACATTTCGTTGGGGCATTCTGAGATTTCACAAAAAGACAGAGATGGCCTTCCTTAAAAGTTTCCAGGCAGAATTCAAGGTTCCAAATAGGACTAAAAATAGTAGCAATGGGAAAGTAAGCAGTACTTAGAGGCATGAATTACTTGCACCTTCTTGAATACTGTGGATTTTTATGAGTGAGTTTCATTAGCTTTTTAAGTGTATAGTTTCAGGTAATGATAATTCATTGCTGTTGGTTCATTATTGTGGTTTCTTAAAATGTCCAGCAAAATGCAAACCCCTCATAGCACTGTTTAATGCAATCCCATGATATTTTAGGATCTTCTCTCCCATGGTCATTCTTAAAGAACTCCCCTATACATGATACAACAATTGTGTTTAAATTCCTCATTTTATGAAGGATTTCTGGCTCCATTATGACCAGGCGGGTATTGTAGAAAATAGCAGGTACAATATCAATCGGACTCAGACAGGCTCCCACCATTATTAAAAAAGGGTCTAATCCATCTCAGTTCTAAGTTTAGCATTTCTATGCATAAACTGGTACTATACAGGATTTTTTTCTTGACCGATATCTGCTAGCTAACAACCATTCATTTGCTCTGCTAGAATCTTTTAGAAATTCTGGCCCACGCTATGCGGTCAGATACAATGAAAACTTGAAAGAGTATTTCATTTTTTTTCATTTAAATTCTTTATTTCGGCTAAAATGCCATAAAAGACAGTTTATACAATACATTGCATTTCATTAAAAGTTATTAAAACATATTATCACTAAGTTACAAAAACACAGTACATAAAAAGTACAATACAGTACAGTACAATACATGTTGGAGGATAAATTGAGCGGAAACATAAGTTCTTAGAACATGGAATAGACCATCATGTCATTCTCAAGCAATCAGTTCAGTTACAATTGTAGCCCTATTTTTTTCCTTTGATAAAAGATAGAAAGTAAAAATCTACTAACACTAAATATTATGTTCTGAGATGTATTTGTGGTTAGGATTCTCAGAGCCTGCGAGCATGACCTCAAACCTAGAAGTAGGCATATTGGTTTAATCCACTTCTTCCTGGCCTGCAGATAGAAGGGACAAAAAAATAAAATATGCTGTTCATTTTCGGTCTGGTTGAGGTCACACATAGGACAAGTTTCATTCAATACTGCAGCTTCTGGTTCACGATTCCTAGCCCATCTTGCCAACGTCGTTTTGATTAATAAATTCCCATACCGAAATTTTAAAAACAAGGTTTTGGCAAGTGGCGGCTCTATCTCGTCCATAAATGTCTCGTAGAGCGGTTCATCCTTAAAGTTTAGGAATCTTGCAACCAAGGTACCATTGGTCATATTGTTTACAGTCTTACTTAACATAAAACTCCAGAAGGCCCTTTTTAGGATTATTTTGGGGTTTGCAGGTAATTGCTCTGGGTTCTCCCAAAAATGCTGTAATCCTATATTGTTTAGCCATGTCTTGATATGTCTTAGCCATGGGGTATTACTCTGGCTATCCAGAATCATGATCTCCTTCAACCCGTCTCGGTAATCCTGGAGTTCGGGTACATGCCATAGTCTTACCCACAGCATTAGGGGACGGATCAACACATGGTAATCTGTCCTTTTGAAATTTAAGTCAAGCTCCAGAGGAACTAGTGGGGTGCCTCGGGGAACTCTTACAAGGCTACGCATAAAATTATTATCCAAAACTCCAAAAGTCTCCCTGGACCCGGTACCCCATATTTCGGCACCGTAAAGGACAGATGCTTGGACCTTAAATTTAAATAATTCCGTCACTGGGGACACCGCTTTACTTGTGCTCATACTATGCTCCCTAAGAATTGGTTTTACATTCTGGGCATAGATTAATTTGCTTTTATCAATTTGGGCTTTCCAAGTAAATTTAGAATCGATAGTCACCCCTAGGTAGGAGAAATATGGCACTGATTCCAACTTGATTCCATTTAATGTTAAACAGCCCTTATCCGGTTTGATTGGATTTAGGGCCATACATTTGGTCTTCTTGCCATTGATCTCTAACCCTTTTTGGCTACAGTATTCATTGAAGGTATTCAATAAAGTCTGTAGGCCATTTTTCGTTTGGGATATCAGAATCGTATCGTCAGCAAATAGCAAAGATGTCACCTTTTCGCCATTCAGTTTGGGAGAATCATTTTTACATTTACCTAGAAAGGAAGGGATGTCATTTACAAAAAGTGAAAATAACGTCGGGGCCAGGACACAACCCTGACGTACTCCACGTTCGATGGGTATTTTATGGGTTAATTCACCGTTGGAACCCCATCTTACTCTTGCAAAGTTCCCTTCGTGTAACTCTTTGATCTGAACGACAAGATTATTTGGGATACCTGCTGCACTCAAGGTTTCCCATAAGAGATTTCGAGGCACCAAATCAAAAGCGGCCCTTAGATCTACAAAGGCAACATAAAGATGGCACCTCTTAATCACTACGTACTTCCAGTAGAGGCAGCAGAATCTAAAAATTTGGTCTATTGTGCTGACCTTCGGTCTGAAACCGGCTTGGAATTTAGATAGAAAATCATTTTCATCTAGCCAGTTACTCACGCGTAATAGGATATGTCGTGAGTAAATTTTCTGTAAAATGTCCATTAGACTTATTGGCCGATAATTACATGGGTCCATACGATCTCCTTTTTTAAAAATTAAAACAATTTCCGCTCCCTTCCAACTTTCAGGAAATTCTAATGTACGTGAAAATGTATTGCACAGATAATTAATATAGGGTGCCCATACTCCTAGATCGTGCTTATATAAGTCACCTGGGATTTTGTCCAAACCTGGAGCTTTCCCAGATTTAATTTGTGATAATTCTAACTCTGTTTCCCCTAAAGTGAAGTCCAAATGGTTTACGCAAGATTCTAGTTTTTCAGGGCTTGTATTCATGTGAGGGTCCTCGTATTTCTTATATAGGTTTGTAAAATGTGTGACCCAAGTTTGTTCATCCAAAAAAACATCTTTGGTTACCCTACCTGTGTGGTTCCCATTTGCGACCAGCCTCCAAAAGGCCACATTATCGCGTGACCTGGCAGCTAGCAACAAATCAGCCCATTTGTCTTCCTCCCATGCTATCTTTGCGGCTCTCTGGACAGATTTGTACTTACTCCTAGCTCTTTTTACATCTGATGGTATTTTACTCTTTATTGCCATTAGCAATTCCCTCTTTGACTCTTTGCAGGATCTGTCATACCAAGGCTTGCTGTGGGACAGATTCTGGGTATTCTGCTGTTTTTTTTTTGGCATCTTAGTAACTAGCAACCTCAGGTCTGCAAAAAATTTTTGGTGGATTTGGAGAAATGAAGTTTTACTTTCATCTTCGCCTATTACAGCTAAGTAGGGGCCAAAAGTACCTGCCAAAAGTGAATATATTTCACTTAGAATTTCACTGTGATCCAAAATAAATGGCCATTTTAATGATCTTCTATTATTACTGATATGGATCTCAGAATTAACAGCATCGTTTTCCTCAAATATAGGGTGCTGGGCCATGTCATTGAACAAATGAGCGTCCAACGTCAAGTTTAAGGGATAGTGATCGCTTTCAAACCGTTCCCTTACTTCGAGGTCCAAAAGATGCGGCCAGAGAGGGACAGAAGCAATCACAAAATCTAAATTATTTTTATAGTTGTTCCTGGTGAATGTTGGATTTCTGGAGCTGTCGGAGGGTAACCGTCCGTTACAGGCCCTAAGTGAGTGAACCGTACATAGATTAATCAATTGCAAGCCCAATGTTGTACACTTAACTGGTTTTACATTCTCCAGGATAGGGATTTTGTTTGCTTGGTCTTCCTCATCAAAAATTTCACTAAGACCCAAAACTGGCTCGAAATTGCAATTTAGGTCGCCAGCCAAAATAACAAAATCCTCCCTTGGATCTAGTCTACTCAGAAGACAATCTAAGTTAGCAATGGTCAGTGATTCTCTTGAGGAGGGTAGAGGCCTATTATAAACATTTATAAGAAACAAGTTCTTCCCATTGTAAGCTGTGATTTTTAAAGCTAGTATATCTGCAGAGTTAGTGGGTATCTCCTCTATGTCTATCCTTAAATTAATTTTCACCCATATTAGAAGTCCCCCTGACGGCCTACCACATCTGGAGGGTATCGCACCATTCCCATAGGTCTTGTAACCCACCCTATGTGGCGTCTCTACTGCCCAAGTTTCCTGAAAAAGGCAGAGATCAAAGGAATCTATGTAGTTTGCCCACTCAGGGTCCCTTAGATTTTTTTCTACGCCAGCTATATTCCAACAGATCATTTTAGTCGGGGTTTCGGTAGTAACTGGTCTCTCAGTGGTAACCCTAAGCATTTCCTCTTGCACAGATTGGGTCGCCAAGGGTATTACCTCTAAATGTAAACTGGTATGCGGGACGGTTGACTGCAACACCTGCTCCTCTAGATTTTTTACGCCATGGGGTACACTAGCATTATCAAATACAAATCTTACCACACCAGGGGGCACAATATTGGTCAGCACATCATTTACATCGTTATCAACAAATGGTACAGCATAGGCCATCGTGTTCGAACTGTTAATGCTCATATCCCCAAAGCTCGATGTTTCTAGCCCCACGCACCCCCACACCTCATGGCATCAGTCACAATCTTCCAAACCACTGAAGATGTCATACCTATTAAAGGTTTCTAGCGGTGTGAAGGGTTTAAGGTTGTCCATCCTACCTTTCGTGGTGTTGTGTGTCTTGGCCGATACATAATTCCATCCCAACGGGTCTGGAGCTCTCACAGAGCATGGGATGTAATGCATATTATTTACATTTTGTAAGAGGGGGGGGGAGGATATGAGGGATAATAGTTGCTCCCAACGTTCTGTACCGTAAGATGATTACTAGGTTGAAATGCAGGTATGTGCTGTAATGGTTGGTACTGCGGCGGATGATGCTGTGATGGAAACATCACTGACCTCGGGTAAAAATAAGTCAGCGGTTTGGGAATAATTATATTTTTTGCATTACATGTCTGCCAATTCAAAATGAATTGGACAGCATTAGGGTCCCTAAAGTTCACCACCACCACGTCACCATCAATATCTTTGGGTCTGCCCCCCAACCAATGAAGGCGACGTACGTGGACAATTTCGCCATTAACATGGTTTGCAATTGGCCTGTATAAACTGAGCCAATGCATAATCTTGTTTTTTAGTTGGGCAAAACCCTCCCTTTTATTTGGGCCAAGCACAGGCACCCCTGTTAAAACTACCACAAACGGTACTGCCTCAGGTGGGAGCTCAGGCAGAGGAGTCCGTCTAGCTTTCCCCCATGCATGTCTATTTTCCCCCACCTCACTTGTCGGTTTAGCCAGAGGTCTATTGGGTGTGTTACCAGTGTTTGTATTTAAAACATTAGAGGATAATTGAACAGGATTTTTTTGGTTGGGAAGTTTGGGGGGTGGGTGGGTTTGTGCAGTCGCCATCGACGTGTTCCCCATAGATTTGGAGGTAGATGCAATTGACGGGGGAATGACTATGTGACTGGGAATAGTTTTAGGTGGTTGAGCGGGAACTGGTATATTTGGGGCATTAACAGGAGTTACATTAGTTACATTATTCAAACCGATGTTAGTTTTGACATCCTTGTTTCCTAGTACACGCTCAATTTTACACAACCTACATTCCACCTCCATCAGCCTTTCCAAAATACTTGCAGAATACGATTTAATCAAGTTCTCTAAATCTAATAGTGATACAGAATCCTTGCTCACAATAGGTGCATTTAAGGCCTCACTCGTGTCCATAGTGTCCTCATTTCCCTCATTGGCTGCCGGAATAATTGGCAAGATGGAGGGGGATAATGCTGTAATGCCCCCCTCACTTCCTATATCCAGAGTGCATAGGTCTTTAGCTACATTGGATATTTTTTTGCCAAAGTCTCGACAGCTCAGTTTTGGTTGTAGAGGATCTCCCCTTTTCCGCTGTTTTTTACTCGGTGGAGGACCATACGTTTTTTGAAGGGGAGTCAGTTTTTTTCCCTTAGTATGGAGTGTTTTCACTGTAGGCAAGACTTCCCCTTTTGATGTACCTTGGTTATTAACGTGCAGAGAAGGCCCACTCACATCCGGCATAGGTAGTGGGTTTTGTGTAAGGACAACTACGTTAGCTTCCAAGGGCTGACTTTCCAACAAAATAGAAGACTCATTTACTGTTAGGTCAATATCAGAGACAATAGAGCCAGTGGCAGCACACAGGGACAGAGGAGTTAACCCATTTTTTATACTTTCCACGGAGCGACGACGATCCGCCCGTCGCTCCGCCAGGGCCAACTCCCTTGCGATATCAGGGGATGATTTAGAAAAATAATTATCCAAAGTACCATTCAGCATCACTCCCTGTTTGTCAGGTACAGGCTGGTCCAATTCGAGCGTAGACATTTGAAAAACCCAAGTTAACAAAACAAGGCAAGCGTAGATAAATCAGGGAAAGGGCAGAGCAAACAGTACCTGTAGGGACAAGATTTAGGGCTAGTCCAGTCTCCTCGGTTCTCGGAGGGTCTCAGAGGGTCCGCCCTTAGTCCGGGCTTTGTCCCGGGCTGAGTCCCGCACACGCGTCCCGCACACGCGCTGCTCCTCTTCCTATTATACAGGAGGATTGCCAAAGGGGAGGGGTCACGGGAAGAGGCGGCAGGTGTGCCTGATGGTGATTGCACTGCCTGGTGAGCCTCGCAGTCCCGTTTGCTGACCTCCGTTCCGCGGCGTCTCCTCCCTCTGCACAGTCCGTGGGCAGGTCACAGGATTTACTGGCAGCTTCCAGCAGAAAGAAAGATTTCACGCACTTCACACGCCTTTGCGAGCGGCACCCGCGGAGCGGGGGCCGCGAGGCGTTTTGAAGGTAGCGCCCAGAGGGGAGGGGTCACGGGAAGAGGCGGCAGGTGTGCCTGATGGTGATTGCACTGCCTGGTGAGCCTCGCAGTCCCGTTTGCTGACCTCCGTTCCGCGGCGTCTCCTCCCTCTGCACAGTCCGTGGGCAGGTCACAGGATTTACTGGCAGCTTCCAGCAGAAAGAAAGATTTCACGCACTTCACACGCCTTTGCGAGCGGCTCCCGCGGAGCGGGGGCCGCGAGGCGTTTTGAAGGTAGCGCCCAGAGGGGAGGGGTCACGGGAAGAGGCGGCAGGTGTGCCTGATGGTGATTGCACTGCCTGGTGAGCCTCGCAGTCCCGTTTGCTGACCTCCGTTCCGCGGCGTCTCCTCCCTCTGCACAGTCCGTGGGCAGGTCACAGGATTTACTGGCAGCTTCCAGCAGAAAGAAAGATTTCACGCACTTCACACGCCTTTGCGAGCGGCACCCGCGGAGCGGGGGCCGCGAGGCGTTTTGAAGGTAGCGCCCAGAGGGGAGGGGTCACGGGAAGAGGCGGCAGGTGTGCCTGATGGTGATTGCACTGCCTGGTGAGCCTCGCAGTCCCGTTTGCTGACCTCCGTTCCGCGGCGTCTCCTCCCTCTGCACAGTCCGTGGGCAGGTCACAGGATTTACTGGCAGCTTCCAGCAGAAAGAAAGATTTCACGCACTTCACACGCCTTTGCGAGCGGCACCCGCGGAGCGGGGGCCGTGAGGCGTTTTGAAGGTAGCGCCCAGAGGGGAGGGGTCACGGGAAGAGGCGGCAGGTGTGCCTGATGGTGATTGCACTGCCTGGTGAGCCTCGCAGTCCCGTTTGCTGACCTCCGTTCCGCGGCGTCTCCTCCCTCTGCACAGTCCGTGGGCAGGTCACAGAATTTACTGGCAGCTTCCAGCAGAAAGAAAGATTTCACGCACTTCACACGCCTTTGCGAGCGGCACCCGCGGAGCGGGGGCCGCGAGGCGTTTTGAAGGTAGCGCCCAGAGGGGAGGGGTCACGGGAAGAGGCGGCAGGTGTGCCTGATGGTGATTGCACTGCCTGGTGAGCCTCGCAGTCCCGTTTGCTGACCTCCGTTCCGCGGCGTCTCCTCCCTCTGCACAGTCCGTGGGCAGGTCACAGGATTTACTGGCAGCTTCCAGCAGAAAGAAAGATTTCACGCACTTCACACGCCTTTGCGAGCGGCACCCGCGGAGCGGGGGCCGCGAGGCGTTTTGAAGGTAGCGCCCAGAGGGGAGGGGTCACGGGAAGAGGCGGCAGGTGTGCCTGATGGTGATTGCACTGCCTGGTGAGCCTCGCAGTCCCGTTTGCTGACCTCCGTTCCGCGGCGTCTCCTCCCTCTGCACAGTCCGTGGGCAGGTCACAGGATTTACTGGCAGCTTCCAGCAGAAAGAAAGATTTCACGCACTTCACACGCCTTTGCGAGCGGCTCCCGCGGAGCGGGGGCCGCGAGGCGTTTTGAAGGTAGCGCCCAGAGGGGAGGGGTCACGGGAAGAGGCGGCAGGTGTGCCTGATGGTGATTGCACTGCCTGGTGAGCCTCGCAGTCCCATTTGCTGACCTCCGTTCCGCGGCGTCTCCTCCCTCTGCACAGTCCGTGGGCAGGTCACAGGATTTACTGGCAGCTTCCAGCAGAAAGAAAGATTTCACGCACTTCACACGCCTTTGCGAGCGGCACCGAAAGAGTATTTACAAAATCTTAGAAAATTATAGAAGAGGTAGACTGTAAGCATAACATTAAACTGTGTTAAAGCCTTCAAATTATTAAATATTGGGCCATAACAAGACAGCGTTAAAGATGCCTACACACGTCACTTTTCTTTTCTACCTACTGTAAGAAATTGAGTTATCATTTGGGATGGGTGACAACCATCTCAAGGAATAATCACAACCCTTCTCAGGGTCAACCTTCAAAGTTACAAAATCTACCTGAGCTCACCATCCTTGTTGCTATGGCACAGAGCAGGCAGGCTTAACTCAGGGATATATGTAAAGTTTTTATGCTGTATCAAAACAGTAATAAAGTCAAAATGTAAAACAATAGAAATTCCAACCCGAATTAGAAAAATATAGCAAAAGGTAATAAAAATAAACAAAACAACACCAAAATGCCAAACATTTTAAGTAGGCATAGTTCCAAGAAGCACAAAGTGCTAATAGTGCTAATAATAGTCAATGGTCGAGGTAGACCAGGACCTAGCAACAGTTTGAGACTAGTCATGATTGAGCGCTGGCTGGATACCCCTACCAGGTTCATCCTTCATCCTGATCAAGGACTTTACCTTCTGACTTAGGGCCTTAGTTATGTTAGGTGTGCAGTTCGCCCTCCCCAGTGTGGAGAGGCTGACCACCTAATTTATAAATGACCGCCAAGCAAGCAGACATTTCTAAAAGCATTGCCAGGAACGGTTATAACAACGATTCTTGGTAATGCACATTACTCTATGCTACAGGGCTGCAGCAGCAGGACGCAGCCCTGTAGCACAGAGTAATCCTTTTTTCTTTTCAAAAATAAAATCTTGTTTTAAAAAAGAAAATCCTGAAACAGGATTTTCTTTTAGAAATTAAAACATATAATGCTCACCTCGCCATTTTGCGACTTAGGGCACGGAACGAGATTCGTTTTATTAATTTAATTGTTTATTTACCTGCAATCATCGATATTCAAGTGTTTATCACGCCCCACCCTGCCCTCCCCCGCCGCGCCTGTCTGCCCCACGGAACTCCCTCCACGGGCTGCGGCTGCAACACACAATAAACTGATACTCTTCTGCTGCAAATAGATTAGACAGAAACCTGGGGGAAATTTGCAACTGCCTGGGATCTGCAGAACTAATCATTGGCACCATCCAATACCACTGTATTTGTCAATACCCATTATCCTACATACATCACATAACTAAAAGCTGCTTCCAAAGACAATGCAAAAGTTGCTTTTTTGTCACTCTTGTAAAACACCAAAACACTTTCCACATAGCTCATGTTTTATCCCTTTCTGAGAACACCGGGTAGGCAGGAGCTACTGAGCCCCAACCATGGTGGTGGAGGTTGTTTGTCACTGGGGTCTAGCTTACTGTGGTGCTGCAAACAGGGCCAAATATAATCGTTTCTGCACTTGACTCCTGAGGTAGTTAAGAGAAATGCTTCTCAGGGAGGCAGTGTGGAGGCCAGAGCACAGACCTCAACAATCAAACAAAAACACTATAATAGTCTGTCATCCCAGTGAATATTTTTCTAGAAAACAAACTAGTTTTATCTAACAGCAAACAGCAAAACGAAATGCTACACAGTTCAATCAATGCACTATAAAAGTTAGATATAAGTATGCAAATCAATACGTGCTACACCATTTCCCTTCTCCGGTAACTGTTCCCAGAGGGAAGTGATATGGCTGTTACTGTCCCCAATACTAGGGATTTGGGCAGCATTAAGTACAGGGGCAGATTGCTTCAAGTTCACTTGGATTTGTTTGGCCCCTCAACTCAAAATCTTTGGGATGGTCTTTAAGTTCCTCCAGTCTCCACAAGTGCAGCACTTTTACCCGCTTGATTCCCAGAGTGTTTCATCTCCATGCTCTGCAAGACCCCCCCCCCCACCCCCAGTTACTTGTTTTTGCTCAGGATCTACCCACATTCCTGCCATATCGAGCAGGGAAATCTCAGAGGACTTGGCCCAGGCAGGGTCTCTGAGGTTGCTAACCCGATCTTCAACTTGTGGGGTTGCAGCTTTCAGACCAAGCCCTCATCTAGCAATGAGCTAGTTGCAGCCAAAAGACCAGTTTGGAGCTTCCAAATTTTGGGGCACTTTGGTGCTCCAGTTAGCAGTGACGGCAGCAGCATCAGTCACTTCAACACTCAGTAGACTACTGGTTCATTTCATCATGGCACGTTTTTGGTATATAGTCTTAAGAGCAGTTGTACCAATACTGCACAAAGAGACCTGGGGATCCCCTCTCAGTGTAGGTTACTCCTGGATCATGGTTCACTGCTAGAATGCTTCCTCAAGTTTACCAATTTCCCGAAGATGCTCCTCATGTGAGGAACAGGCTATCCTTTCTTGACAGTCTTTGGTGCAGGGCCAGTCACACTCCTTTTGTCTCAGCAGATAGGCAGATCCTCAGCTTTTCCAGCAGAAAGTAGTGATCTTCCCTTACCTCTGGAAGAGATACAAGCTGCAAGGCAAATATCAGCCCTAGTTACATTGCATCTCTTTGTATACTCCACAAAACACTCCCTTCCTTGGTCATGAAGAACATAGTACTGGAACAAAATAGGGTGATATGAGTCCCACTTCTGTGCACATTTTCCAAAAAGGGGGTGTGGATCCTCTGCCTCAAATTTGAGAACCAGCCTGGGTGGTTTTCTTTTAAGTGCCTATCTAAGGCTGCTCTCCAGACACAGTCTTTGAGAAAAGAGATTATTCTCATGGCGGGTATCACTGGGGCTAGGCCGAAGCAGTAGCACCCAGAATATGGGCACAACTAAGTGTGATAAAAGGCAGGCCTGGCCTAGAACCATCCTCCCCATATATGTACACCCAGAACTGTAGTCTCACCATTTCATCCCTACTGTCTACAAATTGGCTTTGCTCAAAAAAGACTAATCACCAGCTCTTGCGGAAAAATTCTTCATGGGCTTTTCAAAGATAGCTCTGACTCTATACTCCTTATTTATGCATCTGGATTCTCAGCCTCCAACCTTAGGAATACAAACAATACACTTCCAATGTCCGGAGAAGCTACCGTTGCACTGCATTTCCTACCATGCTATCTCAGGGGCATCAAAAATGGATAAGACTAGCTTCAATACTCATACTCACAAATAGAGTCCTATTACCTTAAAAGTGTTCCAGGCTCACAGTACATGCACACACACTCGACGTACACATCAGCGCAAGGGGGTTGGGTCTGATATATAAGTAGAACTATACATGAATGAGGTCAGTTGGCCATTCTTTCTTTGACACAAATAAAAAGGTTTGGTCACACTATATACTATCAAACATGATAGCCTGCCACAACAATAGTAGCCAACATATAACCATGAAAGCACACTTGCCCTGGACCTTACATTGTCAGCGACATGCCTAGACCTCTGCACACATGCTAGACCTCTGCACACTGTGATGCCAGGGTCAAAATAAAAGCCAGGATTCTAGATTGCCGTCAGTCACTCAGTACAGGGTAATATGCCCTTATACCATGTAGTGCAGAATCCAGTCCCAGCACCTAACAACTAAGACAACCCTCTTCCAGCAACGTCAGGCAATTATACCAAACATTCAACCAATAGCCAGCTGAACTTTAGAACTTCTGTTTTTCTTTACTAATTATGCAAAACAAGATCTTTACATGTTGTTTATGAATATTTATCTAATAGTGCACACGACCTTGCAGAATTAAGATTCTGGATAAATCAGCAACGGTAACATCGACATTGGGAACAGGACCTGGCGAATGGACACTGCAGTTAACTGCTGAAGACTCTTTTTTTTTTTGGAATTTTTATTTGACATCTCATAAAATTGCAGAAACAGACATAAAGAACAGCATTTTAGTCTCCGAACAGATTTAACAAAAACAAAAATAAAACAATGATTGATATAGAGAGTAGATATCATAAAGAAAAAGGCCACGACATTATTTACATTGGTGGACAGAATCTATCTAGCCGCTCTGATATTATTACTCCAATTCTCAATTGGTTTCCAAATCTTAATGCCCCGGGTTTTAGCCCTCAAACCTTTACAGGCAAAGATTTGCCTTCTCTGTGTGAAGATACTGCTGGGTTCTTTGCCGATAAAATCGATTCTATTTATCGAAACATCTCCCTAGCTAGACCTCCTATTGAGGAATTGGCCCCTTCCTCCAGCCCGAATCTATCAGCGCTGTCTCTGTCACGCTGTCCTCCATTCCCGAGATCAGCCTAGAACAAGTCAACTCTCTGATCGGGACTATCAAATCAGGCAGTCCAGTGGACCCTGTACCCGCCCGTATTATGCACCTCATTGGGAGTGTACTTAGTCCTTCCATCCAAATGGTGATCAACCGTTCCCTCTCTGAGGGACTTGTCCCCCGGGAGTTGAAGGAGGCCATGGTCAAGCCTATTAGGAAAAATACCTCCACCCCCTGGTCGGACATGACAAATCTGAGGCCAATATCCCTCCTACCGTTCATCAGCAAGTTGATGGAGAAGCATTCGAATCACCATCTTTCCAGCTTCATTGAGCAAACCAGCAGTCTGGACCACTCTCAGTCAGGGTTCAGGCCTAGGTATAGCACCGAAACGGCTCTTCTTTCCGTCACAGATGCTATACGCCTGTCCCTGGATAGAGGAATGTCAGTGGTGTTGGTGCTGTTGGACTTGTCCGCAGCATTCGACACCATATCCCACGCCATCCTCCTTACCAGATTAAAGGAGATTGGTATTGATAGATCTGCCTTGGCGTGGTTTACCAGCTTTCTCTCCGAGCGTACCCAGAAGGTGAATATGGGCCCTTTCAGCTCCCCCTCGGCCAACATCACCAGAGGAGTCCCGCAGGGCTCCTGTCTTAGCCCTACGTTGTTTAACGTATATGTCTCCCCGTTGGCTAATATTATGAGGTCCTTCGGGTTCATGCCCATCTCTTACGCTGACGACACGCAGCTGCTGTTCACTTTTAAAAAATTTACTCCGGAGATAAGACAATCTTTCTCCAACGGCATGACTGCGACCGCCAACTGGATGGCCACGAACTTTCTCCAGTGCAATGTGGGAAAGTCCGAGGTCATGTTATTCGGAGAGGCAAAAATCCTGTGGACTCCTGACTGGTGGCCCTCCAGTCTGGGGCAGGCCCCCTCCCCTAAACAGGTGGTGAAAAACCTGGGGGTTCGTTTAGATCACGACCTCACCCTTGCCCACCATGCTAGCACCACGGCGGGATCCTGCTTCCACATTATAAGCCTCCTTCGGAAGGTGTTCCCCCTTCTTCCAGACTACACAAGAAAGACCTTGGTCCAGGCCCTCGTTCTGAGCCGCCTGGACTACTGTAATGGCCTTTTCTTGGGAGCTAACGAAGGAGTGCTCAATAAACTACAGGTGGTTCAGAACACCGCGGCCCGCCTGGTGACCAATGCCCCCCCTAGAACTCCATCTCTGCCCCTTTTCAAGGCCCTCCACTGGCTTCCCATCCGGAAGCGGGTGGAATTCAAGATTTGTTGTGTGGTACACAAGAGTCTTTACAACCTCGGTCCACATTATTTGGCCGAGAAATTTGTATACCACCGCCCCGGCCGCAATCTCAGGTCTAGCAACCAACTGTTACTCCAGGTTCCTAGACACTACAAGACCAGACAGGGAGGTCGTGCCCTTTCCATTATGGGCCCGCACCTATGGAACAATCTCCCTCTTTCCCTTAGAGAGTGCCCGAGCCATCTGGCCTTTAGGAAGCTCCTAAAAACAACTCTATTCTAGTTTGGAGTGCTGTTTGTCCTGTTCTCCACAGCTCCGCGCGGAGATACACCTTCGGGTGTGATGCCGGCGCGTTACAAGCCCATAAATAAATAAATAAATAGCCACATCTGAAAGTTAGGGGGATCTGTATCTTTCCAGCGGGCTGTTAATATAATACGATACACAGCTGTCCCCAAAAAGAGAGATGTTTCTTCTTCAATGGTGTGTGACAGTGTATTATCATAGCCCAAAATGTACAAGGTGGGGGATTCGGCCACTGGATGTCCAAACACTTCCTGCCAGAAACCCGTTATCATATTTTTGAGAACTAATAATTTTTCACATTCATAAAGCATGTGGAGTAAATGTGCCACAGTTTTTCCGCATCTAGGGCATTCTGAGTTAGCTCTTTTCCCCCAAGAGTAGAGTTTGGCAGGGGTAAAATATAAATCATACAAAGTCTTATACAACTGTGCTTTCAAATTAGAAGACATAAACAATTTTGTTGACAATATAAGTGACATATCAATATCAACGTTGGGATTGTTTAGTTTCCTTGACCAGCCCAACAACAGCAACACATCCTGTTGACTGTCAATTAAAATATCATAGATCGTGCCAATCCTGGTTGAAGATCTTAATAAACAGTCAAATAAAGGGATATTCTCTAATGTGATATCCGCACTTTTTAGGTCTAGAATCATACTGATCTGAATACATTTGAATACACTATTGTTGGGAATAGAAAACTTAAATTGTAGCTGTTGGAATCTCTGACTAGCAGGAAACAGTAAAAAATCACCAAGAGTCAAAACTCCACAAGTTTCCCATTTCCTAGCAATCATATCATATATAGATGGTGGTAGTAAGGTAGAGTGCCATAGCGAGGTGTACTTATTATACTTAGTAATGCTCAGATGTCTTCTAGTTTTCTTCCAAATACCCCAGACACTCAATATAATCTTAAATTTCACTTTTTTGAAATATGAGGGTTCAAGTTGTTTTAGAAGGAGACCTCTAGCCTTATCCCCGATAACCAGTTCAAATATTGAGGAAATGTAGTTCTCCCTTGCTTCACTTCCCAGAGATTTTATACAGAATAGAGGCTTCATCTGCTGAAGCAGGGCTGCCAACATATAGAATCCCAAATTAGGAATTGCGAGGCCCCCTCTTATGACTGGGAGAGATAAAAAGCGGATAGATTTCCTTATCTTCACATATCCCATATGAACTTACTCATCTGGGATTCGAGGGTCTTGATAGTTTTATCATCCACCAATAACGGGATCGCCCGAAACAAGTAAAGGACCCGGGGTAGAATGTTCATCTTAAGAAGATTGCCTCTACCAATAATCGAGAGATGTATGCCATCTATCCGCTTTAAATCTGTTTTAATTTTTTGTATAAGAGGATCATAGTTTATTTTGATAATCTCGTCAGTTTTAGGGGATTTACGGACTCCCAGATAAACAGCACTTTCTACTTTCCTGGAATCTATAAATTGAGTATTTTGGTACATATAACCAATGTTTTATCCCTATTTAAGGAATACCCCGAGACTTGGCCGAATGCTTGAGTGATCTGTTCAATTTCGATTATTGCCTCCTTGGGGTGTGATGTTACTACCGCCACATCATCGGCGTACGCTAATATTTTAGTGTCAAATGGACCCAGAGTAATTGGTCTAATTGCCTCAGCAATTAACAATTTTATAATTAGGGGATTTATATAGAGGGCGAAGAGAATCGGGGAACATGGGCATCCCTGCCTAGTCCCACAGGATATATCAAAGAGCCTCGACTCCTGACCCATCGCCAAAACTCTGGCCTTCGGAGAGAAGTACATTGCTTTTAAAGACTTCATAAAACGTGGTCCCATATTATTTTGCTCTAAAACTGCCCCAAAGAATGCCCATGAGACCCGAGCAAAGGCCTTCTCGACATCTAGGAGGACCACCAACATCCGGCCCCCCGCGACAGCCATGGCATCAAACAGGGCAATGACACGTCTAGTGTGGTCCGTAGTGCCCTTTCCCGGGATGAAGCCGTGTTGCCACGGAGAGACCAGACTCTCGATAGTCCCCCTGAGCCGATTAGCCAAGATCTTCGAGTATACCTTAGAGTCTGAATTGATAAGAGAAATAGGGCGATAAGATGAGGGCAGTTTAGGAGGTTTATCTTTTTTTGGAAAAACCACAATATTCGGTTCCAGCCATGAACTAGGGGGAATGCCGCTGACTTGAATTCCTATAAATAAATCGAGGAGTAGGGGAGTTATGATATTACCCAGAATCTTATAAATCTTGAGTGGAATTTTGTCTGGGCCTGCTGCCTTGCCCGCAGCTAGTTCTGCTAAAGCAGTTTGTACTTCACTCATAGTTATATCTCTTTCTAAATCTTGCCTAGTTTCCATATCTACCCCTAAGGTGCTTTCAGACTCGGCAGCCCATCTAACCACTTCTTCTTTAATTGTAGCAGAGTCAGAGGAGTCCTCATTATTATACAATTTCTCGTAAAACTTTTTAAAGACTTCTAATATAGTCTCAGGTGTTGTATATTCTTGACCTTCTGACTCTATGCACACAATTGAATTGAGAGATTGTTTTTGCCGAGTGCTGAGTGCGAGCTGCTTTCCCACCCTCTCTCCTGTTTCATAAATCTTATTACGATGGGATTGATAGATCTCAGCTGTCCTTTGAGTAAGCTTACTATTTATCTCTGCTTTGAGGATCGCCATTTCTCTCAGGATTGAACCCCCCTCTCCGCCCTGAGCAATTATGGCAGTGTGCTTCTCTTCTGTTCTAGCTAGCTCTTGAAGCTGAAGTTCATTCAAAATTGCACTCTCTTTCCTCTGCCTAGCTACATAACTAAGTGTCTCACCCCGTATTGACGCCTTAAAACAATCCCACACCGTGTTTCTAGATGAACTATATCGATTGCAATCCAGAAATCCTTGCGCCCATGCCTTGATATGCTCAATATATTCCCTATTGACAAGCAATTTTCTATCAAAGGTTCAGCTCGAGCGAGGTCTAACCATATTATCTATGCTAACAGAAAGTACTAAGGGATTATGGTCCGCTATAATCTTTGGTAGTTTAAGAATTCTTGTCTGGCTAGCCCAATTACTAAACATCCAAATATAATCAATGCGGACGTACTTGCTGTGGGGATAGGAAAAGTATGTGTACCCTGGGTCTTGCGGTTGCTTCAAATCCCATATGTCAGCCAAGCCTAAACTTTCCTTGAGTTGGGAAACTTTAGGCTTACGGCCAGCATATTTATTTCGAGCTTGATTATGTGCTGGACCCGTTTTTGGCAAGGAGATATTGAAGTCACCACAAAATATAAGTGCCTGAGACCAAGATGAAAGTTCCGTCTCAAGATCAATAAATATAGAGGAGTCATCTTCGTTAGGGGCATAAATAGAACATATTGTGATCCCGAACTTAAGTTCCGCGATGGCCCACCTGCCCATAGAATCGGCAGCTACCCGTATAGCCTCACCCAAAAAATGGCTTAGCATATATAGCAACCTCTCTAGTCCTAGAGGTGTGAGATGTACATACCAGCAAGTTAAATCCAGGGACCCTTAATATTCCCCTTTCTGCCCAAGGGATATGGGTCTCTTGGAGACATATTATATCGAATGCATTCTGGGTAATTATCCCACACATTTGTTCCCTTTTCGCCCTATCATTGAGGCCAGCCACATTCCAGGAGCAGAGTTTTACCCTAGCCATGCTGCGCTGTCTTTTTTTTCCCATCCAAATCTACTATGACACCAAACTTAACTCTGTATTCTACGTTAACACTACAGTTTATTTTTCTGATTCTGCTTCTACAATCATGATTGCCTACTGCTGAAGATTCTTATGCAACATTAAAGATGTGTTCCTTTTAGTCTTCAATTGCCTTCAAGATTAAATAAATCACCCTTAGGTGCCCCAGTATGAACATTGTTTTCCTAAAGAAAACTTGAATTGCTGAATTATTATATTGGAGAGTGACAGAATTTGGACCACAGAAGCATTGCAGTAAATTTTTTTATTGCTGGCGACATTTAGAGGACCAAAATATTAACTTGGCATACATATAATGTGAAGCACAATAATATCGAATAGAAAGATAACATAGTCCAACATATCGAAATTTAAGAGGTAAGCATGCATAATAAAATATAGTTAACACTGTAGTAACTTAATACTGCACATTCATTATTAAAAATGTATTACATTTTTAAATAATAACAATATAAACTATAACATGAAAACCAGGAAACACGAATTTATTGAGCAAAAAATGTAATTCATACAAATATTCGTAACATAAACAAAAAACTTCCACGCCTAATATAAAACAATTTTCACATTAACCTATAAATGATAATATAGATAGTTTATGAATTTAATTAATATAATAGCATTTTCGATTTTCTCTCAGACTAATGATACAGAAGTAGTTGCACAAATGCCTGAGGGAACTCCTCCGTTAAATATGGTTTTTACACTGGAGGAGGTTGTAAGAGCATTGGATAAAAGTTCCAGGGGGATGACACCTGGCCCTGATTGGTTCCCAGTGGACAACTAAAAGTCTGATATGGCCATCTGGAACCCATTTATGACCATGGTTTTAAACGCAAGTCGTACCACAATCCTGGGCCTGTTTATATATTATACAAAAAGTTAAGAAGGGATAATGACAGGACCGAAATGTTACCGAGCAATCTCTCTGCTCGACTTGTCTGAAAACATTTTTGGGGACTGTTCTTTTAGAGTGATTTTAAGTCTGGACTGACACAAATTACATTTTAACAAATCCCCATTATGGTTTAGGAAAGGGCTGGGGACTGTTGAGCAGTCGCTCATCCTAACTCTGCTGATGGAGAAATATACCCAAGCAAAAGAGGGTTCTTTATATTTTATTGATCTAATTTGTGTATTTGATTTGGTGAATCAACTTTGGGCATACATGCAACAAGTGGGGGCGCCTATGGAAATAATTTCACTCCTCTAACCTAACTGCTAAAGTCAGCTTTGGGGCTGAGAGTGAACTGACCGCACCTTCTAACATAAGGAGAGGGAATGGTGTTGGCACCCTTTCTCTTCTCTTTATATATAAATGGAAAGCATGATAAACTTCAGCGGGAAGGTGCAGATACCCCTAGACTTGGAAGACGGCCAGTGCGACTGCTTTTGTATGGAGACAATGCAACAAGTTTGGCGCGTACACCTATAAGTATACAGAAAAGTATTAACCCCTTTACTGATTATATGGAAGAGAGAGATTAAAAATAATCATAGCAAAAACATTCACCATGAGTCAAGGTCAAACAAGGGAAAGGGATAACAACTTTTTTTTGTTAAGGGCAGCAAAGCACAAAATCCCAAAACGTTTAATTACCTAGTAATCCAGTTCTCCTCTAAAGGGGAGTGGAAGTCTCATAAGGAAAGCTGCATATCCAATATTGCAAGAAACAATGAAGGCCATTTTAGGTTTGCTCTAAACTAGGTTCCCAACCTATCGGAGAGCTGCTTATTTTATATAACGCCAAATCAATTTCACCTGCAGCATGTGGAGTCTGAGGGGTGGGGACAATGTAATGATACAAATAAAAAAATATAAAGGGCTCATTTACAAGCCCCTTGCGCTGCCGTTGCGTCAAATTTTATGTGGGTTAAAGTGACGCACCAGCGGCGCAAGGGACTTGTAAATAAGCCCCAGAGTTCCTAAGAAGACTCTTAGCAGTACCCCAATCCACATCACAAACTTTCCTTCATAGCGAATTAGGTTGTGGGTTTGTCTTAAACGTAATAAAAACCAAACCGCTACTATTATGGTATTCTGTATGGTCTAAAGCAGAAATACATTTCACTAGATCTATCATTAAAGATTGGATGGGTCTCGATCAAGCAAGTCAAATCCCCTGGCTGAAGCATAGAAAGCACACTCTGGGAGGGTTTGGTAAGACAGATGGGGACCTTTGGGCCCACCCAAAGGATTTTACTGGCTACCCTAAAAAATACTTTAAGGAGCACATCCTTACAATTTGCAATGAGGAAAGGACTCACTCCGATTTTTCCAAAACCTCTGTGACAAGATACTTGACAAGAAATGTTCAGTCCAGGTGCAAAAAGTATTTTACGCTAGTCCTTAATTCTCACCACATATTTCTTTTAACTCAATATCTACTCGTTATTTCTCACCAATGGTCTCTTTTCCAAGGAATGAAGGATGAGGCTCTTTAAACCAAAAATGCCCATGTGATAATAGATTGAAACAATTGACCTTGCACCTCGCATTTATTTTTACATTTTGTCAGTCAGAGGAAATAATATCTTAAACTGCTTTTTACAAATGAAAGAATTTTTTACTATCAGGAGGCCTTTCAATTTTTGTATGAGATCAAGAAGGGCTTAGTTTATCATTGGGCAGCCACGTTTCTCTCTAAGATGCTGCACAATAGGTCCACACTACCTAGTACAGAAAATGACATGTCTTAGCTTATTAGCTCACAGACCCCCATGGAGGATGATTTGTGATTGTGCAATATGTAACATGGTTTTATCCCATATTGCTTTATTTGTTCATATTTTAATAGCTTAGGGCCAGATGTAGGTGGCCGTTTGAGGCCATTTACCGAGCGGTAACGGCCGATTTTGGTCGTTACCGATCGGTAAATGGGTGATAGGTATTTAGGGGGCATTATTTTACCGAATCGGTAAAATTACCGAATCGGTAATTTTACCAATTCAGTAAAATAAAAAATCGGTAATTTTTCCGATTCTGAGGCACCCAGATGTAGGTGGGACTCTTGAGAGTCCCAGAGGCCTTACTAAATCGGTATTTTACCATCAAATCCAATTTGATGGTAAAATACCGATTTCGGTGTGCATGCACATGTGTGCATGCACACCTATACCATGTGACAGGCAGACCTGCCCTTAGGGCATGTATGCCTGCCACATGGCACCCGAGCCTGTTTTGGGGGTGCCAGAGGGTGTCAAAGTGACACCCCCTGCACCCTTGTGTAAATCAGTATTTACCGATTCGGTAAATACCAAATCGGTAATTCACATTCATTCCTATGGGCTTCAAAGCCCATAGGAATGAATGGGCATTACCGATTCGGTATTTACCGAATCGGTAAATACCGAATTCTTCTGACTCGGTATTCCAGCACATCTGGAATACCTACATATCCACCCCTTAGATTTACCGATTTTTAATTACCGAATCGGTAAAATTCGGTAATTAAAAATCGGTAAATCTATTTTACCTACATCTGGCCCTTAGTGTCATCATCCTGAATATGGCAGGCTCCATTTAAACAGGACTGTGGTTGCTTTTAATATGAACATTCATTGTATATTTTTTATAATTTTGGAAATATTCTATCTTATATGATATTTTATATGTATTCATACCTTAATATTGCACACCTTTCATAACACTTTTATGTTTTTAACATGGTACAAACCGAATAAAGTTTATTGAATCAAATGAAATTTAATTTTAAATAAAAATATACCATTAATAATTTATATTAAAGATTGAAATACAACTTAAACCTGCATATTATACATTTTGTTATTAGAAATAATAATTTATCAAACAATTATAAGTACATTATAGAAACAGAACACAATTAAAATTATAAGAAATTTAAATATTGTTAAAATGTGTACCTAAATACACTCAAAATATTTTGTAAAAGTTACAAAATAAAGTAGAAATAGAAAATTAGCTGTACTCTAAAAACGTTACAAAAGATAAACAGATAAAAAAAGCAATTAAAATGCACTGCTTTAAAAGAATCCTACAACATTGAGAAAAATGCATACATTATGAATGGGGTCTCAAATGTACTATTCTAAGTCCAATTACCCTTACTGGTCCAATTACCCTTACTGGTAGACTGGACAAAATAGAAGCAGGAATAGAGAAAGTTCTTGCAACTCAGAAAACGGTTGTGCAAGATGAGAGTATGCAATGTAAGAAGACACTGAGAACCACCACACAGCCTGTGAATGCAAATTCAAAAGCAACTCCCTCTACAGCAAGGGAACAACCTGGGGAAAGAGAAAAGGGCAAGGGGCCAGGAATTGACCCGACTTAACTGTAAACACGAAAAATACCACCTTAAACAAGAGAGAGGTGTGCAGGAAAAACGATACAGGAAGGATGAGTGACCCTGTGGGTCACACAAGGGTGGGTGAGATAGATATTAGAACAAATCCTGCATATAGTAATACCTCAGAGGATGTACATAGCCCTCAGACCCTAAATCTGCCGCCGGCTGCTACCACACATACTGTTATTTTAGCCAACGTTCCACCTTCTGCACCAGCTGAAAGTGAAACCTGGTCGGCCCTAAGAAATAAAATCGTTCATTGGCTCAGAAATAGGACAGTCCAGTGCCCTCTTTAGAGAATTCAAGATGGTGAGGAGAATCAGCTGGGTGGGAAATACGAACAAACTTTTCCAAGGCGACTGTGTTGTTCTCTCACTAGGATCTCCATCACTGGTAAGGGAAGTCATATTAAGAACACAGGATTCTGACCTTAGCCACATGAATGTACACGTTTTCCTCCTGGGTTTTTTCTATCAACCCATATGCCCAACAAGACCAAACAATAACCGCCCACCCAGACAATGCACAGACGGCTCTCATTTTAACCTGGAGACATCAAATAGATTTGGGCACTTATCAACCCTCGATGAAAATGACTCACTACCCATTATACCAAACTTAACAGGGAACGGCTACAACTACTGCACTAACACCTTTTGTGCACCTTCCTTGAATTCCCTTTCTAGGGCTGAACAAATTGACGGGGGTACAACAACCCCAAAGATGAAGAAATACCCGGGCTAGATTACACCAGTAGGGATCACATTGAAATTGGCATTCTAGGGGCCTATAACCCGGCCCCACAAATCGAGCCTGAACCAATAAACCAGTGTGATTTTATTTTTGAAATAACTCAGCCCAAAACAAACATTTTAGATTTATTTTTTGGAACATAGCGGGCATTAAGAACAAAGGATTTTATAAATAATTTTGCCATCCTGTGTGTACAAGAGACGGGCTATAAATGAAGTACACATAAACGGCTTTAGAACATTGCACTCACCAGCAATTCGCTCATCGAGCGGAAGACCTAAGGGTGGAATCTGTGTTTATGTTTCAAATTTGATCGGGGCTTTAAAGATCAAAATGATTAGTTATGAAATCTACTACCAGATTGTACTGATTCACATGGATGTTAAATGCATATTGCTTGTAAAAGGCCCAAGGAGCGCTATATTAAAGAAGCTTACCCAGGATATTACTAAATTTAAATCAAAAGGGGAGATCAAAATAATTCCTATCTGGGGTGGGGATTTTAATGTTGATTTATGCCCATTAGCCGGGTTAGGAAAATGTGGTTTAACAACGGAGGAAGATGACCCGGCGGTTCATTTTTCCAACTCAGACAAAGGGGAGCTTTTTAACGAGATTATTCCTTTACGATCTTGCCTACCTAGGGTGGATTTCGGGCACACTTTTATAGGCTGAGGTGCTGAATCGACAATAGATTTTATAATCATGCTAAACCAATATGTTACTGGTTAAAACATCCACCAAAATGTAATGAGTGATCACCTGCCCTTAAGCGTAAACATAACCATCCCACCTACAGCAGTAAGGAAATATTGCAACCAAGTAGCATGGGTACAAAATGTAGCAATAGGAAGACAAAATGGATATACCATATGCTGGTCTAGCCAGGACCCGTTACAGATGAGTAAACAAATTGTTACTAAGGCGTTCGACTCAATCTCAATGTGCCTAAGTGACAGTCCATTGCATGATAGCAACCTGAATTCCTTTTCCCATATTACTAAGGTTGTCAAAAACCTGCTGCAAGTAGAAAGCAAAGGCACTCATAATTGCAGACAGGGATGGTTTGATAACAATTGCACAAAAACCTACAGTAATCTAAAAGAAGCCCTACACAAGACAGTAAGAGTTAATAAGGAAATTAGGAAATGTAGGAAGCTGTACAATGAAGCTAGAAAAACTAGGAAAAATGAAATGAAAGTTAAGGCTTGGGAATACCTTAAAGAAGCTTCAACAAGAGAAGATAGCTCCCTATTTAGGCGGGCCGTCAAAGCACATTTTTTTTCTACTGAGCCCGACGCGCCTTCCATAGAGGTAGCAATAGAGGAAAAAACCTTGGTGGATTTCTTTTCAAATGTTTACACCCTGCAGAATGCTACAGAGAGGGAAATAGATCTTAGACGAGAGCTCAAGGGAGACCGCCTGGATTTTTTGCCAATTGACTTTCACATCACTCTGAAAGACTTAACTATGGCCATAAATGCTAGTAAGAGTGGCAAGGCCCCAGGCCCGGACAGGGTGCCAATCAATTTATTTAAGTCATCCCCGCAGCTGTGGTCTCCAATATTAACACAGGTTTTACAGGCATGCTGTGCAAAGGGCTTCATAGACACTTGGTCTTAATCGATAATTGTCCCAATTTTTAAGAAGGGTGATCGGGAAAATCCCACCTGCTACCGTCCAATATCTTTATTAGATTCCCTCATGAAGGTAGCAGGAAGGATTGTTTTATATTGGCTGCAAACATGGGCAGAAGCCAAAAATATTTTAAGTGATGTACAGTATGGTTTTAGATCTGGTTAAGGAATCAACGAGCAGGCTATTAACCTCGGTATTTTAATCGGAAAGTACACGCAGGCTAAATCAGGAAAATTTTATTTGGCATTTGTCGACCTTACAGCTGCATTTGACTGTGTCATACCCAGCAAACTGTGAGATATTCTTAGTGATCTCAAGGTAGACCCAATATTATTTCAGCTTTTAAGACAGCTTTACTCTGGTGCAACAGCCAAAGTTTGATATGGACTTAACGGAGAGTGTACAACACCGTTCAAAGTGGAGAGGGGAGAGAGGCAAGGATGTGCTTTGGCACCACTCCTGTTCACTCTTTATACCAACGCATTAGAGCAGGAGTTGGTGTCAAACGCTAGGGACCCGCCATATGTAAACAAGTGTCCGATTGTCTCCCTTCTCTACGCGGACGATGGGGTACGTATGGCACGCACCCAGATTGGATTACAGAGGGCTCTTACTTATTATACTAGTTTTATGGATAACCTGGGTCTAAAAATGAATGCAAAGAAAAGTTTTATAATGACCTGTGGAAGAGGGAAACAAAAGTGTAGATGTTTTCCTGTTGTGGGAAGTAGGGTAGAACCTACTAAATCCTTTACATATCTGGGTGTTTTATTTAACCGGATTGGGTCTTGGGTGCAGGCGATTAAGACTAGGAGCCTTCTGTTTATGAAGTCTACTGCGACCCTGAATAATTTCACCAAAAAACTGGCCAAAAGACCCCCTGAATTTCTCCTGAATGTCTATCAGGACAAACGCATGAGCATAGCAACCTTTGGGGCGGGTATATGGGGATTTCATGATTGTGCCCCAATTCAATATGTTAAAAACTAAGGGTGGGCGTAAAATCCGTTTTGCGGGCGAATTTGCGGATTTTCCGCGATTTCGCGATCCGCGAATCTCGCGAAATCGCGGTAAAATCCGCGAATCAGCGGGAAATAATTTTCGGCCAAGCAAGGGTTACAGCAGCAGGTGCAAAAGTTGAACCTAATTTCTTTGTAACCTTTTAAAAAAGGGTTACAAACAAATTAACTTCAACTTGGACACCTGCTGCTAATTGCTTCCTGGCGCCTCCTTGCCTACTTGCAACTATTCTCTGACCCTGCTCTGACCCTTGAAGCAGGGTCAGAGAATAGTTACAAGTAGGCAACGAGGCACCTGTCCAAGGAATTAAACCTCATCAGGAAGCACTTACAGATATAAAAAAGAGGAAGAAGGGAGAGGATGGCAAATACACCCATTTTGAGTTGTCAGGAGGGGTTAAACTAAAAGAGACCTTTACAGCACAATTTTCATATGCATTTTGCTAAAAATAAAAAGCTGTATGTTCTGTAGGGGCAACTCAGGAATCTGGCCCTTCAGAGATCCGGCCTCTCTTTCTTTCTCTCGTTCTCTCTCTCCCTCTCTCTTTCCCTCTCTTTCTCTCTCTTTCTATCTATCTATCTATCTATCTATCTATCTATCTATCTATCTGTCTCTCTCTCCCTCTCCCATAAACGACTGCATGGGTAACTTCGCTATGCAAGCGGCTCGCAAAGACGCAAAAAGCCCCGCGAGCATGCACAAAACCCCACGAACACTGAAAAAAACCCCGCGAACACGCAAAAAAACCAAAATACGCAAATTCGCACAAATTCGTGAATTTTGCGGATCGCGAATTCGCAAATCCGCAAATTTGCGGATCGCGAATTCGCAAAATTCGCCCATGCTTATTAAAAACATCTTTCTAAGATTTATTTTGGCAGTTCCTGCTAGCACCCCTGTTTTTAACTGCCACAGAGAGCTAGGAGTACCATACATTTCAGATTTAATTAAGGTACAACCAGTGCTGCTCTGGCATATAATTTGGACCTCTACCAGTACATGTCTAAATAAGGAAATCCTAACCAATGCAATGAAACTAGATCCTGCCAGCAAGATTATTTTCGTAAAAAATTTAATGCATGACATTGTGCATCCAGAATATTTTTCCCTGCCTGAAGCATTGAATTCTATACACCGGAAGGAATTTAAAAATGTTTGTATGACTTTCCTGGAAAAGAATAGGTTGGTCCCGGTAATAAATAAGCCCACAGTGGTCCAGTAGCAATTAATTTCCATAAATTATAACATCCAACTGTACCTATAATGTTGTTTAGGGGGGTATGACAGGTACCTGTTAACATGTATCAGATATGGGACCTTCCACGGTTTGATCAGTCATCCGGTTATGAATAATTGGTCAAGGAAATTATGCCCGTGTCATTGTAATGACATCTCTTTACAAACAATCATCCAAGCAATTTCTTTCTGTAAATTCTATGTAAACGAACGACGTAGATGGATTGCACCCCTATTAAAACAGGGAGGATGGAGATAGTGTCACCCTGCTTTTATGTATTTATAGATGTTGAAAAATTATTATTGCTTTGGTATCATGTTGGGTCTCCTAAAAAGCATATTGAGAGTAAGGAAAATCTTAAATGTTTAGACCTCAGATGGATTATTTTTAGAATAGTTGCCAAATATGTTTATTCTCATGTATCAGAGAAAGCCACAGCAATATGCATTGATCTATGAATTTGTATATATATTTATGCTCACCTATGTATATTTAGAAGTGAGATTAAATGTTTTTACTTGTCTGCTTTTATGATTTTACTTGCCTAAAATCGAATAAAGCTCATTTTGATTTGATTTGAATTGAAGTCCAATCTAACATAAGCAAGGAAAAGTGCAAACATTGGGGTGGTTTAAAATTTACAATAGTAAATCATGCCTAAAAACATTGGGCACAGTGTAAACATTCACATGGTTCAGATGTACCATTCTAACTGTAGTCTAACAAATGCTATGAAATGTGCATGCATTTGCATAGGGTTGGATTTATTATTCTAACTCAATTTCAACAAATATTGTGGAAAGTAAATAAATGGGGGAGGGCAAAATGTACTGTTCCAATTCCAGTCCAAAAAGAAGAAATTGAATATGATTATGTGGGAGGAGCAGATCAAGAATTTCAACTGCAATTTAAAAAGAATTGAGTAAAGTGAACACATTTGGGGTGTGAGATGGCATTCACCAAACCCAAATAATATAATTACCCATTTAAAATAGCTAAAAATCTAGAAATATTTGAATCCTTAAAAACATTACAATTTCTTAAACCGTTTATAAAAATAAAATAACAATAAACAACTATAATTTAATAAACAATTATAATTTAATAAACATGATAAAAATTAACTACAACTACATCTCATACACACCCAAAAATGTACAAAACTAAAATATTCCGCAACACACAGAATCATTGCATTAAAAGATAACATATATACATTTTGACCTAAATTCAAATTGTTTTAGCAACAAATCCACCAAGACAATATATTCCACAACCTAACAAACTCAACTAAATACACACTATACCCCACAACCCTTTGCCAAAATAACAAAAATACCTTTTACAAATTACACAAAATTCTACATAGAAATGTTTAAATCTAAACATTAAATAAAAAATACAACACATTATTTGCCAATTAAAACATTGCATATTTAATAGAGTAATGAATAAATCTTAATTTATAAATATTTTACTTAATGGACTTCTGACCCACTCCCTCAAGAAACCACATACATCTAATTTAAAATGTAATACATATTACACAATTAAACAAATAAACAACAAATAATGGAATAGCAAGGAGTGAATTAAAAATATTATATTCATTAATTTACACTAATGTAAACATAAAAAAATTATGCGCCCAATCCACAAAAACAACTATTCACCCAAAATTAATCTTTTGTAAACATTTATCAAAAAATAGCAATTTCAAAGTATAATATATTTAACAAATTTGCCAATTAACTAATCAATATTTTCAACTTCAATTTTAAACAGTAAAAAACAATATACTTACCTCTAATATATTATGTTCCACAATATTTTTGTATTCACGATTTTTGACCATGATATTATGGTCAGATGATACTTCTGAATTGATATTTAGTGCGTAATTTTAGATAATACATAGGAAAAATGTGCTTCAAAATATATATTGAAGACTTTTAATTTTTCAAATAATGTTTACAGGGCGCTTCAAACCAAACACACCATTGAAATGTATTGGCCTGCTAGCTGTGCTACCTTTGTCACTGAGGAGAGAGAGATGGTAATAGGGCAAGTGTGTGTTATCTCATGTGAATTTGGTTTTGGTTTGGTGAACTGCCAGCGGGAATATTCAGAAAGATGGCTCAGTGAGTTAAACACTCTTTGTTATCATATACTGTGAGTAGCATATCATCAATCTGAATCCCAACAAGGCCAATTCAGTCAATATAAGCAGGTGTTGTTTTTAGTACTTAGAAGTATAAAAAGTGCAGTGCTATGTAAAAAGAGATTACTATTGTTATTGCCTTTCTTTTCATTAAGCAGCAATCCCAACTTCTTTAATTTTCTGTTGGAGACAGTCAGGCAAAAGGGGTTTCACTTTACCAGAATGGATGAATGAAACCTGCTTGAAATTAAATGTGCTGAAATTGTATTGTTATTGTAAGAAATTGGATTGTTGGTTGAGGGAGGTGAATCTCTACTAAAGCAACAACCACAATACATGCCAGGGTGAACTACAAGAAGTCCCTAATTTAACCTGTGATTAACCCACTGGTAGCTTTGCACAAACTTAGTCAGGCTTAACTTAGACACAATGTGTAAAGTATGCCTTACACAAACAGCAGCAAATTGAAAACACAACTGAAGTAAACTTCCACACCAATATGGCAAAATAGAGTAAACTGTAATAAATTAGTTTACACCAGAATTACAAATATCCACTCAGTAGAATCCAAGATATACAATTTCAAATATTTAAAGTAAATATAGTACCTAAAAGCACAAAGTGCCACTCATAGTTATCTGGTCATGTGAGAGCGGGTGAAAGTCATACGTTCAGGCAGATCATGATGAAGGACAGTTTAAACACAGGGATCAGGTTAGTCCCAATGAAAAAGTTACCAGCTAAAGTCCAGCACGAAGAGTCCTGTTTTTGTGAGGGAGGCCGCAAGGAGCAGAGAGGACGTCATGGATAGTCGTCACTGTAGCACGAATAGCAGGCCGGGTGTCGCGGAGAATCGCTGCAGCATGGAGATCCTGTTGGGTGGCATTGAGGGATGCTGTGCTCTGAGTGGTGCTGTGGTGTTGAGTGGTGCTGTGGCATTGAGTGGTGCTGTGGCATTGTGGGGTGCTGTGGCATTCAGTGGTGCTGAGTGATTCTGTGGTGCTGAGTGATTCTGTGGTGCTGAGTGATGCTGTGGCGTTGAGTGATGCTGGGGCATTCAGTGGTGCTGAGTGATGCTGTGGCCTTCAGTGGTGCTGAGTGATGCTGTGGCATTCAGTGGTGCTGAGTGATGCTGTGGCATTCAGGGGTGCTGGGTGATGCTGTGGCATTCAGTGATGCTGAGTGATGCTGTGGCATTCAGTGGTGCTGTGGCGTTGAGTGATGCTGTGGCATTGAGTGATGCTGTGGCATTGAGTGGTGCTGTGGTGTTAAGCGGTGCTGTGGTGTTGAGTGGTGCTGTGGTGTTTAGTGGTGCTGTGGTGTTGAGTGATGCTGTGGTGTTGATTGGTTCTGTGGTGTTGAGTGGTGCTGTTGCGTTGAGTGGTGCTGAGTGATGCTGTGGCATCGAGTGATGCTGTGGCATCAAGTGATGCTGTCAAGTGATGCTGTGGCGTTGAGTGATGCTGTGGCGTTGAGTGATGCTGTGGCATTGAGTAATGCTGTGGCATTGAGGGATGCTGTGCGCTGAGTGGTGCTGTGGTGTTGATTGTTGCTGTGGCATTGAGTGGTGCTCTGGTGTTGTGTGGTGCTGTGGCATTGAGTGATGCTGTTGCATTGAGGGATGCTGTGCGCTGAGTGGTGCTGTGGCGTTGATTGTTGCTGTGGCATTGAGTGGTGCTGTGGCGTTGTGGGGTGCTGTGGCATTCAGTGGTGCTGAGTGATTCTGTGGCGCTGAGTGATTCTGTGGCGCTGAGTGATGCTGTGGTGTTGAGTGGTGCTGTTGCATTGAGTGGTGCTGTAGCGTTGAGTGGTGCTGTGGTTTTGAGTGGTGCTGTGGTGTTGAGTGGTGCTGTGGTGTAGAGTGGTTCTGTGGCATTGAGTGGTGCTGTGGCATTTAGTGGTGCTGAGTGCTGCTCTGGCATTGAGTGATGCTGTGGCGTTGAGTGATGCTGTGGCATTGAGTGATGCTGTGCTGTTGAGTGATGCTGTGGCATTGAGTAATGCTGTGGCGTTGATTGATGCTGTGGCATTGAGGGATGCTGTGCACTGAGTGGTGCTGTGTCGTTGAGTGGTGCTGTGGCATTGAGTGGTGCTGTGGCATTGAGGGGTGTTGAGTGAATCTGTGGTGCTGAGTGATGCTGTGGAGTTGAGTGATGCTGTGGCATTGCATGGTAATGTGGCATTGAGTGGTACTGTGGTGTTGAGTGGTGCTGTGGTGTTGAGTGGTGCTGTGGTGTTGAGTGGTGCTGTGGCATTGAGTGGTGCTGTGGTGTTGAGTGGTGCTGAGTGATGCTGTGGCATTGAGTGATGCTGTGGCATTGAGTGATGCTGTGGCATTGAGTAATGCTGGGGCATTGAGGGATGCTGTGCGCTGAGTGGTGCTGTGGCATTGAGTGGTGCTGTGGCACTGAGTGGTGCTGTGGCATTCAGTGGTGCTATGGCATTCAGTGGTGCTGTGGCATTCAGTGGTGCTGAGTGATTCTGTGGCGCTGAGTGATGCTGTTGGGTTGAGTGATGCTCTGGCGTTGAGTGATGCTGTGGCATTTAGTGATGCTGTGGCATTGAGTAATGCTGTGGTGTTGTGGGATGCTGTGGCGTTGAGGGATGCTGTGCGCTAAGTGGGGCTGTGGCATTGAGGGGTGCTGTGGCATTGAGTGGTGCTGTGGCATTGAGGGGTTGTGTTGGAGGCTGGAGTTGGAGGGTGGAGTTGGAGGGATGATTTGGAGGTTGGAGTTTGAGTTGGAGTGTGGAGTTGGAGGGTGGAGTTGGAGGGTGTAGGGTGGATTTGGATGTAGGATTTTGATTTGGATGGTGTAGTTGGATGGTGTAGTTGGATAGTGTAGTTGGAGGTAGTTGGAGGGTGTAGATGGAGGGCGTAGTTGGAGGGTGTAGTTGGAGGGTGGAGTTGGAGGGTAGAGTGGTGGGCTGGTAGAGTGGTGGTGCTAGAGTGTGGGCGCTAGAGTGTGGGCGCTAGAGTGGTGGATAGGGTGGTGGTGGATAGGGTGGTGGCACATAGAGTAGTGGCACATAGAGTGGTGGCGCATAGAGTGGTAGAGTGTTGATGGAGTGAGTGGTAGAGTGGTGGCAGTAGAAGGCTGTATTGTGTGTGAGAGAGAGACGTGTGTGTGTGTGAGAGAGAGTGTGTGTGTGTGTGTGAGAGAGAGAGAGAGTGTGTGTGAGAGAGAGTCTGTGTGTCAGAGAGTGTGTGTGTGTGAGAGAGAGAGAGTGTGTGTGTGTGAGAGAGAGAGTGTGTGTGTGAGAGAGAGAGAGTGTGTGTGTGAGAGAGAGAGTGTGTGAGTGTGAGAGAGAGTGTGTGTAAGAGAGAGAGTGTGTGTGAGAGAGAGAGAGTGTGTGTGTGTGAGTGAGAGAGAGAGTGTGTGTGAGAGAGAGAGGGAGTGAATAACAAGAAGCCAGGCAGCCTGGAAGGCATCTCAACATCCTGTCCGAGTACAAGCAGAACAGGGACACCAGCCTTCACTTTCGTAAATCCAAAGCAGTCTAATTCTTGATAAGAACTCAAGGGAGGCAGGAAGAGGTGAAATACCTTCCAGTTTGAAGCACCATCAAAGGGCTGTTAAAATCGGATGCGAAGTATACCCTTATTTGTGAATTTTAAACGCTCTGGCATTGTCAATAAAGCATTTTCAAATTGACTTGCATGGGAGAAAAAAATGGAAAGCGAGCAACAGAAATCATAGCCAAGTGGAAAGAGTCCCTGTCTAATCTGTAGTAGATTCTGCTCTCTTGCATAAAAGCGTAGGATGTCATACGCCAGAGCCGCAGATTTTGAAACTGAGCAGCACCCTGTGATGCTGGGCAAATCACTTCATTTTTCTGTGTCTAAAAAACAAACACAAACAAGACCGAAAGAAACCGGAGGAAATTACACAAATGAAAGGGGAAGGAAAGAGAGACAAGGGAAAGATAACGAGACAGAGAATGAAAGATGAGATGAAGGAAAAAAAGAAAGGTGGTGAAGGGCATAGCGACTAGCGAGGGAGAGAAAATATAGAAGGGGAGAAGAAAATGAGAGAAGAGAAATGGAGGGTAGAAAGAAAGAAAACAGCAGCATGTTTTATTAACAAGACTGAGAGACAGCAAAAGATTAATGAGAGAGAGGGCTGTGAAGAGGGAGAGAGAGAGAAAGGGCGAGTGAGAGAAAAATCAGAGGTAAATTAAGCTCACTCGATTAAGAAGCAGCAGCAGGCCAAGGGAAGATAAGTGGGCATGAATGAGAGGCCACGGGCTTGGAGGGAGAGGATATGAGAGGGGGGAAGGAGGGAGAGTAAACATAAGCAAGTGTGTGAGGAGGAGCAAATGAGAGGAGGGAAGAAGAGAGCGTGAGAGAGAGGGGAAGAGACAGGAGGCGAGAGCATATGGGCATTGCTGTGGGGGTGGGTGGGCGTGTGAGCAGCAGCCTTTGATGTCTGGTGGTGTGAGAGACAAATGTTGGTGTGCGAGGCTTCCTTTCAAGTCAGGTGGGGGGGCGGGGGAGCAGGGGAGCAAGCGAGTGGGAGGGAACAAGCATAGCGCGCGCCTGGCGAAGTTTCACGCTTCAGTAGACAACATGCATTGAGAGAAATCTGCTTGTTCAAGAGGGTTGTTTCACCTACAATAGTTCAGAGCTATAAATAGCTCGACCTAAAAATCTATTGAATGCCAATGTTATAGAAAGTAAGAGGTAGGCTTGCAATATTAAAGAAACAAATGTGAGAGTTTTTTGCTACAAGGACATGTAAAACTTAATAGTGTATGTCCACCTATTTTCAGTGCAAGAAAATGTTATTTGATAATGACAAGAGAAAAACCAGGTGTCAAAACAAAGTACAATGGAGTATAAACTTAAAGACAATGAGGAGAATAAAATAAGCATACAGGTGCAAAAATTATGAAAAAGTAAATCTGGGTATCAGAAAAAAGAAGGAGGAAAGGATAAATGAAAGGTATATTATGCATGAAAATATTCAAAAGGAACAGGAAAATGGTACAATGAGGAAAATGGTACAATGAAGAAAAAGTGGAATGTATCGAGCATTTAAGGAGGTTTGAGGACTTCCTGCTGCGGAGGTAGTGGATGAAACAAACGTTTAGAACATGAGTCCAAATAGAGCGTGACAGGGAGCCATAAGTCCATGCGTTTTGCAGCCAAACATGCCGGAAAAACATAAGCAGTGTCAAGTCTATGGTTATGGCAGACATTAAACCACCATGCCTTGAAGGAAATGTTAGAGAAGTCTTTCCAATTGACCGTTATTTGTTGGAAGGCAGCGGCCAGTAGTAAGTCAACAATCTGAGGCTTTAGATCAACATTGTCCCAGCAAGGGGAAAGGCTGCCCAGGAAGACGTGTGTGTGAGAAAAAGGGATACAAGTATGAAAAATCAGATTAATTTGAGCCCAGACCTGTAACCAAAAACCGCGAACAGGAGTGCATAAAAATAACATGTGAAATAAAGTAGCTTGTGGTGATGAGCAAGACCAACATGTGTGGGGAGTGTTTGGGAAGCGTTTGTGAAGGTCAAAGGGTGTAAAAAGAAGCCTGTTGTAAATAAAAAACAAAGTCTGTGTAAGGGTTGCTGCTCTCGAGGATTTACGGATCTTGATCCAAATTTTGTCCCAAAATGAAACTGGCCAGGATACAGACAAGTCGTGTTCCCAACATTCCTCCACCTTGGATTTAGGTCTAACAGAGTCACTAGTGTGAAGGTATTTGTAGATAGCGGCAGCTTTTGGTGTAGAGCGTAAAAAGGAGTGAAGTGAAAGGGGGAGAGTGGATGAAGCCGGAGGAGGACAGGACTGAGAAAGTCAATTATAGTTTGTTAGGACTGTGTCCTTGAGCAACAGATAGTTGCGAGTAAAGGAGGTAGGTAAGTCATAGAGGGAGCGAAGAGTAGTGAAAGATAAGAAAGAGGAATGAGAAAAGAGTTGGGAAATCCATAGCAGACCTCTGCAATGCCATGTTTTCCAAAAGAAGGGTCTGTTACGAATGAGCAGAGCAGCGTTATGCCAGATGGGGGAGGATAGAAAATCAGCGATGGTTGTGGGGGGGGAATGGGAAGAAGATAAGAGTAATTTAGTAGTGAATTTATGAATAGGAGTAGAAATAGAAACAGGTTTACGAGAGAAGGAAAGATATTCGGCAAAGGAAAAAGGAGAAAGAAGAAGACGCTCAAATTTAGTCCATAAAGGACAGGGAGAGCTAGGGTCCTGTAGCCAAAAGGAGGCTTGTCGCAATTGAAAAGCTTTATGGTAAGCAGGAAAGTCGGGGAAGTTAACCCCGCCTTCTTATTTAGGACAAATCAGTCGAGCCAGAGACATTCGGGGCTTCTTTTTGTTCCAAAGGAAGGACGTTAAAGTGGAATTAATCTTTTTGAAAAATTTAGAAGGAATGGGGACTGGAATATTAGAGAGAGTATAAAGAACAATGGGAGACAGCATCATTTTAATAGTGTCAAGGCGACCCCACCAGGATAGGTAAAGAGGGTGCCATTTGGACGTTAAATCCGTTAACTTTTGGATGCATTTGGACATACAGAGGGAAACAGTGCCTGGAATTGTAGGAGTGATGTGCAGCCCAAGGTATTTAATGTTAGAGGGCTTCCATGTGAAGTTAGATGCGGCAAAATCAGGTTTGAATGTAAATTTTGTCAAGGGCAGGATCTCACATTTATCGTTGTTAAGCTTGTATCCAGATATTTGGGAGTAGGCGCGCACTTCGGTCAAGAAGGCGGGAATCGAAACAGTGGGATTGGAAACAAAGAGGAGGATGTCATCCGCATAGGCGGCTAATTTGATGTGAGAGTCTGATAGTTGGAAACCTTGGATGGAGGGATTTTGACGAAGTTTAGAAAGGAAAGGCTCCAAGGCCAAATTAAAAAGAAAGGGAGACAAGGGGCATCCTTGACGAACACCTCTTTGTAAATCAAAAAAAGAGGATATTTGGCCATTAGCACAAACAGCCGCACGCGGGTTGGAACAAAGTAATGAAATTAGGGAAATGAAATTGGGACCAAAACCAAACCAACGGAGGATATGAAAGAGATAGGTCCATTCAACCCTATCACACGCTTTTGCAGCATCCAAGGCAATGGCCGCAAGGGAGTGGGGTAAAAGGCGAGATTTAGAGAGAATATTGAAGAGAAGCCTAGTGTTGTCAGTAATAAAGCGGCTCTTGACAAAGCCCGACTGTTCCTCACCCAGAAGATCTGGGAGAAGAAGGTCAAGACGTGCTGCAAGAGACTTCGCAAATATTTTATAATCAATATTGACCAAAGAGATTGGCCTGTAATTTTTACAATGTTGAGGATCTTTCCCCTCCTTGGGTATGAGGCAAATATGCGCATCTGAAAAAGAACCTGAGGAGGAACCCGAGGTGAGGAAAGCGCCAATGAGGGAATGGAGTTTTGGGATGAGAAGCTTTGAAAAGTGAAGAAAAAATTCTACAGTAAAGCCATCTGGCCCAGGAGCCTTATCCCTTCGGAGAGTTTGAAGTGCCTTGAGCAGTTCTTGTTGGGATATGTCAAGCTCTAAGTGAGAAAGGTCAAGTGGAAAGTGGGCTGGTTTTTGAATAGTAGAGAAAAAATGGTCTAGGGATTGAGAAGAAGGCTGGGTTTCAGAAGAGTATAGGGTCTTGTAAAAGGTAGAAAATTCAGTAAGAATATCTGCGTCTGTGTGTTTGAGAGTGGAGTTAGTGTCGTAAATCGATTCAATATTCAACTTATTTTGCTTAACTTTTAAATAATTAGCTAATATCTTACCAGCCTTATTTTTGCCCCCATAAAACTTGGCACTTGATTTCAATAGATACAAGGATGCATCATCCGTGGATTTTTTGTTAAATTTCATTTTAGCATTAATCAAGGCAGTTAGACTTTCCTGTGAGCGAGAAGTAAAATAAGAATGCTCCAATTTCTTAATATCCAAAAGAATAGCCTTTGTAAAGTTGCGAGCAGCTTTTCGATTTTTTGCAACAAAGCCAATTATGAAGTCTCTTGCTGCAGCTTTAAAGGCGTCCCAAATGGTGTGCTTGGGGACGGAGGGATCATCATTAAAGGAGAAAAATTCATCTGAAAAGGCAGTGAAGGAGGTGGTGAATTTAGGGTCTAAGAGAAGAGAATTGTTAAAACGCCAGCGTTTAGGGCCAACGGATTTGGGTAAAATATCCAATTGAACTAAAGTGGGGGCATGATCGGAGAGCAAAATTGGACCAATTTCAGCATGGGTGAGAGTTTGAACAATGTTATGGGTAACAAAAATGTAGTCAATTCGGGATTGGGAGTGATGACAAGGAGAATAAAAAGTAAATTCTTGAAGTTGTGGGTTACATAAACGCCAAGCATCAGTAAGTTTGTGCTGGGAGATAGTTTGAGAAAAGGATTTATGAGACTTATTAGGAATGAAGTGTGCTTTGGAATTCCTATCCAAAAAGGGGTCCAGGGGCTGGTTGCAGTCTCCTGCTAAAATAAAATTGTCATCGATAAATCTGGTAATGTGCTGGGAAAAAGAATGCCAAAAAGTGGGATCACCAGTAGTATGGGCATAAACATTCAAGAGAGAAATTGGAACATTCTTGATAGAGAGCTTAGCATATGTCCAACGACCATCACCATCCGATTCCTGAGCGAGCAGAGAATGAGATAGGGCTTTATGACAGAGAATGGCCACACCATTACGTTTGCCGTCCCCAGGAGAATAGTAAACATCACCCACCCAACTCCTCTTCAATTTAATAGATTCTTCAGCAGATAAATGGGTTTCTTGTAAAAAAGCAATATCAACATTTAAACGTGCAAGGTGAGATAAAATTCTCTGTCGCTTGATGGGAGAATTAATGCCCTTAACATTCCATGTGAGCACTTTCAAAGACATATCACATAAGAAAAGAGGAAAATATCAAAATGAAGAAAAAAGATGTAAGAAGAACCCAGAGGGAGAGAAAAATGGAAAAGAGTAAGAAAGACTATAAAAGGCAGTACAATATAAGGTCAAAAAGGAGGGTGAGAAATAGGGAAAAAGAGTAAAAAAGTAGGATTGAAAATCTGTTGAATTAAAAAACAATAGAAGGTAGTACAAGTAAAAGAAAAAGTAATAAAAAGGAATTTATAGCAGAAGAATTGTTGAAGGATAGGAGATGAAGACACCTGTGTAACAAGGGAAACTAGTGAAGATGAGAGGAAAAAAGAGACAAAAAGGGAAGCGAACACCAAGGAGAAAAGGGAGAACATACTTACGGAGGGCAAAGATGAGGAGGGATGATCACCGGGGAGAAGGGACGAGGAGAGAGGATTGAGTGAGGGGGGAGCGCCAACTAGAGGAGGCAGAACATCCAACGTAAGCGAACCAGCAAGTCGAGGGGAAAACGCAATACAAATTGTATAACCTGCAAGGAAGAGAAAAAAAAAGGAGATAACATGAGGAAAAAGAAAGGGAGACGTAACAAAGGTGAGTGGTAAAAAAGGATAACAAATACACTAGTGAACAGTACATATCCAGAGATCTGGGATATAAGAAAATGAACGAGAATCAAAAGAGAAAAGTAGAAACTGAAGACGCTGGAAAGCCCAATAAGGACGAACAGGAAAACAGCCAGCATCAAGCATCAAACATGCGGGGTAATTGGGACATCAAAGCTACGTCATGCAAGAGTCATGGAGGAAAAGCTGATGAAGAACCAGATAAGTCCATATCAGACGCCTGTGCAGAATTCAAAAAGCTTCGGAGGCGAACAGGATCCTCGTAGGTCGTTGTCTTGTTGTTGTGAGTGACCCTGAACAGGCAAGGATGAAAAAGGCCATATCTGGCTCCAATAGAGCAGAGCTCTGGTCGCATATCTAAGAAGGCTTTGCGACGGTTGGCTGTGGTTTTGGCGTAATCTTGCGCAAAGAAGAGATTGGAACCTGACCATTGAAGACGAGGTGAGGCACGAGCCGCTGAGATGACTTTGAGAAGGTCAGTGTATTCTAAGAAGTACATTATGACACCTCTTGGCCGTGAAGAAGGAGAAGAAGTAGAAGATAGGCGGCCTAGCCTATGTGCTCGCTGGATGTTAAGCGTAGTACCTTCAGGCAGATGCAGAAGCTTGGGTAAAAATGATTTGAAAAAGGCGATGGGGTCAGTCCCCTCACAATTCTCCGCCAGGCCGTAGAGTCGAAGGTTATTGCATCTGTTTCGGTTCTCCAATTCTTCAACTTGCTTTTGGAGAGAGGAAATCTGTGACTGCATGTGTGACACCTTGGAGTATGATTCTTGGAGAGAAGTTAGAGAGCGTTCCACTGTAGTTACTCTAGCATCCATCTGAGACCAGTTATCAGTAAGAACCTGCAATTTAGAGTTAGTTTCCTCCATGAAGGGTCTGAGGGCTCGAATCTCTTCCAGTAACATCTCCGTGGAGACAGCCGATGTGGATCCTGTCGGTGACGGAGGATCTTTTTTAAGGCGTTTCGTCGTAACTTTCCCTGAAGGCTGGACAGGCCGCTCTGTGTTGGATTGCGACATTTGGTCAACGAGCGCCTGAGAAGCTTCGAGGTGCGCCAGTGCAGAGAAGACTTTTGAGTTTTTAATGAAAACTCGACGTGGAGTCTTGGGGGTGCGAGGAATAGCCCTTCTTTCCATAAAAAAAAAGAGTCACTGTTAGGGAGAAATGAAGCCCAGTAGTATTTGCTGCGTGCCCACAGACACCTAGAAGTGTGCGCAGGAACACCTGAATGAGAAAGGGCACACAGACTCCAAAAAAAAATAAATAAAAGGGAAGGAAAAGAAGGCTATCTGCTCGGAATTTAAGAACGCCAGGGAGGTAGAAAGATATGTGGAACAGCGTTCATATGGTTAATTGGAGAAGTTAACACATTGGATAATGAAGCAAAAAATCACCATGGCGATGAAATGCAGAGAAGTGGCATATCCTGGAGCATTAGAAGTCCATCAGGGAAGGCGCATTATAGATGTGAGAAGGGCAGTTAGAGGTGAATGCGCAAAAACAGTACAAAAAAGTGCCACAAATTGCAAGTAACCATTTACAGGAAAGCGTGGTGAATTGCAGCGTTTTTAGCAGAGAATGGACTAAAACTGCGTGTACAGGCAGGTTGCTTGAGGCAGGAAGAGGTCCAATGATACAAAATGGCCACCGAATTCATATAATCACTTGTGAACTCGTTTAAAGGCAGCGTGTATCAAATACATGCGGCGGTAGTGCAAAAATAAAGGAAATAGCTCACCATGAGCAGTTGTTGGAAGATATAGCTTTGTAGCAGGCACGCATGACCTGCGAGCGGGTGCGCCGTGAATCGCGCTGAGAGGATCCAAAATGGCGGTCGCGGTCGTCAGAGAGCCGCGTCCGCCTTAAAACTGGTGAAAGTAAGCATTCCGCCGCTCGAGCGTTGCTTCATTCAGGAGCGTGTTGGTGCCTGCGAGCTCCGGTCTGGAAAAATCAACTTTGCAGGCGGAGGTACGTTGAAAAAGGCAGCGAAGACCCCTGCCGACCCGGAGCGCTCACATCAGAGCCGCCGTCCTCGTCGGGCGCCAAGCCACGCCCCCATGTCCACCTATTTTCAATCAATCAATCAATCAATCATATCATAGGTCAACTACCAGCTACATCTAGTCATGTGACCTAGGAAGACACCAAACGCACCAAATTGTTAGGGCAGAAAATGCCAACTGTGGCATTTTCAGAACTGGGCCTCAAAATCTGACTTTACCATTAATGAGGGTTAGGCTTGCAATATTAAAAAACAAATTTGAGAGTTTTTTGCCACCAGGACATGTAAAACTTAATACTGTATGTCCACCTATTTTAATACAACCCACCCAGCACTATTGCTGTCTAGGGCCTACACTTGGGGGGTCTTATATATACTAAAACGGAAGGTTTAGAGCTGGCAAAGGGTTTATTTTGTAATATTGTGTGCACTACTGGAAAAAATGTATATTCAATGTAAAATGTATATTCAATCTTTATACGGTTTTAAATTGAAAAATAACACAACATCACAGTATGAATACTGTAGTCAGGAAAAGTATAACCACAAAAATATTCATTGATTTTCAACTTCATGTTAACAAATTGAGTGGTCACAATCCATTGTGTTACAACTTCACACATGATAAATACATAATCCTTTATATACAAAGTCTATGATGAATAATCTTCATAACAATTCCACTCGGTGACACAATGTCCTATGCAATTCAGGACACCCACGTTCCTTCTTCATGGGCCACTGTAATATAAACAAAAATAGTATATGATTGCTACTGCATCTTAGAAATCATGCTGTTGAGCCACCAACAAGCCTGACACCTTATACATCAACTCCCACTGCTGCTGCCTGTAACGGAACTGCCACACACTATAATTCACGGGTAATGAACTGAAAGAAAGTGCTGCGACATGCTGCAGAGCCACACAGGCTAATAATAAATGAAATAGAAAAAGAAACAAGAGTCCACTGTGCAACAAATGTAATAGTACCAAAGACCCACAAGAACCAGTGATAGATTAACACAAACAAATTCACATGCTTGCAACATAGCCTCATGTGGAGTAGACTAACACTTACTGCCAAGCGGAGAAACAGCAGCTGTTTAATGTAAATATCCACGCTGATGTCAAAATCTGCCCAAATGTTTATAAGTATGATAACAGGACTGCGGGTGAAGCTGAAAGTGCCCCAATAGCATTAACTAGTCAGAACCGTACCTGGACAACTAGTAGAGACGTCGGACAAAGACCTGTTGAAGAAATACCAAAATCATAACTATCACACGAATAAAGATTGAATATTTTTTTTGCCTGTAGTGCACACCGTTATTACAAGCCATCCAGCTTGCCTTTTCACATACCTAAGTACCATAGGGGATAGGCAGTCCCTATATACGGTGTAGCACACATTGAGTAGTAAAACTCGAGAGCCTTTTTTTCACTACAGTTCTATTGCTGTTTCTGTCATTTAGGTGTGCAGCACTTACATTTTTCAGTAAAAGGTTTATTTTGTCAGGTCATAATGGTTGTTTCAAAACTTCACACACAGGCTGCAATGGAAGACGTGAGACATGTTTTAAAGGACTGCTTAACTGGGTGGCACAATAGTGCTGCAGACCCATATGTAGCATTTCATTTACAGGCCTCATAAGGAAATTAAATGGGCCAATTGGGTGTAAGCCAATATTACCATGCCTAAAGGACAGTGCACAATCATTTTAGCACTGATTAGCAGAGGTAAAGTACGCAGAGTCCTCAAGACAAAGGAAAAACGTTTTTGAAAACAGAAGGGTTAAGGCCAAGAGTGGCAGAAGGCTCCTCAAACACAGCCTAGTCCAACAGTTATGTTATGCTAAGTTATGTTATGTTATGTTTTTGTACTTTTAAAGTGTACATCTCACCCAGGAGGGTATCCTGGCACTGCCTACAAGGAGGGAGGTTGCCCTGTCTGCAGCCTATGTGAAGAGCCATGTTTACGGTTTCTTCCTGAATTCAAAGACTGAGCTGGAGGCCCTCATGTGAAGGGATAGTTTGTGCCAGCTTTAGGAGCCAGGTAACAGAAGACTTGGCTGCAGACTCTGACTCTTTGGATACAGGGGACAGTGGCAATCAGGAGGTTGGCTGAGTGAAGGTGTCTGTTGACGGTTGGAAGCTGATGAAGCTGTTCAGGTAAGTGGGTCTATACTGTGCAGTGGTTTGAATATGTGTGCACACTTGTGTATGTGGAGGAGGTGGAGGTCTTTAAGGTGAGTGGAAATGTGGGTGCGTGGAGGGAGGTTGAGTGTGAGTCCAGCTGCCTCATTCTGATTGGTCTGGAGCCACTTGATGAGCTAAGCAGGGTTTCTGACATAAAGTGCATTTCTGTAGTCTAGCTTGCTGGTGATGAGCGCCTGAGTGATTGTAACAGCTAGGGTAATTTCTTATATGAGGCAGTTTCCTTCAGTCCCTGGAAAACTTAAAGATCTACATTGACTCCATTGGCCGTATTACAGTAAGAGGCCCAGGGGGTGCAACATGCATGTGCGCCTGCTTTGTGCACTCCCAGGCTCTTTAGTATTACAGAAGGGGACCCAGATGCTTGTGCAGCCCATTCTGTATTTCTGATTTTGCTGTTGCACATGTAGTGCCACCACTATCTCAAGAGAATGTCCCCTCATTTGCATGGGGCGTGGCCCATACAAATTAGGGAATCTCTTTGCCTCTGCGCCAATGTCTTATTATGGGCGGGATACAAAAGCAAATAAGCTGTCTGGAGGCACACTGAAAGTGCGCCACAAAAAGGTGGAGCACTGAAAGTGCCCCACCTGAGGGCAGCCCTCTTGAGGGATGAAAGTGGCTCCCATGGACACCCCAGACATCCCCTACAGGCAGGTGCAGCAGTGCTTTAAATGGGCCGGTATTTTTTTTTTCTCCCAAGAGTACCGGCACTTCTTTGTTACCAAGGAGAGTACCGGTACTCACTGTATGAGGGCGGCATTTTAGGTCAAAAATAGTCATGTGAGAATGAATTGCATTTCTACACTGCGGCGCATACTCGCATGATGGTAATTTCACAGAGGGGGCAGTGACGCGCCACGGCAGAGCAACGTGTAACCTCACCCGCCAGTTTGTGCGACGGGAAGGAAGGGAGGCTCTTTAAAGAGCGCAATTTGCTGCGGTTTTCCCTTTCTTCGTTGCCAGCACAGCAGGAAGGAAACCAGAAATAAAATTCCATCAATGAGCAAGAAGCAGGTTTCCCACCAGTGCCAGTCTAATTGAGTACCCGGTGACAAGGAACACCTCTGCCACTCAGTGGGTGAGTGCCCTGCGCGCCACAGACAATCTCCTCATGCATAAAAAATGTATGTATCCGTGTGCACTGCAGGAGTGGCTGCAGCGCTTCACCAAAGTGCCCTACCTTCTAGGCTTTCACTCGTTGTAGGTGGTTGGCTGCCTCCCTTCCTTTGCTTGATGAAGTGTTTTCAATTAAAAAGTGCTACTCACTAATTCTGTTTACTGTCACTGCAGCTACCTCAATGCAGTCCAGAAAGAAGCTGTGTATCTGGTCTGTGGAAATCGAAATGCTGAACTGTGTGCAACAAGTTCCATGGCATTATGTTTCAATATGATTCTTTTGCCAAGTACAATTCTCTTAAGCAGGGAGATAGTGATCTTTTTAGAAATGCATTTTCACTTCCTTTCTGATTTGCACGAGTGTTGAAGCAAACTTTGTTTATGTTGTTCCAGATTGCGGATGTGGAGATTAAGAATGCTTTCCTTTTGTTTTCCCTTCTTGCTGTACTCCATCCCTGGTCCCATGTTATGTTATGTTATGTTATGTTATGTTATGTTATGTTATGTTATGTTATGTTATGTTATGTTATGTTATGTTATCGGGGGAATATATAGATTGCACATTCACCATAAGGTCTCTTGGCACTAAGGTAGAGAAAGTGGGACTGTCCGCCTGAAGTGGATTTTTTCTTGACCAGGCATGTAAGTGTTTTGTTTCTGATGACTACGTGATACAGCTGGTCGTGAAGATGACTTGGGCTTTGGTGGCGAGCCAGCATAGTTTATTTCTTCAGTGTGGGTGGATTTGGCCAACTTCTATAAGCCAGTGTTACAGTAGTTAAGGTGCTTTAAATGGCTGTCTCAATATTGTCAAGGATGCTGCTGAGCAGAATGTTGCCTCTTTTCAGGTGGACCAGGGCATCGACTGAAACTTGACATTGGAAGGAAGGATTTCTGGAGGCAGAGCTTTTACCATACTAGACCCATTCCATACCCAGTTACCTCCCACAGATTCAGAAATGACTAGAACCCCAAACGGTGAATGTTACTGAAATCCGACAATAATCACAAGCAGGGAAATTCTGTGTTGGTTCTGCATGTCAAAGACTGTCTGCATTGGGGGAGGGACACATACAGCCAGACCTACACCTCCTTTTAAAACAAATTGATGCAAATTCAAGTAATTTTACGGGGACAATAACAGCAGTTCTCAGCTAAATAAAGTAAAACCATCTATTTTAGGCATGGTTCCTCCTTCATTGGTTGCTCTCTTCTGGATGCACACCCAACACTCCAACTTGGGAGTTCTCCAACCACACAGTGACACTACTGGATTGTGATAAAAGCTTAATATGAACCCTGGATTTCCATCCATGTAAAACTAATGAATTGGCAAAGTGGTACACAGACTACTGTAAATAGTGTCCCAAGAATGTAGCTGTCATTTCAGATGTAGCCAGTAGACTAGACTCCTCAGGACAGGCAGTGAGCCTAAGATCCACCCACACCACTAAAGGAAGAAGGGAGCGGGCAGACAAGTCAAAAGAAGGAATGAGCTTGGTTAGCCAGGGAATCACATCCATGTTATTCCTGCTGCAATGCTGTAGAGGCATCCAGGAGTGTGAGGCTGTGATCAGTACAGATATATGAATGAGAAGTGCCAAATGTCTGCCCCTCTCCAATCCGATCTTCTGAGATGTCCGCCGATAACTGGAGGAGCCGAGAAGGAAAGTCAAAGCGAGAGCAGGTAAGTGGGACTGGATGCGGGAGGTAGGAACAAGAGGAAATCAGGGCTGGGTTTGGAGGCTGGAACGGCTGCGGGAGGGGAGCGGAGCGAGAGAGAATCGCATCCGGGTTGGAAGGCTGGAACGGATTTTGAAGTCCGGGAGGAGCAGGGACTGGAGCGCTCGTCGTGACGGATGCAAAGAGACAAAGCATTGTCACGTTTGCGAGCGCTCTTTAAATAGACTTCTCAAGCGGCAGTGTAATCATTTGCAGTGGCGGCTGGTGACATTTGAAAGTGGTGGGCGAAAAATAATTTACATACTGCACTGTTGCTAGCGAGCGAGCCCGAACAACATAAGATAGGAAAAATTGTGCATTTTCAAGCAAATTTGAGAAAGCAGGAAGGTTAATAAAGCAATTGCGAAAGTGCAGTTAGACTCAGCTTGAAGGGAAAGGATGAGAGCGGTGTGTTGCCAGTGAAATTTCAGGATGAGCTGAGCAGTGGAATCGGCGTGAAAGGGAAGGGAACCATATGAGAGGGATTGGCACAGTCAGGGTAGTAAAATTATAATAAAAGTGAGATAATAATAATGAAGGTCAGGGCATGGCTGAGAAGGCAGAGGAAGACGGCCGTGCAAGGAAGCAAGAAGCATGGCAGGGAGGTGGACTGAAGGGCAGTTAGTGATGGCAGAGCAAGATAGTGACGGTGGGCAGTGAAGGCCACTGAAGAGCTGTGCAGACAGAACAGTGAAAGGCAGGATAGTTTAGGACAGTGAAGGGTAGGGCATTAAGGGACTGTCACAGGGTAGTGTGCTGTTGAGACTTGTAGGCAGCAGAATTGAGGGCTTGTGCTTTAGGTTATACGAGTAGGACAGGGCAACAAACCGGAAATCCTTAAATGAAGACAAGAGAAATGAGTCAAACTGCAGGGGACAGGTGCAGGAGGTGTACTAACAATACTGTTATTGGGCAGAGACATCTGTTCTCAATATCTATAGGGGCAAATGATAAATGAACAGGCCCTGTCCGTTTAAACAAAGCTACAGTTTCTGGTAACACAAGAGAAAGCGTTTGCACTTCCTTGCTGCAAAAATGGATTTGCTCAAAGAAAGCAATAATTCCGGTTAGAAAGGAGATTCTACTACTCTCTTCTACCTGGAGTTTTCACCAGGACAATCAAGGAGTGTCAAAAAAGACTACTGCCCGTCACCTTCAGAGACTAGCAAGCAACTCTGTAAGCAAGGGCACCTATAGGCCAGGGCCCCGATGCATGTAATTACCCCTCAAAACTTACACAGAACACAACAGTTTCAATCTGAAGGCCCTTGAATACATATTCCATGCCTGAAATGCACCATCAAATTCAAAGTAAGTAAGTCACCCCGGAGTTATTTGATATACTGGTCTTAGATAAGTAGCTAACTCATCGAAATTAAATAACTAAAAAATCTCCCAAACATGACGTGGTACTTCGACAAATATGGCATCTCAGATACTGCAAGTCCCAAAAACTTTTCATCATGAATTATACATCAGCAACTCTTGCTCCTCAACAATTGTAGCACGAAGAATAAATAGTGCAATCAGAGAAGACAAAATTCGCTGGAGCGTGTCACATACAACCCGCTTTAAAAACAAGGAGCATAGTCAGATAATGAATGCAGAACGTATGTACCTATATTTTTACAGCACAGCGTGCCTCTATGGGTTTCAGTTTATGTTAATTGATTTTACATGACCGTGTGATTAGGACCCAAAGCCGCACAGTTCTTTTATTTGAAATTGCATGCATGCCTTACTCACCTAAATGAAGAGCCATCGAGTGTCCAATGCTACACTGGCTTTGTGCGGTAATGTCACATTAAGCTTAATTGCAGTTGAAGGGACTTCTGACTTACAATACGCATCCGAGTCTGATCAGCGCTTGAGATTGGACCCTCACCCCCGTGGTACCTGGGCCAGGCCCATTATTCCAATTTACAACACACGCTGCTGATATCGGGGCATCTGCCCCAGGTGCATCACAAAGAGAAAACGTGCCTGGTCTCACCCTGGAGATACCCATTAAGGGACCATCTCTCAGGGAAGCCAGGAAGGGTTTCGCAGCGGTCGAAGCGCCTTGGGACCCTCCGGGTAAGTAGTGTGCTATATAAATGCCTATACATTTACATTTACATTTACATTTACATTACATGCACGTGACGTGTGATCCTCTGCACCCGAACCTGTGGCTCCACGGCATGTCTTCCAGGAATCCTGGCTCCTCAGTCCTCAGTTGCACTTGCAGCTCGCAATACACGCAGGGGGGTCGCGCGAGTTTGGGGCCGAGAGGGTGGGGGGTTAAAATAAAGTAAAAAAAGTAACTGACCGCAGTGACCGGGTCCGAGCCACCTCTGCTGTCTTCAATGGCGCCTTCGTCTTCTGTTCTGCTGGTGATTGGCCATACAGTGCGGGTCGACATCCTGCTGCAGTAGCCAATCCTGGTGCAGTGTTAACAGCGCCACTGCGCCAGAATTGGCTACGAGCAGGTACTAATCTGCCCATAATGAGGCCGAGGCCCCGGGACCCTGCCACAGTCTCTCTTTTGCTATTAGGGGGGTGGGGAGGAGGTCTACCAGTCTATTTGCATACCAAGCACGCGGTGCTCATTCCTAGCTTCTACGCGTGACATGGAGTTCCAACAGACATCATGATATTTCAACAAGCATTTGCTATTGACAAGAATGATATTTCAGCAAGCATTGCTATTGGCAAGAAACAATATAAACTGCCATAAAGATTCCCATACAGAAAACACCATTAAAGATGCATGATATTTACACGGTCAACAGAAGGAACCTATGACTACATGTGTTTACGAACCTATGGCTGCATGTATACCTTTAACAATATGTGCCTCCATCCCTTCACTAGCCCCTCAGAATTTTGGACTAGGTTTTGCTGGGTGTCACAGTATCTGAAAGTGAATGAAAGTGTGAAATATTATTGCTATGTTGTGAGACCCCAGATACCTTGCTTCTCGCAGGATCACTAGTATGAAAGCTGACGCTTCCTTCCACCCAATGTGGGTCAGAGTTGCATTTTAGGATTTAGTATTTTTTCCTGTAATTAATTGCCTGTTGTAGTGGAGTTGTGCTGGCTCTTCTCTTTTCTCATACTTCAGGCATACTCTGTTTGCTGGCCTTTAATCCATAACTTTGCCTTCCTGTTCCTATTGGGTATTGTTCAGACCCTCCAGGATATCGCGATTTCGCGATTTGCCGCGAAATCGGCACTTTTTAAAAAATGCCGCGATTTTTACAAAAATGCCTGCGAAATCGGCATTTTTGTAAAAATCGCGGCATTTTTCACTATATCCTGGGGGGTCTGCTTTATGTGGCTATCGTCTGTGAATTGGGCTAGCAGCCAAAGACATCCAGTGCTGAGTTTTACGCCACGCCCAGCCTTCACTGCCACGCTTGTCTGCCCACACCATTCATGGAGCATTCGAACAAGGAAGTGTTTGCTAACGGACGCCATTTGTCCGTCATTTTAACAGGGCACCGGTTGCCCCACCCTAAAGCCGGCACAGTTTGCACCCACCTCCCTTCTTCACTCCGATGCTGCACCAAAGCTCCTCAGATACTCAGCAGCATTGAAGCGTCACAGTGGGATGGCAAACCTCACACCTCTAGCCCTTGATGACCTGTTAAGAGGTGCTTCGAAGGTGACTGAAAGGGAGGGGCTGCAGGTTCAGGAGCTGCGACATCTATTCACATGCAAACAGCCCTGTATGTGTCATGTCTCTGCTATTTAGAGGGGGCTCACACATTCCATTTCTACCCAGGGCCCCAAACATCCGAGACTCGGCCAGATTACACCCCTGATTACACTGAGGCAGCACGTGGTTCTCTTCACAGAGTGTAATTACTGTCACTAAATTGTAAGCAAACCTCGGTTCTTCAAACATGCAGTCTATAATTTAAGAAAATACAGAAATGGCACAATCGCACCCACACTGATTAACAGAGTATGGAGGACAATCAGTTCAATCAGTTCTCTTAGAGTATCTCCTGAAAGTACTGTACATCACAGTGGGGGATGGCATTTTGGACAGAGAGCCTGTCTTCTCGTTGTCTTGTGCAGGAGGGGGCGAGGAGCCCAAGATGATACTAGAATACTGCATGCCCACCCCTGTGCCCACCCTGGTGGATCCTGTTCCCTCTCCTGTGATGGCTCCTGCCCTCCCCTCAGTGATGGCTCCTGTCCCCCCATGTGGTGGCTCCAGTCCACCCCCCGCCTGTGATGGCTCCTGTCCCCCCATGTCGTGGCTCCAGTCCACCTACACCTGTGATGGCTCTTGTCCCCCCTGTGGTGGATCCTGTCTCCGCCCTGGGTGGCTTCTGTCCCAGTCCTGGAACGGCCCCTGCAGCGAGGGTGAAGTTCTTGATGGGCCTCTTCTCAAAAGGGCTCAGCTCAAAATTAATATGGAAAGGTCGGCGAGTAAGTAAGTGAAGGGATGGGTGAATGGCTGGATGAATTAGTGAAAGGGTGAATGGATGGATAAAAGATTGAATAAATGGATAATGAGAGAGGATGGATGGATTGATGAGAAGGGAAGGATGGAGAGAAAATGTAAATAGCTGGATGTATGGGTGGAAGGGTAGCTGGATGATGGAGGAGGGGAAAGATGGATGAGGGGAAGGATGATGGATGAGGAGATGGATGGATGGATGGAGGGGAAGGATGGATGGATGAGGGGAAGGATGGATGGGTGGATGGAGGGGAAGGATGGATGGATGAGGAGAAGGATGGATGGATGAGGAGAAGGATGGATGATGGATGAAAGGAAGGATGGATGAGGGGAAGGATGGATGGATGAGGGGAAGGATGGATGAGAGGAAGGATGGATGGATGAGGGGATGGATAGAGGGGAAGGATGGATGGATGGGTGGGTGAAAGGATGGATGGATGATGAGGGGATGGATGGATGGATGGTTGATGAGGTGGTGGGTGAAAGGATGGATGATGAGGGGAAGGGTGGATGGATGGATGATGAGGGAATGGATGGATGATGAGGGGGCGGGTGAAAGGATGGATGGATGATGAGGGGAAGGATGGATGGATGATGAGGGGAAGGATGGATGGATGAAGAGTGGGTGGGTAGATGGATGGATGGATGATGAGGGAAAAGGATGGATGGATGGATGGATGATGAGGGAAAATGATGGATGGGTGATGAGGGGAAGGATGGATGATGAGGGGAAGGACGGATGGATGGATGGATGGATGGATGGATGGATGATGGGTGGGTGAAAGGATGGATGGAAGGAAGGATGGCTAAGTGAAAGGGTCGATGGAGAGAGAAAGGGAGGATGGATGGATGACTAAAATAGTGGATGGGTGGAAGGATTAGTAAGTGAAAGGATGGCTGGATTGGTAAAAGGGTAAATGGCTGAATGGATGAGTGAATGGATGGATGGGATGAAGAGTGGATGGATAAGTGTACAGATGGATAGGGTGAAAGGGTGGATGGATAATGGAGATGAGTGAAAGGATGGATGAAGGGATGGATGAGTGAAATGATAGATGGAAGGATACATGATGGATAGGTTTGCAAACGGTTGAATATGTTTGGAAATGGCTGGGCTTACTTATATAATATTGCGCGACCTCTGATGTGTCTGTAAAACGTACCTATTGTCCTGAAGTTTTGTCCTGAATTTTGAGCTCCTGTCCTGAATTTGTGTCCTGAATTTTGACCCTTTGTCCTGAATTTTTACACTCACCGTCCTGAATTTGCACCAATGCCAGTTGGTCACCCTATTCGCTGGCTTGGAGACGGAGCGCCGTGCAGAGATGTCTGTCCCTCAAGATAAACAGACAGAACCACTCAGCCGAAAGAGCTGAGGCGCACACGGGACGGGGTATCTGCAGAGGCGCGCTGGACAAGGGATGAAGTCAGAGGGTTGAGCTCACCTATTGCAGACCATTTCCCCCTAGGAGTGAGCCATGGGAAAAATCCTAGAGGCGAGAAATTTAACACAGGCGTCAAGTGGCCCCATGTCATGGGTGTCAACTTCAACCAGTCCCCGCTTTTAAATCGGAGACGATTTGCAGGCTGACATTTTGCAATGAAACTACAAGTACCAACATGCAGTTCGCTACTGTTTAACAAGTGACCATTTGGCGGTTTTGACTGCTCTTTCTCTAGTGGTTAGGTCTGTCGAACGGGCATCCGGTGGGATATCAGGTCATGTTCAAAATACACTGTACTATTTAACGTGCTTACTAATAAAAGGGGCGATAGGTATAGCCATCATTAGTGCAGCAGGTACAGTGGCACCAAGCTCTAAGGCTATTGCAGGACACAAACTGACCTGCAATGGTACGCCTCTTCTGGCGCAGGGCTTTGCAACGTGACGCATCTGGGAATACCCCGCACCATGGTGCATCTTTTGCGCCGCCGCTGCGTCACAAAAGTGACGCAACGGCGGCGTAAAAGCAGCGCAAGGGGCTTGTAAATCTGCCCCAAAGTGTCTACATTGTAAAGAAACCAAATATACATAGCTTCATGTTGTTAAATAACTAAAAAAACTAAGATATCTGTGTTTGTTGTAGGAAAAATGGCCACATAAAATGCAGCAAAATTGCCGCTAAATTTCCATATTTGTGCCGCTAAATTTCCATTTTTGTGCCGCTAAATTTGCTAATCCATGCCGCTATATCCTGGGGGGTATATGAGCTTGTGGCATTACTACTGCAATTCCTCATTTGTAGCTGGCTTTTTTGGGGTTCAGCGGCACAGTTCTTAAGCCTAATGCTGCACTGTCTGCTCCTACTACCAACTCTTTTTTGTCACTATTTGCTCCATTGCCACCCTTAACCCCAGCTTTGAAGCTTAAAGACACTCACAAATGTTTTCACATAAAAAATCATATCCTTTTTTACTAGTTGAATTCAATTTGACACTGGGGTACAGAGGCAGATTTACCAGAGGGTAGAGATGCAGTGCGCTGAGGGTGCAGAAGCACAGATGTCAGAGGGCAGTGATGCAGTGCACTGAGGGCGAGAAGCAGAGAGCAGAGATGCAGTGCAGTGACGGTTCAGAGGAGAGATTTTAGAGGGTACAAAAGGGTACAAGAAAACACATGGGTAGTGGCACTGGAGGGTGCAAGCAGAATAGATCCAAGACCACCGGAGGGTACAGAGTCAAGGTCTACAGAGGGTTCATGAACAAACAAAGTAATGAGGAAGGGGCACTCACAGGCAGATGGGTAGGTTACCTAGGGTGCACAGAGCAGGGCGCCAGAGCTTACAGAAGACTATCAGGGTATATAGAACAGTGAGGAAATCAGAAGTACTCTCTACTCTATATTTACTCTTGCTGTCTTTATCAGGTCCATCTCCTAATACTCTCCTTCCTTTCCCTCAGTATTTATCCATTACATTCTCTCAGGTACCTTATGCCCTTCACTCTCTTGTCCTTCATCAAAGGGTATACCCCACTTTCAGGTTCTCTGCCACACCTGTCAGATAGTTGGCACCCCATAAAGACAACTTCAACCTCAGTCCTGTACCATCCACTCCTGCCACATATAATCTTCAATCCTTTTACTACCCTCAGATACTCTTCTCCAAATAAAATGCCTCCTCTACTTACACTTCTCTGAGTCTGAAACTTCTATGTGTCAGCCATCTTACCTAAGTACCTTTTTAAGGTGTGGGCATGGGAAATACCCAAATGTGAACACCCCCAAAATGTACCTCAATAACGTGGCTACAGAATGGATGATTCAGATCAGTGTTAAACCTCAATTTCATGAGGCAATATGTCTCCGAGGTAAAGGCACCTCCACACACATCAAAAATGCAATAGACCCAGTAAAAGAACAATCAATAATTAAGTTCTAGATCAGCAGAATATGTTTAAAGGATTTATTGCAGAAATGTAAAAAGTAAGATTGGTGTTAGACATAAAGTAAACACAGCATTACAAGACAGTGCAATGTCAGAATTATTCAAGGTCCCAAATTAGCAGCAAAATAACCATGAGTTGCAGTTTAAAAATCATTCAATATTGGAGTGATACTGCCACAAATTGTGCAGCATTACACAGTAGTTGTTTTTTCATGATGCGTAATTGTCTTTTTTTATGAATAATTATCTTTTCTTGATGCAAACCCTGCCACTTAATTTGGTCATATTCTGTATCAAAACTCTAATGGCTCTCATGAATAACCTCACATCTGCAAGCAATCTAAAATGCCCTTGTTAATGCCATGCCAGTTTATAGGAACATCATTCATCTTTTAGTGCAACAAGTCTCTGTACCTTTTCATTTTTTGTTTATTATTAGATGGTGGTTCTGACCAATTGAGCCGCCCAGATTTTTTGCTTTTTGAACACCTATTTGTTGAACTTTTACTGTGGGAGAGCCTCATAAATTGGGACTCACCCACAGTGAACTCATGATAAAAGAGACTATATGTGGATTTTACTGGTGTCCCCCTGTTGAGAGTAGGCCGCTGTGCTGCAGCCGGAGTAAGGGGCACTGGGCTGGTTACATGCAGACACATTTGTACATGGGTGTGCACACATGTAGGGGCTGCGTGGGGGAGATACCTGGCATGGGCAGCCCAGGAGCATGTACAGATTGAATGGTGTGGCAGGAAGTATGCAGAGCTGGATGGTGACATGGAATAGGCTTTACACAATGGGAGGAAAGCTGTAAGGGAAAGTCAGTGTGCTTTACTGTTTTCATTGAAGGACCACTCCTTTATTCTCCTATGAGGATGGGGATCCCATGGGACAGTTTCACTTCTCTAGGGCCTACAAATTCCAGACACGCACCAACGTACATCGAAACTTGTTTGAAAATAAGAATTCTGTTGGCTTCACCGCCATATCTGTACTGTTTTTGGGTCATCCAGAAATGTCATATTCCTCTGACTCAGCTCATAACCAGAGCCTGTCTGGGTGAGACCCTGCCAGGCTGGATTAATGACCTTCCTCCCCAAGCTGTAGCATCAGAGACCTGGCCCTTCATGGCAAGCATTCCAAGGGCAATGGTCTCCTCTCCAAAAGGGAGAGAAGGTGGGACGAGCTGCAGGTTATCCATCAGCAGCTGTCACCTGGTAACCATGCACCAAGATGTTCTGGAGGGAAGGCAGCAAGAAAGGAAGGAGGCTTTTCAGAGTCCATGTGGCATGAGACCCCTGGATGACGCCATTTTTTAAAACTATCCCAGAGGCCTGGGAAGGAAGGAGGGAGCAGGGGCAGTGAAAAACCGGGTTTTTAGAACCCAGTGGCACCAGGGGCATGCCCAAAGTCTTCGGATTCACCTGTCTTGGTTTACAGAGACACGGAATACTTCTGGGTGGCGTCAGAGACCACGTTTATTAGCTGCAGCCAGTAACAGTGATCCAAGAAATACAGCATGGAAGTATTTCAGGAGACGGCTCAAATTCGTAGAGCAAGACATCTCCTTTTATACACAATTTTCACATTTACGAGCATACACTCCCACTGCGCAAAAAGTTAACCAATGAGGTACATTCTCAAACAAAGTACCACCTGACAAAAAGCTCAGTTTGCAACATCCCAACCCAAAGTTAATCATTGGGAATGTCCCAAATCCAATTTCCACAAGCAGGACAAACCCATAATTGAAAAGCACAATGCATGTAATAAAGAACATAGAAAAGAAAACAATGTCTGATAGTGAGCAAGATAAGGCATGTGTAAGGAGACTAAAAGTTAACGATGTCCTGAACAATGATTGGCAATCTCAGACAACGATCAAACCCAGGGAAATTGACTCAGCAGGGTCAGCTTCAGGTGAAGGAATCAGATCCTTGCAATTCACCTCAGAGTCAAGAAAGACCCTGTTATTGTATAGCAATACATGAAGGCCAGGCCGCTTTGTTCGTTTGACCATACTCGTCAGCCTGCGTGATGGCAAGACAAAATGGAGGCTTAAACAAAATGGAACCCATGTTCGAAACGAAGTCTCCAAATACATGGCGAACTCGCTAGTAAACATGACAAATTCACTTCACATTAGCCTTATTCACTAAATACGGTCTGACATCACCAAAATCGTGACGGAACCATGACCTTTCGTAACGAGGCACGTTTTCACAGAACCACATACCTCCTTTTGCCATTACGTAGGCAATCACCTAAACTCACGTTAATCTGAATCTAGGTCTATCATCATCAGACCATCTAGGTGTTGCTGGAGCATCATCCTATTACTCTCTACTTCTCTCGAGACAGGTCTCCGCACACACGTAGTAGCACAAAGACCACAAACGGTGGGAGCACACTGGATACAAAGACAACAAGAGAAGAGAATAGCTAGAGCCATACCAAGGAAAATCAGAACTTTCCATCCCCATTTAGACAACAATTCCCAAAACCATCCAATTAACGACTAGTTTCCTTCGTCTACATGAATAGACTCAGAAACCTTATGCAATCTGGAAATGGCTTGGTACACTGTCGGGGCATTATCTGGTATATAAACACAGCAACTAGATTGGATAAATTTGCATACCCCTCCTCTATCTGCAAGTATAACAGCCAACGCAACATGATTCTGTAATGTCATAACACGATCAGCTTGGAGCTCCACTGTAATATTGCTGAGAGCACCTGCAGTTTCATTTATAGTGGCCTCAACCACTCTCGTAAGCTGTCGTATATTCCTGCTATTGGCCATAGGACCCCAAAAGGGTAGGAAACCCTTGAAGAAATCTCCTACTTCCTGTGCTGCGGTATCTTCCTGATCAAAGACACCTCTAACATATCTTGTCCTGTGGTAATCCATAGCAGCCGTGTACGTAGGGGGAAGCAAAAACGCCACATAACATGTGCCTGAAAAATCAGTGGCAACCATGTATAGGCTCTGTCGTGACATACAAAATATGTACCTTTAGCTGGCACAAACGGAGGAGAAGTCTGGGATGCATAAACGTAGTTTTGAGCACACATACTCTCACCTAACTAAGCTCTCGGATTTCGACCATTACCACGTAAACAAAAGTGGCCTCGATGGGGTACAATCCAAATCGGGGGAGACCTCTTTCATCTCTCCTTTTCTGTCAAACTAGCGCTATACCCAGTGACATTCCAACCAATATATGCCTGTGCTTCATCCTTAGGGATAGCATTGTATGCATCGATATCTCGGATCATATCTACTATTCCCCTTATCAAAGCACTATTACTCAGGTTGTCTCTCATGGAATGCATAGGGTATACCTCATTTGCATAAATGAACATTGTCTGAAAAGCTCATACAGACCCATTGGAAGAAAAAGGCAAAACCAGATATGGCATACCTCTATCTGTCGTATGAGGCATAAGGCCACATACCCAACAATTTGTTGTATTAACTACCAACTGATGCTGATGCAACAGCTGTATAAATGAGTTGTTTATGAATTCCGATCTTCGTGTCTGTTCATGTTCAGGCAACGTATAGAATTTGTGCAAAGAAACAGTAGTAGAAGAAAGCATAGGTTGGATAGTGGGTGCAGATATCAGTGGTGTAGCATATACAATCCAACCCACACAAGCTAATGTGATACTTAAAAACACAAAAGAACACAGTATAATAAAACATTTGTTATGAACCAATGTACACAATCTCATCTTAAAATTCATTTTCTCAACAACTCTATCCTTTACAAAAGACTCCATCCTCTAACCGTGCTGTTCGCGGCAGTTGTTTCTCTTTGCTCAAGTGTGCGTCTGTGAGTCCAGGGAATGCCCTAGAACAAACCAGAACCGCTGACCTTGCGTCCACACAGCTCACAACCTTAAGTCTTTATACCGCGACCCTACAGCTAAACCCGGATGGTGGTTCGAAAAAAAGAAAAATACAAAAAAAAATCTCTTGTCTGATAGAGTATAGTTCACCAGAAGCACCAAAAAACTCGTACTCTTTATTTGTCCTTTGTGCTGCGCAGATTATAGTGCTCTTTGCCCGAAACAGTGTGATCCTGAAACAATGTCTCTGGATTTGTAGTGTCAAGTCTCATCGACGGAGGCACAGCTTCTTGTAAAACTTCATCATCCTCACGTTCAGACTGAGTCCATTTCAGATGCACATCACTAAAGGGGACAAACTTCACAACTCTCTCGCTTTCTGAATCGGGAATACCATTAGTAATATATTGGTCGTACAGCAAGGAAAGTGGAAGCTTCTTGGTGTGGGTGGCATGCACCCAATTTTTCTTCCCGGAAACTTTGACGGCTGTTTGAGTTGCTAGAAGACTCTGATAAGGACCGGTCCTCCTCGGCTCAAGGTTCTTCGTCCTTTGAAAGTTCCAGACCAATAGCCAGTCTCCAGGTTGGATGGAATGTACTGCATCCACAGAAGCTGAAGGTAAGGTGTTGTGCACCTGTTGGTGAAGAAAACGCAATTTATCAGTCAAATCATGCAAATAGTCATCCAACATAGGGTACTCGATATCACTGTATTTCTTTGGCCGCGGCACACCACAAACATTCGCCGGACGACCAAACACAACTTCATACGGACTAAGACCTATACGAGAATGCACTGTCGTCCTCGTTGACAAAAGTGCCAACGGCAAAGCATCCGGCCATGCTAGGCCAGAGCTTGCTTGTATCTTAGCCACCTTCAACTGAAGGGTGCCATTGTAGCATTCAACCAAACCAGCTGACTGGGGGTGGTTCGTAGCATGAAATTTCTGCCTTATTCCCAATCCTTTCTTCATGATCTGACCCACAAATTCACTTCCGTTGTCACTCCATACCATTCTCGGCAAACCAAACCTAGGGAAAAAACTCCTTCAATAGAACTTTAGCTGTAGATAAGGCAGTATTATCCTTGAGAGGGTAAGCCTCTATCCATCTTGAAAAGGCACAAACAACTACAAAGACGTACTTTAGGTTGTTGCATCTCTCCATATGATTAAAGTCCAACTGTAGAACCTCAAACGGATACGTCTGAGGAGCAAAATGACCTGCTGGAGTTGGAGTTCCCTTACCAGGATTGTGCATCAAACAAACCATACAATTTCTCACCAGATTCTCAGCACATTTAGGAATTCCAGTATTCTGTCATACTGGAGCCAACAACTTACATATCCCTTTCACACTGATGTGAGCCATTCCATGTGCCATCGTAACCACTGGAAGCACATACGCATCAGGCAACAACCATCGCTGGTGTTCTGACAACTCAATCCAACAGCCAATTGAATCCAACATTCCGGTAGTCTCTCTCCACACATTCAATTCTTTCTCAGTAGCTTCAGCCTGAATCGATTTCACACTCTCTATTGTATCTTCACACATTCCTCTATCCGGAACCCATCTCGCAGGGCCTGCAACATAAATTCGACTCGTCACATCTTTCACCGTTTCTCTCGCTACCTCATCTGCAAACGCATTACCACGACCAACCTCATCCGTAACCTTCTTATGTGCACTGCATTTCACAATCGCAACTTGCGTCGGGAAAGTAAGTGACTCAGGAAGTTCATTCACCAACTGTCCATGCTGAATCTTTGTACCATGGGAGGTAAGGAATCCCCTCTCCCTCCACAAACGTCCAAAACTATGGGCAACACCAAACGCATATTGGCTATCGTTATACACAGTCACTCTCTTTCCTTTCGACAACACACATGCTCTCGTCAGTGCAATCAAATCTGCTGCTTGAGCTGAATTCTGTGGAATACATGCAGCTTCAACAATCGTGTGCAAAGTCGTAAGTGCATACGCTGCAGTCGTATCTCCATTCAGAAGCTTAAAGCATGAACCGTCTACCCATAAGGTACCATCAGAATTCGTAAGAGGAGAGAGTATCTTTCAGATCAATTCTACCCTTCGTTTCTTCCTCTGTCCTGAGAAAGCAATCATGCTGTTCCTGAGCATCTGTTTCTACAGAAATCGGCAACAACGTAGCTGGATTCAACGTGTTGCATCGTTTTATTTGCACATGACTCGCCAAAAGAGTTAACTCATATCCTGACAAACGTGCACTAGTAAGGTGCTGAGTGCTTGTCTTATTCAATAAGGTATCCACTGCATGTGGCACCATCACAATCAATGTATTATCCAATACCAGACCAGCAGACTGTCGTATAGAAACAGCCGCTGCCGCTGTAGCTTTCAAACAACTCGGCAATGCTTTAGCTACTGGATCTCAAGTAGCCGAGAAATACGCACATGGGCGTTGCTTGTCTCCAAACTGTTGTGTCAACACTGACAACACACATCCTTCTCTCTCATGCACATACAACGTAAATGGCTTACTGTAGTTGGGGGTACCCAACACTGGCGCCGAACACAATGCATCACGCAATTCAGAAAAACTCTTCTGACATTCGTCAAACCAAGGAAGAGGATTCGGTGTATCCTTAAGAGTAAGTGCCAACAGAGGTTTCGCCAGTAGAGAAAAATTCAGAATCCACTGTCTACAATACGAGGTGATACCCAAGAAAGCATGCACTTCTCTCTGTGTGGATGGTACAGTCATTTGCGCAATCGCTTGTATACGCTCTGGGGTCAATCGTCTTTCCTCCTTCGACAAGAGATGACCTAAGTAGGTCACTTCTTGGCGACAATATTGCAACTTCGAAAGCGACACTTGATGATGGAGGTCAGACAAATGCTATATCAAAGAAAGCGTAGCTTCTTTACAAATCTCCTCAACATCAGTGGCAACCAACAAATCATCTACGTACTGGATAAGAGTCGCACCAGAAGGCAAAACAAAAGAATCAAGCTGAGTCTTTAAAGCCTGACTATAGATTGATGGACTCTCACAGTAACCTTGAGGAGCACGCTTGAACCGGAAGCTTCGGCCTCCTAAAGAGAAGCCAAAAATATCTCTACTTTCTTCAGCAATAGGAATACTAAAGAAAGCATTCTTCAGGTCAATCACAGAAAACCAGGCAGCCGAAGCTGTAATTATAGTCAGTAAAGCAGTAATGTCTGGCACAACAGGAAACTGCAAAACAACAATTTTATTAACTTCTCGCAGATCGATCACAAACCGGTACACAGGTGGCTGAGAAGAGTCAGTACGTTTAAGGACAGGCAAAACCGGACTGTTAAAAACATTACCTCTCGTTTCTTCAATCACATCTTTCTCAACCAAATCATAGATAATCGCTAAAAGAGCTCTCTCACCATCACTCGAGATTCGATATTGCGGAATACGAGGCAACTTAGCATTCGCCTTAAGAGTAACAACGTATGGTGGAATCTGCAAAAGTCCATCATTTGGACCCGTAGCCCAAGGAGTATCAGGGAGAGAATGCAATTCCAGTGGAAGCCGATCTTTAGACAAATACATCGGAGAAATCACTCTCTTACCCAATGTAAGATATACTCCCGCAGGAGAACAGTCCAATATCGCATTTAATCTCTTCAACAAGTCCAAACCCAACAGATTCTCACTACAACCTGTCATTAGAATCAGAGGTGCTTCCAATTCACAAGGCCCAACAGAAAGAGACAAAGGACAAGAAACCGGGTTACGAACTGGGGGGGCAGAAAAACCTACCGAAACATTTGTCAAGCCAGACAAAGGAGCGCCAGGGAGTTTAGAGTGCATGATAGAACTCTTTGCCGCACCAGTATCCAACAGAAAAGGCTCTGACACACCTGATGTAATCACTTCAACATAAGGTCCACTCTGGTCTACTGGAACTGACACTACTCCCTCTCTTTGTCTATGGCTGTCCTAGCTATCATTACAGTCAGCATTCTCACTTTCAACATAATAATCATCAGCATAATATTGAGTCGACTGACCAGACGCAACATTCTGTTGATCAAAATAATTCATAGAATTCTGTGGGGGAAAGGAACGTCCATTCTGGGAGAACACACCACGTCCTCTACCCCTAGGGACTTGCTGAACACCTCGACCTCTCACACCAGACACACCATTCGCACGTTGCAACAAAATCGGACGACTATGCTTGAAGTGGCCCTCCTCCTTACAATAAGCGCACTGATTAGGGCCTACCGGAATTCGCTGCAGAAAAGACTCGGGCTTCTGTAATACTCTCTGAAACTGTGAAGGTTGCTGAAACTCACGCTGATTAAAACGTGACGGATACGCCTGCTGCAAAAGAACCTTCGTCTTCAATTCTTTACTCTTTTTCTCTGCTATATCTTTCTCATCTTTATCTCTATTCTCGTAATATTGTGCAGTAGCCAATATCTGGGCCGAAGAAGAAACAGCCCATGAACTCTCAGAGTCCTTCAATTTCTTACCCAGCTCGGGGAGTAAATTATAGACAAACTTATCCACAAACAACCTTTGGCCACCTTCCGTACTCATATCTTGACCACTATGATCGATGAACGTCTCTTCAAACCTAGTGAAGAAATCAGACACACTTTCGTCTTTCTTCTGCTTACATGCTGCTAACTTATCCCAATTCACTCACATAGGAGGCATCAAGGTCCTCATTAAATTAATAATCCTACCAGGGCCCAGGTTTAGCCCCTCCACCTTGACGACCATCTGCAGCAGTAATATTAGCCCACGTATCTCCTAACTCTACTGCATGATCCTCGTGACGGATCTTCGCCCACAAGGGTTGAGGGACTACATTCCCCAACAACATATCTATATCAGCTAAATTCATCACACACGCATCAACTGTCTGGGACAACTCTTTATAATAACCTGCAGGATTTTTACGGGGGTCAGGTAGAGTCTGCTTAAGAGCCAGAACTTCAGCTCTCTTCCAAGGAACATGTACCCAAACACGCTGAAAATGAGCCGGTACAGCAGCAATACCATTAACGGCATCAGCCAAAACTTCCTCTCTCCGTACAGGAGGAACTTCTCTCATCGGATACTGCTTCACTTTTCTCCTAATAGAAGGATCAGGTTCAAACAACGGCTGAGAAGGAAGTCTATACCTAAATGTAAGAAGTGTCTCTACCGCTTCCTCAACATCGGGACCCACTATCGTCCCTTTAGCAAATTCGGACTGAACATTAAGCAACTCCGATGGAATCGGACCCAATTTAGCATCGTCCCACTCTTCACGTAGGAAAGTACACATAACATCAAAAACATACCTTTGTTTTGGTGCTGTAGGAAAACATCCATAACCGCTTGCAGATCATACCTGGAGGCTTTCTAAACCCATCTACGGGCAAGAAGATCTAACACTGTGCGCTCCTCGGAACTAGGGAGCTGACTACGCGTTTGTTTCCGTACAGAAACTGGGGTCATATTAAACAACCCAAAAAGAGGAGACTAAAGGCTAGTGACAGTTTCAGCCATTCGTTGTCGAGTAGAAGGAGAAGAAGTCAACATAAGGACAGGAGGCAAAGTGTTCTGAGAAGACAAAGACATAGGGTCAGTAGAAAAGGAAGTTAAAGGCAAAGGAGTAGAAGGCAAAGTAGTTTGAGGCAAAGTAATAAGCAAAGCTGGCGGCCCTAGAGAAGGCTGCGCCAGAGGCGGGAGAACCAACTGTGGAAGAACGGGTGGCTGAACAACAGCAGGAGGTCGAACAACTGGAGGTTGCACAACTGGGGGCTGCGGAGGTGCCGTAGCACTCTGCATATAAGGGGGTGGTGAACTCAACAAATGCGACATCAAAGGATCCTTTTCAGGGTGCTTAGTCACATTCCGGACGGGAGGTAGCAAAGCCGGATAACACTCATGCAACATTGTCTATCTGACACCTCAATCACACGATCTTCTTTAAACTGCCTAGCAGCTTGCATTATCAACATATTCTTATCTTTCCTATCTCTTTTAGCTTGCTTAATTTCTCGCTGTTTGGCTTCCGTACGCCAGAGGCGGAAAGAGTCAAACATCGCCGGCCGGGCTTTCTTCCTAAATAGCGCAACTTCCAAATTATCTAAAATATCTGATTCGAAACTACCATGTTGTGGCCATTTTAAGACACCATCTTTACGTGTATAGCGGACCCATGCTTCATTATACGTAATGGGACCCACTCCATGCTTCGAATAGAGCTCATAAGTCGGAGTTCCAACCGGTATCGGACACGAGTCCTCCAATCGGGAATTGCTGTTGCAACTACAACAAAACAAATTCCTAAGTTTGCTAAGACCAGGCATCTTCGCTCACTAATCTAGCTTCAAACTTCAAGGGGTTATCTAACATGATATACTCGCAAATGTACGAGCCCCTCGACTTTGGTATTTGCAAAAACCAAATCAAAGAACCCAAGAAACAAAACCAAGTCATGGGAGCGACCCACTTATACTTAACCAAAATGTCTTGTCACGCCCCCAGAAGACTGTCTATCGTCTCGCTCTACAAATCATCACAAAAGGGTTCAAGACAGGGCGACAGTCAGGGCAGCAGTCCTTTATAGCCGTCGGAAAGGGGAAGCCTCGCAGCAAAAACCTTCAGTCCACATTCGACATGCCGGGGTCGATGAAGTGGGGGCCCTCTTCCACAATTTCCTCACGAAGCTCCTCACAATCTTCGGGCTTGGACCGGTACCGCTGAAGTCGCCCTACGTTGGGCGCCAACTGAAGAACCGCGTTTTTAGAACCCAGCGGCACCAGGGGCATGCCCAAAGTCTTCGGATTCACCTGTCTTGGTTTACAGAGACACGGAATACTTCTGGGTGGCGTCAGAGACCAAGTTTATTAGCTGCAGCCAGTAACAGTGATCCAAGAAATACAGCATGGAAGTATTTCAGGAGACTGCTCAAATTCGTAGAGCATGACATATCCTTTTATACACAATTTTCACATTTACGAGCATACACTCCCACTGCGCAAAAAGTTAACCAATGAGGTACATTCTCAATCAAAGTACCACATGACAAAAAGCTCAGTTTGCAACATCCCTACCCAAAGTTAATCATTGGGAATGTCCCAAATCCAATTTCCACAAGCAGGACAAACCCATAATTGAAAAGCACAATGCATGTAATAAAGAACATAGGAAAGGAAAAAATGTCTGATAGTGAGCAAGATAAAGAAAAGGGGCTGGTGATGAACAGAGTGTCTGAATTAAGCAGACCACTCTTACCCAGTCCAAAGATCAGGGCTTGATCCATCACCGTTATTTATCTCACTGCACCATCCCAGCTCAGAACCTGGCTATATGCAAATCAGTCTGTCTCTGGCCCAGTGCATCATGGGAACAGGACAGACTAAACTACCAAGCCAATTCTTCACCAGAAAGGAGACAAGCTACCGGGGGACCGGTTTCTGGCATTTCAGCCGTCTTCGGCCCGGCTTGCTTGAATCCTGATGGTGCAGTGAGAAAGGGACTCATGTCTGAGTATACCCTGCCACACCTATAGTGGCCAAAATCAATTCAGAAAAGGGGGTGGTGATGAACAGAGTGTCTGAATTAAGCAGACCACTCTTACCCAGTCCAAAGATCAGGGCTTGATCCATCACCGTTATTTATCTCACTGCACCATCCCAGCTCAGAACCTGGCTATATGCAAATCAGTCTGTCCCTGGCCCAGTGCATCATGGGAACAGGGCAGACTAAACTACCAAGCCAATTCTTCACCAGAAAGGAGACAAGCTACCGGGTATGCTAAATTCAGACACTCTGCTCATCCCCACCCCCCTTTTCTGAATCGTTTTTGTCCACCATAAGCGTGGAAGGGTATACTCAGATGTGAGTCCCTTGCTCATTGCACTATCAGGATTCAAGCAAGCCGGGCCGAAGACAGCTGACATGCCAGAAACCGGTCCCCGGAAGCTTGTTTCCTTCCCAGTATAAGAATTGGCTTGGTAGTTTGGTCTGCCCTGTTCCCATGATGCACTGGGCCAGGGTCAGACTAATTTGCATGTAGCCAGGTTCTGAGCTGGGATGGTGCAGTGAGCTAAAAAACGGTGATGGATCAAGCCCTGATCTTTGGACTGGGTAAGAGTGGTCTGCTTAATTCAGACACTCTGTTCATCACCACCCCCCTTTTTTGAATCGTTTTTGTCCACCATAAGCGTGGAAGGGTATACTCAGATGTGAGTCCCTTGCTCATTGCACCATCAGGATTCAAGCAAGCCGGGCCGAAGACGGCTGAAATGCCAGAAACCAGTCCCCGGAAGCTTGTTTCCTTCCCAGTATAAGAATTGGCTTGGTAGTTTGGTCTGCCCTGTTCCCATGATGCACTGGGCCAGGGTCAGACTAATTTGCATGTAGCCAGGTTCTGAGCTGGGATGGTGCAGTGAGCTAAAAAACGGTGATGGATCAAGCCCTGATCTTTGGACTGGGTAAGAGTGGTCTGCTTAATTCAGACACTCTGTTCATTACCATCCCCCTTTTCTGAATCGTTTTTGTCCACCATAAGCGTGGAAGGGTATACTCAGATGTGAGTCCCTTGCTCATTGCACCATCAGGATTCAAGCAAGCCGGGCCGAAGACGGCTGAAATGCCAGAAACCGGTCCCCGGAAGCTTGTTTCCTTCCCAGTATAAGAATTGGCTTGGTAGTTTGGTCTGCCCTGTTCCCATGATGCACTGGGCCAGGGTCAGACTAATTTGCATGTAGCCAGGTTCTGAGCTGGGATGGTGCAGTGAGATAAAAAACGGTGATGTATCAAGCCCTGATCTTTGGACTGGGTAAGAGTAGTCTGCTTAATTCAGACACTCTGTTCATCGCCACCCCCTTTTCTGAATCGTTTTTGTCCACCATAAGCGTGGAAGGGTATACTCAGATGTGAGTCCCTTGCTCATTGCACCATCAGGATTCAAGCAAGCCGGGCCGAAGACGGCTGAAATGCCAGAAACTGGTCCCCAGAAGCTTGTTTCCTTCCCAGTATAAGAATTGGCTTGGTAGTTTGGTCTGCCCTGTTCCCATGATGCACTGGGCCAGGGTCAGACTAATTTGCATGTAGCCAGGTTCTGAGCTGGGATGGTGCAGTGAGCTAAAACGGTGATGGATCAAGCCCTGATCTTTGGACTGGGTAAGAGTGGTCTGCTTAATTCAGATACTATGTCCATCACCACCCCCCTTTTCTGAATCGTTTTTGTCCACCATAAGCGTGGAAGGGTATACTCGGATGTGAGTCCTTTGCTCATGGCACCATCAGGATTCAAGCAAGCCCGGCCGAAGACGGCTGAAATGCCAGAAACCGGTCCCCGGAAGCTTGTTTCCTTCCCAGTATAAGAATTGGCTTGGTAGTTTGGTCTGCCCTGTTCCCGTGATGCACTGGGCCAGGGTCAGACTAATTTGCATGTAGCCAGGTTCTGAGCTGGGATGGTGCAGTGAGCTAAAAAACGGTGATGGATCAAGCCCTGATCTTTGGACTGGGTAAGAGTGGTCTGCTTAATTCAGACACTCTGTTCATCACCACCCCCCTTTTCTGAATCGTTTTTGTCCACCATAAGCGTGGAAGGGTATACTCAGATGTGAGTCCCTTGCTCATTGCACCATCAGGATTCAAGCAAGCCGGACCGAAGACGGCTGAAATGCCAGAAACCGGTCCCCGGAAGCTTGTTTCCTTCCCAGTATAAGAATTGGCTTGGTAGTTTGGTCTGCCCTGTTCCCATGATGCACTGGGCCAGGGTCAGACTAATTTGCATGTAGCCAGGTTCTGAGCTGGGATGGTGCAGTGAGCTAAAAAACGGTGATGGATCAAGCCCTGATCTTTGGACTGGGTAAGAGTGGTCTGCTTAATTCAGACACTCTGTTCATCACCACCTCCCTTTTCTGAATCAGTGAGCAAGATAAGGCATGTGTATGGAGACTAAAAGTTAACGATGTCCTGAACAATGATTGGCAATCTCAGACAACAATCAAACCCAGGGAAATTGACTCGGCAGGGTCTGCTTCAGGTAAAGGAATCAGATCCTTGCATTTCACCTCGGAGTCAAGAAAGACCCTGTTAAAGTATAGCAATACATGAAGTCCAGACCGCTTCGTACGTTTGACCATACTCGTCGGCCTGCGTGATGGCAAGACAAAATGGAGGCTTAAACAAAATGGAACCCATGTTCGAAACAAAGTCTCCAAATACATGGCGAACTCGCTAGTTAACGTGACGAATTCACTTCACATTAGCCGTATTCACTAAATACGGTCCGACATCACCAAAATCATGACGGAACCATGACCTTTCGTAACGAGGCCCGTTTTCACAGAACCACAGCAGGGGCAGAGAGGTAATGTGTCGCTGCAGGATAGGTCAGCGGAGCCCCCTGCTAGCCCCTTCAAAATTCTTTTAAAATGTCTTGCACAGGAAGAGGAGCTTTCTCTGGGGTGTGGTCTGCTGAGGAAGACTGGTGCTGGAGCCTGGCGCCATGGGCAGTTGGAAGGAAAAATTCCCTGACCATCCCAGGACCCTGAATTGCTCCAAAAGGGTGGTGCAGGACCAGTGCGCAGAAGCCTGGCCCTCTGCGCAAGGAGAAGAGAGGCCCAGGAGGATAGCCAGGCAAAAGGCTGGTGCAGGGAGCCCGTGAAGACGGGAAACAGCCTGAACAATGATTTCTAAACAACGAGTGACCTTAACAACGACTCATATACAACGACCTTGGACTGAGCCACGACCTCCTTAACAACTACTTCATTAAAGAACGAGTGGCATTAACAACTCCAACCTTTAAACACGATTTTAAAAAAAAATGTCTTGAAAGTACACTTCAAATGTATACTATTTTTAATAAACATCTAATGATAGTTTTAATTTACCTGGTTCTAATTTTTTACCTGCTTTTAATTTTCTAGTAGATGGCACAGTTGGATTGTTTTCAGACGGGTGGACCCTTGGCACGGACAATGGACACAGGGATTTCACTGTCAATTTCAGGAACAAAATCATTGGTGCAAATAATGTACACAAGAGCTGGCACATTCAATGTTCAGCCCGTTCCATTGAAGTGCAGACTGCGCAACCCTAACAGCCCCTCCCGCTTAGGCTAATTTAGGAGGGAGGAAGATGGAGAGGGGAGGGTGAAGGCTCATCTGTATCTCGGCGCCCACTCCACACTGGGACACTTTGACTTGTGCACTTAGGTTGCGGGCGTGGAGGCTGTGGCGCAGCGTGGAACGGCACCCCTTGAGAGGGTGAGACGGAGTACACCCTGCTGAAACGACGAGGACTGCAGAGGGGCAGTGTGGTGCAGCGAACCCTGCTGGATGTAGTGGGGGCCCAGAGGGAGGTCCTGGTGCACCCCCTGCTGTACAGAGATTGTGGCGTGAAGTCGACAGTTGGGACCATGGTGCCATCCGCCCCTCAATTTATGCTGCTCTTGGGAATTCTAGTTAGGTTGCAAGTGTAATATAAGAGATATGGAAATGTGATTTAGTTATTAGACCATGTATAGTTTTACCTCAAACGGCGCTTATTTATTGTCAGTTTCTTTTTTTTATAGTACCACTAACAGCTAATTTTGAGTGTGGCACAAAAAACACTCTCGCAGCTGAACCGGCACCTTTCAATAGTGTTACTCCTTAAATTGTTTTTAGAGCGTTTATGTAGCCCTACTCAGACCCGAAGCATCGAGCGAACTGGAGAGACATAGTAGTAGATTCCGTTTTATATGTAAATAGAATTTATTTTGTTGTTCAGTGAGTCGTGGTTCAAAACATAGTGGGTGGGATTTAGTCGTGGTTTAGCCTTCGTGGTTTAGGCACTCGTGATTCCAGAGGTAGTTGTTAAATCATGCAACCCGTGAAGACAGCTCCCTGCTGAGTTCACCCCCCTTGAGACCCGGAGGATGAAGGAAAGTGCTCCCAATGGCTGGGTTGCACCACCAGGAGCAAGAAGAGGCCAGAATGGTGCACATCAGTCCCCTGGGGGCTGATCTATGCCCCCCAGAAGGTAGGTGACCTTTGACCTCTGGCCTGACCGACAACGAAGCGCGTGGGGCTTTGCCGCCCATCTTAAATTGGCCCCAGGGTGGGTCAGGTCCCAAGGGCTGCCCCACCAGAAGCAAAATCGGGGAGCGCCATCGCGCTCCCCGTGAAGATGCCCAGAAAGGGGCGCCTGGAGCCACCCAGCCTCTGGCAAATCTAGAGAAAGGGGAGCACCGTTGCGCCCCTCTGGAAAGGGTGAGAGGCGCCTGGGACCAGCAACTCCGGGACCTGCCAAAGTCAGGAAGTGTGGTCACCCCCCACGATGAAGCTAATTCGGGGAGCGCTGTTCAGGGAGCACTGGCCAAGCAGGGTGCCAGGAGCCCACTCTGACCCCCGAAGAGAAAGAGACAGGTGACCGCCATCGTGCCCCCATGGGAAAAATTAATGGGGCCTGGGACCCACAACTCCGGGCCCTGAAGAGAGCGGAAGTCGGGGAGTGAGACTAAGGATTGACCAGGGGCATGGGACCCTATAACTGGGCCCCCGAAGGTGAAGAAGGAGAATGGGGGAATGCCGCCACACTCCCACATGGCTGCGGGAAGGTGGGGGAAGGGCCGCTGCACTCCCCCGAGGTCCATCTGGACCTGTAGAGGTCTCCGTCTCTGCCCGCAAGAGTGGGCAGACCAGAAGACAGGTGTTGGCTCCCACGGCAGCATGCGAGGGTGCTGGGCAGTCGCGGAGCTGGCGAGGGCAGCTGGGGGTGGGCTCCTCAAGCTGCCCTCCAACGCACCTATGATGCGGGGTGCCTGGGTGGGACCGGGCCCCCGAGAAGAGGCCGGAGCAGCCAGGACTGGGCTCCACATGCTGTAATAGATTCACCTGGCGACAAGGGGTCCGTTGGGACCGGGCCCCCAACTACCTGAAGACAGGGACCCGGGTGATTCCGGACACCCAATGAGGTCTGGAGGCGATGTGAGGCCACCAGCCGGGCTAAGCGGCTCGCCCTGGAGCAGCGGTAGAGCTGTTCCTCTAATATGCATGGGCAGGACAAGAATCTGCCCATAATGCCTTGCCGGCCCGGACCGGCCTGCAAGGAAAGCAGATGGTGCTCTACATGGGGTGGCCCCAGGAAAACGTGGTCACCACTAAGGGCCTACAATGGTGCAGGGGAGCTGTAGGAGCAACGCAGTCTCCCCCAGCACGGAGAGGAGAAGTCCCTCCCTAAGTCTCTGGGGGACTTAAAAGAAACAACTCTCTTAAGGGCTCAGCCAGTGGTTAACAGCATTCTGGGGCTGGAACTTTTGTTTTACAGCTAGGGGTGTGGCAGGTACTGCACCAAGGTATGGAGTGCTGAGCTGGGGATGTTTGAAGAAGAGCATCTCCTGGAGGTGAAGAGGTGCAATTTTACATGAAGTGCATTTCCCAATGTTATTTTTATTGAAGGACTGAAAGTCACATGTGTAATGTGAAGTCATGAGCAAAGTGGGGTTATGTTGCTGGATATTCCTGCTAGGGTGTCTGGCTGTATATACTTAATCCTTTGATTATAACTGTGATGCCTTTTAGGGACTTTTATTGCAATGCACTAGAAGGATTTTCAACGATGATAAGTACTGTCATTTTAAGTGATACGTAAACATGTATTCTTGCTGCTGCCTTAGGTGAAGGACAACCCAACTGTTAGCCCCTAAGATGTAGAGGTGTATACTGTAAGGTCAGTAAGAGATGCTCAGTCAGGGTATGTATCACCAGGGTAGGTGTGCCCATTCTAAATGCTTGTTGGGATAATGGAGTGGGTCGCCACTAGGATGATGCAAGTGGGCAAGGCCCTCACTCCATGTTATGTTCAACCAACTGCATTAGGGGGCAAGATGATGTGCATACATGGGAGTGGTGGTACTAGACCCCCCTGCCGCTGGAGGAATGGGAATGTTATGCAATGTCACAAAGTAATTCCAACAGCTTAGGTATATTTGTAAATTGTTGCATAGTATTCAGTAGTGTGTCTGTTCAATAAATGTACTCTTCCTTTTATAAAGCAAAGTACTGACTGGACAATCAATTATTGAGTGTTATTTCTGCTTACTGGTAAATGGTGATTACTAGCCCACACCACCTCCCTTGAGTAAACCTTAGACTGCTCTGCAACGTTTCCCTCTGAGAGTCAAGCGCGACAATGGGGTGTTTGGACCCCAGTGAAGGACAAATGTAGTCATGTTATTTGTGCAGGCCTCACAGACACTGCCTCATTTTTAAACATTTAATATCCAGGTGTCTCTGACACAAGCATTTGCAATGCAATTGCTCAAGCCTTTGGGACCTTAAATGTATTTAGCTATGCAGCACATTAGCCTGGGTTCTAAAACATCTCCTGTTCTTTAACATGGAGGGAAAGTAAGCACCAAACTGTGTGACATGCCAGGTATGGGAGCACATGGGGAGAAAAATTGCCTTTCAGTGGAAAATGGTATAGTCCAAAGCTCTGTTTTTAATATAAAAGCAGGGCCTTCGGTGGTCATATATCTGAAAATACAGGATTTGAAAAAAATATTATTGTCTACGGGTGCTCATGGAAGACTATTTAAATGGACTGAATCTAGAGAATGCTAAAGTGATTATGGTATTTTACTGACCTCTGCTGGTCGTTTTCTATCAAGAAAGTTAAATAGAGGCAGTTGCCAGAAAAATTTAAAAAAGAAAGTCTCCAGCAGAAAGCAATTCTGGTATTATACTCACCTTTGCTGGTCGTTTTCTATCAAGACAGTTAAATAGAGGCAGTTGGATAGAAAAAAAAGTCCCTAAGTGGAATCAGACTAGTCCTAGGGCTGATCTCTAGAGCCCACAAAGTACATACACATTTAAGTATATACTATAGTATATGTATTAAAGTATATATACTAAAGTATATACTAAAGAATATACAAGAGGTCTTGAATACTCGACCTAAAAAGGGAAAACTGATAGTTTCCTTCCAACAGACTGTCAACTAGTACAACTTAATACATGCAAGGGCATCAAAAAAACATTACAGTTTGAAGCAATTTGTCATCATTCGCACCCAAAAAAAATCTTGAGCCCTTTAAATGTGTTTCATTAGCACCTGCCCTTAGCCTTATCTCTAGCCCCTCCCCTTTGCCACATCCCCAGCTTAATCTGATGAGTACAGGCACTTTTATTTTCCATTTAAAGCAGCGGGGTGCAGTCACTCACTGCACCCGTCTGCAAGGAGATCTCTAATCCCTTGTTAAAGTGCAGGCGGGTTGCCCGCTGCACAGTTAAACACTGAGTAACTTTGAAGAAGCTGCTCCATATTTCACTTGAATACACTGCCCCTAGAGCAGTATGAGTTTGCAGTTGTCCTGAGGGCAGTGCATTCAACAAAATAGGGTGCAATTTCCCTGTGTGTGCCTGTTTGAAGGTGCACCGTGGCAGAAACAGAAAAATGTATGCCCGTATCATAATACGTCCTCAGAGCCCATATCAGTAAAAGGGCACACTATCCCTGTTTACACCACAGCGCACCTGCAGGTGCGCCGGGTGCAAACAGGGAAAGTGCGCCCTATTATGAATCCACAAACTTGAGCTGCCCACAGTGCAGCGCATTCAAGAGAAATATGGAGCAGCTATTTAAAACCTGCTCTGTGTTTTTCCGTGCAGACGGCAACCCTTTTAAAAAAGTATTAGAGATACCCTTGCAGGTGAGTGGAGTGAGTGACTGCATCAGCCAGCAAGGGGATATCTGGGGGTCCATGGGAACCCCTTTTATTCCTTGTGAGAGCTGCTCTCAGGGCGCGCACTGACTGTGCACCACCTTTTTTTGGCAGACTTTCAGTGTGCTTCCTACGGGCATGTTTGCCGCCGCGTCCACATTGGTAATACATCATTGACGCAGAAGCAATCTGATTACCTCATTTGCATGAGCTACATCCACGTGCAAATTAGGGCACATCTTCTCTCGATAGCACTGTTGCCACATGTGTACCAGTGCTATCTGAATTACAAAGGGGCCACACAAGCGTCAGTGGCCTCTTCTGTCATATCAAAGTGCCCCGGGGGCACTTTGTGTAATAAAGTCCTAGGTGTGCAAATGAGTTCTGCTCAAAGCTCCCTTCTTCATTCACTAGATAGTGTGTCTTTCCCAACACACAAATGTTGACATCTTTCATTCTAACTCATTCTTTGATTACATTCTCTGATGTTTTTAACTGTCTCTACATTTGGACAGTGCAGATGGGGAAGAAGATCATTTTTGGTTCAAGTCACCAAAATGTGGGGCTCCATCCCCTCACAGCAAAAAAACAAGTCTATGCTACATGCCTTTTACAAATCTTAAGAAATGGCTTCTTTCATAAGCGATTCTTTGACAGTGCTGCTCTTAGACTCCCTCAACAACACCCTCGAGCAGCAAGACCCTTTCGGATGAGGGGGAAGGTTGTGCTACATCAATGATCCAATGGATGGAAGGATGCTATTGTATTTTTAGCTCGCAGCATTTATTTGGGGTCATTAACGACAGTGACCCACCAGAAACACTCTTCTAGCTGCACATGTAAACTTGGGAGAAATTCACAAGTGATACCTTTTAAAATGTAATTCTCTTTGGAACACCAACATTAATATATATATATATATATATATATATATGTTTTCTAGACATATAGTGCAGCAGTACAATCTGAACCACTTCTTAGCACTTCGAAAAGTCATTTATTTTGCCCAGTTCAAAGGAATGCATTTTATCATATTAATGCATTTGCAAAGCCAGTGTTTCATGAGCCATAGTTCAATGAAGGAAATGGGCTTCCTGGCTGATGTTTGAATTATAAAATAATAAGGGGTCAGTGGCACCCTCAGGCCTCTGGGCTCAGGCGCACTGCACCTGCTGCACCAATGGAAGCTCAGCCCCAGTAAAAAGGCAAGACCATGTTGTCCACATTGACATTTGAGCAAATGACCTTAAGTTAACAAAGAACTATTGGCTCAGTTTGCCTTCACCCAATGAGCTGTTAGCAGCCTTAGTTAAAGCTCAGTCCGAATTTTTACCTATTGGATAATTTCACAATCACATTTTCTTAATGGTCTGTCAAATAAAGTCTTGCGAGCAGCACCATAATATATATTGCAGGATGCTGAAGTTAATCAATAAACAGGCAAAATGTGCTTTTTCATCCATATTTGTGCGAAGAGCCGGGAACTTTTTCTGCTATAGCCTACATGGTGTATTAGGAAGAGATAAGGACGCACACGAGGGCTCAGAGGCTTCATCGATCGCGCCTACCAGCGTGAAATTCCATAACATGTTGGAACTAATAACTAGAGTTCCAATGACCCCGAACTCCTTGGGAAGATAGCGCTCCTCATCACCGTCGGCGCTAAACCGTGACATCGAAATGAAACCGACACCCGGGACCGCGCGCTCGAGGTCAAACGCTGTCTGTAAAAGGTAATGCTTGGCGCGAGCACAAGGAGACGGGAAGCAGGCGCGCTTCTCATCTCTTGCCGAGGGGGAACTTCGTGGAAACTTGCCGAGTGCTCTCTTGAATGGCCATGGATGTACTTTGTCAAAAGAATGAAAATCTGTGTGAGAGCTTCCATTTCTGATTCTTCGATTTAAAACTTACTAACAGATCTCTGAAGAAGTTTATTTCGCTAGCCTACTACTGGGCGACCTACAGGCCCTAGCCTGACCCCAAGAGTGAATCAGCCATTCAGAAGATGGTTTTCAATCAGGGGGCTCCTTCCTAAACAAAAAGGCAAAACAAAGCTAAGAGCAATGACATAGAAAAACGCTCAAATAAAATATATCACAAGTAGCATCCCCTACATACTGTGGTCACAACCAATAACAACGTGGGTTTGTGGTACATATACCCCCCAGATTCATCAAAGTCCTGTTTTGCGAGTCCTTAATAGCGAATTTTAAGGATTCGCTATTAAAGACTCACAAAACGGGATGCATGTAGAAATCGCAATCATTTTAGCAATTTCTACAGCTTCCTTATTTGCGATTCGCGAATTGCAAATCGCAAATAAGGAATGGCTTTCCCATTCATTCCTATGGGCCTAAAGGCCCATAGGAATGTATGGGGAGCCGTTCCTTATTTGCGATTAGCAATTAGCAAATCGCAAATAATGAAGCAATTCCAAACATGTTAACCATATACTGAACCTACCTTCATAGTTGGTCGGATCACAGTATAAACCCCATTTTTAATATACCAACCTAGGAGCAGAATAAATTATTGAGGCCCACTAGCACGGTATTTTTAAATTCACTTTTTCACCCACTCCACCTCACTACTGCACCACACATACAGCCTGATTCATCATTCTCCCGTTTTGCGAGCCCCTAATAGCGATTCATAGCGAATCGCTATTAAGGACTCACAAAACGGGATTCATGTAGTAATTGCATAAAGAAATGCGATTCCTACATAATCCTTATTTGCGATTAGCAAATTGCTAATCGCAAATAAGGGATAACTCGCCATTCATTCCTATGGGCCTAAAGGCCCATAAGAATGAATGGGGAGTATTCCTTATTTGCGATTAGCAATTAGCTAATCGCAAATAAGATAGCGATTTGAAGGGTGCCAGGGGTGTCCAAAGGACACCCTGTAGCACCACTCAAATGAAATTTTACACAGGTGTTGCGCACACACATGTCCAAAGGACATGTGTGTGTGCAACATGCAACTTAGAAAAATGCTTTTAAAAGCATTTTTCTAAGTTTTCACTATTTACCACGACATTTGACCTTGCGGTAAATAGCGGACCGAAATTGCGAATTCGCAATTTTAAAATGGAAAAAGAATTGCATTTAAGGAATCTCAAATTGAGATTCCTTAAATGTAATTCATTGCAAAATAGCGAAATCGCTATTACCGATTTTTGTATTTGGGATGATGAATCCCAAATGCAAAAATAGAGCTCGCAAAGGGTCAGATTCTCAGAATCTGGCCCTTTGCGAGCCCATTTCGGATTGATGAATCAGGCTGATAGTCCTTCACAACCAAGTGCTCCTACGTAGTTCGCAAGTCGTAGCACGCCCCTTTTCGTAGAGAACTGGGATGGCCCCAATGATGAAGCATGTCACCGTGGGGAAACTCCGGTGAGTGAGGGGACTCAAGAAAGATATTTTTTCTTTCTGATTTTGGCTATACTTAATAATCTTTTGTGTTTAGCCACAACACAAGACAGGTCTCTGAACCCAGAACTTGGGCTCACTTCTTTTGCAATTACAAGGGTGCCAGGGTGTCCAAAGGACACCATGTTGCACCCCTGAAATGGTAATGTCCACTGGTGTTGCGCACACACATGTCCCAAGGACATGTGGTGTGTAACGTACAACTTAGAAAAATGCACTAAAGTGCATTTTTCTAAGTTTTTGCTATTTACCACGTAGTTAGACTTCGCAGTAAATAGTGGCCTCAGATTGCGATTTCGCAATTTTAAAATGGTTCATGAATTGCATTTAAGGAATCTCAAATTGAGATTCCTTAAATGCAATTAATCGCAATTTAGCGATTTCTACATTTGCGATTTTTGCATTTGGGATGATGCATCCCAAATGCAAATATAGCGCTCGCAAAGGGCCAGATTCTCAGAATCTGGCCCTTTGCGAGCCCATTCTGATTTGATGAATCTGGCTGTTAATGCTTTCCTGCCCCTAAGGAGACCACAAAAAATACCTACTGGCCTGGTTCTTCGAGTAAGTGGACTTTCCTTTCGTCATGCGTGGGGGAGTGTGTTTTTTAAGGTAATGTTTATGTGGGAAGAACGTTTGTGTTATGCGTGAGGTTCAGGAGACACACCTTTATTTGTACTTGCTCATAAATTGAAGAAGAACGATGTGTGAGGAATTAAGTTGCATTTGCATATGCTTACTGTTGTTACCTTACCATGATTACCACAGTCATCATCATCATCATCATCAAATCATTTTATTCAATTAATTAAAATCATAAAAGTACACATATAAATATCACATTCAATAAATTCAATATAAAACAGTGGAATAGACATAGAGAGTCCTTATAATAATTGCTAACAGATTTCCTGTATAAACAAATGTGGAGGGGTACAATACAATTCATGCTTCACTTATACACAGGCCTCTTGATTTCTTAGATCTTATGGCTGCCACAAGATAACTAGCAATATAAAAAATGTTCCATGTATTGTTTAACAATTGCAAATACATTAAAGCAGGTTTAACCTGATAAAACCCCAGACCTCCTAAAAGTGGGATAATAAACTTTTTCCTGATTGTGGGATAATGTTTGCAAAAGAACAAAAAATGCATAGAATCCTTGGTTGAACAGTTATCATAATCACAAAATGGAGCCTTTTCAGGTACAGACCATCCCTGATATGATCCCAATAAAAGGTGTATCTGATTGAACCGAAATTTAGTCAGCAACCAGCGATGGTATGGCCTTGTTACTACCTTTAAATACGGTTCAATAGATGGGGAGGTAACTAATAGGAAATGGGCTCTAGTTAAGCATGGGCGGAAAATCCGTTTCGCTCGCGGATTTTGCGGATTTTCGGTAAATTTGCAATCCGCGAGATTCGCGAATTTCCCGCAAAATCCGCGAGCGGCTTTTATGGCTTGCTCGCACTGTTCGCGTGAGTTCGCGGCTTCCCAGTTCAACCTCGCGCCTCGCGAATAAGCGCTAAATTGCAGAAATACGATCTTAGCAAAACTGAAACTACTTACCAGGTTCAAAAGTTCAAGCTCATCATTAGTAGCCATTTCCTGTAGTGCTTCCTGAGGGGTCCCTCCAGAGTTCAGTTGCCTACTTGCAACTATTATGTGACCCTGCTCTGACCCTCAGAATAGTTACACAAAGGTCCTGAATTACAGCTAAGGCAGACAAGCCGGAGCCAGGCTGGAAGTTCAAATCCAGTGACACATTAATCAGCCCCTAATTCATTATTGTCAGTTGGGGCAGGGCAGGTGTTGTAACTAATTTTGCAACAATGAAAGCACTTAGCAAGTGCAAAAGATCACTAATCAGGAAGCACTAACGAAGCAGTGCCAGCTAAAAAAATATTCTGTGACACATTAATCAGCCCCAAATTAATTCAGGTCACTTGAGGCAGGGAAGGTGTGCTTTGCTTTGCCGAAAATAATGTACACTGGACAACCAGAGGGTGCGGTGATGAAACAGAGGGTTGCATGGGTGGGCCAGAGGGTGGCATGAGTAGTCAGAGAGTGGCAGTGGTGACAGAGAGTGGCAGTGATGAAGAAGAGTGTCCCAAACAGGCTGGACACGTAGAAACAACAAGTTCGCAAAACTTGCGACCCGACAGGTAAGTTCGCGTTTGCGAAATTGTACAAAACCCTTGCGAACTGGCAGAAACCCGCGCGAACACAAAAAAAATCCGCAAATTTGCGAGAATTCGCAGATTTTGCGGATTGCGAGTTCGCAAATCCGCAAATTTGCGAACGCGAGATTCGCAAAATTCGCCCATGCTTAGCTCTAGTTCCTCCGTCTCCCGTTCCTGGAGCCTTAGGCACAAGAAATGCTTTTTGACCCACGATATGTCTCCTTTAACAATAGTTTCAGGGCTTTCATAGATTTCTGGGCACCCTAATTTCAGAAACATTCCCTTGACATATGAGAGCCACTGTATTTCAACTCCCCGATCTAGACTAATACAATCTTTTAAAATACGTCGGTTTAATATTAGGTCTGGATTAAGCCAAGTTTTCAACCAGCAAATAAGGGGGGCCATACTAATGAAATCACTAACAAACCCCATCCCTAGCTCCTGATGTACAGCAAATGTTGGGGTAGATTGAGGGATAGATAGAAGACAACGAAAGAATTTATTTTCGGCCCTTTGCACATCTTCCATCGGAGTATAACCCCAGACCGCAGCACCATATAGTGTCAATGCAAGACATTTTGCTTTATAAATTGCAAAAATTGCCTCAAATGGACTTCCCCCTAGATGCTGTGTTAAATTTAGCAAGGCTGTTCCTGCTCGCACTAAGGCATTCTTTTTTGCTAACCTCTGGGGCGTCCATGTACAGCAGTTGTCGAACAAGACCCCTAGGTATGTAAAAGCCCTCACTCCCTGGACCTCAGCCCCTCTGCAATAAAAAGTTTTTACTTTACTCCTTCGGGGGCCCATGGCCATAACATGGGACTTGGTAGAATTAACCACCAGGTCCAATGAGGTCATGAATTCTCCAAATGAGTGCAATAACCTCTGTAGACCTATCGGGGTGCGTGCTAGTAGGACGGCATCATCCGTGTATAGGAGAACTGGGATGGTACTACCTCCTATACGCTGATTACCACTGTCATTTTTAAACTTGATGATGTTTTAAAAGGTTTGCATATGATTGTGTGTAGGGAGTAGGTGTACACCCTGATCTTTTTGCAGAATACCATCCTTATCCGTGAAAGACCTCCTTTGACCCGACGAGTACTTAACTCCCAAGAAGAACCTTCCTCTGATTTAATCTTCTTTGTCATTGTTTCTCGTCTTAAACAAGGTAATTTCATTTGCCTGTGCCCTCCATATATTAAAACTTATTAGTCACTGTGCACGTTTAGCGCAAGCTTTTTCTCAAACGCTGGATGATTAGGCGTTGATTATGCTCAAAACTGTGTCCTATCCTCTTCTCCCCTGACCCGCCTCTTTACCCTGTTGCATATAGGACCCCTGACCCGATCCCTGATTCACGAACTCCGAGCTCACCTAGAACCCCAGCGCCGGACCTGCGGAAATAGACCTTGTCCTCCAGGTACCTTTATACGGTTAATTGGAACCAGCCACTTTCTATTCTCAGTCCCGCTAAACATCACTGACTTATGAGACATTATTCATTTTTCCCTCTCAGATACTCTCCCATTACTGATGCAGAGAGAACATATAAACGCTGGTGAAACCTATACCGCGCCCCCTTTGTGCAGCGTGGAAAGTGGTAAGTCCTTGCATTTCCCCTCCTCTGCCCTAATGCCCGCATGATCTCTTGGACATTGAATTATCACGCTCCCGATGCTTCTACTTGGGGACTCATACTGGAGGATATCTTCCCCCCTAAAGGTCGCCTAGAAATAGCCATCCATTTTCGAGTTCTTGACATTAGATGCATGTTTGAATGAATGTTTGTATGCTCACTGGTTTCTTGCCTGGTCTGTGTATATTTTGGTCTATCCCAGTTGACCTGAGTTTTTTTCCCATTGAGGAAGAATAAATACTTACGGAGTGACTTTACGTTATCAGAGCCATGATACACATCTCATTTAAGTATGCTATATAAACAATATGAAATTATCCACTCTTATGTGTTTTCCAAACTAGAACCAATATCTGTTGTGCAAAATGTTTTAATGACACTTGATTGTATGTAAGCATGGGCGAATTTTGAAAATCTGGCGTTCGTGAATTTTGCGAATTTGCGAACTCGCAATCCGCAAAATCCGCGAATTCTCGTGAATTTGCGGAATTTTTTTTGTGTTCGCAAGGATTTCTGCCAGTTCGCAAGGATTTCTGACAGTTCGTGAGGGTTTTGTACCAGTTCGCAATTGCGAACTTACATGTCGGCTCGCAACGGTCACGATTATGTTGTTTCTACGTCTGGTTCATCATCACAGGTTCCCAGCACCCTCTGTTTCACCCCTGCCACCCTCTGTTTCACCCATGCCACCTTCTGGTACATCAATGCCACCCTCTGGTTCATCATCACTGTAGATTATGGGGGGGGAAAGCAAGCACACCTGCCTGCTTCAACTGACATGAATTAATTTGGGGTTGATTTATTAATGTGTCACTGTTTTACAATTCCAGTCTGGCACCTGCTTCCTTATCTGTAATTTGCTTTCTGTTGCAGTGCAATTTTTTTTTCCAGGACCTTTGTGGCCTACTTGTAGCTATTCTATGAGCCTGCTGTGAGGGTCAGAGCAGGGTCATACAATTGTTGCAACTAGCAACTGAACTCTGGAGGGGCCCTTGTCAGGAAGCACTACGGGGAACGGTTATTAATGATGAGTTTGAACTTTTGAACCTGCTTTCACTTTTGCAAAACTCGTTTTTCTGCAGAACAGCATTACAGCAACTGTAATGCCCCAATCAAGCTTATATGAGAAAGTTGATTTCTAATCCAAAAGTTATCCAAAGAAAATCAAAAGGCCTCAAATCCAAAAAAGTGAAGGCAAATGTCAACCTGAGGAGTTATTCTGATAAAAATCATCATTTTCAGAAGGTCTATGCTGCTTGCTAGTAGATGTCTTGTGCAGAATTGCAATTTTTGTAATTTCGCGAGTGCGAGATTGTTGCTGCCTGCCCCACCTACATGTTCGCAATTGCGAACTTACACCGCACGCCGCAAAATTGCATCACCAAGAAAAAAAAATCCGCTGCGTGCGAATTTGCGGATTTTTGGTAAATTCACGAGCGTTCGCGGATTGCGAATTTACCGAAAATCCGCAAAATCCGCGAGCGTAACGGATTTTCCGCCCATGCTTAATTGTATGTATTTCATATTCATTGTTCTATGTAATTTTCAATATAAACTTTTTTATCCACAGTGTGTGTGTCCCCACCCCCTGGTCATCTTTGCCCTGATGAAGGTGCAGCTTAAATAGGCCTTACACCGAAACGCGCGTTGGCGTGACCTTTATGGATGTCCCAAAGTGCAGTCTTTGTTAAACCACTACATTTCCATCTTCCAGCCTCCATAATGTGATTGCAGTCCTAGCAGCCATAAGATACCTTTTCTGCAGGCCTTGATGTACCTTTATGAATGTTATGTGTGTGATCGTATATTAATGTAACGAGTGAGTCTGAGAGTGAGTGTGATTCTAGTGGATGAATCTGGGAGTGTGTGGGACATGGATGTTCCCATCCCGCTTGATTCAAATTATGGTTCAATCTAAAACCACAAACACTACGGTTTTTCTATCCACCCTATTTGTGATGTTGAGTCTAAATTAATGTATATTTTTCTAAGCATCTATATGAATCCTTTAGATGAATTTAACAAATAACAAATAAACTATATATATTTTCCCAAAAAATAGGTCTATCAACTTTGTGTGATGTACTATTGGCTTTGATACACATTTTTTTGTCACCACTCATTTAATTGTAAGGATCCCCTCGCAACCTTGAAATTTACCCTGGCAGGGTAGTCTTTGTTTCTATTTAGCTGTAAGTTTCATTGGCGCCTGGCATGGATCAGCAGTGGCAGGGCAGGGGAGGAGGATGGGGTGAAAAAAAAAGATTCCAACTACCTCTTCATGGACTTCGTCTCTCCTCTCTTGTCTCACCTACCCTTCTCTTTCTGACAAGTCCCGTAACCAGGAAGCACACAGGCTCCTCAAAGCCAATCACAACACCGTTGTCACCAGCATGACAACAGCATTGTGATTGGTCTGAGGGCTGTGGTTCAGGGCTCAGACAGGGAGTGGAAGCCTGTGCGTGTGTTCCAGCCAGGCTGTGCAATACAGCTGGGCGAAGAACATGCTAAGTGTGCATGACTGGCCAACACAAGACGGCTAGGCAAACCATCCTGCACACCTAGAGAGAGCCCACCATTCCTCCCCTGCCAAGGCCCACCCCACCTGCACCTAGAACTGAGCCACTACGGAAAAATAAAATTATTGTAACATTGCGTTATCATTTTATTTTTCCATTTTTGCACTGCTGAAAAAAAATGGGGCGACTCTCCTACGCCTTAGTGGAGGAACCTACGCTGGTAAGTTGTAGCCTGTTTTATATGAGAGAGTGCCATCCAGTAAATGTTATGTTATGCAGATTTGTATAGTGTACTATAACCCTGCAGGGTATGCTGGCGCTGAGCAGCTATGAGTCTAAGCACAGCTAAGACCTAGTGGGACTACTCACAAAGCCAGGTTTTCAGCTACTTGCAGCAGTCAAGTCAATAAGTAAAGAGGAGGCTCTTCTGTGCAGCTACATGTCATCCCATTCTTTAGGAGTGATGTAGGAGAACCACTCGACCGCCAGATCTGGTTTTCCGTATGCATGGGATTTGTGCAAATTTGTTTGATTTGAGTAAATCAGGCCTACACTGCATGTAGATGGGTTGAGGCGGCCACCCAGAAGTAGTACATGTTTTAATGGGGACTTCCCAACAAAACCAACAGGCACCACACATGCATGGGCCTATTTGGTCTACTTATGAGAGGTAATGATGTGCTCTGAGGGAGTCCCGAGTTACCACATGTACATTGGTGTATAGGTCTACCCAGAAGAGATGATGACGCAAACCAGAGGAAAGGGACAGGGCCAAAGAATCAAGCAAGCACCACATGTAAATGGGTGTAATCAGGCCTATCCAAGAGCAGTACATGGGTGCAAGGGGTAAACGCAAAGGGCCCATGAGACACACAGTAGTGTATATTAGTGGGAGCTGACAAGTATAGAATATTCTTCTGTAATCTTTATAAAGGAAGATGCTAGATTAAAGAAATGAGAAGATGGTGCTAGCCCACACTTCTTGGTTGCTCTCGGTGGCCCGGAGCATCATCGCAGGAGAGAAGCTGCTGTGCTGAACCTAGCGGGCCTGAGTCATGACTGTGGACCAGTGCCAGGATTGTCGCACCCAAACCATTACTGGTGGGAAGTACCAAAGAACTTACTGAGCTTGGAGGAGCTACAACAGGCCCCTGGCCGTTCTATGGTGCTAGAAACCCTGTGGCTTTAATATGGAGTTGAAGTTGGACTTTTGTGAGTCAGACCACTATTGGGGCTTAACCTAAAAGTCGCCTAAAGGGAAGGGGGAATAACCACTACAGCTAGCTTGAAGGTAGTGGGACTCAGGGACCCTTTTATTAAACACTAGAGCCTTGACTTCAGCAGACTGTGTGTATTGTTTGTGAATGTTGTATCCAGGATCCAAAAGATTGAACAAGTTTGGAAGCTTTATAACAATAATACAAAAATCACATGACGCTTTAAAACGAACGCTATGAACCGGAAAACGACAAGAGTCCTCAGGAAGCTAAGCCAAGAAGAGACAGAGCCATGAGTCCGTGCCACCACAACGTCTAACTAAGTGTACTGATAATCTGGATTGTGAACCGATGCTGAGTGACGAGGAAAAAGTCATCTCAACCCACGTATTAATGAAAACGCGTTCTTTTCAGCTACCAGACCTTCGACCAGTTGGCGCCACAGACATTGTTTAATTATACCATGCACCATTCATTCATCATGTTACAATAAAGATTAAAACACTGCAACAGTGAAGCACCTAGAAAAAGAGTTGAATACAAGTTTCCTAATAGTCACCAACTGGTCCAATTGCTAACTAAGTAGCACTCTGAACTTCTTTACTTTTCAGAAATAGCAAAAGCTGTGAAAGCATCCACAGTACGCCGGTGACAGTAGACAGAGACCACAACAAACATTGAACAATATGGAGTGCCTACAGCACCAGTGACTAAACGAGTAAGCAGCTCAGCAACATGTGTTTTTGTCAAATATTCAAGTACATACTTTCTGCTTTTGGATAAAAGCACCCCCCCCCCTTTTCCTTTACAGATCTCTAAATACCCGGATTAGAAGAAACTCCGAGATACGAACACATGTAATGGTCCAGTTATCCCTACCTCACTGAATAGTTGATACAAAAAGTAGTGTCACACACAAAGAAGGGTCAAATTTAAATAATGTTTTCATTTTTCTTTAATCTTTTATATTACACCGAGTCAATTTGCCCTGAAGATAATCCCTTGATTATACAGGGATTTGAAACGCATCAGCACCTTTCTATGACGCCACGAGGGCCACACGTGAAATATAGCCATAAGGCAAGATAGGGAAAATGAACTAAAAACATATCCCATAAAGACCTCGAGCTTAGCCCCATGGTTTAAGGAACTCTAATAAAGTCGGCCAAATCAATGTTAAAAATAGAATTCCTGTAAGATGTGGATCTTGACAAATTGTAGGTGTATTGTAATTACTGCACTTTTGATTAATGTGATTCATGTACTTGTTTACAGAAATAATTGTTTTCACCTCATGTATTGATTTGTTATGAGTATTAAGTGTATTGTTTTGTGTTTTGTGTTTTGGCATGCATTTGAATGTTATGAAACATGTGCAAAAAGTGTTTAAGTAATGGCAAAGAAATAGCCAGGACCAGGATGTAGTAGTTTTATTGGTCCTTAATCTGCTAAAATGAATAGCTGGAACTAAAATAAGGTGGTCAGATCTTCTTTTTTCGAACAACCCTCACCAAGTTGGCAGACTAACAGGCCTTGGCCCCCAGTCCTGATCATAGATAGAAGTCTTGCAGAGCTTCTCCTCCTTGCACAACTGGACTGGCTGCTTGATAGGTGACACTTTTGGGGGCCTTGACATTCCCTTCTTATAGTCCATTTTCATCTAATATGATTTAGAATCTGAGTCTTTGAAGTTTATCTTGTAGGTCTGTTTCTTTTTGAGGTTCCCTCGTCTTTACACTGCCCTTCCTCCAGAAAGCAGTCTGTCCCAGCAGGAGCGATTCCAACTTTGAAAACCCCACAGCACAGGTCAATAGATTGACGAGAGGTTCACACCTAGATGTCAGCCACAGAGATATGTGTATCAAAATGTTACCCTGGGACTCATCCGTACTCTTTATGATTCTCTTATTAGCCTTAACTCCTTCATGATATGTGCCCTATCTTCTTACTTGTTACCTCTCTCTGAATCAAAGAGAACCCTTAAAGTGTACTGGAGAGCCTGGCTCTCACTTATTCCAGTGTGTCCCACCCAGTTTATCGGAATGCAGCAATCCACAAACCTGCCTGGGGGCATTCCTCTACCTCTTCTCATGTTTTGCTTTCCAGCCTAGGTCTCCCAAAAGGGAACCCAGAGACTTCCATGTATTGTATTCTTCACAGGCAATATACACCTAGCATATGAATATAATATACACAGACTGCACATCACTACACCTTGTATGTATTGTATCAGTCACAGGCAAGCAAACACCCAGCTGATGCATATGCATGCTCTGCAAAGTGCTGCATTACCCCTGTATTTTACCATTCACAGGCATAAATACATCCCTCATTGATGCCACACATGCACTGCACACCACTTCATACCAAACCAATATAAGACAATGGAAAGTTAAGCACACAGCAGCAGAACTTTAAATGAGTGAGCATGGAGGCCTCACACCAGTGACACACGTAAAAAAGAGGTATTCACTCCTGCTGATCACTACATGATATGCTGCTACCACTACACTTGTGCTGCTTACCTCCTGGTAAAGGCAGTAGCTTTTCACTACTATGAGGCTATTGCTTTGGCTGCCCCTCTTGGTCCAACAAGATTGCAATCCGTGAGACAGGTCTACGTCATGGTGCACATGCATGATATGTGTTTGCCTCTGATAAGAAATATCAGCATTAGGGATCCAGATATCAATACAGTTGGGGCACTCAGCAGGGCTGCAAGTCCATCACCATGCAAGGAACGTTTCCATCCCAACATGGTCCAAATAGAGAAGATGCTACAGAAAGAGACTCTTAACCTGTCTGTCCTTCACTGGGAAGCCTGGGGTTGACGCTCTGTGTGAAGCAGTAAAATAGGATTGGGGAAAGCCAATCTCAAAAAGGAGTTGGAAAGGGAAAGGGAGATGGCCAAGTTATTTGGCAGTGCTACTCAAATGGAAGTGTGAGGTCTAGCACACATAATGGGAAATGGAAAGTAAAAGACAAGGGGCAAGGAAAAATGATAGACCTGAAAAGAAATGACACCTGGATGAAAAACAATGCCATAGAATAAATGAATCTATCCTGCAAACAGCAATAAATGGTCAATGTAACAACTTTTTGGTGTTAAAATATTCTGTCTCATATTGTTTATTTTATTTACAAATTATGGAAAACATATAGGAACTGTTTCTCCCTCCGCCAAACAGTAATTATTCTCTCTGTGCAGCACCATTACCATCACCACATTGAGGTCACCTTGCACTCACTTCCCAATCCTAGGAGTTGGATTCAGTGTGACTCTCAGGAATTCTCTCATAAACTAAGGGCCTGATTACGAGTTTGCGGTTCATGGGACCTCCGAACCTTTAGTGGCGGTCTGTGGACCCTTGATGCCATGTCGGTGGCGCAGCGGTCTGAGGCACCAATATGCTAGCCATGCCGCTGCGGTACCGCGGAGCATATTACGAGTTGCCTCACTGCAACCCTTTCCAGGCAGTCAGCACCCTCATGGAAAGGATGGTGGTGAGGCAACTCAGGGGTCTCATACAGGGCACCCAGATGCGTCTGTGCATGGGGGTGCATGCAGGGGTGCACATGGTGTGCTGCCGTGTATTTTTGCACCCCCTGTACCTGCACAGAAAGTAATGCAAAATAGTGTGCATTTCTGTCTATGCTGGAACAGGCTGTGGCCCTTCTACAGTGGTGCCTTTTTTAAGGCTCTCTTATGAGCACTAGAAAAGTACCGCCGCTGCGGGACCGCCTGCCAGGATTCTACTAGTAATCTGGTGGGCTGTTTGACTACGGGTTGGGCGGTCCAGCTGCAAGACCACCAAACTCATAATCAGCCCCTTAGTCTCTTCAATGAAAAGATGAAATAAGCTTTTTCTATATGATATGTAGCTAGATGTACTCGTTTATACTCATTTATATGAGTAACATTTAGCACATATTGAGAATGTCCATTTTCCATTAAAACCTCTTTCAAGCACCTATCGGTGCTTCAGTTGGCATTTAGTGTTCTGCAATAAACATTATAAATGTGTGCTAAGGCTTCATTTCCAACTTGATATTTGACAGTATTCAGTGAGGGACAGGGCACTGTCATACAGGTAGTTAGGGCCAGATGCATGACCGTATTTAGTTTTGAAACTGGGATTCCAGCCTTTTGCGACCGCTAAATCGGGTTTTGCAATGTACTAACCCTATTTTGTGAGTCAGTAGCCTATTGTCGACTCACAAAATAGGGTTTGCGAGTCGCTGTTAGGAAAGAGCATTTCAAGGGTATCCCTTCCTAATAGCCAGTTGCAGTGGCATGTATGAATGTTTTGCGACCAGAATGTGGTATAAAAAAAACATTCATATTTTACTGACTCTGTGAAGGAGGTGGTAACCCATTTACAAACAGGTTCCCTATCCCTTTGTGAATGTGGGTGCCAACATTTTTTAGGAGATGGACCATTGCCTACGCTATAAAAATAAAAAGGAAACTTTTCATTTTTCTTTTCAAAATACATCCCATTTTCCTTTAAGGAAAACGGGATACATTTCAGAAAAAAAAAGCTTTATTTAAAATGCAGTCAAATACATGGTGGTCTGCTGAACCCAGAAGACCACCATCCCTGTGGTTACAGGTCAGTCCCAATGGGTCACAAATTGTAACATACCTTATGAATATTAACGTGGAAGGTCAATTGCAGCCCCATTGGGAATATCAAAATGTGTCTGAGACACATTAGTTTGTTTCATTTTGCAACTGGCTGATGAATTGTACATAAATCTGACCCTTAGAGTGCAGAAGGCCAAGAGATGGAAAGGCTAGCCCCTTTTCTCACTCTTACTCAAAAATATTGCTATTATAAAGTAGATTGTTCCTGAGTTCATAAATCAGCAAGGTATAGATTAACTGTAGTAATGTATTTCAGGATTCTTAATGCTTTGTGGATAGACAAGGGATCCACAGTTTTCAGCCTCTCCCTCCAAAGCTCTCTACTGTCCAGTCAAGACAATAGGAAGGCCAAAGAAAATTGTATTTGGGAATATAAAAAGCACAATAAGGAGGGTTATCCATGGTTCTGTAAAGGTCTGGATGTTAGGTCAAAGAGCTGCTTTTTAAATAAGGAAAATGTACGCTCTCTGATAATGTGAAATTGGTGTATATACCTGGTTGACCATCCAACTAGGGTGACCAACAGGCATGGGTGCAAATGCAGGACAGTAAGTGTAAAAATTCTGGGCAAATGGTCAAAATTCAGGACAGAAATCTTAGGACAGAAGGTAAAAATTCAGGACAAAGTTCAGGACAAAAGGTATGCTTTACAGACACATATGATGAGGTTGTGCAATAGTATATAAGTAAGTAAAATAGACAAGCACTTAAGTACAAGTCAAAATAAGTTTATATTAGGTTGAGACAATCGTGCACTTTTTTATATGAGCGCAGCTTTGAGCAACAGTGCAGGTCTTTTTGTGGTATTTCATATGATAACAATCTATTTATATGGTTACTGCACTGGAGTGTCCAGTCTGATATTTTGTTTACAATTCATGATCTGGGGCAGGCATGTTTGATGAGAGAAGTGGTCAGGACGATCTGCTTGGATAGACTTTGTTACTAGCATCTCATATCTGAGTGCCATTATGAGATGTAAAGTGGCACTCATAGGTGAACTAAAGGAAGGATTGCGGTGACGAACCCGCTATAGGGAAAGCATTATGGGTGTTTCAGCAAGTGGAACTTAAAATATGGAATCTGGCTTATGGGGGGTTAGCGGAGAGTTTCACCAGCTGACAGAAGTCACAAAGGTGCTTTTCCCAGCAGCTTTCTTATAGAAGGCACTGTCAAAACACTATCACATAGTTTATTTGTTAAGCCTTGCCTATTGCTACAAACACAATATACATCTCAGGCACAGTTCATGGCACTATGAGGCTCTCCCTAAAACCTTAAACCTAAAACAAAACATGCCAGCATTTACAATTACTAGTGGGTGTCACTCAAAATATCATATGCATGTTGTATAGATCCCACACATAATCACACAGCAAATACAGAATAGTCACACATAGGCAAAGAGAGTAGCCAGAACATTAAAATACCTCCCGCTTTGAACTAAAGCTCTTATGGCACCAAGAAAGCAAAGTAAGTCACCAAACCCTCCCCTGAAGACCTCTCTGGTCCAAGGATCTAGCCATTCATTCTTCCATCAACCCCCTGATATCCACCATTTCACATTTACATTCTGTCATCCATTAATTATTTCATCCATCATTCAGCCTTTCCCCATTCATTCTGTCCTTCCATCTGTGTGCCCATCCATAGCCAAACCTATTCAACCATTTGCAAACCTATCTATCATCTATCATTCCATTCATCATTTCACTCATCCATCCTTCCATCCAACCTTTTACTCAACCATCCATCCTCCATCCTTTCACTCAATCCATCCTTTCACTCATCCATCCACTCTTCCCCCATCCATCCATTCACTCATCCATCCATCCAATTACCCTTTCACCCAATCCATCCTTTTACTCATCCATCCACTCTTCCACCCATCCATCCATTCACTCATCCATCCAACCATTTACCCTTTCACCCATTCAGACATCCTTTCACTTACTCATCCATCCACTGAGTCACTCATCCGTCCACACATTCACCCATCCATCCATCCTTTATTCCTGCTCTCCACCCTCCCTTTCACTCATCTATTCATTCTTTCACTCATCCATCTTTACATTTGTCTTCCTTTCACGCATCCATGCACCCATTCACCCATTCATTCTGCCAATCATCCATCCATACTTTCACTCATCCATCTGTCCTCCATTTCTCTCTCCATTTCCTATTCACTTAGCCATCCACCCTTCTATCCACCCTTCACTCATCCACCTATCCATCCTTCTATCCATCCACTCATGAATCCATCCATTGACCCTATCACTAATCAATCCAAAGGGGTGGGGGAGGGTTCACTATGCCCCCACACATAGTTAATCTTAAAACATTTTCAAGTCATGCGTGAAGCACAGTGCCAGGACATGAGGTGACTATGACATGGTGTTGACTATGACATGGTGTTGTTTTCAGCGTTTAAGTGGGATGAAAAAACTGGGGGTGTGGGGGTCTCTGCAAGGGGCATGTCTGATGAAATCAAGGGTGTGGCTTAAAACACATTAGCTAAAACATTGTGCTTAGCATAGTGGTCCTCCGACTGGTATTTTGTTGTTTCTGTCATTGCATTCAGTCACATTACACTTACAACAAGTCATGACTATTGGCTTTGTCAATGGGTGTTAGTTGCATAAAATAAAAGAACAGCAACTATGGCTTAGTTGTATATAATTTTGAAAATGCTTCAGCTCTGAAATTATGAGACTGTAAAAGAATTATAACCTCTTCTTTTTAACTAATTTACGCCGGCTTCTATTTATGAACTGGCACACAGCAGCATGTGTATTTTAGTACATTTGTTTTGTACATTTCTTCAATCTAACAGAATGCCTTGCTCTAGACCGAGGCTGGAGGAGTCCACCACATGCTTTAACAGCCCAGACTGGCTCATAGTCATTCTGAATATGATATTCAACCAGCATACAGAATGACAATGGGCATGTTGGGCTGCTCTTGTGCTCAGAGGAGTGCGAAGCAGCCCCATCTGGGAGTTGAGGATTCTCAAGCCCCACAATTACAGACAAAAGGCGTCCGTAAAAGTGATTGTCACGGACACCGGACAAGAGGCCCAAATTACGTCCATGAAATTTACGGACGATTAGTCACCCTACTTCCAACTATCACCAGTACAAGGTATTTTATATTTCATCTACCTAAAACATAAAACCCCCTATAAGCAGAAAAAATTAAATAGTACACATAGTACATAGTTGTCAAGCAATCAATTAATTCAGATTTGTAGAGTGTGGCTAATCACCCACGCGTGCATCCAAGTGCTATTTTTTTCCGGATGGCATCAGTCCAAAAGCAGGTATTGAGTAGCTTATCAATTCTGGGAGCAAGCAAGATGTCCAGATGGGAAGGGGAAGGTCATTCCAGGACTTGGTAGTGAGGTCGGAGGAGGATCGTCCTCCACTGTGGCTTCAGCGAGGAGGTGAGTGTGTGCGAGGGCGAGGAAGGCGAAGGTGTCTGAAGGGTTGGTGGAAGTGCAGTGGGTAGTAGATGTAGGCTGGTCCATGGTCATGGAGAGCCATGTTGGACTGTGTCAGCATCTTGAATTGGCATTTTTTCGGAATAGGGAGCCAGGGGAGGTTCTTAAGGTGGTGGGTGATGTGTTTCTTTGTGGAGAGGTCGAGGGTGAGTCTGGCAGCTGTGTCTGAAGTCTCTTCAGGAGCTGAGTGGTGCTCTTGTGTAGACTGAAATGCAGTAGTCCAGTCAGCTTGTTCTTAGGGCTTGAGGAACGGTTTTCCTAGTGCTGACAGGAAGCCATCTGAAGCTCTTTCAGAGCATGACCAGGGTGTGGAAGCAGACAGGAGAGACTACATTGATCTGGCACTTCATGGTGAGTTTACTGTATAGGATGATGCCAAGTTTGCTGGCGTGGTCTGCTGGTGTGTGTCCGAGTTCCGAGGATCACCAGGTGTCAGGTTCTACTTATCTAATCTCCAAGGTCTTGCGCGGGAACAGAGATGCTAGAACCCAAATCCCTTTGAGCAATGTCGGTGGGTCAGATCTCTGAACCCTTCCTCCATTACTCCCAGGGAAGGGGGTGTGGATAAAATAACAAACAGAGAAGAGAATGGTCCTGCGAGAGTTTTCTCTGGTCACTGCCTTCTGGTAGTTGAGTAGATGTGAGAAAACCTAAAAATAATAACATACCATTACACTCCTACTCGCTATGCAATACTAGTCTACTCTTATATGTATGACCTTTTCTCTGCTCACCCACCCTAGCGATGCAGGACCTTGCTTCTCTTCATGTATATGGGTTGGCTTCTGCTCAGCTACCAGTTGACGCTAATATAACACAAACACCAAGAATTAGTTTGGTTTCTTTACCTGGGGTTGAGTTTTACCTAATTGGATGGAGGGGAACTAAGCACTTACTTCACTGGCAATCGAGCATCCGTTTTAAATGGGGTTCTGTTTTAATAGTCTTTTTCTTTCTTTATCTTTGATGGGTTGACTGATGAGTAACTCTATCCCTTTTTCTCCCTTACAGGTTCATTAGGTTCTTAGAGCTTATCTCAGCCAACACGATGAATACTCTCTTTCTTTAGTTAAGTCTCTTTCGTAATTTTCCTTCACAAGAGTTTCAGTCTTTCACTTATTCAGTTTGGGTAAACTCCTGGAGTCTTTTAGCATTAGTAAATATATATATATATATATTCATTAACATTGACATCTCATTTATTGAAACAATTGCGGACTGGTACTTAGCTTAGTTTCTTTGAAGGACTTGCGTTGCAGGCGCCTCTCGCCCGGTGCTGCCCTCAGAAGGAAACTTGAAACCTTTGACAAGATGCCGGTGAAGATTCCTCTGGGATTCCCTGTCAGCGGTAAGCGTTATCTTCGAGCCAGCCGCTTCGCTGCTGCGAAACGAGGGTAACTGGAACCTCTTCTGGAAGAGCGCGCCTCAGGCGAATTGACGGCTGTCAAGAGTTCCTCACCTGAGAGGCGACGCTCTCAATGCTCCTCAGACTCGCGCTTGAATTGACGCGCCGAGTCTGCTTAGCGTTTCCGCTCACGCTCTGAATTACTTCGATTCTCTGAACATGGATTTTGACTAGGTTACTTCTTTAATCTTGACACAACGAACTTCCTCGGCTAGGGTCTTCAGTGAAGTGCGCGTTTTTCGTGACGCTCGCGCTTCACATAGGAATCTCAGCAACTGGGACCTGGAGGACTAGAACGTTCATTGTCCTTTACGCTGGCCACAACGGCGGCCATCTTGCATCTCCAGGATCGTACTCTATCTGTCCATGTGTCTGGAAAGCATCCTGGTTGCCTTCCTACTGCAGTTGGATTGACTATGACTGAACCCACAGCTTGAGTCCTGACAGTACCCCCCAACAAGGCAGATCCTTCTCTTCTTGGTTTGGTAGGGAATCTCTGATGAAAAGATTTTACCAGTCTTGGCGCATGAACATCCTCTTCCTGCTCCCAAGATCGTTCCTCTGGACCATAGCCTTTCCAGTCTATCAAATAATACAGTTTGCCCTTGGAGCATTTGGAATCCAAGATTTCTTTGGCTTCAAACTCTGTTCCGGTGTCCAACTGAATCGGTTTTGGCGGTAGATGGCTCCTCAGGCTTGGGGAAACCTTTTTTAACAGTGAGACATGGAAGACTGGGTGTATTTTCAACTTAGGTGGCAGTTCCAATCTGTAAGTGACCTGATTGATTTGTTCTTTTATAGGATACGGACCAATAAATCGAGGTTGAAACTTTCTGTTTCCTTTAAGTCTCAGATTTTTGGTATTTAACCAGACCCGGTCACCTTTCACCAAAAGAGGTCCTACTTTTCTCTTCCGATCGGCATATTCCTTGTACTTTTCTTTAGCTGATCGCAGATTGTTCATTACGTCTTGCTGAATCTGAGACAAATGTGACATGACTTCTTTCACTGCTGGAACTGCCGTTTCCATTTGTCGAATGGTTGCATTTGGATGCCTGCCATAATTTACAAAGAAGGGAGAGAAACCTGTCGAGATGTTCTTGGCATTGTTATGAGCAAATTCTGCTGCCCACAAATACTCCGACCAATTCCCTTCTTCTTTTAAGAGGAAGAGTCGTAAATATTGTTCTAATTCCTGGTTTACCCTCTCCGTCTGCCCATCTGTTTCAGGGTGGTAACTAGTGGAAAACCTAACTTCCGTCCCCAACCCTTCCATAAAGGCCTTCCAAAAACGGGACACAAATTGAGGACCTCTATCTGAAATGATTATCTTAGGAATTCCATGCATTTTAACGATTTGGGCACTAAAATTTTCAGCTAACTGTCTGGCTGTAGGTACCCCTTTTAAAGCTGTGAAATGGGCCATTTTTGAGAAAGCATCCACTACCACTAGTATGGTGTCGAACCCCTGGCTGACCGGCAAATCTTTAATAAGGTCTAATGTAACTGTGTGCCATGGATGGGGGGGTGTGGGTAGTGGTTGTAATAACCCCTTTGGTGCCTGCCGCTCCGACTTCCCCTGCGCACAAATCTCGCATGACTTCACATACGTCTCAATATCTGACGCCATTTTAGGCCACCAGTAGTGTCTGTTAACTAATTCCTCTGTTTTAGCTTCTCCCTTATGGCCAGCCAGCTTGTCGTCATGACACTCTTGCAGTACTTGTTGACGCAACTCGATTGTTGGCAGGTATAAGGCATCCTGATGATAGGGCAAACCTTGGATTATTTTTCTGTTGCTGTCTTCTTCCACCCATAATTGCATGGCCTCTTCACTCATGACATCTCCAATTGACTCTTGTAGTTGAATGGTGGTTAAGGCTCCGATAATCTTTTCAATGGGGATGATTGGCTGGATGTTGTTGGGGGTTCTCTGAGACTCGGTGCCTATTCTGGATAACGCATCCGCCTTTCCATTTTGGGCTCCAGGACGAAAGGTGATGACAAAGTCATAGTCAGCGAAGTACAACGACCACCTCAGCTGTCGTGGCGTAAGTGTTCGGGCCGTTTTCAAGAATTTTAAATTACGATGATCCGTAAACACTGTTACTTGGTGTTGGGCCCCCATCAAATAATGCCGCCACTCCTTGAAGGCGTCTTTGATAGCCAACAGCTCTTTCTCTGTGATTGTATAGTTCACTTCGGCTGGTGATAGTTTTCTGGATCTGTAGGCCACTGGATGCAACTGTCCCGTGGTTTTATGTCTTTGTGACAGCACTCCTCCTACTGCTTGATCTGACGCGTCAGTTTCCACATAGAAAGGCTCAGAGGGGTCAGCATGCAATAAAATGGGTGCTGTGGTGAAATCCTTCTTCAATGACTGAAAGGCCCTTTCTGCTTATTCTGACCACTCAAACCTGGCCCCTTTTCTCAGTAACTTGGTGAGGGGAAGGATCTTCCTGGAGAACTCGCTAATAAATCTCCGATAGAAGTTAGCGAATCCTATGAAGCCTTGAACTTCCTTCACGCTTCTCGGGGATTTCCAATTCGTTACCGCTTCCACCTTGCGTTGATCCATTACAATTCCGGAAGGTGACAATACGAAGCCCAAGAACTCCACTTGGGTCACATCAAAGGCGCATTTTTCTAACTTCACAAACAACTTATTTTCCTGCAATTTCCGTAGCACTCCTCTCACTTGCTCATGATGTCTTGCCACGTCAGAAGAATAAATCAAAATATCGTCAATGTACACAATTGCACACTGATCGATAAACTCCTTCAAGACGTCGTTGATGAAGTGCTGAAAGGCGGCCGGGGCATTACACAATCCATATGGCATCACCTGGTATTCGAAGAGCCCAAATCTTGTCCGAAATGCTGTCTTCCACTCATCTCCTTCCTGCATCCGGACTAGATGATAGGCCCCTCTTAGATCAAGCTTGGTATAGATTCGAGCCCCCTTGACTTGATCTAGAAGCACTGAGATCAGGGGTAGAGGATACCTGTTCTTCTTGGTTATTTTATTTATAGCTCTGTAGTCGATGCACGACCGCAAATCTCCCTCCTTCTTCGGCACGAAAAAGAGAGGCGAAGAAACCGGCGATTGGGACGGCCGGATGAAACCATTAGCAAGATACTTGTCCAAGTACTCCTTCAAATGCGGATGCTCCTTCTCGGTCAAGGCGTAAACACGGCTGCACAGCAAATTTGAACCCGGCTCCAGCTCTATCTTGCAGTCGTAAGCTCGATGTGGTGGTAAACGTTCTGCTTCCACTTCATTAAACACCTCGGCGAATTCCTTATAATCCTCTGGGATTTCTTGAACGTCAATCACACACAAGGAATGTTCGATAGAACATAAGGCCTGCGCCAGGGTGTTCTTGTCGGGTTGATTCTGTGAGCCAAAACAATTTTCACAACAATAGTTTGAATCCATTACTATTGTTCTGGAACTCCAATCGATGGTAGGATTATGCTCCGTAAGCCAAGGGAGACCAAGGATTAATTGGAATTGTGGGGCGTCTATCAGATTAAACTGGATTTCCTTCCGATGTCCTTCTCCGGTCGTTAGCTGAATAATTTCGGTATGACTCACGAAGGGCCCTGAAGAAAGATTTGTCCCATCTACAGCACGTACTGGTTCACTCTTGGCTTTCCGGATTGCTTGAATTCCCACCCTTGCGGCAAATTTAAAATCGCAAAAGTTTCCCGTGGCACCTGAGTCTATCATCACGGATACTTCAGTCAAGGTAGTTTGTCTGAATTTAACCTCCATGGTTAAGATTAAATGCGGCTCTGCAGACTGTAACGTGTTTGCGACTTGATGTTCGTGTGGAGTCAATTCCTGAGTCGCACCCACCTGTTCGACTCCTTCCACAGGTGGTGCCATTAGTTTTCCTTCGGCTTAAATGGACCCTTGGGCTTTTTCGGACACTCTCGGACAAAATGATTTCCGGATCCACAATACATACATTGGTTGTTCGCCCTTCTTTTTTCTTTCTCTTCTTTGGTCAGAGGGCCCCTTATTGTTCCAATTTGCATCGGTTCCACTCCTGTATGATGGTCCGAGGTTTTAACACCGTCTGACCGAGCCCGGTCAAATCTTGGGGGTATAGTCCTAAAATCTTTTTTCTTCTCCCCGCGCCGTTCCCCTTGACGGAAGTCAATCTCTAATACTAGGTCTATCAATGCTGAAACTTCGGTAGGCCGATTAGGAATCTGGGCCAAGGCGTCTTTCAATTCATCTTTCAGGCCCCGATAAAAAACTGCGGCTCTCTTACTCTCCGGCCAATTGGTTTCTACTACCAGCTTATTGAATTGAGCTAAGTAGGCAATCAAGTCTCGGTTTCCCTGTCGGAGATCTAAGAGTTCGTTATCTACTACCTGAGAAATCCTCCGTCGGTCGAATATCCTTAGAAATTCTTGTTTAAAGTTCTCAAAATTCCGCAGTAATGGGTCATCTCTAGAGACTAGGGGCATAGACCACGCAGCGGCATCTCCGCTAAGATATGAGAGTATGAAAGCCACTCTAGACTGCGCGTCGGGGAAGATCGAAGGGCGGCACATAAAGTGTAATGAGCACTGTGACAAAAATATCTGCGCTTTCTGAGGGTCCCCGTTAAATCTCTCTGGAGCTGCCAATGGGATAACTGGAGAGAGGGAATGTATTACTTGAGTGGTGGACCTATTTGTTGTCTCTAAAACTGGGTTCATGGCTTCTCTCTCTAAACTACTTGGTTGGTGTAGTCTTAACGCCAAGTCCGCAGTTTCTTTTCTGGCACTAATCACTTCTTGCCTCAAATTCCGATTCTCCTCCCTCACTGCTCCCAGTTCCTTCTGTATAGCATCTAAAATTGTACCCAAGGACTGGGCATCAATTCCCTCTGCCATCTCTGTTCAGGTGCAAAGCTTACTTGGGCACTTCACTCTGTCAGGTTCTACTTATCTGATCTCCAAGGTCTTGCGCGGGAACAGAGATGCTAGAACCCAAATCCCTTTGAGCAATGTCGGTGGGTCAGATCTCTGAACCCTTCCTCCATTACTCCCAGGGAAGGGGGTGTGGATAAAATAACAAACAGAGAAGAGAATGGTCCTGCGAGAGTTTTCTCTGGTCACTGCCTTCTGGTAGTTGAGTAGATGTGAGAAAACCTAAAAATAATAACATACCATTACACTCCTACTCGCTATGCAATACTAGTCTACTCTTATATGTATGACCTTTTCTCTGCTCACCCACCCTAGCGATGCAGGACCTTGCTTCTCTTCATGTATATGGGTTGGCTTCTGCTCAGCTACCAGTTGACGCTAATATAACACAAACACCAAGAATTAGTTTGGTTTCTTTACCTGGGGTTGAGTTTTACCTAATTGGATGGATGGGAACTAAGCACTTACTTCACTGGCAATCGAGCATCCGTTTTAAATGGGGTTCTGTTTTAATAGTCTTTTTCTTTCTTTATCTTTGATGGGTTGACTGATGAGTAACTCTATCCCTTTTTCTCCCTTACAGGTTCATTAGGTTCTTAGAGCTTATCTCAGCCAACACGATGAATACTCTCTTTCTTTAGTTAAGTCTCTTTCGTAATTTTCCTTCACAAGAGTTTCAGTCTTTCACTTATTCAGTTTGGGTAAACTCCTGGAGTCTTTTAGCATTAGTAAATATATATATATATATATATATTCATTAACATTGACATCTCATTTATTGAAACAATTGCGGACTGGTACTTAGCTTAGTTTCTTTGAAGGACTTGCGTTGCAGGCGCCTCTCGCCCGGTGCTGCCCTCAGAAGGAAACTTGAAACCTTTGACAAGATGCCGGTGAAGATTCCTCTGGGATTCCCTGTCAGCGGTAAGCGTTATCTTCGAGCCAGCCGCTTCGCTGCTGCGAAACGAGGGTAACTGGAACCTCTTCTGGAAGAGCGCGCCTCAGGCGAATTGACGGCTGTCAAGAGTTCCTCACCTGAGAGGCGACGCTCGCAATGCTCCTCAGACTCGCGCTTGAATTGACGCGCCGAGTCTGCTTAGCGTTCCGCTCACGCTCTGAATTACTTCGATTCTCTGAACATGGATTTTGACTAGGTTACTTCTTTAATCTTGACACGACGAACTTCCTCGGCTAGGGTCTTCAGTGAAGTGCGCGTTTTTCGTGACGCTCGCGCTTCACATAGGAATCTCAGCAACTGGGACCTGGAGGACTAGAACGTTCATTGTCCTTTACGCTGGCCACAACGGCGGCCATCTTGCATCTCCAGGATCGTACTCTATCTGTCCATGTGTCTGGAAAGCATCCTGGTTGCCTTCCTACTGCAGTTGGATTGACTATGACTGAACCCACAGCTTGAGTCCTGACACCAGGTGTCATTCCATGGGGAGGTATTGTTTCCAAAAATCAGAACTACTGTCTTGTCTGTGTTGAGATTCTGGCAGTTGGTGCTCATCCAGTCGGCGACACTCGTCAGGCAGTTGTGGAAGTTGGTCCTAGTGGTGGAGGCATCTTCCGAGAGCTATAGGATGAGCTGGGTGTTGTCTGCGTAGGATATGATGTTGTTGCCCTGGGTTCTGACAATGCTTGCCAGAGGCCAGGGTTGAACAGGGTGAGGCTGAAGAAAAAAGCTTGAGGGAAGCCGCAGCTGATGCTCCTGTGTTCCTAAGTGAAGGGTTGTTGGTGGATTCTCGGGGTATCACCTGTGAGGAAGGATACAATCCATTTGAAGGCATCTCCCTGGATCCCAATGTGGTGGAGCCTCTTGATGAGCGTGTGGTGGGAAACGGTATCAAACTCTGCTGAGCGATTAAAGAGGATTAGGGCCGTGGTTTCTCCCCGGTCGAGGAGAGTTCTGATATTATTGATGGCAGTGACCGGGGCGGTCTCAGTGGTGTGGTCGGTGTGGAACCCAGATTGGGAGGCGTCCATCAGGTTTTTCTCATCGCATGTTTGATGTGTTGGCAGTTGATGGTTGATGGTCTTCGCAATAGCCTTGGCGAGGAAGGGGAGCAGAGAGATGGGGTGGTAGTTTTTGAGATCACTGGGGTTGGAAGAGGGTATTTCCATTCATCTGGGAAGGCGGCCATTGTGATAGATGTGTTGAGAATGGAAGTGAGTTTGTAGCTGATTTCCTTGCTTTTGAAGTTGAGAGGTGGTGGGAGGAGGAGTCTGGGGGTGCTCCAGAGTGGATGGAATTCATAATGGCCATGGTGCTCTGTGTGGTGAACTGTTCCCATGCAGTGAGCAGGTAGTTGCGGATGGCATTAGTTGATGTGAAGAGGTTGCAGAGTCTAGGGGGCAGGGGTTCGAAGTGTCTGTAGATGGTGGATATCGTCTTGTGGATATAGTCCGCCAAGGAGTCACAGAGTGTCTGGGAGGCGGAGATTGTGTCCTTGGTTGCTGATAGGCAGGAGAACTCTTTGACAATGCTGAAGAGTACCTTGCTGTAGTTGGAACTTGCTTCAATGTTATCTCTGAGGCTGCTTCTTTTTGTGATTTGTAGGCATTGGTGGTATTTGTTGTGGGCTGTCCTGAAGGTGGCTCGATCTGTGGGGTCTTTGCTGGTGCACCATCTTCTTTCTAGCCATTTTCAGTTGCGTTTCATAGTCCTGAGTTCTGGTATGTGCCAACTGGCTTGTTTTGTGGATCTGCTGGTCTTGGTGGGCTTGATAGGGGCGACTCTGTTAGCGCAGCTGTTGATCCAGGTGGAGAAATTTTGGAAAGCCTATTCAAGATTGTTTGCAGAGTAAGGATGGTGGTGTTGAACATGTCCTTGCATTGGGTTTCTGTCACTTTATTCCAGCTGGGGTGGGAGGAGCTGTTAGGCTTGGTGGTGGTGCCTGAGGATCCTACGATGCTGAAGTGGACGATGGCGTGGTCAGTCCAGGTGAGTTCAGTGACATGGGTCTAATTGACTTTGTCATTGGTAGTGAAGATCGGGTCAAGCGTGTGTTCCACGTGGTGTGTGGGGTTGGTGACCAGCTGCATGAGGTCGATCTTGCTCATGTTTTCCAGGAGGTTGGCAGAGTATGCGTCTTTGGGGTTGTCAAGGTGGATGTTGAGGCTACCGAGAAAGATGTAGTGCTTGCAGGAACAGTGGAGGCTCGCTTAAGGCGTGCTGCGGGCGGCAGACATGGGAGGGACAGGGTGGAGGGGTAGCAAACACGGATATATGACAGAACGGAGGAAAGTAATTATTACGTTCCTCTGTTCCGTCATGTGTCCGAGTTTTTTCCCCCACCCTGCCCCTCCCCCACCCCGCAGCATGTCCTAAGCAGGACGCCACTGTGCAGGAGGTCACTATCTGGGAAACAGAAATGACGTATGGGATTCCAGCCTTCATTCCACAACAATCTTGGTCACTTCACATCCAGTAACTTCCATTGGAAAGGACAGTAATGAGGGAGAGAATTGAAGGGGGATCAAAAGGAAGTAACAGCAATCTTGAATAAAACTACCTCCTAGGTATTCATATCTGCCTACCAGGAAATGTTCTATAAACGATGTGAACTGGAATGTAGAAATTGGCAGAGATATTACACCATAGATTAACCATACCACAGAGATGGTGTTTTGTCTACAGTAAAGGGCAACAGTTTTAGCTTCTCTGTATGTAACATTTTATAAGTGGCAGCTATTTTGTCCTGAGTCCCTGTTTGCATGTCCGATTGAAAGGCAAGAATAGTTGCATAGAATTTAAGTAAAACCATGGTACATGGCCACTTTTCAAGACCTGAGGTGTCCAACTGCATGATAGATCTAAGCTCACTTTGCCCATGGCATAATAAAGACAAGTCATTTTGCATAATATCGATAATAGACAACACAATATTTTTCAAACTGTAAAAGCCAGAACACAACATATTAATGCTATTATCAACAACAGCATGTACTTCATACAAATTATCTTGATCAATTTGCCGCTGCTCTCATATGGGACACTTTCCAAATGTCATTGTAAGTTGCATAAATAAATCTTTCGAGCGCGTGGACTTAGGACCTAACAAGAAATCAGATAGGTCTGTGTCTTCCAACAGGAGGGAAACATGATATTTTACTGCAGACAGTGAGGAATGTTCTAAACATTGACGGCACAATGTCCCTACTGAATAAGTGGTGACTATCCCTGAGTGATGAGATTGAGAATAACGAGGGTTAAGCCGGTTTGACCCCCAAATATCCATGCATAAAAAACAGTACGAGCACCACACATAGAAGCCAATTAGGTAATGAAACATCAGAACCACCAAGGTCCATAACAACGTATAACAACAAATCAAGTAGGGTTAGAGACTTATAAAGGCACATTGGAACCTTTTAATGGTTGATCCAGTAATAGGCAAAGATATTGGGGAATATCCTGCCATTACCTATTAAACAAACAGATTAATTAGGGATATGACAGTGCACAGCCATTTAACTTTTATGGCCAAACCAACTACTTGGTTAGGCACACTGACTGGATTTCAAAAGTGTGGTTCATGTAAAGGCTGCAAATCAAGTATTAACTATGATCATTATAATCTACCCACGGAGAAGACACGTAAAATTAGAAAGTTTGTAAAATGCACTCCAGAATATGTAGTTTATGTCTTGGACTGTCTGTGCAATCTGAAATACATAGGAATTACCAAGTTTCAGGTCAGAAAAAAAATCCTGAAACATATGCGGGCAATAAAGAATAATGACTCCAGCTACTCGGTGTCCAGAAATTTTTATCTGAGGCACAATGGGGACAATACCATTCTACAATATGTTGGTATAGACAGGGTAGAAGAAAACGTGAGAGGAAGGGATCGCGGGGAACAACTGCCACTCCCGGAATTCCGCTATATTAGTGATCTCAATACCAAATGTCCTTATGGACATAACAGCGACGAGGAATTAGGAGTAAATATTGGTGTCTGATATTCCTTCTATTAATATGAGCCTGTGTCACTACACTGTGGATTCACATCTGATTTACAGTCTGTATAAATGTTAATAAAAATAAAAACCTCCTCCATCACATGCCATGTCATTTACATGTTAGCACTTTACACACTTTTGCACTTATCCCAAACAGGAATGAGTATGATGTAAGAATCCATTCATTACATTGCTTGCTGGTGGATCTTCAGGCTAAATTCAGATGTATCCATATTTTTGTTACAAATATATGTGAGGTAATCTGTTCTCAGGAATGATAAGGTGGCAACGCCACTACAGAAGTAAAACAGTAATCTAGTTACAAACATATTGCATCCATGAATATGAGTGATTGATGCAATGGGAATCTTAATATAGATGGCATTTAATGGGTATGTCTGCTAACCTGGAGACCTGCCACTAGAGTCAGTCTTAGGACGTACAATTGAATATTCTGTTTTTCTTTTTATATAAAACTTGGGGTGTAAAGAGAGCACTTTTATTGCACTTTATCAGTCTCACATTCTTTTGTTATGCACTACTCATTAGCTTATCATGTTCCCCGTTGCATACATGCCAATAGACCCAATTCAGGCGGATACTCCCGATTTTCGAAGCCGAAAATTGTTTTATTTTGCCTATCTCCCACCTGAAACTGCCTCTGCTTCAATAGATGTCAATGGCAGAAATACATTTTCCCAATAATTTTTTTAGCTCCATCGCACCCCACCTGCGCAGCGTCATCAATCTCTCCCTCGAGACGGCGACCTTCCCAGAAAGCTGGAAACACGCCGAGATCAACGCGCTACTCAAAAAACCAAAGGCTGACCCTGAAGACCTCAAGAACTTCTGGCCCATCTCACTGCTCCCATTCCCTGCCAAAGTCATCGAGAAGATCGTCAACAGACAGCTAACCCGATACCTCGAAGAAAAATGAATCCTGGACCCTTCCTAGTTAGGATTCTGCAGCAACCTCAGCACTGAGACTGCCCTCATCGCTGCCATCAATGACTTCAGAAAACTGATGGACAGTGGTGAGACCACAGACCTCATTCCTCCTGGACCTCTCTGCCGCCTTCGACACCATCTGCCACCGCACACTATGCACACGCCTCCACGCCTCAGGGATCCGTGACAGAGCCATGGAATGGACAACCTCCTTCCTCTTCAGCAGAATCCAGAGCGTCCGCCTCCCCCCATTCCAATCCAAAGCCTCTGAGATCATCTGCGGCGTACCCCAGGGCTCCTCCTTCAGTCCGACACTGTTCAACATTTACTTGGCCCCGCTCGCACACGTTGCCCGACAGCATGACCTCAACATAATCTCCTTCGCCGATGACACTCAACTGATCCTCTCCCTTACCAAGGACCCCATCACCGCCAAAGCCAACCTCTATGAAGGAATAAAGGATGTTTCCGACTGGATGAATACCAGCTGACTGAAGCTGAACACGCACAAAACGGAAGTCCTCATCCGCGGCTCCAACCCCTCAGCCTTGGACTACTCCTGGTGGCCGACGGCACTGGCAGCAGCCCCGACACCCCCGGACCACGCACGCAACCTAGGAATCATCCTCGACTCAAAGTTCTCCATGACCGAGCAAGTCAATGCCATCTCCTCCTCCTGTTTCAACACCCTCCGCATGCCCGCCAAATCTACAGATGGATCTGGACAGAAACAAGAAGAACAGTCACCCAGGCCCTAGTCAGTAGCAGACTCGACTACGGAAACGTCCTCTACGCAGGAGCCCCTACCAAGCTCATCAAACGACTGCAACGCATCCAAAATGCCTTGGCACGACTGATCCTCGACGAACCACGCCACATCAACCCCTACCTGAGGAACCTGCACTGGCTACCCGTCAACAAGAGGATATCCTTCAAGCTCCTCATCCACCCACACAAGGCAATCCACAAGAACGGCCCAGCCTACCTCAACAAACGACTTTCCTTCTACACCCCCAACCACCAGCTCCGCTCCGCCGATCTCGCACTCGCCACCATCCCGCTCTTCCAAAGGAAAACCACCGGCGGGAGGTCTATCTCCCACCTCGTCGTCAAGACCTCGAACACCCTCCCACTTAACCTATGACAGACCCAAGGCCTGCTGACCTTCAGGAGGCTACTCAAGACTTGGCTGTTCGATCAGTAGCACTCCCCCCCAAGTGCCTTGAGACCCTCACTGGTATGTAGTGCGCTCTACAAATGTTGTTGATTGATTGATTGATTGATTGATTGGTTTCCTCTAAAATGTTGGCATGTATGCATTTGTCTAATTCTAAATTCCTATGGCGGCTGTAGCAGGGAGATATGAGGCATGTAAATAATGTGTTTGAAAGAATGTTCAACAACTATGAACTATCAAATTTGATTATCATTGTGGCATTTACAAGATAAGCGTGGGAAATTAAAGGGCCTGGATCTAACAATGACAGTTAGAGGTCGTTCAGTGATGTATTTATTTTAATTCAATATTCCATTTTTGTATTTGAGCTGAATATTGTTTGTCCTTTCTATGGGCGCAACATTACAGTATATTACATTGGATGAATGAACTCACCGGGTGGCGGGAGCTTTTGCAAATAGTATGTTATTCATGTCTATGCTGCTGATTCAAAGTGTGCAACGTAAATTCCACATAATATGCATTCCGTATGACATTAATATAGTATGTAATGAAATGTAATTTAAATTTATTCGGTATAGCCGCAGTTACCCGAAGGTGTCAGTGCTAGCGGTTCATCACCGAAGGTCAGCAAAGGGAGAGCAGGTCACAAAGATTGACTGAGCGATCAGCAAAAAGCCAGGTTATCTTGCACAGAAGGAGAAAGTCCTGCCACCGAATTTAGCTTTGTTTATTCTGGCGACAATTACCATTCTGGCTGAACTAGATCAATCAATCAATCAAGGTATTTGTATAGCGCGATACTCACCCGGAGGGTCTCAAGGCGCTTGGGGGAGGGGGGGTCCGCTACTGCTCGAACAGCCAGGTCTTGAGTTGCTTCCTGAAGGAGAGGTGGTCTTGGGTCAAGCAGAGGTGGATGGGGAGGGAGTTCCAAGTCTTGGCTGCCAGGTAGGAGAAGGATCTTCCTACCATGGTGGCTCTTCGAATGCGTGGAACGGTGGCGAGGGCGTGGCTGGTCGATCGTAGCTGGCGGGTGGGAGTGTAGAAGGTCAGGCGGTTGTTGAGGTACCTGGGGCCCAGGTCGCGGAGGGCCTTGTGTGCGTGGGTGTGGAGTCGGAACGTGATTCTCTTGCTGACGGGGAGCCAGTGCAGGTCTCTCAGGTGTCCGGAGATGTGGCTGTGTCGGGGGATGTCCAGGATGCGTTGTGCGGAGGCGTTCTGGATGCGTTGGAGTCTTTTCTGTAGTTTGGCTGTGGTTCCGGTGTAGAGGGTGTTTCCGTAGTCCAGTCGGCTGGTGACGAGTGCCTGGGTGATCGTCTTCCTTGTTTCCGTGGGGATCCATCGGAAGATCTTTCGGAGCATGTGTAGGATGTTGAAACATGATGATGAGACGGAGTTGACTTGTCCGGTCATCAAAAGGGAGGAGTCCAGGATGAAGCCCAGGTTGCGTGCGTGGTCCGTTGGTTTGGGTGCGCTGCCCAGGGCAGGGGGCCAGCAGGAGTCGTCCCAGGCGGAGGGAGATGGTCTGAGGATGAGGACTTCTGCCTTGTCTGAGTTCAGTTTCAGGCGGCTGTTCTTCATCCATTCGGCGACATCTTTCATCCCTTCGTGTAGGTTGGTTCTGGCGGTGGCTGGGTCTTTGGTGAGGGAGAGGATCAGCTGGGTGTTGTCGGCGTAGGAGATGATGTTGAGGTTGTGTTGGCGTGCGATGGCTGCAAGGGGGCTCATGTAGACGCTGAAGAGGGTGGGGCTGAGTGATGATCCTTGTGGTACGCCGTAGATGACTTTGGTGGCCTCGGATCTGAACGGGGGGAGGCGGACTCTCTGGGTTCTCCCGGCGAGGAATGAGATGATCCACTCTAGTGCCTTCTCTTGGATTCCGACGTTGCTGAGGCGCTGTACTAGGGTGCGGTGGCAGACAGTATCGAACGCTGTGGAGAGGTCCAGGAGGATGAGGGCCGCTGTTTCCCCGTTGTCGAGCAGGGCTCGGATGTCGTCAGTGGCTGTGATGAGGGCGGTTTCGGTGCTGTGGTTGGCTCGGAAACCGGACTGCGAGTGGTCGAGGGATCCGTTCATCTCGAGGAAGGCGGCAAGCTGTCTGTTGACGGTCTTCTCAATTACTTTGGCAGGAAACGGGAGGAGTGAGATGGGGCTGTAGTTCTTGAGGTCGGCGGGGTCTGCTGATGGTTTCTTCAGGAGGGCGCTGAGTTCGGCATGCTTCCAGCTCTCCGGGAAGGTGGCGGTGTTGAAGGAGCAGTTGATAATGTCCCGGAGTTGGGGTGCGATGACGGAGTCGGCCTTGTTGAAGACGTGGTGGGGGCATGGGTCGGTTGGTGATCCTGAGTGGATGGTGTTCATCGTGTGTATGGTGTCTTCGGTGCTGACCGGGGTCCAGGCGCGGAGGGTGGTGGTGGGGGGCGTCGGTTCGGTGGTTGGGTGCATGGTCTGTGTGCCGAAGCTGTTGTGTATGTCGGCGATCTTGCTGTGGAAGAAGGAGGCGACTGAGTCAGAGAGGTCTTGTGAGGGAGTGATGTCGTTGTTTCCGGCGCAGGGGTTGGAGAGCTCTTTCATGATGCTGAAGAGTTCCTTGCTGTTGTGTGCGTTGTTGTCTAGTCATTCCTTGAATGCTGTCTTCTTGGTGGTGTGGATCAGCTGGTGGTGTTTGCGGGTTGCGTGCTTGAGGGCGGTCATGTTGTCTGTAGTCGGGTTTTTTCGCCAGGTGTTCTCGGCGGTGCGGCAGTTCTTCTTGGAGTTCTTGAGGTCGTAGTTGAACCAGTAGGCTTTCTTGCTGCCGGGCCTGTGGGATAGTTTTTTATTGATGCGAGGTCGTCAGCGCAGTTGGTGATCCACTGAGTGAGGTTGTTGGTTGCTTGGTTGAGGTCCGTTGAGCTGGCGGGAGGGTTCTGGCTCAGTGATATGGTGAGCTGGTCAGTGGTGATCCTGTTCCAGCTCCTGCGGGGAACCTGTTGCGGGTGGTGGTGAGTCGTGGTCCTTCTGAAGGTGAAGTGGACGCAGCTGTGGTCTGTCCAGTGGAATCCGGTGGAGTGGCTGAAGGAGATGTACTTGCTGGAGGAGAAGACTGGGTCAAGCGTGTGTCCGGCGTAGTGGGTGGGGGTGTTCACTAGTTGCTTGAGTCCGAGGTTGGCGAGGTTGTCCAGCAGGGTGGAGGTGTTGTTGTCATTGTTGTTCTCCAGGTGGAAGTTGAGGTCCCCTAGGAGGATGTAGACAGCGGAGGGGAGGGCGTGTGGGCTGATGAAGTCTGCGATGTCTTCGCTGAATTGTGTGCAGGTTCCTGGGGGTCTGTAGATGAGGGTGCCTCTGAGTGTGGTCTTGGGGTCGGAGTGTATCTGGAAGTGAAGATGTTCGGCGGCTGTGAGGGTGTCGTCGAAGTTGGTCGTGATGCGGATGGTGTTCTTGTGGACGATGGTGATGCCTCCACCTGTCTGGTTGGCGCGGTCCCTCCGGGTGATCTTGTATCCGTCCGGAATGGCGATGGCGATGTTGGGCGCTGAGAAGGTGTTCATCCAGGTTTCCGTGAGGAAGGCGGCGTCTGGAGATGTGGTGTCGAGCAGGTTCCAGAGTTCAACGGCGTGTCTGTGGACGGAGCGGGTGTTGAGCAGGATGCCCTTCAGGTGGTTGCTGCTGGTGCTCGGCTTAGCGGGTGCGGTGCAGATCTGGATGCAGGAGAACTTGCAGGATTGGCAGGTGAAGGGTCCGTGGGTGCGTCTTGGGGTGGCTCGGTGGCAGCCGGGGATCCGGCCGGTGTTGAGTGCGTTGAGGGTGGCGGCGTCGTAAGTCCGGCGGGTGCGCTGGCATCTGCGGGGACCAGGGGGTCTGGCGCTGGGCACAGTCCAGGCGCGGACGGGTGCAGACGGGCTTGCCTTTGGTGCGCCTTCGGCACGCCCGCTGCGCGTGAACGCTGCACGCACGCGCGGACTCTGCCATAAATGGAGAGTGGTGGGGGCGGGAGGAGGGAGGAGCAGCTGGGAGGCGGGAGCAGGGAGGGGAATGGGGATCGGGGACGAGGAAGGGGGCGGGCCGCAGGGGAGCAGTGGTGGGGGTCGGGAAATGCAGAAACGGCGGGAAGAAGAGCGGAGGTGGCGGCTAGGGGGAAGACCTGAGGGCGGAGTCCCTGCAGGCAGCGGCGGCAAGGAACAGGAGCAGCAGTGGAGACCTAGGACACACGGGGGCCGTGCGGTAGGTGGAGCGACCTGGAGGGGTCACAGCTCACTGCCATGCGGTCCCAGCTATATGTGGCCCACTGGGAGGGAGGAGCAGCTGGGAGGCGGGAGCGGGGCGGTGAATGGGGATCGGGACGAGGAAGGGGGCGGGGCCACAGGGGAGCAGCTGCGGGGGTCGGGAAATGCAGAAACGGCGGGACGAAGAGCGGAGGAGGTGGCTAGGGGGAAGGCCTGAGGGCGGAGTCCCTGCAGGCAGCGACGGCAAGGAACAGGAGCAGCAGTGGAGACCTAGGACACACGGGGGCCGTGCGGTAGGTGGAGCGACTTGGAGGGTCCAGGGTCCAGATCCAGGGTTCCAGCTAGGAGAGTACCAGGAGAACACGTTCTGAAAATATTCTGGTCTAGCCCAGTGAAGAGCCTTATGGATCAGACACAGTGTCTTGAAATTGATCCAGTTTGTTAGACCAGGCTTTCTCAACGGGTTTACCCCCAGATTTTTTGCTTTTTGGCCTCCTGTTTTTGACCCTGTTTTTGTTCTGTTTTAGAACTCTGGGCACTTTACCACTGCTATTCAGTGCTGAAGTGCATATGCTCTCTGTGTAGATTGTTATTATGGATTGGTGTTTCGATAATTGGCTTATTAGATTCACTACTAAGTGCCTAGTACAGTGCACTGTGTGTGCCTAGGACCTGTAAATGCTTCTAGTGGGCCTGAAGCACTGATTGTGTTACCCACACAAGCAGCTTTTCAAAGGGTTCTCAGAGCTGACACTGCAGTGTCTGCTTGCAGTCTCTACTGACATGTAGATCTGGTAAGTTCACCTCCTTACCAGGCCCTAACCATTCCTTTTATTACATGTGAGTCACCCCCTAAGGTAGGCCCAAGGTACCCCTGTGGGCAGGGTGCAGTGTATGTGAAAGGTAGAACATGTACTGGATTGTGTGACATGTCCTGCTAGTGAAATACAGTGTATTTCATTTTTCAGTATTGAAAGGCTGTCTGTCCTATAGGATAGAATAGGAGGTACTTTGTAACATCTCACAAGTATAACTTCCCATCGAGACGAGATAGAAAAATGGAGTTTAGTATGCTTGAACTCAGAATGGAAAAATTCATCTTTTAGTAAAGATGATTATATTATGTATGTTGTTGAAAATACAACTTTTAGAAAGTAGGTATTTTGTTGCTTAGCCATCCTGTGTGACTCTGCAGGGTTGTGGATTGACTGTCTGGCTTTGGAGTGAAATGGGCTGGGGATGTGTATTCACTGTAGACAGCCGCTGGGAGGGGGGTCGAGGTGTGTCCTCACTTTCCTGGATGAGTCAGTGCTGGGCTGAAAAGACATGGGTTGCATTCAGAATAGTGGGAGGAGTTTCACTAGCACCTGAATAGGCCTGGTCTACATTTAGAGTGGTGGGAGGAGATTATCCTTGCACCTGAATCGGCCTGGTCTGCCTTGGACAAAGCTGTTTCCACTAACCCTGGGCGTAGTTCGTGTAGTAGCGTTATGCGTAGCTACACGAAGTGAACTTTGCACTACGCGAGCTACGCGAACTGCGTAGTGCACTGTGCAAAATGCTGTTCGCACGGATTGCACAGTGCCGGATGCTTGTCTGCACTATGAAATCAGTGCAATCCGCATCTTGCACAGTGCAAGCGGTCGTTTTCTGCCGCTCAAGTAGATTTCAACACGGACTGGTAGTTTCTCATCACGAGGGGTCGCGGGCATATGCGACCACTCGCAATGAGAAACCTGACCTCTCCGCGCTGAGAATCTTGCCGGGAGGCTTATTTCCCACGCTCGCGATTGGAAACTTGATGTTGCTGATCGTGAATGAGGAAAAAGTCTTGCTGGGATGTCATTTTGCTCGCTCGCGGTCACCAACTTGACGTTGAGGACCACGAGCAAGCAAAAATTGACCACTACGCCACACTACTCGTGTTTGCACTGTGCTACGTGCAATTCACGTAGTGCGAAGTAGTTCAATCTTCGCAAACTATGCTAGCGTAGAGTAGTACTTCGCCCAGGGTTAGTTTCCACCTCCTGTCGGGAAGCTTGACTAGAGTGGACAGAACTGTTTTGGGCTGAGCAGACACGCTCCCTGCCCAAAAGAACAAACAGAAACGGAGTATCAATATTGGGGTCCAGACCCCAGACCTTTAGATTAGTGCTGAACTAAGGAACCTGCCAGGAAGAAGGGCTAAAAAGGTGTCAGGAGGAACTGCCACTTTGCTGCATGCTCTGTTGTGCTGTCCTGCTGTTTGCTGCTTCTGTCTTGGGCAGGGAAAAGACAGGTTTGTACTTTCATCATCCTGCTGTTCAAGTTTTCTCCAAAGGCTTGAAGTAGACCTTGGATCCTGTTGGAAGTCTTAGCAGATAAAAGACTTCAGAGAACTTGCTTGGATCAAGGAACCTTCCAAGAGGAAGAGCGGGAAGAACTTCCAGGAGAAATACTGCCCCTTTGCTGTTTTGTTGCTTTGCTGGGTTGGTCTGCAGCTGCTGCTTCTGCCTTTTGCAGTAAAAGGTCCAGACTAAACTTTCTTCACTTGTTGCTGAGTGTCTCCAAGGTCTTGAAATAGAGTTTGCCTCCTGTTCATAAAGTCTCAGGGACAGCAAAGACTTCACCAACCTCTGGGTACCGCCTCTGGAACCATGGGTTTCAGTTGCCATAGAGGGGGGAAGCCGCGGACAACATTACCGATACAGCTGCGTACTCCGTGTCCTGAAGGTACCGCAGAGGGCACGGCTACACTGCGCACCGCAACCCTAGTCTCGCCTAAGACCGCCGAGCCGCTGCTTCCACCTTGACCTGTGGGCACTGCACTTCACACCGCCTCCGTCACTCTGCCACCCTGGTCTGTTGTCATTGTGTATGTGTTTTTGATACGCTTTTGTGATAATATTAAAAAATTCCTTTTTGAATACTAAGAAAAATAATTTGTACATGGGTATTGGGTTTCCAATTGTTGGGTAGCACTTTTCTTTCTTTCTTATAATTTTCTCTCTTTCACTTGGGGAGGTCTCTTTCCCTAGTTTAATTGTCTAAAAATCACCTTTATTCCAAATGGTGTACTTGAACCATTGTTTGGATTATACTGGTCTCACCAACGACATCGCTGCCCACTAACCACAACACCCGTGACCACACTGTGGTTTGGGGCACTGCTTGTAAGTTACACGATGCACTGCCCCGTCCCACACCACATTCTGGACTGATCAATGCCAGCTCTCATCAACCACCACTGTTGCTTGAACCGTGACCTGTCAGCACCACCAGTAGCACCTTCTCAATTTGCACCTTAGCCCTGATCTCACCGACGCCACTCGACGTCGGTCACGAGCCGCTGCCTGCACCGCAACTTCAGGCACTGCACGCCACACCACTATGCTTCACATCCCAACCATGATGGTTGCCATGACCGGCCCACAGCAACGAGATTGGCCAGAACCAGAGGTACTGTTTATGAGTCTGCAGACACTAACGCTGGCCCGCACCGACGTGGTCGGCCAGAACTGTTGGATTCTGTTGTTTTCAGTACCGCGGTAGCCCCGGGCGGAGCTACCGGCTTTAAGGAACTGCATTTTTAAAACATGTTTGCATAGTGCCTATTTTTTATTATTATATGTCGGTCATTTATTGTTTTTGGTCCTGTTTGCACAGATAAATATTGATTATTTTTCTAAAACTGGTTTGGTGTCCCTTTGTAGTGTTTTCACTGTATTACTGTTGGATATGTGCAAATGCTTTACAAACTGCCTCTGAGATGAGCCTGACTGCTTGTGCCAAGCTCCCAAGGGGGTGAGCAGGGGCTATTACATTAGTGATTACCCCTTATTCTGAATAGAAGGACGGGTCCCTATTTGGTCAAAGGTGCAAACCATTGCCAACTAGAGACCCCCATTTCTAATACCGTTCCTAACTCGAAGCCAGTGTAGACACTGCAACGATGGAGCGATGGGAGCAAATTTGAAAATTTTAACCAGATTATTATGAGTGCCCAGGTACAAGGCATTGCAGTAGTCTATTTTTGAGATGACAAGTGCTACCATCATTGTTATTTATAGTTCCAGAGGATTGAAAGGGGAGATCTTCTTTAAAGTCCTGAGCAAGAAAAAGCACAAAGAGGTGATTTGGTTTATTTGCTCTGAGGAGCACAGTTTGGTGTCAAAGATGACTCCCAAATTTCTACCTTTTTGATCAGGAGAAGGAAGGTGGCCAATGTCAAATGGCCACCATGAGGAGTTGCAGAAGGTGGAGTGATTCCCCAAAAGCAAGACCTTGGTTTTAACTGAGTTTAGCTTCAAGCAGTTTATTTGCATCCAATGTGTAATTATAAAATGTACAGGTTTATAAAGTATGTTGGTTATTTTAAAATGGACTACTCAATTTTATGAAAGTGAAGTTACAACTTCTGGGCCTCATTTATGAGGCCTTGCGTCAGATTTGCACTGCTGATGCGTCACTTTTTGTGACGCATCGGCGGCGTAAAACATGCGCCTTGTTGCGCCATATTTAAAAAGTGACGCATCTAGGTAGATGCGTCACTTTTTAAACCCCTGCGCCACATTATACCTGCGTCAGGTATAATGTATGCAGAGGGGGCGTTCCCCCGCAAAAAGCCTCGTAATAGTGACGCAGTGAAATCTATGAGATTTCACTGCGTCACTTTTAGGATGCTGTTGCGTCAAAATCTTGCGCCTGCCTCACAGCAGGCGTAACACTGACGCAAGCCCTTTCACATGGGGCTTTCCCCATGTGAAAGGACGCATTGCTGGAGTTGCGTCATTTTTGTGACACACTCCAGCAATGCGTCACTTTTGCGCTTACAGATACGTCAGAAATACTGACGTATCTGTAACTCCTTGTGACATGATGCGTCATACATTAAATATGCGGCATCATTGGTGTCGCAAGGAGTGCGCAGCGAAAAGTGAAGCAACGCTGTTTTCACGCAGCGATGCGTCACTTTTCATAAATAAGGCCCTCTATGTTTATGAACCAAAGCTTTTATATTTATGAAAGCAGAGCTTGTTTGTTAACTTGCCAATGGCTATGCTTGTGGCCGCAACATGTTGTCCCACTGAGCTAATAAAGTGGCGTTTAAGGAGCTGGTGTGCCGCTGTTTTTGTTTTTTTCCGGTGGAGGGACACATCCCATGAAGGATATTGTGGATGATTCCAAGCCATCGGTGGCACCCGCATTGCGAGACCGTGGACAGCGCAAGTGTAATTTACCCTGCGAACCCTGGCTGTCACAATGACTTTCCAAAGTTACTTCAAACGGGCGGGTCTCCCATTATCACACAGTGGCCTCACCTCGTTGGTTTACTTCTTCCTTTCTCCAAGGTACAGTCGGCGGTCATCCTTCAATATAAATTCGAAAAGAACATTTGATGCTTACATCCAGACTCCCAGCCTCTCGGGTCGGGGCTTGCTAGCGGGCGTCACTGCTCCATATTGCATATGAGCAATTCTCCAAACTCCGGCAGAATATGAGCCCACCAGGCGGAGTGTAATCCACAGTTCTTTATTACAGTGTGTCCTCCATGACGCGTTTCGACCCCCATGGGACTTAATCATTTGGATAGCAAGGTTGTTGATTGCTCAGATTTTAAACACTGTGTGAACATAAACAAAGGACTTCAAATTAAGTCACTTACATTTTACGATGAAAAATGGCATGTTTTCAAATATCACAATAATTTGAGTTTTCAGTGCGTACTGATTTTCATCGTTGACCCTGCAATGGGTTAGTTGTTTTAATAAAGTCAACTTTTTCCTCTCATGGACTACATTGCCCACAATACATTGCAATTGCACCATAGTTCCAGCCTTTAGCTTCTGCTTCATAACGACCCTTGTGAAAGTTAGAGAAATTGATGTACATAGACAGCATTCATTTCCCTTCTTCTCCCACTCCTCTCCCCGTGAACACCATGAATGCCATAGACTATTGACCGTATCACTCCGCCAGTGGAAGCCCACACCTATATGCATATGCACAGCCATTCTGGGCACCATGGCCTCTTTACCCATTGGAATCCCCGGCTTCCCTCCTGCGCGTATCTTGCACCCCCCCCTCTCTCATGTATAGACCATGAAACCCTTTCCCTTTGCGCGATCCTGATGTGAAAGGCAACCCTCCTGCTTGACCCAGGCATTCCCCATTTTCCTCTCGAAAAAGCATCCTTCGCCTCAGCTGACATAGCCCCCCCAGCTGTATCTGACTGCCCCTGTTCTCTCATGTACAGGTCATAGGATCTCTCTCTCTCCCTCTGTGCGACTCTGACCCTGCGCGCACCCTGACCCCCTCCCTCTCCTCACATGGGCAAGTCATAAACCTTCTTCTTCTGCAAGACCCTGTCCTTGGGAGTCACGGCCGCGCCTGACCAACACCTCCTTCCCTTCCATGAATGCCCCTCTGTTGACAAGCCTTCCTGCAGCGCTCGATTGTCCACGCGGCATGAATACCACTCCTTTGATGACCCCTTCCCCCGAGTCCGGCTGACCACACATGTCCGAGGCCATCGCCTAAGCTAGGAGATACCATTTACTGCCCTTATTGTATGCCTAGCCACCCCACCCCCTGGGCCATGATCAGGCGTACACATCCTACGAAGCACTCAGCTGCGTGATTGCCCTCCCCTCTTATCAGCAGGTCAAGGGTCCCCATTGTGAACGTATGTGGAGTAGGATCACCACGAGGATTATAGGGATGTCTTTCTTTTGCGTCATACTGTCCTGATTGTGTTATCAAGTGTTTTGTAAGATATAAAAGCAAGAGTCTCAGCTCACTTGTTAGAGCACCTCCCGAAAGACACTGTGTTTCGTGTCCGAAATGACTGGCTCTCCTCATGAGAATTAAACTCTGTTCTTGATTCCTGCTTCCAGCGCCCGTCTCTTTATTTGGTAATTATTCGACATGGGAACTAAGAGGCGGTTTGCGCCAGCAACCTGGGCATCGATAGCAATGCGGGCTCATTTTCCACAATTGGCGCCCAAGTGGGGCCCATCAGTGACATAAGGTTCGGTAAGAGAGATCCAGACGAAGAAGTGAACATCTAAATGATCGGGGTATGCCTGCCTTGAGAGGGCCCTCGCCCGGCTGCCGATCGACAGAACTTCACCAATTCTGAACGGACCTCTCTTGAGCGACCTATTGTCCTGACTGGAATCCCACAGGAATGCTACATGGAGTAAGAGAACGATCGGGCGCTGGAGGAGGGAGTCGAAGAACTGTCCGTATGGTCCGGTCCGGGTAAGATTAAGTAGGGTGTTTTTACGCCTGATTGGTAGGGTGGCTCTATCCACCTGATTGATTGATTGTTTGTATTGAAAGTCAGTATTTGTATACTGATATTGTATTGGTTGGTATTGGTTCATTTAGCTTTGAAGGCTACTTGACATATTGGTTCTCTTCTGGAGAACGAGACATTCTCTGTTTGCAAACAGCGACGAATAGGAACGTCGTCCCTCTTTGCAGATCGAGAAGGGTAGGTAATGCAGACTTTTGTCCCCGTTGTAATCCGTCATGCCTACTTTTCTCCCCACTGATTGTTTGAAGTCGATTAATAATCGATTGTTGCTCTTTGAGATCTTCCCTGTCCACAAACAGAGACGAATAGGAATATTCTGTCCCCTTTATGGATAGCGAAGGGCAGGTAATGCAGACATTTGTCCCCGTTGTAATCCGTCATGCCTGTTTTTCTCCCCATTGATTGGTTGGTTGCCTGGACATTGTTGTCCCAGGAATTGTTTCGTTTGAGGTATTTTCTATTTGCAAACAACGTGAAATAGAAATATTCTGTCTAGTCTTTGCAAGTAGAAAAGGGTAGGTTATGCCCCTTTGTGAATTCGTCAGTCCTACCCACTCCCCACTGGTTGGTTATTGGGGGGTAGCTCGCATGGTCCGCCCAGGAGACTACCCTTATGGAGGACATATGCTCTCTACTCATGGGCCATTTAGTAGAAATAGACCGACTGGTCCGTCCAGGAGGCTACCCTAGTAAGTGGAAGTACATCGCTCGGTCTGTCCAGGATGATACCCTAATGAAGGAATATATGTTCCCCTTTTTGATCGATAATCTCGTTCCACCCCGGACCATTTATTGGAGGGAACTCGCCTGGTCCGTCCAGAAGTACCCCCTAGTGAAAAGGACACATAAAAATATGAAGTGATCACCGTTCCCTACTAACAGAAAGCTTTAGCTCGAAACACGCTAAGGAAGAGAAAGAAAAATAAAAAGAAATCAGGCTAAGTCAATAACCCCCTGATGAGCTTTTGACTTCACCAAAAATAAGAAACATTAGAAATAGTTCGTAATAAGAAATGTAAAATGGCGAAAAGGTTTGACAGCAAAAAATAGCCACGAGGTAGCTAGGCTTCACTGCCTGTTCCTGCTCCCAACATGTCTGCCTCATTGCCCGCCACGCCCAAATAACGGTCACATGAAATAGAAACAATTCAATAGGTACCTACCCCCATTCCGGAAGCTCCCGAAGTGCAACAGGTCCGCGGTTACGCCCATCCGGAAGGCGAGGCCTCGAGGCACGAGGGACTCGCCTGGCCACGGTCAGGAGGAGATGATGTTGGGCAGGCGGTCCAAAGAATGGCAGAGACCTCTCCATCTCTCCTCTCCTGCTGCCCTGCAGGCCACGGGGGGGGGGCTGTCTTGCCTCAGCCACCGACTACCCCCCCCCTTCTGTCTCTTGCCTGGTCCGACCCACGAAGAAGGCCGAAGCCGGGGGCGAGAACGGCGGCAAATCAAGTAGTCCCGCCACATGCCAAATTCGCCACATGCCATCGCCTGCATAGTTACAGGTAGTCCCGCCACAGTTCAAATCCCTGGAGAGTTGGAGGTAGTCCCGCCACATGTCAAAAAGGGAGGGGGGGGGGCTGTCTTGCCTCAGCCGCCGACCACCCCCCCCATCTTCAATGGCTGGCACGGCCAATATCGAAGCGACGGAGCCGAGGAACGGCGCGGGGTCGCTGGAAGGGGGAGGTGGCGCGAACGACCCTCCCCCACCTCCCTCCAGGTGGAGGTTTCCAGCGACACCCCAACACTCTTTGCTTAAAGAGGGTCAACATCAAAAAGCGGTCTTCTGCCCAGGACGGGCACACGCTCCATATCGTCTCTCCTCGACCTTGAAGATTCTATAAGAGCCGGGGGGCCCCCGACCCCCTGCATGGGTGCCCCCGCCCCCTTCGCTGGGAACCACGACATCGGTGCTACTCCTGCCGGCACCAGCCTCGGATCGGAAATGGCTAAAATGCAGCCACGGCACAGACTTGTTCAGTTCCGGAGGAACACCAGAATGACCCGGTAGGAAAATTGTTGCCGCCCTTCCCACTCTTTGACTCATGGTCCATATTGTTAGACTGTTAACCACATAGCACAAAACTTTTTGAACTGCCAACGGAAGGTTCTGGGCCAACCATGCGAGACTAGAGACACTCTGACTGTGCTGGAACTTGCCTGACCCCACCCAAAATGGCGCCGACACAAAATGAGACGTTTTTTAATGAACTTTGTTGCACCCTGATTGCGCAAGCTTTTTGCCCCGAGATATATATATATATGACGTTTTGGATAATGAAAGTAGATATGAAGGATATTGAGTATGTGCTTGGACAATGAATTGACTTAGGGTGGGTACTGATTATGAGTTGGAAAATGAATTGGTGTAATTTAGGTAATGAATGAACATTGGATAATGAATTTATGGATTTATTAAAGATGAATTACTGACATGTATCATGTTTGCTCTGTAGGGGAGTTTAATACGATTTTATTGCACTACCGCACTTTATGCAACGAACTGCCACCAGCTTTGTTCTTCCTATGTACAGTTCCAATCTGCTCCGTGGCTAGTCCACTGGGTTGTAGGCCTGTATTTATACGTCAACACTTTTTATTAAAAGTATTTTGAAAACGAAAGCATAGTTGTAGCGGTTGCATTAATGAGTTTTGAATGTATTACTACTGTGAGCAACGAGAAAGTATGATGAAGGTTAAAGGTTAAAAAGGACCCGATATTTAGCAGCCACACTATGTGTCACAGGCAGCCGGAAAAATGCTTTAGAAGCCCTAAAACGACACCACAGAAATGCCACCTGATCGCCACCCTTGTACCCGATCAAAAGGGGTTACGACCAAGTAACTCATGTAGATATACAGATCGTCAATGATTATCTGTCTGACATTTCTGGTCCCTCTGGGCTTAAACGCCGTGATGATAGAGAAATGCACTACGTGGAGATAGGTCGAGTATGTGGTAGGTAAAAACATTTCCGGATTACTGCATGTTGATGAGGTTTGAATATTGCCCCCCCCACCCCTTCTTTCTCCTCCCTTCTGCAGGTCACGTCGGAACCTTGGCTGATGTATGGAAGGACGGTGACCGAACCGCCAATGAGAAGGGGAAGAAGGGAATATGAGCATGGTCCTTATGACAAATAAAAGTTTTTAAAAGACGTAGACTTAAACATGACTGTTCCTCCTTAGAACATAGCAACTGGGAGGATGGACTGACATAGAAACTGGACAGGTACTGAATGACGAAGAAAAATTGACTAGAAACGACGCGTTAAATAATGTAACTGGACGTTTTGACTAGGTAGGGAAAGGACAAAGAAAAATGTACGGGTAAGGGTTATCACGGCACCACCCGTCTGGGAAGTTAGAAATGTTGCTGGTGTTCAAAATGCACTGCCCCCTTTTTCGCACTCTTATAGATGTAGCCAAGCTGTCCGACTGTTCTCCCGATCAATACTTGCCGTTGTCTCAGCCTGGAGAACTTCCCACCAAAGGAAGGAACTGAAAAATGGTTTAAAATCCAACCATGGGTAAATAGCACGACCAGGCTAATTTCTGGCCGACCAACGACTGAGGTGTAAATATCGGCAATTGGGAACGCTGGCCGACCTAACTGGCGAGAAGGAAAAGGAGGGAAGGGTAGAACGAGCTAAGCACATAGATAAATAAGATAGTAAAGATGCGTAGGATATAATATGAATTTTGTTGGCCACCTGTTGTTTCCTGTCCTGTCGTGAATGTCTTATATATGTGTAATACATGTGCTGTCTTCCCTGTCTGAGTTTGTGTGTATGTAATGTACGGATTTATGTCTTCCCTCTGTCTGTATTTGCATGTTACCTGACCTTTGCTGTTCTGTGTTGTGAGCGCACTAAATGACCTATTTTCGTACACGTCTCTCTCTCTCTCTCTCTCTCTCACCACCCCCTTATCTCTCTCTCTCTCCCTCTCTCTCTCTCTCTCTTTACATGTCATACGTGTACCGAATGGCTCGTTTAGATTGCGGACGACTCTCACTCTCCATGAGAGTCTCCCTATTTTCTCTCCCTCTTTTTGGTAAAATTGTGCCTCACCGGCACCAGTCTGATTTGATACTTATTGAACGCGGAGGTGTTCAGCGAAATTGACCGAAATAAAAATGATTGTAACTTGCCATATTACTACCTCTCCTTTCTACAAAAAATAGATGAACTTGAATTGGCTGAGAAGGAAAGGACAGGTAAGACGACTAAAGTCCCCCAAATCTGGCCATTTATAGGGGAACTGTATGTCAATGGCACCTTATGTCTGTTCTTCAGAGACGAACGCCAACGTCTAGATTGACACCCAATGCCCAGATTGCCCCACCCCTTCGCACCCAAGCGCGAGCGCCCGAAGTATACCCTCCCCATTTGATAAACCCCCGCTGCTGTCCCGGATATAAACATGATGACCATGAGTAGCTGTTGACCCTCGAGAAAACATTGTCTTGCCCGACTCTCGACGATAGCACCCCCGCCCTGTTTGAAAAGGTTAGCCAGTCCTGAAGGGAAATGCTCCGCACATGTTGAATATGATGTAATGCACAGTTGATGGAAATATTATTTTGTCCTCCCTTGAATTCTAAATGGGACGATGAATAAACCTGCCATAAACTCAGTAGGAATGCTGACACATGCACTGCTTGGTAATAGACCTCTGACTGTGACCGATGAGCATAAACTCTCAAATGCGTAGAATTGAGGGAGGAATTCATATGCGTAGATATCTTCTTCTGCCATTTCTCTAAAACGTTGTCTTGTACCTATTCAAAGATTCACGATCACCGAAGGAGATGGGTCAGATGTGACGTACAGCCTGACTGCAGATCTTGGGACACGTATGACATCGACCAAAGGTGGAGCTGCAGAGCAACAAGACACGGGACGAGACCGCAATTTCAACGTGGAAAATGAAAAATGACGGGCCGCCTTGAAGCCCTCCGACTGCTAACCCACGTGTGCCTGGAGTCTCCGTCCGCCTTCTTTGGGCCCGATTGATGGGCCTGCCTGCTTGTTATCCTTTGCTCCCTTGGTCCCTTTTGTGTGTCCCAGGAACTCTGACCCAACTCCGCTCTCTCACTCTCTCCTATTGACTATTTGAACAACATTCACCCTCTTTCCCACGTGACTTTTTGCCAAAGGAAAGAACTGCATTCATATGGGAATAGGGTGTTGCCACAGAACTATAGGTGCCGAGCATAAGGCGCCGCCAAATGGATTGTTTAGGGAACAGGACTGTGGTCTAACAGCAGAGGACTGACCGCACCCTGCAACGCGTAAGGATAGAACAGAGCTGGACCTATAGCTCCACCGCCGGTGCTCAACAGCGCCAACGAAAGTACCCGGATTAGAGCCTACCAGTGATGGCTCGCTGATAAAAAGACACTGTGACGAAGAGATCTTGTGTATTGAACTGAATTCCGCTCTCAACTACCTGGTCAAAACTGTTCATTTGGTCGCATTTTTAAGTCAGAAAGATTTATGCTATGTAGTGCGTTTAATTGTCAGGAACACAACGAAAATGTAATTTCCTATGTACTGCATTCTGCCCATCACCTTAACTGTCTATGATTGTACGCCACATGTTAGTATCAACAAAATGCTAATTCATCAACGATGCCTGTCTACCTGTAAACCCGTCAGTTGCAAAAAAAATGACTGCTGTTATGTAAAAAGGGGCGACTGTGAAAGTTAGAGAAATTGATGTACATAGACAGCATTCATTTCCCTTCTTCTCCCACTCCTCTCCCCGTGAACACCATGAATGCCATAGACTATTGACCGTATCACTCCGCCAGTGGAAGCCCACACCTATATGCATATGCACAGCCATTCTGGGCACCATGGCCTCTTTACCCATTGGAATCCCCGGCTTCCCTCCTGCGCGTATCTTGCACCCCCCCCTCTCTCATGTATAGACCATGAAACCCTTTCCCTTTGCGCGATCCTGATGTGAAAGGCAACCCTCCTGCTTGACCCAGGCATTCCCCATTTTCCTCTCGAAAAAGCATCCTTCGCCTCAGTTGACATAGCCCCCCCAGCTGTATCTGACTGCCCCTGTTCTCTCATGTACAGGTCATAGGATCTCTCTCTCTCCCTCTGTGCGACTCTGACCCTGCGCGCACCCTGACCCCCTCCCTCTCCTCACATGGGCAAGTCATAAACCTTCTTCTTCTGCAAGACCCTGTCCTTGGGAGTCACGGCCGCGCCTGACCAACACCTCCTTCCCTTCCATGAATGCCCCTCTGTTGACAAGCCTTCCTGCAGCGCTCGATTGTCCACGCGGCATGAATACCACTCCTTTGATGACCCCTTCCCCCGAGTCCGGCTGACCACACATGTCCGAGGCCATCGCCTAAGCTAGGAGATACCATTTACTGCCCTTATTGTATGCCTAGCCACCCCACCCCCTGGGCCATGATCAGGCGTACACATCCTACGAAGCACTCAGCTGCGTGATTGCCCTCCCCTCTTATCAGCAGGTCAAGGGTCCCCATTGTGAACGTATGTGGAGTAGGATCACCACGAGGATTATAGGGATGTCTTTCTTTTGCGTCATACTGTCCTGATTGTGTTATCAAGTGTTTTGTAAGATATAAAAGCAAGAGTCTCAGCTCACTTGTTAGAGCACCTCCCGAAAGACACTGTGTTTCGTGTCCGAAATGACTGGCTCTCCTCATGAGAATTAAACTCTGTTCTTGATTCCTGCTTCCAGCGCCCGTCTCTTTATTTGGTAATTATTCGACATGGGAACTAAGAGGCGGTTTGCGCCAGCAACCTGGGCATCGATAGCAATGCGGGCTCATTTTCCACACCCTCTGCAGACAAACAAAAGTTCCCTTCCATGCGTGTAAGTGGAAAAAATACAATGAAAATACTATATAAAAATAAAAACAAAAAAAAACAACAATTTCTTATATGGCAGAGTCACACACTATGCTGCATAACAATGAAAGGCCACAACTCTGCGTCATAAAATGCTTCATATCGATTTTTCGTGTCAGCACTCTGTAATTTAAAACGATGCCCCCTTTTATGTGGATCTGTTAGTGACAGCCACAACTTATTTTGCATCAGTTTTTGAAGCCACATTGAAAGTTTGTCCCCAGTGTATCTGGTGGTATTCATAAAGCAGCACCAGAACTTTTGTGGGTGTTGTTTGGCTCATTGTAGCACTGGGGTTGGGTCCTATTTCATCTGATTACCATTTGCAAATGTCTGTATTTCATGCAGTTAAACTCTGCTTCCTGCTTCTCGAAATTAAGTAAAGCATTGTTCCATGCAAGTGTTCTAATTCACCCTTCTATATACCTTACAGCATCCTTTGAATTTTCTTCTCATGAGGTACCCTAAGAAGTCCTTGTCGCTCACTATAGAAGCCCTGGGCAGAAACTGAAAGTGATGAAGTGAATGGACACAATACCACAAAAGGCTGGGGATAGATTTTCTGAGGCAGTGCTTTAAAAAAAAAGTCCAACTAACCGTACACCTTAGCCAAGCACTAGGCAGCCCGATGGGGGTTCTTGAAGAAGCACATGGGCTGCTTTGGAAAAGGACAAACTCTTTCCGTAGCTTAATAGGGGAAAGGATTGCAAAAATGATACAAATAAGCCATGAATAACGAATATTAACACATGAAGAACTCATATTGCTGGTCCAGGTCTTCAGCAGATTCTTTATGATGAAGCACAGTTACCTCTGGCAAGATTGGTCTAGATCAGGGCTTGGATTTAGAGTGTTTGTTGGGAAATGGGATCTCTCCCGCAACTGGTTTAGCCCACGGAGGAAGAATGGAACTCTATGCTTTTCTCATAACATGGCCAACACGTGCCAGTGGCTCACCCCGAAGACGCATGCTAGTCCGCTGTCCTGAACAATCACGTGTTCCAGAGCTCGACCCTGTACGATCTCCGCTATAGTGCCTCCACAACCAGCAAGTATCACTCTATGGAACAAGACAGAAAACTGTGTCATAGCATGGGATATACACATGGTATCCAAAAAGTAAACCAATCATCTCAGTGCTAGGGATTTGTGTAACTCACGGAGTCTCACTCTGTGGAGTTAAGCGGAGTTGCCTAAAAAGTCAGTGAGTTTCCGTGGAGTTCTGCCACTAGCAGAATTTGGTACATCATGCTGATTTTTAGCTCCAAAAGCTTGTCTTGTGATTTAAATACTGCATGAACTGCACCGCTCAGCACCCTCAGCTTCTTTCTGCCACAACAGCATTCTCAATGCGAATGGCAGCTTTTTCAACGCGAACAGTAGCGACCTGCTGCGATCACTTGCATTGGGAAATCTTGCAGGGAGGTGGTCTAGTGCTCGATTTTCTTGCTTGCCAACTTAACATTGGCGAACAGTGCCAAAAAAAACTCTGCCACATGGTGGTTGGCAGAGTTTTTCTAGAATGCTGCACTACAAGTGGAGCGCAGAGTGGGCAAAAGTCTGCGACCTCTGGCATAGGTGTGGAATTTATCACCCACCCCAACTCAGGCCACGCAGCCCAACAAGATCTCTCACAATGGTGCTTGGGGTGGTCTAAGGCTCAGCCTCTTTATTAAGTTCCCACTGGAGTGGCTAGGAGAGAAGACTCTGCTAATGCAGCTGACTGCACTCACGACATTAACAAATCAATATGTTTCTTCGTATGACACCAAATGATCCTTCATTTATATCATACGGGTGTTATCGGTGGTCATAACATCCAACCGCTCAATAAGCCCCCACACCCCTGCTTGATAATCCCTCAACTAACAAATAACACCCTGCGAATTGAGGTTGGCAACAGCGTTAACTGTATGTACTCATGCTTCAATTACTTACCGGTAATTGCATTACTCTGAGTCCTACTCCCTCGCTTCCCTTACTTACAGAATGAGGCATCCCTGCCTCACCAGACACCCGTACCCACGTGATTTGTCACGTGGGGACTATATATAGCCCCCAGCCCCCTCATACCTCCTGTAATACCACACAGATCGAAACCATACCAAAAGGTTGGCCTGGACCATCAGGGAGGGAGGGAGGGATGTAAGTAAGGGAAGCGAGGGAGTAGGACTCAGAGTAATGCAATTACCGGTAAGTAATTGAAGCATTACCTCATCGTCCCTCCCTCGCTTCCCTTCCTTACAGAATGAGATGTACAAAGCCAAACAGGACAACCAAAGAAGGTATGCAAAAAACAGGTTTATTAAAAAACACAGAAGACCAGGGGAAAAACCACTATTCAGGAATCATAGTGGAAAGAACCCTGTGTCCAAACACATCAGCACAGTCAACCTCCTGGCCAATCCTGTAATGAGAGGCAAAGGTCAGCGGGGAAGCCCAGGTGGCAGCCCGGCAGATTTCCGAAATGGAAGCTCCTTGGACCTCCGCACAGGAAGTAGCCATGGAGCGAGTGGAACAACCCTGAACCCCCAAAGGAGAAAGGTGTCCCCCCTCTTTGTATGCCAAAGAAATCAGAGAACGAACCCAACGACTCAAGGAAGGAGTAGAAGGACGCAAACCCCTATTCACAGGACCAAAATTAACAAAAAGGGAATCCGAGAGACGGAAAGGAGCGACCCGCTCCAAATAGACCAGGAGAGCCCTCCTAACATCTAAAGAGTGAAGCCGCACCTCAGACTCCGAGGACGGGGAACCAAAAAAGGAAGGAAGAACCAACTCCTGATCCCTGTGGAATTGAGAGTCCACCTTAGGACGAAAGGAAAGAATAGGTCGCAACACGATCCTGTCATCAAAAACCCGAAAAAAAGGGGGTTTGGAAGAAAGAGCACCCAGTTCACTCAGGCGGCGAGCAGATGAAATGGCCACCAAAAAGAAAGTCTTGAAGGACAACAGGCGCAGATCCACAGAAACCAACGGCTCAAAGGGAGATGACATCAAGGCTTCCAAGACCAGAGAAAGATCCCAGGTCGGAAAATGCCACCGAGGGGTAGGAAGAACGTTACTCAAACCCTTAAAAAGGCGACTGACCAACCCCTCAGAATCCGAGAGATTGCCCCAAGAGCTCCTAAACGCCCTAATCGCAGCCCACTGTAAACGAAGGGAAGACACCTTCAAGCCCAAGGAAGCACCCTCCTGAAGAAACAGCATCACCTCAAACAAAGAAGAGGAAGAGGGGTCCAAACCTTTGACAAGACACCACCGACTGAAAGAACGCCAGTGCCGTAGGTAAGACTTGTTGGTCGAAGCGCGTCTAGCCGCCTGCAGAGTAGAGGTCAAACCAGCCGGAACCCCACGTCGCAGAAGACCTAGGCGTTCAACCTCCAAGCCGCCAAGCGCATCCGGCCCAGAACATCCTGTTGAAACGCCGGGAAGACCAAAGGGGGAGGAGACAGAGGCAGCAACCACTCCACCTCCGACCTCAACTCCACCAGGAGAGGAAACCAGGAGGCACGAGGCCACGCCGGAGCCACCAGAATCACAGAAGCCCCCGAGGACCGGACCCTCAGCAGGAAGCGGAGAAGAAGGGGGAAAGGAGGAAACGCATACAGAAGCCCGCGGGGCCAAGGGCAAGAGAGAGCATCCACCGCCCAGGCCGACCCCTCCCGACAGCGGGAGACAAACCGGGACACCAAGGCATTTCCCACATCCGCAAAGAGGTCCACCACCGGAACCCCCCAACGCAACGTCAGAGCCACAAACAACTCCCGACGAAGGCAGAAATCCACAGACGACGGAATGGCCCTGCTGAGGGCATCCGCCCGGGAATTGGACACCCCCCGAATATGGATCGCCGAGAGAGCCAACAGATGAGACTCCGCCCAAACAAACAACCGCCTTGCCACAAGGGACAGAGAAGAGGACCTCGTCCCCCCCTGCCTGTTGACGTAAGCCATGGCCGTGACGTTGTCCGTTCTGACCAGGACCACGGAACCCAGCAGAAACTGGGAGAAGGCCAACAGAGCCAGACGGACAGCCTCCAACTCCCTCCAGTTCGATGACATCCTGCTCTGAGCGGGAGACCAGAAGCCCCTGGACTGATGAACCCCCAGCCAGGCCCCCCAACCCGAGAGGCTGGCATCGGTCGTCACCACAACCGGAGCCGGAGGAGAGAGAGAGACACCCTTCAGCAAATGATCCCGAACCAGCCACCAACCCAGAGAAGACCTGATCTGAGGGGAAACCGGGATCGGAGAAGAGAGGGGAAGGCAATGGGGAGACCAATGCGCCAGAACATGAGCCAACAGAGTGTGTAAATGAAATCTGGCCCAAGGAACCAGAAACACCGTGGCAGCCATATCCCCCTGGACCTGCAGCCAACGTGCCGCCACCTGCACCGGACCGGACAGCAGAGACAGGATGTGAGACTGAATCTTGACCACCCGAGCCTCGGGCAGAGTGACCACTCCCAAATCTGTCCGAAACCTGGCCCCAATGAAGAGACGATCCTGGGAAGGAACAAGAAACGACTTGCCCAGATTGACAAGAAAGCCGTGCCCCCTCAAAACGGCCAGCACCAAGTCTGTGTGAGCGACAGTCAACTGGAAAGAGGGAGCATGAACCAGCCAGTCGTCCAGATAAGGATGTAAAAATATCCCCTGACAGTGGACCAGGGCCACCAAGGGGGCCAAGAGCTTGGTGAAGACCCGAGGGGCGGACTTCAGCCCGAATGGCAAAACCGCAAACTGGAAGTGGAAGCCGCCAACTGCAAAGCGAAGAAACCGCTGATGAGTCCGAGCCACAGGAACGTGAAGGTAGGCGTCCTGTAAATCGATAGACGTCATGAAGTCCCGGACCCCCACCAACGGAATGATGGACTGCAAAGTCACCATCTTGAAGTGAACGGTCCGAACCCAACCATTCACCCTCTTCAGGTCCAGAACCGGCTGGAATCCCCCTGACACCTTCTGGACCAGAAACAAAATGGAATAACATCCCAGACCTCGCTGCGCCAGCGGGACCGGAACAATCGCCTTCTTTGACAGAAGATCCCGAACCCCCTCCAGTAGAGCCTCCCTCTTGGATGGAGACCTGGGGATAGGAGTAAGGATGGTGCCCCAGCCGGGCGGAACGGCGACAAAGTCGATAATATAGCCTCTCCTGACAATAGTCAATGCCCAGCGATCCCTTACATCCAGCTGCCAAGCGTCCAGGAAAGACAACAGCCTTCCGCCCACAGGACCCGAGGGCGAAACACAGTCGACGTCAGGACTTCCTCTTGAAGGTATCCGCCGGAAGCTTGGGACCAGGCAAGGCCGAAGATTTCCTGGGCCTGAATTGGCGTTGACGAGCAGAAAAGTTCCTGGAGGACTGGCGGGAAGACTGAAAAGACGCAGAGGAGGAAGGAGCAGGATTCCAAAAACGGCGAGAACCAGAGGAAGACGCCTTGCCCTTGTAAGGCAGAGCATGCTTACGGTCCTTGAACGCCTTAGTGACCATACTATCCAGCTGGTCACCAAAGAGCAACTTGCCATCAAAGGGAATCTTAAGGAGCGAGGACTTCTCCGAAGAATCAGCCTTCCAGTCACGCATCCACAAGTTCCGACGAGCCAAAACCAAGGAGCCAGAGGTCATGGCCGCAGAGCGAAGAACATCTGAAGAGACGTCAGCCAAGAGCTTAGCCTGCTGCTCCATGTGGACAAGCAAGCCAGAGCAGTCCGACTCCTCCTGAACAGCCGTGGCCAGCTTGCCAAAGTCAGACACCAAAGATTGCGCCGCATACGCTGAGTAGATACCAGCACGTAAAGACAAATTCCCAGCGGAAAAGGCCTTCTTCAGCGCACCATCCACCTTTTTATCCGTGGCATCCGAAGGCGAACAATCCTCAGGATTAATAGAAGTGCGCCCAATAAGAGTGGCCAACATGGCATCCACCTTCACAGAGTGAGGAAGAGAGACCTCCCCTTCCTCCAGGGAATAAAGCTTCTGCAAAAAGCGAGGAACAGAGGAGCGCTCAAGGTCTCGCCATTCCCCCGAAATCAAGTCTTTGATGCGACCATGAAAGGGCATAGAGAGTACAGGAGGCTTAACATATTGGGGAAAAATGTCCTCGGACCCCATGGGAGCAGCAAAAGGAGAAAACCCCAAGTTCTCCCTGATGTGCTGGAGAATAGCAGGCACCTCCTCCCTACGCACAAACTTCCCCGAAGATGTAGAAGGCATGGCAGAGTCCGAAGAAGAAGAAGAAGAGTCCTCAGAGGGAGAGTCCACCGGACCCCCCGCAACACGAGAAGACCTGCGCCGTGGCTTAGCACCTCTCGCCTCCAAAGCACGAGACACAGCAGCCTCAATCATGGACTGCACCTCAGAAGCAGACAGAAGGGCAGAAGAATCCACCGGACCCTGGGACCTGGTCCTACGAGCCGGGACAGGCACCTCACCATCCTCATCAGAGGAGGACAAAACCCTCAAGCGCTTCGATGTCCGTTTAGCCATAGTGAAACTGACAGGGCAGAAAGCCGAGGTAAGCCCTTAAATAATGTGCAACCCAGCCCCAGCCGGGTAAACCAATAGAAACAAAGACACACGAAGCCACCAATAAAGAAGCCTCGCAGACACTGAATCCAATCACCAAAAACACAAAAATGTATAAAAACGACCTCAAAACGAGGCCCCTACCGCATAGGAGCATCGGGAACAGCCAGCCGAGAAGCCACAGCACATCCGCCAGCCGCCACCTCCATTCCGGCCATCTGAACCGGAACTACAGCCCCAGCCACTCAGGGCCGGTGACTCCGTCACCCGGAACCCGATCGCCCAGCCGCCGAGAAGTGCACCGCAACAACACCAACGCGGTGGGGAAGGCTTGCATACACCAGGTCGGCGCCGCCAGACCCAGGACGGCAATTGCAAGAGAGGGAGAAGCCCTCAAGAAAGTGAAAAGACCGCAGCTCCGCAGAACGGCCAGCGCGTGGGACGCGCGTCTCACAGTGGTGAGACAGAAAAAAACAGGAGGTATGAGGGGGCTGGGGGCTATATATAGTCTTAGATTTAGGTTATAGTTGTGCACAACTTGGGGTTTAGGTTGTATATTAAGGCGTAAATCGTGCTCTTTTGTATACTCCCTGCATTGGAGTATTGCTGAGAACTAAGAGGTGCACTAGCACTGAGCGGCACTAGTGTCACAAAAGGCACTGATATTTCATGCGCTGGGTCACCAGCTATGTTAATCAAGAAGATATTCCAAATTCAACAAATTCCTTTTCATTGCAGTATTTTATTCATACTTTGGTTGATGCGTTCAGTAATCCATAATCAAAATTCATTGACATTTGACTATAATTCATTAGTTCCCAACCATCCACTAGTTCCAATGCATTTCGGCCCACTGGCCTTCATCTGGGAAATATCTGAAACAAGGAGTGGTAACTGTCACTATATACACTTAATCAACAAATAGGTGAATTATTTACAAATCACTAACGTCTTTAACTCTACATTCATGCATTAATAGGTGCAGCCATTTAAAATTGCCCTTTGTTTGAATGTTCGCGCATTGTTGTTACCCGTATTTCTAGCCATTCGTGCATTAAATAAACCGGTGATGCTGTGCAAGGAACCTGGGGGGTTAATGTTATGCTTAACTTCAACGTGTTTGTTAATAACAATGCTCGTATGGGATAACGTTATTAAAAGAGATATACGCGTCTTCTAAGTGAGTCCATTATGTCAAGTGTAACATGGCGATGTTAAATAGCGGTTCTCCAAACCCTGCGGTTTCGGACGCGTGCATGCATTCTAATAAAATACTTAGAGCGCTAAGATTATGCGACTATGCGGTATTACGAGCTAAGCTCACAGCACTTCCTCCTTACCGGTTATGTGGGAACGTTGATTCTTTGAGCGCTGCCGAGGCTATCCGCGCGGTGCTGAGTTGGCGTGTGACGCGTGTGGGTTGTGCTAAAGGGTTTTAAAGCGCGCCTGCATTTATTAAAGGGCTAGTGCAACATTGTAATCGACGTGTTTTAAGGCGCGCCTGCATTTATTAAAGGGCTAGTGCAACATTGTAGTCAACGTGTGGAACGCGTCTAAATTTGTTAAAGGGCTAATGCAACAATGTAATCAGTATTTAAAACGCTACTGACATTTCACTGTTAACCAAAAAGATAGTCTACCATGGAGACAAAAATACATAATACATCATAATGTCATTACAAGCTTATAGATAACAACCAAATTCAGTTCTTTCATTAATCCCCTGTGGGCGCAGAGTCTGTAGATGAAATATCCAATAGTTTTCTCGTTTTAACAAAGTCTTTTTGTTATCCCTCTCCTCATCTTTTTCTACAATTTCCAGTATGCATGCTCTGATCTGATTGATCTGGTGGTTCTGTTCAATAAAATGATTTGCAACGGCTGATTTAGCTGCTTTTGTTCTTATATTACTTTTATGCTCAGTCAATCTTGTTTTGAGTTTGCGTTCAGTTTGTAACAACCTTTTGGCCTACCAAAGCTTCCACCCCACACCACTCAAGCAACACCTTCCATACTCCCAACTACTCCGAGTACAAAGAATCGTCTCAGACCCAAAGGAATCTAAGACACAAGCTAGTAACATGATTAACAAATTCAGAAAAAGAGGATATCCGGAGGAAATACTGGAGGAAGCTCATAAAAGAGCTACAGCTAAAAACAGACAGACCCTCCTCACATCTAAAACCAGTAAAGAAACCACCAAAATCACGTGTGTGAGTAAATACTCAACAGTCACCCCACAATTCAAGAAAATCATCAAAAAACATTGGCGCTTGCTCAAAACGGAACCAGATTTCAATAATATCTTTCAGGATGAACCCATCTTTGCATTTACCAGAGCGAAGAACCTTGGTGAAATCATAAAAAAACCACAGCCCACCAAACAGTCAGTTACCTACAAAGGCACCGTCCCTTGCAGAAATTGCAGTAACTGCAATAACATTATGGAGGGCAACACCATCACACACCCCATGCGGGGTCACAAAATTAAACTACTGGTTAATGGAACGTGTGACACGAAGAATGTCATCTATATGTTAAAATGCCCATGTGGTAAAGCATATGTGGGACAAACTGAACGCAAACTCAAAACAAGATTGACTGAGCATAAAAGTAATATAAGAACAAAAGCAGCTAAATCAGCCGTTGCAAATCATTTTATTGAACAGAACCACCAGATCAATCAGATCAGAGCATGCATACTGGAAATTGTAGAAAAAGATGAGGAGAGGGATAACAAAAAGACTTTGTTAAAACGAGAAAACTATTGGATATTTCATCTACAGACTCTGCGCCCACAGGGGATTAATGAAAGAACTGAATTTGGTTGTTATCTATAAGCTTGTAATGACATCATGATGTATTATGTATTTTTGTCTCCATGGTAGACTATCTTTTTGGTTAACAGTGAAATGTCAGTAGCGTTTTAAATACTGATTACATTGTTGCATTAGCCCTTTAACAAATTTAGACGCGTTCCACACGTTGACTACAATGTTGCACTAGCCCTTTAATAAATGCAGGCGCGCCTTAAAACACGTCGATTACAATGTTGCACTAGCCCTTTAATAAATGCAGGCGCGCTTTAAAACCCTTTAGCACAACCCACACGCGTCACACGCCAACTCAGCACCGCGCGGATAGCCTCGGCAGCGCTCAAAGAATCAACGTTCCCACATAACCGGTAAGGAGGAAGTGCTGTGAGCTTAGCTCGTAATACCGCATAGTCGCATAATCTTAGCGCTCTAAGTATTTTATTAGAATGCATGCACGCGTCCGAAACCGCAGGGTTTGGAGAACCGCTATTTAACATCGCCATGTTACACTTGACATAATGGACTCACTTAGAAGACGCGTATATCTCTTTTAATAACGTTATCCCATACGAGCATTGTTATTAACAAACACGTTGAAGTTAAGCATAACATTAACCCCCCAGGTTCCTTGCACAGCATCACCGGTTTATTTAATGCACGAATGGCTAGAAATACGGGTAACAACAATGCGCGAACATTCAAACAAAGGGCAATTTTAAATGGCTGCACCTATTAATGCATGAATGTAGAGTTAAAGACGTTAGTGATTTGTAAATAATTCACCTATTTGTTGATTAAGTGTATATAGTGACAGTTACCACTCCTTGTTTCAGATATTTCCCAGATGAAGGCCAGTGGGCCGAAATGCATTGGAACTAGTGGATGGTTGGGAACTAATGAATTATAGTCAAATGTCAATGAATTTTGATTATGGATTACTGAACGCATCAACCAAAGTATGAATAAAATACTGCAATGAAAAGGAATTTGTTGAATTTGGAATATCTTCTTGATTAACATAGCTGGTGACCCAGCGCATGAAATATCAGTGCCTTTTGTGACACTAGTGCCGCTCAGTGCTAGTGCACCTCTTAGTGGCTATATATAGTCCCCACGTGACAAATCACGTGGGTACGGGTGTCTGGTGAGGCAGGGATGCCTCATTCTGTAAGTAAGGGAAGCGAGGGAGGGACGATGAGGTAATGCTATCTGGTACTTCACGGGAAATCTTTAATGTCGGAGTAGAGAACTCAGTAATTTCTCTCAAAGCGCTTGGGGCTCATTCAAGAGTCCAAGCTCTACCAAGCTAACTGTGTAGACCAACTTACCCCCAGCAGGCACTGATCTGCTAACAGAGATATAGAAAGAGAAGGGAAAAGAACACTAACATCTTTTACACCATTTCGAAAATCACGTTCTTCTGACTTCACTCACATGGGTGTGTGGGGTTTTCACAAGACCCAGCACCAACTGCAGAAGTCTATTGCGTTCTTCTCCAACTAAACCCACAATGAGAAGACGTCAATTTACTAATGTGAGGCAGCAGATAGAGGGTGTGTAACACACAAACTGACCTGACATAAATTAACGTAGCATCTTCCTCAAATCTAAAGTTTATTACTTCCAAACGACACAAGTAGAAAAAAAAAGTGCTCTTACATCTTCTCTTTTTGCTGAACTGAATCCTTAAATGTGAAAATTAGACATCTAGTTATTGACATATACTTTGGTGATGCACGCAGCTATGCAGGTCACTGTCAACATAATCTTAGGATAAAGATGATTTTTGTTTTTTTGGATAACTGAAACCAGCATCCGTGATAATGAACTTAAATTGAAATGACTGTTACTGCATGGCAGAACTGATCGTGTAGGAAGAGTGGAAACAGCTGCTAAAACGTGTATACACTACATTTGTTGCACACCTCGAATCAAGGAGCATTAAAATGGAGTTTGATTTGTTTTCTTTTTTCTTTTTCACTCTATTTGTGTTAAGCAATTGTCTTCTTACAAAGTGTTGTGAAATAAAAATAGCACCAAAGTGTGTTGAAGATGTCTGTGTATTTTCCAAACACAGGCGGCTTAAGAATTTTGTCTACTGGACACAAACTGTGGTGACTCCAAACTGTACAAGGTATTCTATATGTGAGCAGAATGGTGAAGGTTTGTGCAACTCTGTCAGTCGTCCTACAATTCTTCACAATGCTTGGAATATTTTAGTTTTAGTTTTCGGATCTTTGTCTTTTGAGAATGAACCTTGAACGTTATTCTAAGGTGTTTGATCCGATTCTGATGTTTGTGGTTAGGCAAGGACTTTGGGGCATATTACCAAGCAATAGCGATAATTATAGCTATTGCTTGGTTAGAGACAAAAATGTACCGCTGAGCTGCGGCGATTTTTACCGCAAATAAACCTTGGTATTACCAAGGTTTATCGCAAATGCGATAAAAATCGCCGCAATGCATGAATATCGCTGAAAAGTCAGCCATATTCATGCATTACCGAGCTAATGCTCTTAGCCATGTCAAAGAACTGCTCAGGGCCGGTGTTAGCTTTTGGAGATATTCGCGCTTAGCGCAAATATCTCCAAAAGTTGGTAATAGGAGATAGCGATGTTAGCGACTGTTTTCAGTCGCTAACATCTTGGCACGCCCACTTTGCATGTCATTAGTGATAAATATCACTGACATGCAAAGTGGGGCCCAAGATGGTCGCTATCTCCTACTAGCTGTCGCTAACTGGTGTTAGCGACAGCTAGGTAATAGGGAGATCATTTTATCTCCGCTTTCTTGGCTTTTAAAGCCAAAAAAGCGGAGATAAACCCCCTTGATAATATGCCCCTGCGTTTCTTCTACTGAGAAAAATATTAATAGTTTTTATTTATACCTCTCTGCATAGTGTGGTATGCAGCAAGTATTGCCTGGTTAAGAAAAATGATGAAATGATGATACTAGTTGCCTTAACATGTAAGTGTAACTGGTTCATTTTGTGTCCTGGTTCTTATATATTGAGAGTTTAGTTATCTATGATGAACTGGTATTTTTCTAGATGGGGGACTTTGTGTGTTAGACAAACCTATTTTAATTGGAACTGGCTGCTTGTAGTTGGTGTGATAAAGTTGGCAGAAGACTAAGGGCGATATGCTTCAAGCAATATTGTGTTCGCAAACAGGGCGATTCGCAGAATCGACCTGTTTGAGCAAGCAAAAAAGGCTTTTCCCATGTCTAAAATCCTAATTTGTTATTCGGTAACCTGTTAATGATTTGCAAAATGGGTTTCTGATTCGGTATTGGGAGGGGACTTCTTTGGGGCGTCCCTTCCTAATACCAGATCGCAGCAGTATGTATGAATGTTTTGTGACCGTGAAAGCTGGCGCAAAATATTTGCTTTTTGCCACAAACTTCAAGTTGGTGATAACTCATTCGCAAATGGGAATGGGTCGGCCCCCAAGGGCCCTGTGCCCCTTTGGGAATGGTGGCAAAAAAAGTTTTGAGAGCAGGCAGTGGTCTCTTGTGCCACTGCCTGCTCTTAAACAAGCATTTGCAATGCAATGGGTCTCGCCTTTGGGACCTTATATATATTTAGCTATGCAGCACATTAGCCTGGGTGCTGAAACATCTACTGTTCTTTAACATGGAGGGAAAGTAAGCACCAAACTGCGTGACACACCAGGTATGGGAACACATGAAGAGAAATATTGCCTTTCAGCGGGAAATGGTGTATCATATCACTGAAAATACAAGATTTGAAAAAAAGATTATTGTCTACAGGTGCTCGTGGAAGACAATTTCTATGGACTGGAATCTAGAGAATGCTAAAGTGATTCTGGTATTTTACTGAGCTCTGCTGGTCGTTTTCTATCAACAAAGTTAAATAGAGGCAGTTGCCAGAAAATTTTAAAAAAAAGAAAGTCTCTCAGCAGAAAGCAATTCTGGTATTTCACTGATCTCTATTGGTCAAAACAGTTAAATAAAGCCAGGTGAACAGAAAAAAAAGTTCCTAAGTGGAAGCAGACAAGTCCTAGGGCTGATCTCCGGGGCCCACAAAGTACATACACATATAAGTATATACAAGAGGTCTTGAATGCTCGACCTAAAAATGAAAAGAAAACTTTTCATTTTTCTTTTTTAAACGCTACCCGTTTTCCTTTAAGGAAAATAGGCTGCATTAAAAAAAAATTTTTTTGCTTTACTGATAAGCAGTCACGGACACGGTGGTCTGCTGACCCTAGCAGGCCAACATCAGTGTGAGTTTTGCAATTCCTAGGTGGTCACAAATTGGGACCTACCTCATTAATAATAATGAGGTAGGTCTATTTACGGCCCCCTAGGAATCGCTAAATGAAACTCTTAGAGTTTCATACATTAGGAACAGCGATTACCTAATTGCAATTCATTGAAATTGCAATAAGGTAATCGCTATTCCAAATGTTGGTACATATGGCCCTATGCTACTGGATATTTTCTCCTATGCCAATAAGCAAGAATATGAGGTAGCACAATACACCACCACCAGAATAACCATGGGCATCAACGAACGAAATAAAACTTTGTCTGAAGTCTGTCCCTCAAATGATCATTTGTAAACTAATCAATTGAAGAGAATGCCCAAAGCACTCTGCCGAGCCTGGTGTCCTGTAAGAACACAACTACATGAATGTAAACACAAAACAAAACTCAACAACCAACCCATGCCCTCACAATGGTGAGCAACAAGCTGCCCATCTCTGTAAATGGAAACTTTCTTCAGAGCCCTCCTGGGTGCTTAACTCGAGGATGCGCTTCTCAACATTTTTGAGTATTCCCCAACTTTTCATTTTACCATACAAAGCAGAAGAAACGTTGATGCTCATCAAAAGCAGCTAAATTAACTAAAAGCTGCACTTCCTACACCCACACACGTATATAATTATAGATGTATATATGTGTATATATATATATATATATATTTAAATATATATATATATATATTATTTTTTAAACATTGCTTGTAATTAGGCCTTCGATTTATCGTATTTATTTTTTTGTCATTTCCGTCTGTATTTATCAATATTTATTTTTTGTCAACTTTATCTATATTTATCCATATTTATTATGGGTTTCATGAAAAAAGTAAAGCTCAAACTGGCATATTTCCACATTTATTTAACCAATAAATATGCAGTCATGCTTGAATGCCTGCCAGGCTTCAGTGATATGAACACCCACAGAAGATAAATCAATACACTTATATGAAAAGATGAAAATTTCAGTATCAGCCTTGTGCATATCTACTGCTGTGTAAGCCTCTGTACTACAATTCCTTTCTTTTTTTAGCCCTCTTACCTATCGTGAAAAAAACTTGAAAAAGTCTTTCATTGTTCGATTATTTAAAATCATTACAATATACTAACAATATTAAAAATTATCTAAAAAACAAATAAGTTAAATTCCCTGAATGTTACTACGAACTAGTGGAGCATAAAACCTTAAGAACAGTGTCACATTCTAGCTCTACATTTTAAGAACAAAGTGCATTGGTTTTTAAATGGGAGGTGTGTCTGCGGCACCCATGCTTCCAGGCCGACTGTTTTCTTTATGAGGCTCTATTTTTGCAGACAGTGCAGCTCGAATTAGTTCTATGATTTTCCCCAGCCGTGCTACTGTTTGAGTTGAGGTTTAAGAAAAACACAAGTCAGAGATTTTTCTGCATCGTGTGAGGCCCAGAGCTCTGCAGATTGGGGTGACCAAACGGTGCCTCTCACTAGCTAACTTTGGACAACAACACAACAAAAGGAGCCAGGATTCCTGATGGTAATTGCAAAGTCTGCATGCTGCTAATTTATCTGGGCGGGCCCAGCTTTGATTAAAATCCACGATGGGTAATGCGAGGAGCCTCATGTAAGTGATCTTTTTTCGGGTTTGGACAGATAGTGCTTGCTCAAGATAGGGCTGTGATTTTCCCACTTTATAGGAGGCATCCAATGTACAAAGATTTGGATGGTGATGCAGACTTTCCAGGTCTCTTACGTGTGATATGTGCTTGACCTGTCTGTTTACAGCTCTTTTCCATGCAGCTATTGAAATATTAGCGTTGTCCAGATTTTGCCCCTCTATTTCCAGCAGATTTGTGGCTACTGACAATTGTGCGTGCCATGGGGATCCGCTTTCTTCAAAGATTGTTTTGATTTGCGCTTGCAAGGCTGTTGCTGGAGCTCGCAGGGTACTAATGTAGTATTTTATATTGTCGCCCAGGCAGGAAATATCTGGGCAAGATAGACCAAGCTCCAGCCTTACTCTGGCTCTACTGGCCTGTCGTGGAATGCCTAATACTTTCTTGTATACGGAAATTTGGAAACTCATGAAAATGTTATTGAGGGCGTGTTGGACCTGCGATGGGCAAGCCCAGCACAAAGGGGGGTAGCTTGGCTCAAGTGACAAGGCAAGTGAAGGCTTTAGTGTTAAGCCGGCTCTGACCCAATAATAACTCCCTGCGCAGTCACACCTAAAAGAAGGACACCACACCACTGCTGTAAAAAATACGATTCCTTTATGTAAAAGTTCTCTGTTGTAAATAGGGTTCCGTTCGGAAAGCACATTCACATTTCTTTAGTCACAAATCTGTGGGATTCAGTTACTGAAATAAATACTGTAAATAGATCTTCAGGAATAAATAGCAAGATAAATAGAATAAATATCAGGAATAAATATCACAAATAAATATCACTTTTATATAGCAGAATAAATACTGGTTCATTTAAATAAATAACCACATGTTCATTCTGGTATCGCTGCCACCAATTAAATGCTTTAGGAAGATTACACTTGCAATGCGTTTCAGCTTGGAAAGATAACTCTTACAGTTCACGTTGGTTTCAAGGATAACGATTACGGGCTTCCCTAGGCACAAAATAAGTTTTACACTCTTTAGGGTTCACTCAGGAAGTAATGCGCATGTATCTAAAAGGCAAGGAAACACAGTGAATACAGCATTTGCACTCCGCTGCCACCAGGATGAGATCTCTGCTTGCCGGTGGAATCTATGCGCGCCTACAGGCTTTGACACCGCTAGCACACAGGCGGCACCAGTTCAAAGTCTTTAGACTGACGAACGGGCTTCCGGAGGGGTCACACAACCTTCGCGCTCAGTCAAATAAATGCCGGTTCACAGTTCCTTCACAACGCTGCACCCCCACCTGAAGAAACGGGCCCACCTCGTATCGGCTGCAATCGGTAAGCGATTCAGTCAGGGCACAGCACTTCTCACGCCAGCGACAGGGTTTTCAGGGGCTCCACGGTCCTCCCTCCGACTTCCTCATACGGGGTGGATCCCGCCCACAGCTACAGCTTCCGGCTCACTGGGGAAGGGGCAGAGACGCTAGTCTCGCCCAATGTAGGCCAGCCTTTCCCCGCCCCGGCGCACCACCTCACCTTCAGTCCGCACAGGAAGCGCTCTACGGCGGTGGGGCTCGGAGACGTCCGAGCTCCCCCCTGGAGGCGCCTGTCGCGAAGGGGGCACTTCTGAAGATCGCGGTCGTGGCGAACTTGCTCTCGCCTCGTGACACGCAGTATCAGCCACAATATCACCACCGGGGGGGGGGGGGCGGGGAGGCACTACAAGTATGGCCACAGTCTTTGGGGCAATGAGGCACTTGCTGGACAGTGTAGGCACAAGGTCATCACTCACGCAGCTGACTGGAACGCCAGTCAGAAACAACACCAGCAACCTTTGCTACTCTACTGCCTACGCTACCAGCCACCTTAAGCGGTCAACAGGGCAGGTGTCAATCTGGTGTCAAGTCTGGAATCTCCTTCTTCTTTTCTTCTTTCTAAAATGGCCGCCAGGGACTGGGCCTTTTATAGCCAGTGCCCTGGGGTGCTGGCACGAGCCAGAAGGTGCTAGAACCTTCTGTGGCTGTGACAATGCCTTGGCACTTTTGAGGTATATCTTGGTCACTAGCAGCCACCGTACTGTGGCTCTAGAGCAGCCATTTTGTGTATCTGAGGAAAACAAAGCGATTCCAATCAGGAATGTGCGTCAAACAAAGGGCGCCAAAACCTCAAAAGGCCAGAGTTCAGGGAGGCTCCAATGGGAGTCACTCACATGAGGGAAAAGGGTGTCCACCATTTTCGGGCCACTCATACAGGTTGACAACCCCAGTTTGTAATGCCACAGGTTCCGCCAGGCACCTTGTAAATAGGTGCCAAAAACCTTGTGAGCAACTGGGCGTCAAGGAACATCTATCCCCATGAAACAGCACATAAAAAGTCCTGGCAGACAAAGAAAAACGACAAATTTTGGGAGGTACGGGGGAACAAAAGAAATCATAGTGGTGAGGGGACTCTCAGAAGCAGACGGGTCTAACAGGGCGCCAGGAAAGATTAAGTGGCCATAGTTGACTGAGGGCACTACTTTTGCTTTTAGGACTTTCAGAATGGGTTCAGTGGATGGACTGTGTAGTTTTCGGTTAAGACTTCTCAAGCTGCAGATGAATCCAGCCCCTTTATTTCTTAGGTGTTTCAAATGAGCTGTTGATTTTGCCGCTTCCATTAGCCTGAGACCCAGATAGTTATAGTTTTTACAAGATCTGATTTGATGGTCACCTAGGCGCCATTGAGCTGTTTGCTTTCGATGGTACTTCCCAAAGATGAGGATGTTAGTCTTCTCCTGGTTTACCAGTAAATTATTCTTTTGAATGAATCTATGTAGCGCTTCTAAGGCTTTCTGTAGGCCCATTCTAGTGTGGCCCAAGATTACAAGATCGTCCGCATATTGGAGGATTTGAAGCCGCCTATTCCCCAACTTTGGAATAACTAGATTTGCTCCCTCCTGGGCTTGACCCAGGTCAGATGTGTAGATGTTAAAGAGTTAAGGTGCAAGGATGTCATCCAGCGGGTCTAAAGAAATTCAGTCTCACATGCACAACTCTACACCACAATACTCACCATTATTTATAAAATTAACACTAGGCCCATCTTCGACTAAGACATGAATTATGACCTACTGAATCTTATGACCTAATTAATCAAACATAGCAAACACTTTAATTAAGTCACATAAATAGGCAATGGATTAACTAATGGTAACTCAAGGAAACAAACAACACCAGCTTGTCATTTCAAAATCTATTTTATTAACTTTATTTTTTAAGCAAATGCATTTTTGAGAAAAACTCTTTTATTAGCAATTTTATTTTAGCAGATTAATTCATTATAGGCACAACAGTCTTAGCAAGTTCGAACCAAAATCAGCATGAGTTAAATGCTCAAACACTTAGATTATTTATTTCTCCATAGCCTATTTCCCTAACTTAGCTAAAGAAAACCTGTAAGGAAAAAGTAAAGTCTCTAAGTCTTACGTGAAAGGAAAATCTGGCAGCGTCTCTGGAGCACAGGAATGAACGAGCGGTGCTCTTAGCAAGGGGGCAATTCTTATAGTATTTTCCTATCTAAAACTAACTAAAAGAAAACAAATATTCGAGCAGGGCAAAATTCTTTTGGTCAAAGGATGTCTCCTGATGCGGTCATCCGACTCTCGCATAACCAGAGTCACTTTCTTTCAAGAGCGGCATTGTCCATTATTTAATGTCACTAGCAGCTTCCGAAGGTGGTTACATTTGACAAATGTTTATATCATTTCCTTCCTCTGCTCTAGCTTTTCCACTGCCAAACGTCAAGGGCAGCCTTGACCATGAATAAATCTGAACCAAATGTCCTAAGCTTCCACACAGCCTTGTTTGCAAGCCTTTCTCCAAGAATTAATGTAGAAAAAACATTTTCACATTCCAACGTAGCTGTGCAAGGCCCACTTTGGTAAAGCTTTTCGGACATCCATTTTCGAAGTAGGCCACAGGCCTTTTAGCGTGAGCGTGAGTCTAGTATGCAAGGAAACACAAGACAATAATTAATTCGAGAAATGATAATTATTCTGTTAACCACCCCCTTTGCTAAAATTAACCCATTAGCTATGTTACCTAGTTTTGCATACGAACAAATAAACAAACACTGACACATGAGACGACAAAACATAAACAGAAGCACATTTAAAAGAATGCACATGCTGTTATTTTTAAAAACAGCCACAGTTAATAAATAACGAAACAAAAGACAAAGTAAATGTATTATTTAAAGCAAAATGACGAACATGACAGGAGCACAAATGATTAAACCCACGTGTTGGTGTTGGTGTATACTATTCTAAGTTGAGTCAGTAAACGTGCAAATCATGCAACACTCATTAGTAAAAATAAAAATCATGAGAGTTTCATTTGTCACGAACTATTCAAAAATTATTTTGAAAGTCCGCTCCATCAACTCCCTCATCTGGTGATTTAAAAATCACCAAACAAAACCCCAAAAATGTATACTAAATTTTACTTTTAGAAATGACATATAATGATCTCTCTCAGTATTAGTAAATCTAAACTCCTGTTTCATCAGTCTGTCTCTGTCTGGAACTATCATGTTGAGCCCTACGGAACTCATCCATTTCTATCTCCTTCTCCTGGGTTTTTCTGAGTTTATAAATCCTCTTCTTTTCCCTCACATGCTTCTTTCTTTTGTGAATCATGCAACTGATTTTTAACAAGAGTGTCACTATAACAATAACTATGACAGGGTAAAGCACTTTGCCAATGATTGAACTGCCAATGTCAGCAAACCATTCCTTGATTGCCTCAAATCTTTTTGCCAAACGTTCAGAAAAACTGTCATCTTCCATGGGTTCTATTTCAGTATGAAATTCTGTAATATTCTTAATTAATAATTCAATGTTCTGACTTTTATCTGGGATATATGTACAGCAATGCTGAACATGCAAAATCCCACAGACTCCTCCCTCTTTTGCTAAAAGGATGTCTAAAGCAAGCCGGTTTTGCATAACCATGCTTCTGGTAGCAATGAGCTCTGTATTGACCAACTGAAAAACACCTGCAGTATCAGTGGACAATCTGTCAACAATTGTGGAAACTTTTCTGATCTTAATTGCATTCAGGGTATTTCCCACGATAGGAATTATTGCGCTAAAAATATCTCCCATGATTTCTGAAAAACGTTCTCTTTTCAACCTATTCAGGTGTTTGCCAATTTCGAATGATCCTTCTCCATTTCTGTCAACATGGAAAATTTTAGGAAAGACAAGACCAAGGTAACATGTGCCATACCAATGGTCAGGAAGACTGAAATATGCTTTATTTCCACAAACAAAATAAATCCCTGGGAAAATTGGGTCCTTGCCACCTTTAAATCCCCAACCCCCAATAATTCGGTAAGTGTCCTCACATTGGCTAGCACCGACAAAATAGTTGTTGTAAAGAGTATTATCTCTTCTAATACAAAGCTTTCCACTAACTAGTTCATCTATATGAATAGCAGCAAATCTGTTTTCACCATTAAGTTTCTCATCTTCAATCTGCCAAAACATAGATTTAGTTTGTTTCAGCATTTCATTCCTCTTATAAATTGTTCTTCTCTCCTCAACCTGATCAAGGAAAGATCTTTCTTCATCCCTCATTTTGCAAGTTAAATTATTCTTGTATGCGTACTCGTATGTTAGTTTATTTGTTACCATGAAAAATTCCCTCATCTGCTTGGCAGGCCTAACTTTGTTAAGACTGTTCACAACTTTCAGATTAGCAAAGATCTCGTCAAAGTCAGAATAGTAGTATTCCAGGCGACCAGTTTGATAGAACAAGCTTGATATAACACTGCATGTTATTCCATAAGTAAGGGGAAGCATATTATACTTGACCCCTTCAGAAACAGAAGTAGGAAGCTTAACACAAACATAAATATCTTTAACATCCATGACTCTAACATACTCCGAAAGGAGTCTGGAAAATGAATTAGTAAAAAAATCTTCAAATGATCTGTCCTGATGGACATCTGGTTTATGCTCAATAATTCTGTTAGTTTTGCCTGCAACATCATGATCAGCTTGTTTTGATTCAGCTTTGCTTGTCATATTTATTTTATAATGCTCCTTATCTTTACCAAAAGGGAAAATAACTGCTAAAACTAACCAGACTAAAATAATTAGAATAACACAAATAGAAGACATTTTGCAACATCTTTTAAGAATTGTACACCTAGAATTATCAGCATTATGCATTTTTGCTCAAACAAAACAACAATTTACAAATTTTACAAAATGAGTATGTAACACACACACCCTCCCCTTTCAATTTTTTTTTAGTAACCCTCTAACAGCTTTTCTTCGACCTTGCGTCCATACAAGTATTCAGCTAACACAGGGGCATATTATCAAGGGGGTTTATATCCGCTTTTTTGGCTTTAAAAGCCAGGAAAGCGGAGATAAAATTATCTCCCTATTACCTAGCTGTCGCTAACACCAGTTAGTGACAGCTACTAGGAGATAGCGACCATCTTGGGCCCCACTTTGCATGTCAGTGATATTTATCACTAATGACATGCAAAGTGGGCGTGCCAAGATGTTAGCGACTGAAAACAGTCGCTAACATCGCTATCTCCTATTACCAACTTTTGGAGATATTCGCGCTAAGGGCCAATATCTCCAAAAGCTAACACCTGCCCTGAGTAGTTCTTAGCAATGTTATCCAATGGGAGGTAGATAACATGGCTAAGAGCATTAGCTCGGTAATGCATGAATATCGCGGACTTTTCAGCGATATTCATGCATTGCGGCGATTTTTATCGCATTTGCGATAAACCTTGGTAATACCAAGGTTTATTTGCGGTAAAAATCACCGCAGCTCAGCGGTAAATTTTTGTCTCTAACCAAGCAATAGCCATAATTATCACTATTGCTTGGTAATATGCCCCACAATTTCTTCGACCTTGTGTCACCTAACACAATTTCTTCAGCCTTATGCCAAAAAGGAAACCAACCCTAACTGCAACTAAACCTCAATAATTGTCACTATTTTCTTCCAAATCTTCTTGGCTACTGCTACTCACTTCAACTATTGGTGGGATTATTAAATAGGCCCACTCTGGAGATGTATACTTTTGATTAGGCTTCAATGGCCTTTTACTTTTTCTGTTTATAACTTCAATTTTCTTTCCAAGTTGACCCTTTTTGTCTGCTTCACCCTTCTGACTAGTTATCTCATTGATCTGTTCTTTTGATTTGTTGACTAATTTGAATTTCAAATCTTCTTTAGGCCAGACATCACCTTTTCTTAAGAGTTTCTTCTTAGGCTCAATTTAATTACATTCAGCTTTCCAAGCTCTTTTTCTGAATTTTCTTATTTCTGATTCTTCATCACTGTCATCCGAATCAGTTTCAGAGATTTCAATTCTATATCTAGGAACTTCTTTACTTGGCAGTTTCACTCCGTTAGGAAAAACGTCTCTGTAACTGGTACTTGGCAATTCATCTTCTTCTTCTGGAATTACTTCTAACTTCCCAGTTTCAGAATTTCCGTTCCTGCTTTCAGAGCTTCCAATCTGCTTTTTAATACTCTCTTGATCTTGAATCTCTTCTGACACAGTTTCTTTTTCAGTTCTTTTCTCTAGAACATCTTTATCATTTTCTGAATCAACAACAACGATGTCTAGTTCTTTTTCATTTGATGCTTGATTTGCTTCTGGTTTTTCCAGATATTGACTTCTCTGTCGATCTTCAGGATCTGGATTTTCAGGATCTTCTTCTTCCTCTGAATCTGAATCTGCTGTAGTTTCGTCACTATCTTCGTCAGGGTTATCTGGTGCAGGCACACGAAGAGTATGACTTGCATGCACCCACCTTTTCAAGCCCCTGCACTTGACAGCATTAGTTGTGACTAAAATCACTTGCCTTGCATTCTGCCACCTGGGTACCAAACAGTTCCTTCTCCGATGAACCTTTTTCCTGACGCAGTCTCCTGGCAAAAGATCATGAGCTGCTCCTTTTCCTTTGAAATCACATCTGTTCCCACCTGATGGAATACAGAGGTTACTACATCAGAGAGTTGCTTACAGTAGTCTAAAATTGCACTGTCATTTATTGCTAGCAACTTTCCAACTGGAATATGAGCCTGTCTCATTACTCTTCCCATAAGAATGTCATGAGGGCTAAGACCTGTTTTCTTGTCTGGAGTACTTCTCAAAGACATCAAAACAAGCGGAAGAGCATCTGTCCACTTTATTCCTGTAGCTAGACACATTTTTGAAATTCTGTTTTTGATTGTCCCATTTATCTGTTCTACAAAACCTGATGCTTCTGGTCTGTATGCACAGTGCAGTTTCTGTTTGATTCCAAATGCTTCACAAACCAATTCAATTAGTCTGTTTTCAAAATGTCTGCCGCAATCACTTTCAATAGTCACTGGAAAACCATATCTAGGTATGATCTCCCTTAAAAGCAATTTTGCCACAGTGATTGAATCATTGTGACGAGTTGGGAAAGCTTCGACCCATCTTGAAAACAAACAGATAATTACAAGAACATATTTGAGCTTATTGTGTTGTGGCATGTCAATGAAATCCATTTGCAACCTGGTAAAAGGACCACCCTCCCGACCTATGGTTCCCATGCTTACCACTGTTTTTCTGTTTGGATTGATTTGCTGGCAGATCAAACAATTTTGGCAAAGTAACTCTGCAATAACCCTAAATGTTGTATTATACCAAGTCTCCCTGAACTGTCTGATCATTGTGTCCCTTCCTAAGTGACCTGGTCCATGGTACATCCTTGCCATGTCAGCAATCATGCAATTAGGCATAACAGGTCTTCCATCTTTGTAAACCCAAATTCCATCTTCCTCTCGCTGTCTACAATCCTCCTTAAGCCATGTATTTTTCTCCTCATCATCAGCCTCATCTTGTAAGTCTTTTACTCCCTGCCATGTTTCTACCACAGATATTAGCATGAGCGAGTTCATTACATGTTCATTGTCCCTCTCCCGATTAAGTTAAAGATTGTTCTTTGCACAGTAACGTGCAGTCTCATCTGCAAAAGCATTTCCTTTAGTAATGTAATCCTGACCCTTTTTGTGTGCACCACATTTAACTACTGCTATTTTTCTGGTAATTGAATGCCATCAATCAGTCTTTTGATCAATTTTGCGTTTCTGATTGGAGTCCCTGCAGAGGTTAAATAACCTCTTTGAGACCAGAGTTGCCCATAATCATGGAACACTCCATATCCATACTGACTGTCAGTCACTATGGTAACTTTTTTTCCTGCAGCTCTTTCACAAGCACGAATTAAAGCAACCAATTCTGCTATTTGTGCTGAACGAATTCCTTCAAGAGTTGAACCTTCAACTATTTCAGAAACTGTGCAGATTGCATATGCTGCTCTCAAAATGCCCTCATCTGTTCTTAAACAAGAGCCATCCACAAAGTAAACAATATCTGACTCTGGTAAAGGTACATCTTTAATGTCTTTCCTGGGTTTGGTGCAATATTCTAAAACATCCAGACACTCATGTTCTCATCATCAGGAGTCACATTATCTGGCAAAAGTGTAGCTGGATTGAGATTAAGACATCTTGCAATAGATACATTATCTGATCCCAGAATAACTTTCTCATATTTCGTTAATCTGTTGCGAGACAGGTGCTGTGTTTTACTTCTAGTAAGAAGTGTTTCAACTGAATGTTTTACATATACCTTTACAGGAAATCCCATTATGATTCCTTCACTTTGCTCAAGACTCACACTTGTTGCAGCCACTGCTTTAAAGCAACCTGGCAAAGCTTTTGCAACAGGATCAAGGACAGCTGAAAAGTAAGCTATAGGTTTTCTCATGTTTCCATGTTTCTGAATTAGAACTGACAAAGCACAACCTTCTCTTTCACTGCAATACAGTTCAAATTCCTTATTGTAATCTGGCATACCCAATGCTGGTGCTTCACATAGGCTTCTCTTTAGCTTTTAAAAAGCCTCAAATTCTGTTTTTGTCAAAACAATCGGGTCTTTAATGTCTGCTTTTGTTAATCTTTGTAAAGGTTTTGCAATAACTAAAAACCCACAAATCCATTGGCGACAATAACCAACCATTCCTAGAAACATTCTAATCTGTTTTTGAGTTGTTGGTGGCTGTATTGCTCGAATCATTTTTATTCTCTCAATTGTAACTTGTCTAATTCCTTTTGAAAACCTGTGACCTAGGTATTTAACCTCTTGTTTGCAAAACTGTAGTTTTGCAGGCGACACTTTATGCCCTTCATCTGCCAAACGATTCAGAAGTGTAATGGTGTCAGTCACACAATTTTCTCTTGTTTTTCCTGCAACCAGAAGGTCATCAATATACTGGACTAATGTTGACTCTCCAGGCAACTTTAGATCTTCCAGGGACTTTTTTAATAACTGATTAAAGATAGATGGACTCTCAGTATACCCTTGAGGGATACGACACCAGGCTAATATGTGATCCTGGAACCGAAATGCAAAAATGTGCTGGCTATCTGGATGTAATGGAACTGTAAGGAAGGCGTTACACAGGTCAAGGACTGTGTACCATTCTGCATCATGTGAAATTTGATATAAAATTACCGCTGGATTTGGTACAACTGGACAACATGGAACAACTATCTTATTAACCCTTCTCTGGTCCTGCACTATTCTGTACGTTCCGTTTGGCTTTTTAATACCCATAATCGGTGAATTACATGGGCTGCTTTCAATTTCTTTCAAAACTCCTTGCTTAATGAATTTTTCAATAACAGGAATTACACCTTCAATTGTTTCAGGTTTCATTTTGTACTGAGGAACATTTGGAAAATCTATTCCCTGCCTTACAGTAATTTTTACTGGGTCTACATGCTTCATTAAACCCATTTCATCACCTGTCAAATCCCACATTTTTGGATTCACTGTTTCTTTCAGTTCTTTTGGTAAATTGTTTTTATCAAAAGCAGGAAACATTTTGTTTTCTTCATCAACCATTAACAATGTTAATTTGTACAACCCATCTTCTTCTAAGGTTTGAAGCTCAATACCTTCAGGTGAACAGTAAATTTTACAATTAATTTTACACAACAGATTCCGACCTAATAGGTTAACAGGACTGCTGTTACAGACAACAAATCTGTGTTTATCTTTATAATTTCCTATTTCTACATTTACAGGTTTAGTCAGATTTGTTTTAATATGCTGATTAGCTACACCAACAAACTGGATTAAATCACCCGAGAGAGGAAGATTTTCAATTTCCACTGACCTAACAGTAGAACGGGTAGCACCAGTGTCCACAAGAAAAGTGATATCTTTGTCATTCACCTTACCGTTTACAAATGGACCTGACTGATCTACCTCAAGAGTGGCTCCAAGTACACACTCTTCTTCCCCCCTCAGGCACCGTCATGAGCAGTCCTCTGAATCACTGCTCTCGTTTTCCTTTAACCAAAATTGTTGAGAGACATTTGACACATTTTGCGATCTTTTTACCTGTTCAGCTCTGCAGAAACCCGTCTCCGGATTATATCTTTGTGTATTCATGCAATTTGGCAAAGGTGGCTGTGGAATTTGGTTTTGCTGAATCAATTGGTTCTGCTGATTCGCTAACTGTCACTGTAGCTGTTGCTGCTGACTTATTTCATTTAACTGTCGCTGAAGCTGTTGCTGTTGCTGCTGATTTACCTCACTCTGCATCTGTGGATTTAATGATGAATTCTTTAAATTTCTGGGCGGATTTTTACACTCGCGCTTCCAGTGTCCAATTTCCCCACAATTAAAACAGGGCAGCTTTTGTTTTAACTCTTCAATGTTTATATTAAATTTTGGCTTATTTGTAAAATTTCCTTTAAACTTGCCAGGATTCTGGAAAGGGGCGACCACTCGGTCCCCCCGAACGTATGGTGGAGTACCCCGATCCCCCCGGGAAGCCATTTTGGGCGGGAGGCGAGTCTCGGCTGGTATGCCCGAAGCGGCGTAGCCGGGGCGCGCCTTTTCCCGCCCAAGAGGGGGTTGTCCTAGACACCAACACCGCTAGCCACGCCCTGGAGGTGGATTGGGGGTGGGTTCACGCCCGCCCGAAGAAGGATAAAAGGAGCGACAAGCCAAGGAAGCATCCTCTTGTTCCTGTGCTCTGAAGCTGCACCTTCCCGTTGCACGTGAGCTCGAGACGGAACGAAGAGCCATTTTTGAGAATTAACCGTGTGTTTCTTCTTTCAGTGAGTTTGGAGCTTCCTGCTTAGGATCTTTTGAGGAGTATACACGGACGATGCCTAGCAAGAAGGTCGGAAAGAGGATCGGGACCGATCAGATGCTTCGTATGCTGATGAAAGACATGGCGGATATGAAAAAGCAGATGGCGGTAATGAATGGTGTGGGGGGGCCTAAGAGAGTCATCGGCCCAGCATTGCCGGGAGTCGTCCCTAGCGGGAGAGGTAGAAGGGCCAAGAAGGGAGCGTCAGGGGGGGAGGCCCCGGTTCCCGAAGCACCTCCCGCGCCCCCGGTCACCCCGATCGAGGCCCCGACTCCGGTCCCAGATGTGGGCCAACCGATCCCGGTGGTGGTCACTCCAGTGAACGGGGAGGATATGCCTCCTGAGCTGGCTGCCCAGTTGGCGGCATGGTTAGGCAAAGAGAACGAGGGGGCCACGGCTGATGAAGCCAGGGCAATAATGAAGCAGTTGCGGCAATCGAAAGATGCTGCGAAGGCACCGTCTCCTTTTGTTTCCCCGCAGGCTCCCGTGGAACAACCAGTATCGGGCGTTGGTTCGGCAGGAACTACGGTCACAGTGGCCGGATCAGGTAAGCAGCTGTTGCCGATTGCGGGGGAGGGATCGGTACCTTCAAGGAGGGAAAAGGTTGTTCAGCATATCCCGAGTGAGGTAAAAGAAAGGATATGGGCTGATAAATACGTGAACATGTTTTCCCTGTTGACCGATCACTATGAGATTGAACATGTTAAAAATCAAAAGGAGTTTCTGCATCCTAGTGTATGGCGCGCCAAAATGGCCGCTTTCAGAGTTGAGGAATCGATCGACAATTGGGGCAGAGCGTTTGGAATGTTCATTGCAATTATGGGGGAACGTAGGCCCGAATTGTTGGTGGGATTAGCCGTCTATCAGACACGTATCATGGAATTTTATGGAACGTATGTTGGCAATCAGTGGTTTTATTACGATAGCATATTTCGTAAGTCCAAAGAGCACGACTCATCCCTGACGTGGGATTGTTTCGGCTCCATTTCCTGGCAGAAAATGGAGAAGTCAGGCACGGCGAAGTCGCCATCTTTAGGGGGGAATATGGTCGAGTCTTCCCGCCATTCCTCTGGGGCGCCCTTTCGGGCAGGATCAAGCAATGAGCAGCACACAAGGAATAATGGCAACTCAGGTAAAAAAGGGGTCTGCTGGAGCTTTAACAGAGGCAAATGTACTAGGCTGCAGGGATCTTGCAGGTTTAGGCATGAATGTGCTGGGTGCGGGCAGTCCTCGCACCCCGAGACCATGTGCAGAGCCAAAAATGGTGATCCGGGAAGTAGAGGGGGCGCCAAACAGGTCTGAAATAGTCCGAGGGGCGCCTCTCCCTACCCCGATTGACATCATGGCAATGATTCCTTGGCTGAACGAATATCCGGATCATATCTCCGCTGGGGTGTTGCGAGATGGTTTTTCATATGGTTTCCGCATCCCGGCGGGGGATTTTCAGGGTAAAGCGCAATGTAGGAACCAACTGTCGGTTCTGCAGAATACGGCGGTGGTTCAAGCAAAGATTGGGAAGGAGGTGACCCGAGGTCGGGTTGCTGGCCCATATGACATGCCGCCTGTTGCTAATTTTGTTTGTTCACCTCTGGGAGTGGTCCCCAAAAAGGACCCTGGGGAATTCAGGTTGATACATAATTTGTCAGCTCCAAGGGGTCTTTCGGTGAACGATGCGATTGACCCGGGAGTTTGTTCAGTGCGGTACGCATCTTTTGATGAGGCTGTCGCCATGTTGAATCGCCTGGGGCCCGGAGCGCTGATGGCCAAAGCGGACATTGAGTCGGCGTTCCGGTTGCTCCCGGTACACCCCGACGATCAGCGTCTCCTTGGTTTCATGTTTCAAGGACGCTACTACATGGATAAATGTATGCCAATGGGTTGCTCCATCTCTTGTGCGTATTTTGAAAAGTTCAGTAGTTTTTTGCAATGGGCGTTCTCAAGAACAACAGGGTTTACACATGTTATGCATTATCTTGATGATTTTCTATTTCTGGGGGCAGCCGGGGACATAGAATGTGCACAGGCTTTGAATGAATTTTGTGATCTCATGAATCGCTTTGGTGTGCCATTGGCACCAGGTAAGACAGTGGGCCCGGCTACTTTGCTCGAGTTTCTTGGAATAGAGCTCGACTCCGAAGAGGGGTGCTTCCGTTTGCCCAACGAAAAGGTAACGAAGTTTAAGGCATCGCTTAAAACATGTATCAGTGAGACGAAGGTAAATTTGCATCAGTTGCAGCAGGCTGTGGGTCAGCTGAATTTTGCCCTTAGAGTAATACCGATGGCTCGCCCCTTTTCTCGTTCTATTGCTCAAGCCATGGTCGGCCTTAAGGAAGGGCACCACCGCACAAGGCTCTCGGCAGAGGTCCGGCAGGACATGCGCATATGGTTGGCATTCCTCGCGGATTTCAACGGTCGTGTCGTGTGGACCAAACCAGTGGTCTCCTCCGTGGAGCTGGGGTTGTGGACTGACTCGGCAGGGAGTGTGGGTTTTGGCGCCATCTTGGGTAATCATTGGTCAGCACGAACCTGGCCGACATGGTGGCACGAGAGTGGGCTGACAGGTAATATTGGGTTTCTCGAACTGTTCCCTATTCTGGTGGCCTTGAAAACATGGCCTGAGGAGTTTCGTGATCGCTCTGTGGTGTTCTGGTCTGACAATATGACCGTGGTTGAGTGTATCAATAGTCAGGCAGCACGCTGCAAATGGATCTTGAGACTATTGAAGGAAATTGTCCTGCTGTGTATGAGACTAAACGTCCACTTTAGGGCAAGACATGTGCCAGGGGTGTTAAATCAGGCAGCTGATGCGCTTTCTCGTTCCCGTATGCAGGCCTTCTGGGGTTTTCAGCCCTGAGCGGACCCGGTGGCGGCACCATTTCCCGAAGCTCTCTCGTCTCTCGGTGCCCCGGACTACAAGACCTCGTGGGAGAGAGTCTAGCACCCAGGACACGGAAGGCTTATGAAGGGGCGTTCCATTTTTATTTGTCCTTTTTGGGTTCAGCTAGGGGGGAACTTTGGGGCCAAGAAGAGTATGTCCTGAACTTTTTGTTATCATTACATCAGGCAGGCAAGTCAGTGGCTACGGCCAATAGGCACCGGGCCGCCATTTCTTTCATGGCACGGGCCCATGGCATACAGGATCCCACGGCGTCATTCTTGGTGCAGAAGGCGCTGCATGGGTGGCAACGCCGGGAGGGTTGCAGAGTGGATGAAAGACACCCGATAGGCCTTGAAAGGTTGGCCCTGTTACTGTCCGTACTCCCTGCAACATGTTCATCTCAATCAGAGACAGTGCTATTCCGGGCCGCTTTTGCATTAGCATTCCATGGGGCTATGCGGGTAAGCGAGCTGGTAGCGAGGAACAAGCAGGATACGGGGGGAGGTCTGTGCCGTGAGCACATTCAAATTAAGGGGGAGACAATGGTAGTCTCATTTGCCAGGTCCAAGACCGATCAGAAAGCGATCGGGGACAGTGTAGTGGTTCAGCGGATTCCGGGATCTCCCATGTGCCCGGTAGCATGCGTTGAGGAGTATTTGGCGCAGAGGGCGGCATCATGGGGGGGAAGCTTGCTGAGGCACGCCGACGCCACCCCACTGACTAGGTTTCAGTTCCAGCGGGTGTTAACGATGGTGATCGCAGCGGCGGGCTTGAACCCGTGCAAGTTTGGGACCCATTCCTTTCGGATAGGGGCTGCTACAGAGGCTACAGCCAGGGGTCTGAGTGTGGAAAAAGAGAAACAGTTGGGGCGTTGGTCCTCGAATTGTTATAAAAGGTATGTGCGGTTGCACATGTTGTGAAGCCTATGTCTTGCACTCACGCTTCTTGTTTTTGTTTGGTTTACAGTGTCGCGAGCTTACGAGACGGGGCGGACTGTGCAGTCGACCCGACACCTGGGAACCAGCGGTCAAAGATCACCGGCTGAGGAAAGAGTGGTGTGGGACGTGGGCCACTCATACGTGAGGCGTGCCGCAGACGTATTCAAAGCAGGTGACATGATTCACATGGCTGGGGAATACGGGTACAGGGTGACCTTCTACGGAAGGGGCGGGCTCTGTATTGACCAGTTTCAAAGTTTTATGGAGGGTTTGTTAGGGCGGACAAGGTCACCTCCAGCTGTAATCATAGTGCATCTTGGGGGCAATGATTTGGTGACCACTGGTAGACGGGTACTTCTCGAGTTGATACTATCCACTGTGAGTTGGTTGGCGAGAAGGGTTCCAGGGTGCACAATTGCATGGTCCCATATGATTCCACGAAAGGTGTGGCGGGGGGCTATTACTGTGGCTGCTGTAAATCATTCAGTTAAGAAGGTGAATAACAAACTTGGTAGATTGTTCCGTACAAGTACATTGCATTCTATTCCGCATGGGTGTATCAGGGGGGACCATATGTATCTAGAGGATGGAGTTCATTTGTCCCGGGTGGGGAATTCTTTACTCATAGGAGACTTCGTAGCTTGGTTAAAGAGTTTGCAGCCATGACCTTTAAGTAGGAGTTTTGTGGGGGGTCCGGATAGCCGGTCAACTATCCGGCCTGTGGCGGTAAGGTCATGATCGGTGAGCAGGAATTAGAAGATCCCTAGAGGTAGGGCGTCACCCATTATGGATGGGAGCGCCCGGGGGGAGGCGGCCATTGGCCCCTCAAATGGGGAGGCGGTCCCCTCTAAGGATGGGGACGCCGAAAGGGAAGGCGGCCATAGGCCCCTCCCTGGGGAGGAGGGGCTAGGGCCCCTCCTGGGAATTTCCCGGGGCCAGGACATCTGCGACGGCAGATGTGGTAAGTTGTGTGCGGTGGGAGGGGGGTCTACGCTACCTTCTAGACACCTCACACGAGTCCTCGGACGACCACTAAAGATGGCGTCGAGTTAACAGGGGGCCCCCGCTAAGACAAGGGAAATTGGAAGTTGGCACAGAGGTACAGTCCACTGTGCGACCGCCCCTCACAAATGAGGGGGGAGTTCTGGTATTGGGGATCTGACACCAGTTACGACCTTGCCGTTGGCCCGTAATGTTAGGATGTACAATTTCAAAGTTTGAGTAATGCATTGGCAGGATGTTTAGTATCGGCTAGGAGAACCTTTGTATTAGAGATGTGTTAAGGTCAGCCAAGAACATCGTAATGTAAATGAAATTGTACATGATATGAAACTGTTATTTTAACTTTTTAATTTTGTTTCATATTTTAATAAATACGGCCGGGAGGGTAACTCCCTCCCGCCTTTCACAAGTTCAGAACCGTTTCCGTCTTCCCATCCTTGGGGGATTGTGTTGAGAGGGGGTGGCGGGTATCTCAGCCATATGGAAAGGGGCGACCACTCGGTCCCCCCGAACGTATGGTGGAGTACCCCGATCCCCCCGGGAAGCCATTTTGGGCGGGAGGCGAGTCTCGGCTGGTATGCCCGAAGCGGCGTAGCCGGGGCGCGCCTTTTCCCGCCCAAGAGGGGGTTGTCCTAGACACCAACACCGCTAGCCACGCCCTGGAGGCGGATTGGGGGTGGGTCAACGCCCGCCCGAAGAAGGATAAAAGGAGCGACAAGCCAAGGAAGCATCCTCTTGTTCCTGTGCTCTGAAGCTGCACCTTCCCGTTGCACGTGAGCTCGAGACGGAACGAAGAGCCATTTTTGACCCACCCACCAGCCCCTGATGACAGCGATTTTGTTGGAATAAAGTCGAGTATCGTGATATTGTTTTTCTTACAGGTTATTTTGAATAAAGTTGGTAATTTGGTGTGTAATAAAGTTGATAATTTTTTTTTTCATTTGCAGCATGTTCTATTCAGCAGAGTAGTTGTGCTGGATACCTGGTAGAGATTGTACTTTGGTTTACTTAAGTATATATTGTTTTTCTCCCTTTAGTTGTAGATTTTCGTATTTATTTTGGTCGGGCGGTAAGGTCATGATCGGTGAGCAGGAATTAGAAGATCCCTAGAGGTAGGGCGTCACCCATTATGGATGGGAGCGCCCGGGGGGAGGCGGCCATTGGCCCCTCAAACGGGGAGGCGATCCCCTCTAAGGATGGGGACGCCGAAAGGGAAGGCGGCCATAGGCCCCTCCCTGGGGAGGAGGGGCTAGGGCCCCTCCTGGGAATTTCCCGGAGCCAGGACATCTGCGACGGCAGATGTGGTAAGTTGTGTGGGGTGGGAGGGGGGTCTACGCTACCTTCTAGACACCTCACACGAGTCCTCGGACGACCACTAAAGATGGCGTCAAGTTAACAGGGGGCCCCCGCTAAGACAAGGGAAATTGGAAGTTGGCACAGAGGTACAGTCCACTGTGCGACCGCCCCTCACAAATGAGGGGGGAGTTCTGGTATTGGGGATCTGACACCGGTTACGACCTTGCCGTTGGCCCGTAATGTTAGGATGTACAATTTCAAAGTTTGAGTAATGCATTGGCAGGATGTTTAGTATCGGCTAGGAGAACCTTTGTATTAGAGATGTGTTAAGGTCAGCCAAGAACATCGTAATGTAAATGAAATTGTACATGATATTAAACTGTTATTTTAACTTTTTAATTTTGTTTCATATTTTAATAAATACGGCCGGGAGGGTAACTCCCTCCCGCCTTCCACAAGTTCAGAACCGTTTCCGTCTTCCCATCCTTGGGGGATTGTGTTGAGAGGGGGTGGCGGGTATCTCAGCCATATGATTCTGCTGAAAATTTTTATTTTCTAAAGCTGCTATCTGTTGCTCAGCTACCTTCACTTGCGCCCACATTGCCTTTTCCTTGAGTTTCTTTTGTTTTGCATCTAGCTCATCACTGCAATATTTTGCCTTTCTCAGGATGTCATCAACTGAAAGTGCTTGCCAACCTACAATTCCTGTCCTAATCATGTCCCCTATTTCAGGTCTTAAACCATGAACAAATCTGTAAATGAAGTGGTTCATGTCACTCTCACTTAATTTTTCATAGCCACTGTATTGTTTAAACACCAGGAGGAATCTTTCATAATAAGAATGAACTGATTCTTTTGGTTCCTGGTTAATTCTGTCAATTTTAACCCAATCTACTTCTTTTGCAGGAATTTTGTCTTTCAGCCAATTACTTTGTCATAGAAATCCATGGCAGTATCTGAAGGAGCACCTGTTACTCTATGCCGTTGTGGTTCCTCCTTCGGCCAACCCACAGAAATTTTGCATTCTGTCCAGAGATCTGACGGGACAACAATGTCAAAGAAACCATCAAGATCAATCAACAGAACTTTAGAAACCTTGATAAACCTGTCTACCTGTCGATACCATTCCACTGGCTTTTCTCTGAGTCAAGGAAAATCATTCGTAAACAGTAATATATCCTGTCTTGTCCAGGGAACATGAACATAACCCCCACCAGCTATTTCCCTCATCGGAAATTCACCAAAAACGTCTCACCTGTCTCACTTTTCTTCTTCTCTCTTTTTTGTCCATTTAACTCTCCATTTGCTTAAATCACCTAATCTTTTCAAGAACACAATCAATTCTTTTATGTGAGTTATTTTGCCTGTAGTATTAAGATTTTCTATGTCTTTTTCAGAAAAATCCACTCTGTAATGCTTTTGTAATTGCTTCTGGCGAGTTAAATCTATTTCCAATTCAGCAGCCACCTCTTCAAATTGTTCATATTTTTTCTTGGTTTTCCACTGAATACTCTTGCAAATAAAAAGCAGTTCATCATTCTGATATTGTTTCAAACAATCAGTACCAATTGTGCCAATAATCAATTCCTCTAAATCTGCTTTTATTTAGTAACATCAAGCTGTCTCGATTCAGGAATTTGTATTAAGTCTGTTTTATTTACAGAGCCAGAATCTGATTCTGCAACTGATGGTGTGATATTTGACAATCCTTGATTTAAAGTTAAATTTGGCATTGTTTTATCTTTACGAATCTCTGTTAATTCAGAATAAAATTTTTCAGCCACTTTCTGAATTTCTGCATTCAAAGGATTTGCTATCATTGACTGCCTGTTCTCACTTTGGTCATAAACTGGTACAACATGACCAATTGTAACTGGAACTGTCACTGCTTCCATGCCTTTTGTCAATTGTTGAATTAATTCTCCCTTTGCTTTAAATAATCTGTTATATTTGGAATATCAGGCAATGTCTTTTTATCATTTTTCAGGAAATTATTTCTTGAATTAGAATTTTCTCTTGGGGATTTTGTTTTACTTCTTGACCTTTCTCTATCAGGTAATCTCATAAACCTGGGTGAATCCTCAACTTCCCTAGGTGCAGAAGGAGAAACACCTGAAAAACTTATTGGAGTAGAATGTGAACAACCTGTTTGATACGGCGGAGGACTGTTTAACATATCCTCTAAAACTGCATCAAATTCTTAATCTAATTTACCTTTCTCCTGTGAACTCTTTTGACCTGTTTCTATAACCACTTCTAATACTGGATATAATCCTTCCTGCATGTCACCTTTCCTCCAACGACGTACTTTATCCTGATGAGTATCTTTATATAAACTTCTTGGTGTTCCCCAATTTTCTCGCTCAAGCTCCATCATTTCAATTTCCCATTCAACTAAGGCTTCAAATTGAGTGGGTCTGGGTCTTGGTGAAAGAGCCATCATTTTATCTCTTAAGTTTCTTAGAACTTTAACATTAAATTACCCATCCTGCGGCCAGGCTAAAACACCATATCCCCTAGTGTATTGCATCCAATTTTCAAACCAGAGAACGGTATGATATCCGTATTCTCCTTCCATATATGCTGCGGGTGTTTTATACTTATGAAGGAATTTTCCACCACGCGCTTTAATTTTCTTGTCAGGATTAAATACATTTTTAATTTTCTGAAACCATGAAGGCTTATTCTCTTCTTTATACCAATAACTCATGTTTTAAAATCAAATCGTAAAACTTAGAAAAGATCGTAAATATTTTTCTGTTGTTCCGCTGCTCTGACCAATCCGTGCGCGAAACTCACCAACAAGCCAATCAGGTTAAGCTACGTCACCACCATGCTCAACCAATGAGAAACTAGTTTTCAGAAATGACCAATCAGCTAACAGCTTGATTTGATCACGTAAACTAATCAGTGTCCTTGCTGTGACGTATGTCAAGCAATCACAGCGCGAACCCTGTGACGTACACTGCCGCTGCAGTGAAGCTGTGCGTGTCAGTGTCACTCCGTACACTCACCCCTCCTTCACAAAATATTTTCACAGCGCCATTTTAAACAATTCTTTTCGAAGAATTTCAGTTAATAACTACATAAAAACAAACCATTTGTCCGTTTCGTTAAACAAAGTGATAGTTTTTATCAAGCATTCAAGAATTTCACTCGCATGAATAGACGACGCTATTTTCACAATTTTTTTTTCAGCTTTCATACAAAAGAGAAACCTATTCATTCATACATGAATTCTTCAGTAGGACTTTAACCAACCAATAGAATTCCTGTTACGCCAGTAAGAATAGGCAAAAGCTATTTTACCCTTCACACAAGTTCGGAAAAATCCTATTACTCTTTTCACAGCGAGTTTTAAAACGGGCTCCAAGTCCCTATACTCAAAGTTACAATTTCATAGTCAATCCTCACTATTCATGCAAACTGTCATACCTAAATCCCTAAACTTGTGTTGTAAGACCACAACACTTAGTGATATTTCTGTACCACTAATTTGAACGGAACAAATGAACTGTGTAACTTCACCTGTCACACTACTCTGCCGGCACATAGGCTTTTCACACTGCTGGAAAAAACCTAACAACAACATATAACATCTTAGACAAAACTTGTGTTAAACATGTATCCTATGTAATTACCATGTAACATGTATGTTACCATAGTAACCGAACTCTGCTACCAGGAATTTGATCCAGCGGGTCTAAAGAAATTCAGTCTCATATGCACAACTCTCACCATTATTTATAAAATTAACACTAGGCCCATCTTCGACTGAGACATGAATTACGACCTACTGAATCTTATGACCTAATTAATCAAACATAGCAAACACTTTAATTAAGTCACATAAATAGGCAATGGATTAACTAATGGTAACTCAAGGAAGCAAACAAGACCAGCTTGTCATTTCAAAGGCTATTTTATTAACTTTATTTTTAAAGCAAATGCATTTTCGAGAAAAACTCTTTTATTAGCAATTTTATTTTAGCAGATTAATTCATTATAGGCACAACAGTCTTAGCAAGTTCGAACCAAAATCAGCATGAGTTAAATGCTCAAACACTTAGATTATTTATTTCTCCGTAGCCTATTTCCCTAACTTAGCTAAAGAAAACCTGTAAGGAAAAGGTAAAGTCTCTAAGTCTTACATGAAAGGAAAATCTGGCAGCGTCTCTGGAGCACAGGAACGAAAGAGCGGTGCTCTTAGCAAGGGGGCAATCCTCATAGTATTTTCCCATCTAAAACTAACTAAAAGAATACAAATATTCGAGCAGGGCAAAATTCTATTGGTCAAAGGATGTCTCCTGATGTGGTCATCCGACTCTCGCATAGCCAGAGTCACGTTCTTTCAAGAGTGGCATTGTCCATTATTTAATGTCACTAGCAGCTTCCGAAGGTGGTTACATTTGACAAAAGTTTATATCATTTCCTTCGTCCGCTCTAGCTTTTCCACTGCCAAACGTCAAGTGCAGCCTTGACCATGAATAAATCTGAACCAAACGTCCTAAGCTTCCACACAGCCTTGTGTGCAAGCCTTTCTCCAAGAATTAATATAGAAAAACATTTTCACATTCAAACGTAGCTGTGCAAGGCCCACTTTGGTAAAGCTTTTCAGACATCCATTTTAGAAGTAGGCAACAGGCCTTTTAGCGTGAGCGTGAGTCTAGTATGCAAGGAAACACAAGACAATAATTAATTCGAGAAATGATAATTATTCTGTTAACCACCCCCTTTGCTAAAATTAACCCATTAGCTATGTTACCTAGTTTTGCATACGAACAAATAAACAAACACTGACACATGAGACTACAAAACATAAACAGAAGCACATTTAAAAGAATGCACATGCTGTTATTTTTTTAAAACAGCCGCAGTTAATAAATAACGAAACAAAAGAAAAAGTAAATGTATTATTTAAAGCAAAATGACGAACATGACAAGAGCACAAATGATTAAACCCGCGTGTTGGTGTTGGTGTATACTATTCTAAGATGAGTCAGTAAACGTCAGTAAACGTGCAAATCATGCAACACTCATTAGTAAAAATAAAAATCATGAGAGTTTCATTTGTCACGAACTATTCAGAAATAATTCTGAAAGTCCGCTCCATCAGATGCATCCTTGTTTGAGGCTGTTATTAGTTGGGACCTTAGTTGTTAATGACGTTTGGCTGGTCTTGATGCGTACCCAGGTCCCATCGTATAGAGCCATTATCGCCGTTAGCAACTTTTGGGGAATGCCCCAGTTGGTAAGTTTTCTCCATAATTTGCCACGATCCACTCGGTCAAATGCTGCACTATAATCTACAAAGCAGCAAAACAAAGGGGGTTAAGAGGGCTGGATCGCACGTCTGGACAGATAGCTCAGTGCTAGGATGTAATCTACGGTGGAGCATTGAGGTCTAAATCCAGTTTGGAAGAATGGGAGGATGTTGTGCTACTTTACCAGCTTTCTAGTTCCTTAAGCAACACTCTAGCATATGCCTTTGCTTCGATGTCTAGCAGAGCCACAAGCAGATAATTTTTGGGTTTTGTGCGGTCACCTTTTTTATGTATAGGGAAGAGTATTGAGCCTTTCCATGATGATGTAATGGAGGCCGTTTCAAAGGCATACTTGAAGAGTGGGGTTAACCGGTCCACCCAGAATCCATGTGACACTTTGAACACTGCCGGTGGCACTCTGTTAGGACCTGGTGCGCTGTCTGTCCTCATTTTCCTAATCAGGTCGGTTATCTCTGTTGTATTGATAAATAGTCTTTTGTCCTCTTCTTCGTTTGCTGATAGGAGTTGTTGTTCTTGGGTGTCCGTCCTTTCCTGGTTTGTTGTGTACAGTTGCTTTACATACTTAACCCACTCAGCGGCTGCCACCCCATTTACTTTGCTTTGACCGGTGTGGCACAGTTGTCTGATGTGTCTCCAGAGGTGAGTATGTCCCTTTTCTTTAAGCATATTAAATATTTTCAGCCACTCTGCCTCAATTTTCTTTGTTCAAATTGCCCATATTTTATTCCTGTGTTCTCTTCGAAGCGCTTTTATTTCCAGTATGAGGTGATTTGTGACTCCTTTTCTTCTCGCCTTCAAGGCCTTTGAGTGACTCCGTTTGGTTTGCTCTAGGTCCCTGGGGTTTGGTTGTAATAAGTAATTTTGCGAATGGAGGACCTGAGCTTTGGGGTTGCCACTGACCTGTCCTAGCACAGATTTTAGTTCCTCAAGTAATTCCTTCCAGAGCTACAGGGGGTGCCAGTGTTTGGCACTGCTCTTTATGAGTGACTCACTCCATGAGTACTGGAATTTGTTTTGTGGGCCATTTTATTCCATTCAGTACTGTGTGGTGCTCTCCCTCGGTTGAGGTACCCAGTGTTCCGGGGTGTTTTGCTTTTTTATCATTTATATCAAGGGTGACCTTTAATGGCCTGTGATCACTTTCCTCCCTGTTTCCCACCTCGAAGTCTTACCTATCAATCCACACAGTTATTAACCTGGCAGTCGTGACAAAGTGTATTTAGAATCACTTGAAACGCACCCAATTTCCGTTTTTATCCACATTTAAAAATAAATGCAGACAAGAAGATAAATGGTTTTCTGTCTGTATTTATCTACAAAAAACATTAAAAACGGAAAACAGGGAGCCTTACTTGTAATCAATCAGTCACCATTAAAAAGGCACAGGTTCGGGAGCAATTTTGCACATCAGATCGTATTATCAATTCACTTGGGGCGGTCCATACAATTAAAAGCATAGTTAATATACCTTAAGCAAATGGTTACCAAAGTACTAATAGCCATAATGCTGACAAGAATTATTGTTTTAACCCTCATAACATTGGGCCTTTACTCCAGTACTACATATATATAATCATTACATGAAAATCACATATCGAATTGGCCCAGTGGGACGTTTATCCTGTATGACACAACCAATGTCTACTGTGTTTTCATCTTAGTTAGCTCTTATATTATCATAAATTCTCCTGATCTTCAAGAGTATTTTCTTATCATTTGACATTTATTTCCAATGATCACCTCCAAAATAAATTCCCTTCTTTGTACTGTGAATTAACAGATTAAAATCATTTCATATTTAAACTAAAAAGAATGGGAAAAGAAAAATAATCACTTGGTGAATACAAGACAGTCTATGGCTAAAATTAATAAGGTAGATATACAATTAGTTCCTCTGTTAAATTTAGACCAAAAGGTTCTTCTGTCTCCAAATTAATAATATACCTGGGCTCCATTTTTCTCAGTAAATTCTTGCGTTCATCATCTCTCACGTTAATCATCACCTGATCAAGACCAAAATATTTTGCCTTTGTCCAGTCGGCCCTGCCTTTGAAACTGTCTGGCTGCAGAATACTTAGTATCACAGTTGGCATTGGCCCTCCAATGTTCTAAAATCGTCTTCTTTATTGGAAAATTATACTCCCAACGTATTTTCGCGTGCTTTCATGTAATAATTATCTATATGTTGTACAGGAGGAAAGGCCCATATAAATTTTCTCAACAACCCCTCAAACAACGGTTTTGGATACATACTTTTTTTTTTAAACAAATGCATATAGCGCTATAGGATAAAGACCCAGATTCACTAACACTTTGTGCTTAGATGACTGTAAAAAGCACAGGTAAAAGTTAGCTATGGATCAACGAACACAAAAGCAAAAAAGCCCAGAAAATGTGCTTGTTATTGTGTGCAGTGGTCAGTTATGTTATGGTATGTTAACTAGTGTTTTGATGAGCGCTCAGCTACTCAAGCAGAGTGTCCCGGCGCTGCGGTCAGTTTACACCATAACTCACATCCCCTCAGGTTTTTTTCTTCGGAGACCGCCTTTTGCTATGCGTTGTGGTAGTTTTGGTTGTGGAAGCCACAGCAGTGGTAGAGATGGCAGTGTGCAAGAGCTGCTAGAAGTGTGAATCGTCAATTGTTCTCCACATCTGGCTGTGCTTTGTTTGTATATATCTGATAGTGAAATAAAGGGAGGCTGGAGCTTACCTCTGCACACAAGATGAGCTTTCTGAAGAAGTCTTTGTGAGGGATGTATGACGTTACAACGCATACTTTTACAATGCATACCTTTACAACACATTTTTTACAACGCAACATCCATTACAACGCATTCCATTACAACGCATGCCATTACAACAAATTTTTAAAAACTACCTTTACAACGCATTCCATTACAACACATACTACCTTTACAACGCATACCATTACAACGCATATCATTACATTGCTGTATGGTAAGTATTGGATAGTGTAGGGGTAAAAATTACTATTCTAACTCCAGGGGGGTGCAACAGTAGGGTAAGTGTTGGATAGTGTAGGGGTAAAAATTACTATTCTAACTCCAGGGGGTGCAACAGTAGGGTAAGTGTTGGATAGTGTAGGGGTAAAAATTACTATTCTAACTCCAGGGGGTGCAACAGTAGGGTAAGTGTTGGATAGTGTAAGGGTACTATGCGTTGTGATGGTATGCGTTGTAATGGTATGCGCACTAATGACTGCGTTGTAATGACATGCGTTGTAGTGGTATGCGCTGTAGTGTCATGCATTGTAATGGTTGCGGTTGTAATGGGGGTGCAACAGTAGGGTAAGTGTTGGATAGTGTAGGGGTAAAAATTACTATTCTAACTCCAGGGGGTGCAACAGTAGGGTAAGTGTTGGATAGTGTAAGGGTACTATGCGTTGTGATGGTATGCGTTGTAATGGTATGCGCACTAAGGACTGCATTGTAATGACATGCGTTGTAGTGGTATGCGCTGTAGTGTCATGCGTTGTAATGGTTGCGGTTGTAATGGCATGCGATGTAATGGATGTTGCGTTGTAAAACTTTTGTTGTAATGGTAGTGCGTTGTAAAAGTTACGTTGTAAAGGTTGTTTCCCCTTTGAGAGGGAGAGCTGTTCACTTCACTTTTCCAGGTGCTGGCTCTATTCTGTTTTTCAGTCTTTCTCTCAAAACCTGCTGATACAATTTCATTTCTCAGACCCTAAGGGGCTGATTACTATAGCGGGTGGATCGCCAAAGCCCGTATGGCGGTGGCGATCTGCCCGCAAAAAGACACCGTCCACAACCCATTTCCCCCGCCATATTACTATGGCCGGGGGGACCACGGCGGACGGGAAGACCGTCTGCCAGTTTTCCACTGGTAGGCAATTTGCTCGATTGCCTACCAGGCGGAAAAGCACAGCAATATGGTGGCGGTGCCTTGCAGGCACCGCCATCCACATTACTATAAAGGCGGTGCTGTGCCTTTCCATGGTGGAGCCTCCGCCATAGAAAGGCATGTGTTTTTTTATTTGGGGACCCGTTGCGTGGCCCTAGGGTGTTGGGGTGGGTGGGGGATGCACATTGGGGGTACCTATGGTACCCCCCTGCATTTGCATGTACAAGGTAGCCGGCACCCTGCGGTGCCTGCCACGTTGCACAACATGCATTTCTGACATTGCGGACGGTGCTCCTGAAAGCACCGCCCGATGCAATGTCAGGAATGCGGGATGCATCCTAATGCCTAATACAAGACAGTCGCATACATAGCAGGCGGTTCCATTTCCTGGGCCTATGGCGGGTGGACAAAGTAAGCCCGCCATACTAATGAGCCCCTAAGTACTGCCTGCTCCAAATGCTAGACATAACAACGTAATGTTCATGATCAGTCTAAGACACAGAGCAAACAAGCATTTACAATGCAATGGTCTCGGCATTAATAAACGTAAAGCTATTGGCATTGCTCATGACATTTTTTTTAAAATCATAAATAAATGGCATTGTCATTTACATTGCCAATAGGCTAGCTTAATCGTTAAATAAATGGCCTTGTCATTTCAATGCCAATAGCTTAATCGCTCGCAAATGCATGACCTATTGCATTTACACCCACACAGAGCCACACACACAAAGCCACCCACACACAAAGCCACACACATACAGAGCCACCCACACAGAGCCACACACACACACAGAGCCACACACACATAGCCACACACACACACAGTTACACACACACACACAGAGACACACACACACAGACACACACACACACACAGACACACACACAGACACACACACACAGAGACACACACACAGAGACACACACACACACATACAGAGCCACCCACAGTGAGTGATTGACAGAGCCATCCACATACACAGAGCCACCTACACAGAGCCACCTTCACACACACACAGCCACACAGCCACACGCACACACAGCCACACACACACACATAGAGCTACATAATCATACACAGAACTACACACATAGACACAGAGCCACACACAGAGCCACACACACACAGCCACACACACACAAACAGAGCTAGCTACACATACAGACAGAGTCAAATACACAGACAGAGCCACACACACAGATAGAGCCACACACACAGACATAGCTACACACACAGACAGAGCCACACACACAGACAGATATACACACACAGACATAGCAACACACACAGACAGAGCCACACACACATACAGAGCCACACACACATACAGAGCCACACACACAGAGCTACACACAAAGAGCTACACACACAGATACACACACACACACAGACAGAGCCACACACGCACAGACAGGTGTACGCGCTGCTGGTTTTTTATACAATATTTTTCACAAGCGAGAGCGTATGCTGGGCATGTGCAGTTGCAGGCAAGAACTAAAAAATAGTCTATATTAATTTGTGGCTTATTTATTTTTGTACAGTAATCGGTTATTGTAAATTGTGTAAAGTGAACAGAAACGTATCAAACATGTAATTTATTTCCAAGTAAACACAACTTCAAAAGTGTATCAGTGCTGTTTCAGGGGAACTGCAAATTTGCATTAAGACAGTACTACTTAAATGTAAAATAAACTAAATATTTAAAAGTTTACGATGCTTTTGTTGATATTTGGCACTACCATTAGGCTGCTGCTTTTCTCCTCTTTTTGTAAGTGCGAGCCTTGATGTGTTGAGACTTTTTGGCCAATTATATACTGTGTGACAGTGTGTAGAAGTAATAAGTTTGAGTATTCTGCTTGATAAAATAATATAAGCAATGTACTTGCAGGGAATATGTTTATGTAGAGACATATTCTAGTACTCCTGACATATAAAACATGCTTATTGTTTCTTAAGTTAATGGAACTGAATTGTTTTGCAAATTTGGCAGTGATTATGACAGCAAACACAGATCCTTGTAGTGGAGGCATTAGTCCACTGAGTCTATGATACCCGACTGGGATACTAAGGGCATTACAGCAGTACAAACATGAACACATAGAATGCCTGAGAAACAGATGACTTAATTCACAAATTTTGTTTTGCACATAACTAAAAGTCATGTGAGGGAAATGTGGCTGTTGTGCAAGTAAAATAAGAATGACTCATAAGTAAGGATCTGCGTGTAGTCACATGTGCAGCTATAAATGCCGGCAATGTGCGATATTTGTGAATTTTATGCAGTTGTAAGTAACACCCAAGGAAGGGGAAGTAGGTGGCATTGCTAATAGCTTAATTGCTTGCATATGCTAGACTTATTGGCTTAGCATCTACACTTAGAGTAAGTAGTAGAGTAGTAGAGTGTGTAGTTGTTAGTGAGTAGGATAGAGTGATTATTAAAGAGAGTATTAGACAGTGAGTAGTAAAAAGTGAGAGCAAGTATTATCTAGTAAGAGAGTCAGTAGTAAAGAGTCGTAGAGACACTCACATTTACATGCATTAAAATACCAAGTCTATAACGTCATTTTCTAGCTTGTAAATCACACGCTAAGAAACACAACATACGAAACGCATATGTAATGTAATTTGTTCTGTAAACTGAACATGACAAAACAATTTGTAAATTAAATGTTTAAACTGACGCACATATTTTAAACACCCTACATCTTGATACTTTCTTGCACCATGTTAGTGCATGTTTGGTCTAACGCTGAAAATTAAATACTGTGAATTATCTGTGACGCATATTTTAAACTTTCCCCACTTTGCTACTTTCTCGCACCACATTACCGCGTGTTTCGGCCGATAGTGGAAAATAAGTACTCTAAATAATTTGTTACACGTATTTTAAACTTCCCCCATCTTGCCTCTTCCGCGTACCACGTTAACGCTTGTTTGGCCCGACGTAGCAAAATAAGTACAATGTGTAATGAAAATATTTTTAAGCAGGCGCGTTAAACAATTCCAACATGTGATGTATTACAAACTGCAATGTTAAAAATGCGCATTTAAATAGCAAGTCTATAGCGTCATTTTTTAGCTTGTAAAGCACACGCTAAGAAACACAACATACGAAACGCATATGTAATGTAATTTGTTCTGTAAACTGAACATAAGAAAACAATTTGTAAATTAAATGTTTAAACTGACGCACGTATTTTAAACACCCCACATCTTGATACTTCCTTGCACTATGTTACTGCATGTTTGGTCTAACTCTGAAAATTAAATACTGTGAATTATCTGTGACACGTATTTTAAACTTTCCCACTTTGCTACTTTCTCGCACCACGTTACCATGTGTTTGGGCCGACAATGGAAAATAAGTACTCTAAATAATTTTGTTTCACGTATTTTAAACTTACCCCCACCTTGCCACTTCCGCGTACCACGTTACCGCTCGTTTGGCCCGACTCAGCAAAATAAGTACATTGTGTAACAAAAATATTTTTAAGGAGGCGCGTTGAACAATTCCAACATGTAATGTATTACAAACTGCAATGTTAAAAATGTGCATTAAAATAGCAAGTCTATAACGTCATTTTCTAGCTTGTAAAGCACACGCTAAGAAACACAACATACGAAAAGCATATATAATGTAATTTGTTCTGTAAACTGAACATGAGAAAACAATTTGTAAATTAAAGACGGTCTAATGGTAAACATTCAAAAAAAGATACTTTTATTTCCCCGCTACGAAAATAGTCGCACGGTTTGAAAATACATTGTATCAGTAGTAAAAAACACGGCAAAAAATAGAGAATTATGGCTACAGCGATAGAAACAATTGCAAGATGGTAAACGCCTTTCTCGAAACATAATTTCATTGCAATGTAAGAAGTTACTTACTATTTGTAGCACAGATAGGTCAGCTCTCGAAGTATACCGGCTGGCGTCCTCGCAAGAAATGTTCAGAATGGTTGCTCTTCTTCTTTAAATACTGCACAAAAGAAAGAAAAGGGCAGTTAATTCAATGCTAAGTAAAAGTAATGTATTAAAACATAGAAAGAGCGCATTAAAATAGCAATTCTATAACGTCATTTCCTAGCTTGTAAAGCACACGCTAAGAAACACAATATACGAAACGCCTATGAAATGTAATTTGTTCTGTAAACTGAATATGAGAAAGCAATTTGTAAATTGAAGACGGCCTAATGGTAAACATTCAAAAAAAGATACTTTTATTTCCCAACTATGAAAATAGTCGCACTATATGAAAATACATTGTATCAGTAGAAAAAAACACGGCAACAAATAGAGAATTATGGTTACAGTGATAGAAACAATTGCAAGATGGTAAACGCTTTTCTCGAAACATAGTTTCATTACAATGTAAGAAGTTACTTACTGTTTGTAGCACAGATAGGTCAGCTCTCGAAGTATACCGGCTGGCGTCCTCCCAAGAAATGGTCAGAATGGTTGCTCTTCTTCTTTAAATGCTGCATAATAGAAAGAAAAGGGCAGTTAATTCAATTAAATAACAAAAGAGGTCAACACTCAGGCTGAAGTAAGATGTTCTTGTCTAGCCGTATGTTAGTCTTTGGGTGCGGTGCTTCCTTGTAACAATGAAAGGGATGTCTAGGCAAGAAGTGTTTGTAATTGTTAGTGAGGATGTGCGAATTACGTGTGAAGTGAATGCAAAAGCAAGGATGTGCTTAAGGATGAAAGGATTGCGTAAGTGTAAGAAAGCGATGTGGCTCCAAGTTGTCTGCGTCTGAAAAAAAAAACATGTGGGTACATTGCAATTGAAACTCAAATATACTATATGTAGCGATCAAAAGAATGTACGTAAATAAAAAATACAACACTGTATGCAAAAGAATGAAAGAGTCTTACATTTTCAGTGTATAAAACGCCTAAAAAAGACATGATAGAAGAACAGCACACAAGATGGCTTACCGTAGAAACGCTGCTGCACAGAGACGCCATGAGCTAGACACGAACAAGGATACACACAAGAAAATACCTGCAAAGTACATTACAGGAGCACCCAAAAAAAGATGGCTTACTTGACTCCTGCAAACAGCATCCGCTGTACAAACACTACACGAGCTATACACGAGCTAGAGTAAACATAAAAACGAAAATTCAAAAATACATTTTAGGAGAACAAAACACAATATTGTTTACCTGACTCACGCAACTACCAGCAGCTGCATAGAGACTACACAAGCCAGACACGAGCTGTGGTACACCTGAAAAAAGACATTACAATAGAAAAAAAAAAATAGTTGGAAGAGAGACAACAGGAGCTGGACACGAGCCAGAGTAGTTCTGAAAAGCAAAGAAACAACATTACAGGAGCCAAAAAGCAAAAAAATGGCAAAAAAACACGGACACATTTCACAACATAAAATATACACTGGAATAAAAGCATATTACAATATAAATCACACTTACGTTAAAGAAGCATAAAAAAATATATATATTAATTACACTTATCTTCATCTTGCTGCGTCATGTACTGTTGATCAAAGAACTCTCTCGAAGATATAGCTGATGCTGTTCCATTGAAAAAAAAACGTGCCCCACCCTGACGTAGTAAAATAAGGTACTTTCCCTAAAATTTTATTAACAGCACTTTCGACAAAATAACGTAAATTACCAATATTATAAAATACAATCTATATATCTAAACAAAACTATTAACTCAGATAAAAAACAAAATATCATGAAATTCAAAAACAAAACGAGCTAAACGGAAAAAACAAACACAAACATACATTAGATAAGCTAAATAAAATAAATGGCACTTACCCCGCTGCACAGACGACACGGGCCATGTTGAACCTGGAAAATATAGGCACGAGCCACACACTAGCCCAGATACACCTAGAAAAAAACAGAAAAAACACATTACAACGGGATAAAAAAACAAAATAGCTGGCAAATAGACAACATAAGCCAGACACAATCCAGAGTAGTCCTGCTAAATAAAAAAACAACATTACATGGAGCCGAAAACTGAAAATGGCAAAACAACAGGAACACATTTCACAACATAAAATATACACTGTAATAAAAGCATATTACAATATAAAGTACACTTACTTTAGAGAAGCATCAAAAAAAATATATAAATTACACTTACCTTCATCTTGCTGCGTCACGTACTGTTGATAGTAGAACTCTCTCGAAGATATCGCCAACGCTGTTTAAATACAAAAAACACGTGAAACAGCACTTTCCACAAAAAAATAAAATTCACAATATTATGAAATATAATCTATATATCTCAACAAAACTAATAACTAAGAAAAAATATATATTATAAAATACAATCTTGATATTTAAACAAAAGTAATAAATAGATCAAAAATAGAAACTAAACATTGGCCACAATCTTAAATAACAAAACACAAACACATTTCATAACCTAAAATATATACTGTAATAAAAGCATATTACAATATAAATTACACTTACTGCAAAAAAACATCCAAAAATGTATATAAATTGCACTTACCTTCATCTTGCTGCGTCAACGCTGTTTCAATAAAAAAAAACATGAGACAGCACTTTCGACAAAAACAAGTCAATTCACAATGTTATAAAATACAATCTATATATCTTAACAAAACTAATAACTAAGATAAAAATAAAAAAATTATAAAATACAAACACAGAACTAGCTAAGCGAAAAAAAAAACACAAACATACATTAGATAAGCTAAATAAACCAATGGCACTTGCCCCGCTTCACACCGCCTACACGAGCCATGTTGGACCTAAAAAAAGAAGAGAAAAATACATTACTTTAGCAAAATAGAACAGATGGCTTACCTTAAAGATGAAAACAGGAGTATACATACCATCCAAACAACTCCGTGTACACCACTGACACAGGGCATGTTGGACCTGGAAAAAAAAGAGAAAAATACATTACAGTAGCAAAATAGAACAGATGGCTTACCTTAAAGACGAAAACAGGAGCATACATACCGTCCAAACGACTCCGTGCACACCGCTGCACACCGCCGACACGGGGCATGTTGAACCTGGAAAAAAAAGAGAAAAATATATTACATTCGCAAAATAGAACAGATGGCTTACCTAAAAGAAGAAAACAGGCGCATACATATCGTCCAAACGACTACGTGCACACCGCTGCACACAGACAACACGGGGCATGTTGGACCTGGAAAGAAAGAGAAAAAAACATTACATTAGCAAAATAGAAAAGATAGCTTACCTTAAAGACAAAAACAGGAGCATACATGTACCGTCCAAACGACTCCATGCACACCGCTGCACACCGCCAACACGGAGCATATTGGACCTGGAAAAAAAAGAAAAAACATTACATTAGCAAAAAAGAACAGATGGCTTACCTTAAAGAAGAAAACAGGAGCATGCATGTCGTCCAAACGACTCCGTGCACACCGCTGCACACAGATGACACGGGGCATGTTGGACCTGGAAAAAAAGAGAAAAATACATCAAATTAGCAAAATAGAACAGATGGTTACCCTTAAAGACAAAAACAGGAGCATACATACCGTCCAAGCGACTCCATGCACACCGCTGCACACAGACGACACGGGGCATGTTGGACATGGAAAAAAAGAGAAAAAAACAGTACATTAGCAAAATAGAACAGATAGCTTACCTTAAAGACAAAAACAGGAGCATACATATACCGTCCAAACGACTCCATGCACACCGCTGCACACCGCCAACACGGAGCATGATGGACCTGGAAAAAAAAGAGAAAAATACATTAAATTAGCAAAATAGAACAGATGGCTTACCTTAAAGAAGAAAACAGGAGCATACATATCGTCCAAACGATTCCGTGCACACCGCTGCACACAAATGACACGGGGCATGTTGGACCTGGAAAAAAAGAGAAAAAAACATTACATTAGCAAAATAGAAAAGATAGCTTACCTTAAAGACAAAAACAGGAGCATACATATACCGTCCATATGACTCCATGCAAACCGCTGCCCACCGCCAACAAAGAGCATGTTGGACCTGGAAAAAAAAGAGAAAAATACATTACATTAGCAAAATAGAACAGATGGCTTACCTTAAAGACGAAAACAGGAGCATTCATACCGTCCAAACGACTCCGTGCACACCGCTGCACACAGCCGACACGGGGTATGATGGACCTGGAAAAAAAAGAGAAAAATACATTACATTAGCAAAATAGAACAGATTGCTTACCTTAAAGACGAAAACAGGAGCATACATACCGTACAAACAACTCCGTGCACACCGCGGCGCACAGACGACACGGTGCATGTTGGACCTGGAAAAAAAAGAGAAAAATACATTACATTAGCAAAATAGAACAGATGGCTTACCTTAAAGACGAAAACAGGAGCATACATACCGTCCAAACGACTCCGTGCACACCGCTGCACACAGCCGACACAGGGCATGTTGGACCTGGAAAAAAAAGAGAAAAATACATTACATTAGCAAAATAGAACAGATGGCTTACCTTAAAGACGAAAACAGGAGCATATATACCGTCCAAACGACTCTGTGCGCACCGCTGCACACCGCTGACACGGGGCATGTTGGACCTGGAAAAAAAAAGAGAAAAATATATTACATTAGCAAAATAGAACAGATGGCTTACCTTAAGGACGAAATCTGGACCTCCTGAATGAGTCCCTATTGCAGGGAATAGTCCCGAGCTCGTTTAAAAACGCTACGCTGGTCCCATTAATTAAAAAAACAGGTGCAGACTCATCTAATCTATCGAACTACCGGCCCATAACCCTCCTCCCCTTTGGTGCAAAGATTCTAGAAGCCCATGTGGCTAGCTGCATCTCCAATTTTATAGAGACATCTGACTACCTGGAGCCCAACCAAGCCAGCTTTCGCCAGGCGCACTCTACCGAGGCGGTGATCCTCGCTGTCGTGGACACAATGAGGTCTAATGCCGATAAGGGCATACATCAGGCCTTGGTGCTCCTGGACCTGTCGGCAGTGTTCGACACGGTGGATCACACCATCCTATTACACCGTGTCGAACAAGCTGGCCTACGAGGCGCGGCCCTCGGCTGGGTCAAGTCCTTCCTGAATGACCTATCGCAGGCAGACAAGCTTGAGAACTTCATAGCGCCCAAACTTTCCACCACCTGCGGCGTTCTGCAGGGCTCCTCATTGTCCCCCCTCCTTTTCAATCTGTACCTTAAACCCCTATTGCACTCTTTAAAAAACAGGAAGGTTACAATATACAACTATGCGGACGGCCTGCAGCTTATTTTCCCACTAAACTCAACAGACTCCGTTGAGGAATTTCAGGCCACTATGCTGCTCATTCAAGGGTGGATGGAGCTGAACCACCTAAAACTCAACCCCGGAAAGACGAGCTGGTACTCCCGGGTAAAAGCGCAACCAGCTGGGGCCCTCATTTCTGGTCGTCATCAATGGGATCTCCTCCGTCTCCCTCTCTTTCAGTGAAAAGCCTCGGGATCACCCTCAACTCCAATCTCTCTGAAAAGTCAGGTGGGAACGGAGATCTCGTCTAGTTTCTTCCAGCTACGGAAAATTAAGAAAATTGCTCATCTGCTTACGCACTCTGCCCTCATCCAGGTGGTTCTTGCCTTGGTCCTCTCTCGATTAGATTTCTCCAATTCCATTTATTTAGGCCTCCCCCTGGCTCTGTTTAAATGCCTGCAAATCGTGCAAAACCAGGCGGCCAGACTAATCTTTAAAAGCAACGGTAGGAGTTCGGCGAAACCATTGCTGGCCACTCTTTACTGGCTACCTATAGCCCAACAGGTAACTTTCAAGGTAGGCTGCTTGGCCTTTAAGGCTCTCCATGGAAAAAGCCCCAAGTTTATTAACCATCTCATAAACAAACATGAACCGACTCGTAACCTTCGCTCTGCCCACCTGTTCCTCCTCACTTTGCCTTCCTTTAAAAAAGAAAAGTCTTGGCGGATGCCGTTTTGCTCATTTGGCCCCAAAGATCTGGAACTCTCTCCCCTTGTCACTCCGGAGATGCACTAATCTTATGGAATTCAGGAACGCACTGAAGACCTGGTTATTCAAGGAAGCGCACGGTTAGGTTACTGTTTATCATCTTTTCTCACCACTAGCGCCATGAAACCTGTGGGTGCCCGTGCGCTTAACAAATCTTGAATAACATAACATAACAATAACAAAATAGAACAGATGCTTTAACTTAAAGACGAAAACAGGAGCATACATTCCGCCCAAACGGCTCCGTGCACACCGCTTCGCACAGACGACACTGGGCATGTTGGACCTGGAAAAAAAAGAGAAAAATACCTTACATTAGCAAAATAGAACAGATGGCTTACCTTAAAGACGAAAACAGGAGCATACATACCGTCCAAACGACTCCGTGCACACCGCTGCACACAGACGACAAGGGGCATGTTGGACCTGGAAAAAAAGAGAAAAAGACATTACATTAGCTATATAGAACAGATGGCTTACCTTAAAGACGTAAACAGGAGCATACATACCGTCAAACCAACTCCGTACACACCGCTGCACACCGCCAACATGGGGCATGTTGGACCTGGAAAAAAAGGAGAAAAATACATTACATTAGCAATATAGAACAGATAGCTTACCTTAAAGACAAAAACAGGAGCATACAAACCTTCCAAACGACTCCGTGCACACCGCTGCACACAGACAACACAGGGCATGTTGGACCTGGAAAAAAAGAGAAAAAGACATTACATTAGCAAAATAGAACAGATGGCTTACCTTAAAGACAAAAACAGGAGCATACATACCGTCCAAACGACTCTGTGCACACCGCTGCACACCGCCGACACAGGGCATGATGGACCAGGAAAAAAAAGAGAAAAATACATTACATTAGCAAAATAGAACAGATGGCTTACCTTAAAGACGAAAACAGGAGCATACATACCGTCCAAACGACTCCGTGCACACCGCTGCACACCGCCGACACGGGGCATGTTGGACCTGGAAAAAAAAGAGAAAAATACATTTCATTAGCAATATAGAACAGATAGCTTACCTTAAAGACAAAAACAGGGGCATACAAACCTTCCAAACGACTCTGTTAACACCGCTGCACACATACGACACAGGGCCTGTTTGACCTGGAAAAAAAAGAGAAAAATAAACTACATTAGCAAAATAGAACAGATGGCTTACCTTAAAGAAGAAAACAGGAGCATACATACCGTCCAAATGACTCTGTGCACACCGCTGCACACTTCCGACACGGGGCATGTTGGACCTGGAAAAAAAAAATACATTAGATTATCAAAATAGAACAGATTGCTTACCTTCAAGAGGAAAACAGGAGAATACATACCGTCCAAATAACTCCGTGCACACCGCTGCGCACAGACGACACGGGGCATGTTGGACCTGGAAAAAAAACAGAAAAATACTTTATTTTAGCAAAATAGAACAGATGGCTTACCTTAAACACAATAAACACGACTACAAACAGGCAGATAAAACATGACACAAGAAACAAACACAAGTGAAAATTACGGACAAAAGACAAAATGGCTTACCTGCCCCAAAATAGCACACACATCCCAGCAAGGAAGAGACGAAATAAACAGGAAAACGGCCCTGTAAAAAAAAAAAAAACACGCCCACCACTAAAAAAGGGACGGGGCTTAAAAAGTAGAAAGAATAGAAAGAAAACGCCCCCGAATCCGAAAAACAAGGGGCTTGAACTGAGTGACGCCCCTCTCCTCCAATGGCTGGCCTCAGTTTAAGAAGCCAGCCAATGAAGAAGAGAGGCGGGTTCAAGAGCCCATACTAGAAAACATTAAATCTCTCACCGAGACTGCTCAAGCTCAGCCTATGGTCCTCGACCTAAAGAGAACAGCAGAAAGGTAGAATGCAGGCGTTAGAAAACAATAGATAAAAAAACTGTGGGAAATGGAAAACGTAGGGATGAAAAAGAAAGTATAAGAGTGACATAGACACAAAAAGCGCCCTGGAGTGGAAGAAAGACGCATGAGATAGAAGCAAAATAGTTAGCCTTGACATTTGACAATTATTGGCGACGGACTCGTAAAAAGAAGTTGGACACGTTTTTGTTTTTAACAAATTAAGAACTGATTAAGAAATGTTAATCCTGATTGTTAAAATAACATTTAAAGGTGATGTGCGCAGTTACCTGTCTGCTGCCCTTCCCCCTTAGAGTGAGAACGGGCCATGCCGGTGAGGGCTGTGAGTTGCTATCCCTAGCAGGATTTCAGTCCTCTTGATAGATGAACAGCATTCCAGCGCATGACCTGCCCCTGTCACCAGCCTCCTCACATCCACAGTCCCATCAGCCCCCGTGACATGTAATGATGCAGAGGGCAGAGCGGAACATTACAAACGGTTTTCTCGGAAGGCTACAATGGAGAGTTTTTAAGGGGTCAATATTTTCTTTTGAACGCATTTCTTTCTGTGAAGAAATGTTTTTGTGCTTTGTATGGCTGCTTTAATTCACAGTTAGAATAATGGAGCCGATTAACAAAAAAAACGTTATGAATAAAGGTAGCAGTACTTCAGTTGGACTCTGTTGCATAGTTTCCTGTGCTTTGCGAATCCTCCCCGAAACATCCAACCTTCTATTCAAAAATTTACAAAGAGGGCACAGTGCTTTCTGCTTGCACTAACTGTATGTGACAATTCCCTGAAACACCTTATCTAGTTGCTATTGCAGATTTTTGAATCCATTCACAGAAGCATGTAAAAGTGCATAAAGGAGTACAAGAGGAGTATTCTTTTCCATATTTCAAACTGTCTTTGTGAATACTCCTATAAATTTTGTAGTACAGACAGGCGTAGTCACGGTAACATAATGGCCAATATTTTATAGGAAGAAAGCCAAATATTCCAAAGGTACCATTTCAGTAGCACAAATACCTGATGCTCACAGATCTATGTGACAGGTCGTCTTTCAGAATCTCACTTGTATGTTCTTATTTATTTTATTTTATTTATTTATTGAATTTGTAAGGCGCTCAGATACCCAAAAAGGGTTTCCCGGCGCCAGGACGGACATAGGCAGAGCATACAGATCCTGCAGTTAACATTACTGATAAAACAGCCAGGTCTTCAGATTTCTGCGAAAGCGGATGTAATCTGTTTCTTTGCGTATGAAGGTGGGAAGAGTATTCCAAATGGAGGGGCCCAGATAGGAGAAGGATCTCCCTCCCATTCTGGAGAGTTTGATCCTGGGCACAAAAAAGTTGCCTAAGGTTTCAGATCTTAAGTGGCGGGAAGGTACATAAGGGCGTACTAATGCTTGTAGATATTGAGGAGCTGTGCCTGCTTTTATTTTGAACATATAGCCCAGGGCTTGGAACTTAATACGGTTCTCCACCTTGAGCCAATGTAATTCATGTAGATAACCAGAAATGTTAGAGGTTTTAGGAATTCTGCAAAGCAATGTGGAAGCTGAATTCTGAATTAGCTGCAGTCTTCGGATCACGGCCTTGTTTAACCCCAGGTATAGAATGTTGCTGTAGTCAAGTCTTGATGTAATGAGCACGTGAACTACGGTCTTTTGGGTGGGGACAGGCAACATCCATAGGATTTTCCTGAGCCATTTCAGAATTGTAAAGCAGAGTGCAGTCACTTTGACGGTTTGTTGATGCATGGATAATATATCATCAAAAATAGCGCCAAGGTTCTTAACGTGGCTCGTTGGTTTGGGGAGGTTTCCCATTTGAATAGGCCAGTGAGAAAGCTTCACAAGGTCTTTCTGTTTACCCAGGATCAAGACCTCGGTCTTCTCACCATTTAATTTCAGATGGTTTTTGGTCATCTAGTTGGAAATGTTACTGAGGCCTTGTTTAAGACATGAGGGAACCGAGGGGTTAGGATTAGAGAGGGAAAAGATAATTTGTGAATCGTCGGCATAGGTAAAAAGAGTTATTTCCGCTTGGTCTGCTATGTCCGCCAAAGGTCTGATGTAAAGATTAAATAGCAGTGGACTGAGGATCAAGCCCTGTGGTACTCCATGCGGCGCGGTATACGTTTTGAAGCAGGCTGTGGTTGACATGATTTGAAAAGTACGATTGTCCAAGAAGGAAATGATCCAATTTAACGCCGGGCAGCAAATGCCCGAGTTTTCAAGCGTGTGTATTAGCAGTTTGTGCGAAATGGTATCAAAGGCCGCTCTAAGGTCCAATTGAATAAGTGCGACTGTCTGGCCTTCATCTAGAAGTTGAAGGAGCTTTTCCGTAACTCCTAGTAATGCTGTCTCAGTGGAGTAGCCGGCTCGAAAGCCGGATTGAGAGGGATGGGGAGAGTTATTATCTTCAGTAAATTTTGAGAGTAGTGTGTGGACGTGTCTTTCCAGTATTTTAGAAAATGTTGGTAGGAGAGAGATGGGTCTGTAATTTGCAAGAACCTCAGGGTCAGCCATAGATTATTTCAGGAACGGGGTCACCATTGCATGTTTCCAAGGAGCAGGAACGACAGATTGTACTAGTGAGGCATTAAGAGTGTTAAGAATCACCTGCAGACGAGAGCTATCTAGTTGTTTTATGATGTTAATTGGGAGGGGGTCATTAGGTTACCCTGATTTAATTTTTCCAAGAATAGTTTTCAATTCGTCCATATTAATAGGAGGCCAACAGTCTAGGTGGCCCATAGGAACAGAGGGAATCACAGTGTCCTCATGGTTAGTCTTGGCTCAGTGTGTAGGCTAGTAGCTAATCCTTGTTTTCATATCAATCAATCTGGCGTTGTTAAGAGCACTTGTCTCAAGGCACTGAGAAGGTGGCGGGAGGGGGGCGTTCGCAGGTCCGTTAGCCGAAGAGCCATGTCTTGAGATCCTTCCTGAAGGTGTTCAGGGAGGGTGCGAGTCTGATGTCTACCGGGAGCTTGTTCCAGGTTTTGGCAGCAGTGTGAGAGATGGATCTTCCTCCTGCTCTGGCTCTGCGGATTTCTTGGGTTTCGGCCTGTTTGAGGTTGGAAGATCGGATGGTTCTTTTGGGTACGTGGAAGTTGATTTTGTTGTTGAAGTATTCGGGTCCGGTGTTGTGTAGGCATTTGTAGGGGTGGCTGAGGATTTTTAAGGTAACCCTTTTCTCCATGGGGAGCCAGTGAGGTCTACGTAGGTGTTTGCTGATATGTTTGTGCCGGCGGATGCCGAGGACGAGTCTGACATCGGTGTTCTGTATTGTCTGGAGTTTTCAGAGTAGGGACTTGTTTATGCCAGTGTAGAGAGCGTTTCCATAGTTCAGTCTGCTGGTGATGAGTGCATGGGTGACTGTGTTCCTTGACTCTGGGGGATCCATTTGAAGGTCTTGTGCAGGATGCGGTGGGTGTTGAAGCAGCTGGAGGTAACGGCGAAGGATGAGTGAGTACCATGAACCTCACGGTTCAGGGTGAGGGATGAGTCGAGTATGATGCTAAGGTTTTTGGCGTGCTGCAAGGGGGTCGTGGGCTTCCCAGGGTGGTCAGCCATCAGGTGTGGTCCCATGCTGAAGGGGTTTGTTTAGTGAATGAGGACTCTGTCTTCTTGGTGTTGAGCTTAAGACAGCTGTTGTCCATCCAGACTGCTACCTCTTGCATTCCTTTCTGGAAGATGAGTCTGGTGGTGGCGGGGTCTTTGGTGAGGGAGAGGATGAGCTGGGTGTCGTCGGCGTAGGAGACCATGTTGAAGCCATGTTGTGGGATAATGGCAGCGAGGGGGGCCATGTAGATGTTGAAGAGGGTCGGGCTCAGTGATGATCTCTGTGGGACTCCGCAGGTGATTTCCGTGGGATCGGAGAGGAAGGTCGTCAGTCTGATTCTTTGGTTTCTTCCGGTGAGGAATGATCGGATCCAGTTTAGGGCTGTTCCTTGTATGCTGGTGTGGGGTAGTCTAGCGATAAGTGCGCGTTGGGAGACAGTGTTGAAGGCTGCTGATAGTTTGAGTAGGATAAGGGCAGCGGGGTGGCCTTGGTCCAGGAGGGTGCAGATGTCATCAATGGCGGCGAGTAGGGCGGTCTCTGCGCTGTGGTTGCTTCGGAATCTGGATTGGGATGAGTCGAAGATGTCATGGTTTTTGATGAATCATGTCAGTGTCCTGTTGACTGTTTTCTCTGCGACTTTGGCTGCAAAGGCGAGGAGCAAGATGGGCCTGTAGTTCTTGAGGTCGTGGGATCCGGTGTCGGCTTCTTGAGCAGGGACCTGACTTCTGCGTAGTTCCATTCATCTGGGAAGGTGCCTGTTTCGAGGGTGATGTTGATGGTGCGTTGTAGTTTGTACCATCAGTTATAGTCCCCCCCTGAAAAAAGTAATTGCCTCTAGACGCGTCAGAGAGAGGCAAGAGGTGATGTCTGTGCAAGGAGATGGGAGATGTTAAATTGAAGCACTAAAAAAATTGGTGAAGCTGAGAAATATAATGGAGGCAGCGGGTCCTTGAAAGAACTCAGTAAACAGCATCAGAAATATGCTGATAGTTAAGGTAGAGTCAGATGTGTCAGTGATGGGAAACAAGATTTAAAGCAAATATGTTTCGATACTATAAATATAGCTTTTTATACATATCCCAATGCACCGAACCATCACTACTGAGTCTTGTTCCACGTCTTAGCCTATTATCCTTGAGCATCTTCGGCTGAATCCTTACACCTACTGTTGAGGTAAGAATAGATGGATGTGGGGCCCAGGCTCCGGTTAAGCTCTGTAGCTGGTTCATAAATATTCAGGCCACTGGAACCATGTGTAAGTGGAGGACGAAAGTATGCAGCAGGATTAAACAGATTAAGTGAACAGAAAAGGCAAATTAAGTGGTGCAATGTGCCACATGCTATGATTGCGTTCTTTTGCCATTTTCACACACACTAATACTGCCTCAGTAAAGGATGAATGAATGAAATTGATTATTGTTTAGTTAATTAAAACTTACAATTCAAAAGTAGATAAAAAACAATCGCTTTGTTATTTAAAACGACAGTAAGAATCCGTCTATTCATATATTTTTCACTCCTCAGTATCCCAGTGCCTATAGACCTTTAATGAGTGTCTCAAGTCAAAGTGCGTAGTGCCTTAGCCGATTAATGGGATGGGACCGGTGTGATGGTGGTCTTTAGGGGCTGGAATTTAAAATGCTTAGGGCCATATATAGGTAGCCCAAAACCGGTCGGTAACGGCTGAAATTACCGAATTTCGGCCTTTACCGACTGGTATTTAGGGTTTGAGATGTAGGAGGCCGGTTTCAGGATTCGGTAATTACTGAATCCAAAAAGCTATGTAGGATGCACTCAAGTGAGTGCCTTCTTCCATTCAGGATTCGTTATTTACCACCAACTACAAGTTGGTGGTAAATATCGAAAACCTTTAAAAAAGCAATTTTGTGCATTTTTAAAAGTGCCATGTGGCAAACATACATGCCCTTAGGGCATGTATGTGTGCCACATGTGCACACATGCACAATTCAGGGGTGCAACAGGGTGTCAATATGACAGCCTGCCACCCTTGAATATGTGCCACCTATTACCGATTCGGTATTTATCGAATCGGTAATAGTGAATGGCTTCCCATTCATTCCTATGGGCCTCCAGGCCCATAGGAATGAATGGGAATTACCGAATCGGTAAGTACCGATTCTTAAATACCGAATCGTACCGATTCGGTGATATTTACCGATTTGTTTCCTACATACCATTTACCGATTCTGAAATACAGAATCGGTAAAATTCGGTATTTTAGAATCGGTAAATGTAGATTACCTACATATGGCCCCAAGTTGTAAGTACTACTTTTGTGTAACAAGTGCGCTTAAAGGGAGTAAACAATCACAGTTGCATCCATTATCTTAGGGGCTCACTGGGTGAAAGTGGTGGTTGGAATAAGGAGCTACAGTATGAGGATAAAGTGAGTGGAATGCTAACATCAGGCATAGGAAGTTGTACCTGTGGTTTTTAGAGTCACGCTAAGCAAAGTGCTTAGTGCATTAGCAAGTTGCAGAATGAATGGGTAAAATAGACAAAGTGCATGCAGTACATTAGCAGTCCCAGTGCCCAGGTCCCATCTATGGCAGATTTTATGTACTGTTGACTCGTCAAGTTGTAAACATAAGTTCGAGGGGGATACTGATGTGACCGTGATCTTAGGTGGCCACAAATTAAAGTGCTGACAGGCACATGCATCATTCTATGAATTTGCGATTCCTTATTTGCGATTTTTAAGGAATCGCAAATAAGGAATCGCAAAATGCGATGCATCATAAAAATAGCGAAAAATTAAAGAATCGCAAAAAATCGCAGAATTATTTGCGATTTCTGGCTTTTGCGATTTTGCAATTAGTGAAATCGAAATTTCCGGAGTCGCCCATTGATACATCTTGATGACATCAGACCCAGGAAATGAGCACCCCAAGCCTCATTTTCAGTGCAGAGGCTCAGGGAGAGGAGTGAACTGGCTCTGGGAGCAGAACAGGAGTGGGAGAGAGAGATTGCACACACCTGGCAACCAACTGAAAATGTAAGCTGCACAAACAGCATAGGACAGCCAAACAGGCAGGAAAAGAAAAGTAAAATTTTCTGAGAAAGAAATTGAAACACTCATTGAGGGAGTAGTCCACAGCCACGATAAGCTGTTTAGCAAATCTTCATTGAAAGTACCTGAGCAGGAGAAACGGAAAATATGGATCCGGATCCACAACAGAGTAAATGCAATTGGGGTGACACACCGCACCAATGAAGAGCTAAAAAAGCGATGGTATGATCTGCGCAGTCTGGCTAAGGTGCGCATTGCAGACCAGCTGAAGGAGGCAAAAAAAACAGGAGGGGGAACACCAACAGACACTGGAAACACTCCCCTGGAGGACTTGGTGGAATCCACATTCCAGCCTGAAGCTGTTGTTGGTGTGACTCAGCTGGACACCTCAGGAACTGCACACACATCTGAAGGTAAGAGGAATGTATGTTGCCATTGTCCCAATTACTTAAGTCACAACCTGAGCTCTGTACAGCATAAGTGCACACTGTAAATCATTAACTACATTTGTTATCTAAATGGGAGGTGCATTATTGGAGATGTAGGCAGGGCAAGCAGTGACAATGACTACTACACACATATGCAAAAAAAAGAATACAAATAGTGTAGCTGATGTTTAAATTAATGACAAATTTATAAATTGTCAACTGTGATATGACCTCGCAAGCATGCATTAATGCTGTTTTGCACTGTTTAACCTCACAGATGCAGAACGTGTTGAGGCTGGGGATAGTGAGGTCCAGGAACTGCAGCACTCCAGTGAATCTGAACACGAGGACACACCAGCTCTGCCAACTAAACAGTCACGTGTACCAAATTCTCGTAGGCCACCTGTCCCAACACTGGTTCTCATGGTGTCAGATGATGAGGCCAATGCAACACCTGAGGGCAGCCTTCGCCAAAGTACCACCATCACAACTCCACCAACACAGATCCACAGAGGCAATCCCAGAGTGTGATGGAGAAGACGTAGAGCACGCAGAACATAGCAGGCAGAGCAGACAAATGAGGTCTGGGGTGGCCTGGAGGGACAGATGCTTTGTACACATTGCCTGCAAAGCAAGAACACACGATTAGTGAAGATGGAAATTGCAAAGATGGCAGATAAAATAGCAGTACTATCCTGTAGTGTGCAGGAACTGACCAGGGTCATGCAGGAGGGACATGCATTTCCAAATATACAGCATCTGCAACTTGTGCAGCACCTCAAACTGTATGTGAAATCAAACAATAGGCTGGCCACTACAACTGCACTACTGGGGCGTAGGTCCATGACCATGCAAACCCAAATGTGTCATTTGAGTGGAGATGTAGCCAAAGCACTAGCACGGGTCACCAATGCTGTTGAGATGATGAATGCATCCACTAGTGGAGGCAACATGTCTGCGCAGGAAGAGAGTAGTGAGTGTACCTCAAGCATGGGCAGTACAAAACTGCCAGTTGCCACTGCAGTGAGACACAACAAACGCAGCAGAACCCCCTCCACTCCCAAGGCGAGGCATGAAGATGCTGCCACTGACAGGCGTCTGGATGTTCATGTGAGAAAGCGCTAGGCTCCCATGTACAATGATTTTCAAAGATGGTGACGTAACCATTGTTACAATGTGACCTTATTACTGACTTTCAAGTATTCGTTCCTTTGCATCTATACATGTTCATTACCAAGACTCTTGTGCCACTAGTCACATTGAGAGTGTGCCTGAACACCCTGGTCATTATTTCCTTACATAAAACTTATTTTGTTTGCAAAATACTATTTTTGTGTCATCATTATTCACCTTAGAAGTAATTTTGTGTGATCTCCAATCTCCTCCTGCGCCCTTCTGCTGCACCTGATCTTTGTAGGGCATGTTGGTGTTGCACTTGCTGGTTCCCATCCTCCGAGTCGCTGTCAGACAGCTCCATTTCTAAACCTCCCCTTGTCGCAATGATGTGCAGCATGGCACATGCTGCCACTATCTTGCAGCATTGTTCAGGGTTGTATTTCAGTGCTCCACCGGTCTTATGAGGGCATCTGAATCGGCTCTTCAGCAGCCCAAATGTGCGCTCTATGACGTTCCTGGTTGATATATTTGCTGCATTGTACCTTTGTTGGGCGGCAGTTGTAGGATTGAGGTAAGGTATCATGAGGTAATTCCGCAAGGCGTTTGCGCTGTCACCTACATGTGAGGAAGCAAAGGGTGTTAGTGGTTGTTTGGCATTGACATACGAACAATGAATGTGTTGGTCTATTGCACATATTTTCCTAGCAGATGTCCCTCTCCAAATTCTCCCCTTGCAAGACGGGTGTGAATGCCACTTTGCCAGAATATGTATGAATCATGTGCACTGACGGGAAATTGTGCCACAATGTCCGTTTGGATGTTTTTGGCATTACACACAACCTGAATATTGAAGGAATGATGACATTTCCTATTCCTATACAAATATTCCTGTGCTGCAGGGGGACATATTGCCACATGGGTGCAATCAATACAACCCAACACATGTGGGAAGCCTGCAATCTGATAAAACTCCTGCTTAGTCTTGGCAATGTCATGGGCGGTTGTAGGGAAATTGATATGTGAGCCTATCCGGACCATCATGGCATCAAGGACTGCTTTAAATATTCTTGACATTGTGCTTTGCGACACACCTCCTGCAACTGTGATTACACCCTGAAAACTGCCTGACGCCAGTAGATGTAGGCAACATAAAACCTGTACAAACGTTGGGATGGCATTGGTCGTACGAGTCTGTCGTTGCAGGATGGGGTCCAATTCATTGATGAGATCATGGATCATTTCAGCATTAAGCCTATACTTATCTTATATCTCGTCCTCATGCTGTCCTAGCAAAGTTATGCGTACTCTGAAGATGCGCTCATTGATTTGCCTCCGTCTCTGTCGCGCAGCCTGCAGCCTCATCCTCCTCACCATCAGGGACAGCCCTGCCATTGTGAGTCCTGGTAGCTCATTTTGGGTGTGTTTAAATCAGTTTCAGTTGATTTGCAGCTGTGTGAAATTTGCACTCATGATTACCAACGGGTTGTGTTCCTTCTTATTTTGCGATTGCAATTTTGCGATTGTCTAAGAAATCGCTATTTTCGATTTTTTATGCATTTCATTTGCGATTCTTTATTTTCGATTCTCTATTTGAGGGTCGCAAATAAAGAATCGCAAATGTTTTCTCAGAATAATTTTGCGATTCTTTAATTTTGCGAAAAAATAAAGTTTTTCTCAAAAATAACGGTGAAGCATTGCTACACTGTAATTTGCAATCGCAAATGCCATTTTTTTGCGATTCGCAAATTTAGCGATTCCTTAAATGCTTGACGCATGTGCCTGTTAGTGCATTAGCAAGTATATGAAATGCTAAGTTAATGGTCAGAAAACTCACTAAGTAATGTGCCCTATCACTCTAGATCTTTTTTCTCAGTTTTCTTTCTGCCAGTGTCATAAATGTCAAGAATTTCACGCAGAACACTAAATCCTTTCCTTATAAGCAAGCTATTATGGCACTTGCGGACTCCATTTCTTAAAAATGTATTTCCTTTTCGCTCTTCATTTAATGCAGAGCATGTGCAGACGATGTAGCAAATGTCTTTCTTTGCATATTTGCAAAGGCGGCACGCGGTTACCGTAGATTGTCTCAGCCAAGCAAGGGAGTTGTATAAGGTTTTAAAACTGCCCAGCCAGTAGCTCAGCATTTCAGCTTTCCCTTATTGTATTGTATTGTATTGTTATTTATATAGCGCGATTGCTGCCCCAAAGGGCGTCCAAGCGCTGAGGCATGAAGACAGAACTGGGAGTGACGGACAGTGACGGAGTAGCCCAAACAGTTCTCCTAAGTATGGTAGAGGCTTCAGGATACCATAATAGCCTATTGTCACCTAGCATGTAAGCAAGGCTTTATCAGTAAGGGAAGAAAGCTTTTTGACTGCTGAATTAACGACTGTGTTGAAAGTAGCTTGAGTGAGAGTCAGGGCCTGTAGTGACTGAGCCTGCAATGTTGTTAAAGCCAAGGTCATGCCTTGAAGTTATCTTGGTTACAAATTGCATTCCAAAGTACGGTTTAACCCCTTCACTGCGGCGGCTATTCTGCCGCAGTGCTAAGGGGGTGGGGGGGCCGCGCGGCAGTCTCGTGCTCGTGACGGAACCGCTCTGTCAAGGCACGCGGGTGAGCTGTGCTTGTGACGGAACGGTTCCATCACGGCCCCGCCCGTGCTAGAGAACGTTAGTGGAGGCGTGGAATTCACGGCGCGCAGACGCAGTCCACCCGAGGCTCGTGACGGAACGGTTCCGTCATGAGCATGGGAGGGGTTAAGTAAGCGCCAAAGCTATTTAGTTTTCTGCCTCCGTAACCCGAATTCTAGTCTTATTTGGGCTGGTGAGTTATGTCGCGGGAGACTGATCACCCGCCAATAAGTGCCAACAGTTGCATTTTCAAGTAATTTGTCTGCTCTCCCTCTCAGAGCTTCTGCGCCATCCGGTATTGAAGTAGTTGTTTGTGGATATAAACTTTAGTAGTGGTTGAAGAGACAAGCCTTTAAAGTATTCCTTCGGGAGCAAAAAGCAGAAATTATGGTATTACTTTTTCTTTGCATCGAGGGACAGTGCTTAGTGAATGAGCCTCTTGAATCAAAGATTGCCTCCAGATACTCTGTCACTGATTCCAAGGATGAACCTTTCAGATGGAACGTTGGTTCTTGTACTGAGTAACATTGATTTTCTTTTGCTGAGGTCGACTTGGAATCCATGCTTTGCCACGTACGTTGCTGTGGCATTTATATTTATTCACCTTTGCAGGTTAACCTTCAGGTAACTGATCAGTACCACATCGTTGGCATACAGCATGTGAGACGCAATAAAACTGTACATTGTTGGAGCATGAAAAATTACTTTGTTAAGAGTTATTGTCAACCCTGCTAAGTGCAAGTTGATCAGGAATGGGGCAAGGACACAACCTTGTTTCAAGCCATTGTTTTTATATATTTTAAATGAAACTGTTGTTCCGATGCCCAGTCTTACCCATGTCTATGTGTTGGCATATGGTAGTTGGATAATATGCGCACATTTGGGCTGCTGAATATGCTCTTTGGTATCAAGATGTATGTACCGGACCTTGACGGTCTAGACTCGGTGGCTCAAGCAGCCTCCTTTGACGTAGATTAACATTGCAATGTTTTACAGGATCTACAAAAGACAAGAGACAGTCTTGCAAAGGAACATTTGCCCTCCACCTCGGATGATGCGTTGCAGATCCCGGTAGTTGGCTGGCTACCCCAAGTGGGAGAACTGGTTCGTGAGAAGATCGATAACAAGAAAGAATTTGGTCCATCTTATCGAGCTCCGGTTCCAGTGCTTGGAGTGAAGGGCACAAGAACTGTCATTTTACCACAACTTCCAGGTCGTAAGGAGAACAGGTATATCTCCATTGACAATGTCAAGATACACAGAGTGGCCGATTCTACTTAGTATGACACTGGCAGTCTCATGTCCTTCGATTTTGAGAAATTCTGTTTTGGCCCCGGGTTCCAATCTTGTGCCTGATGTTGCTCTCAAGTTGCCTGCAATTTCCAGTCCTTTATTGAGTATACTGCCTGGTGCTCAACATGATGAAACAGACTATACTTATCCTACTGACTTATCGATGCCTGATTTACAAACTCGCTTGGCTACAGAATCCAGATTTTCATTTGACACTGTATCACACACATCTAATAAGCCCTCGAAGATTTCTAATTTGGCAAGACTGTTTAAAAAACATTTTTTGATTCCCCCTTGGACTTATATTTGGATGGTGCTTTTTTCGATTCACCCTTCTATGACAATTGGTTTTGTGTTTTATTTTTTCCATCTCGTCAATGGACACTATGTCGAGGAGAGAACTGACATTCGACATATCAATGGAACTTTGGCTCCCCATTCCTCATTGCACAGAGTGCAGAGAGACTTAGCTTTTGTTAACATCACAGCTTGGCCTGTCCTGGATGGGATTGTATGGGATGTGGTTTGATTTCAAATTCATGGGCCCACTGAGGTTAAAATGTCCCCAATGTGTTTAGAGTGTCAATGGGGGATGTGGTTAAACAAAATATACATTCTGATGATTGGGATGTTCAGGCCGTTGAATCATTGTTCTCTGATTAGAAATATTATGCTGCCTTTGATGCTGAAGATTTGTACTTGGAGTCTGCTAATTACGGTGATTTGTATTGTTATCAACATTTTGGCAATCACTTTCTGCATAAAGCTAATACCAGGAGGCTCACTGTAAACTACACCCAGTGGGAACACTGTCCAGCTCCAATACAAGGCAGTTCTGCTACCTTTTTGAAGAGGTTCACTTACTTTACAGATTTCAACCAATCTAATGCTAATGCCTTTTATTTTAAAATGGGCGATAAATCCATATCCAAAGTTAGACTTACAGATACTAAATTACTGTATTCAAAGTCCTTTATGGACCAGTTGGCTGTTGGAGGCTATGAGTTGTGGAAGGATACAATTGACCTTAAATCAGTTTGGGGTACTAAAAGCTGGTAAGTGCAAGGCACAGAGACTTTGCACCGAGCATGCCTCATCCCGAACCATTTGTTGTTTTTGAATTCTACTATTTCTCAGACAACATGCTTTGGATTGGCTTCTCCTAAAAGATTGAATGCTCCTTCCTTTCCTGACTTAGAGGAATATTCCGGTTGGGGTAATTTTACTAAATATTCCATGAGAGAGTTGCAAACTCTGTTAAGGAATTCCTCCTTTAACATATCCAGTTTGGATCCCGAAGGCTGGTTGCTCTGGCACAGAAGTGCTGATTCATGCCAGCATCGTTTTCTGGGTTTAGCTCACGGCTATACACAGGTCAGGGTAGATTCCCCCTTTTGAAAGTGGCCATTCTGTAACTTCCTTTTCTGTAGGCAAATTGTGTCAGACCTAGCTCAGACATTCTACCTTGTCGTCAGTTAAACTACATTTATCTAAACTGACTGATGATGTTGAGCTGAATGATTTTATTAAAGGCCCGGCTAGAGGTAGATCAAAAAGATGGATATATGCTGTTTATAATGAAATTTGGAAAGCTTCCCAAATTGAGACGGCTACCCGCCTTAGGGCTATTGATCAAGCTAATTTAGAAAAAGTGCTAGCAGTTGTTGATAATAGCATTAACACACTCTCCTCTCGCATTTACACGTTAGATAATATTGTGTCATTGGTTGTAGATATTGTGCAAGATGAGGTGTCTACCCTGTACTACGGTCAAAATCAATTACGTTCCATTATGCAGTTTGCATGGACATTGCAGACACTTAAAGCCTCTAAAGTGCCATGGCATTACTTGAATACTTCTGCCTTGTTTGCCCCTTTTAATTTGACTGACAAGCAGCGCTTACTATCAATGAAGGATGCTTCTTTTTCCATGCTACACATTGAGAAGTTAGAACCTTAACCGTTTTCTGTGGCTGAAGCCAATGCTGCTACATGGATTATTACGAGCCTCTAGGAAGTTCTTATCTCCATGAAGCCTGGTCGCTTCCTTTTACATACAGATGTCTTAGAGAAGGGAGAGAAGTTTATTTAAATGGTGAAGAATGCACTGAAGCACCGTATCATTCCTTAATGTGTCGACATATCCAAATACATAATAGTTCCCACATTCAGATTGCTGGCAAACGGGAGTTATTTACTTTTAAACAATGAGGATTGCTGTGGGTTAATTAAAGGGATTGCTTATGTCGTTACAGTCAGTGAACGTTTAATTTGTTGCAAGAATGTAATGTATCCACCCCTGCATGGGACACATGTTTCCATCTGGCCTAAGATTCCCACCTTGAAAGCAGAGTTCAATAAGATGAGCCGCATAAGAGCTCTTTTGTCCCAGAAAGAAGTTGCCCTCACATCTGCTCGTGAGACATTTGTCCTTCACGTGGCTAACACCCGCACAGAAGTACATGCCTTATTAAATACTGATCTGGCCTTGCACTTTGGTGAATTAATTCATACAATCTTCAATGCATTCTCCACTTCGGGGCTGGCTCACTTTTTTTAAGTTGTAAGCAGTGGCTTAGTAACTTCCTTCCAAAAAAATTTCGGAGTCATTCCAGCATTCTTCCATTCTATTTTCTCCAGCCTGTTTGGTGGATTTCCCTTACTACTGGCTCTTGCTGCTGGCGTACTATTGCTGTTCTGTCTATTTCAAAATGGATGCACATCCTGTGTTGCAAGAAGGGCTGTCTAGGCTAGGGCTTCTTCGTGCCTGGGTGCCTGAGTACTATGGTGCGCTGCTGCTTGCCACACTGAGTGCAGCGTATGGATTATCGTTTTGATTTTCCTACTTTACATGCATTCAGCCTGTTTTCCATAGCCTGAGTTGCGATTTCGAATGGGCCCTGGATTTGTATCTCTGCAATACAGTGTCTCCCGAAGCAGATTATAATCAGCTCACGAGTCCCTTAGTTACTCATGAATTGCTTTGTTCTGATGGAGGAATTTTGGCCTTTGCAGCAATGCATGGTGTTCTGGGTCGCTGGAATGTGTTCGCAGCTGCGCAAGATTTCTTGGCTCAAAGTTTTCTCGAGAACCCACCGAGTTGTCCTCTGATGGTGCAAGAGGCTCCGGTAATCGAAGAGCATGTATGTTCTTTCCCTTTGTTAAATTGGATGGCTGATCTGTTTTCAGATGAGAACAGTGACTTCCTGTTGGAAGCTGTTGCTGCTTATTTTGCCTATTCATTATTAGGATAAACTGGGTTTGCAGTCTCACGTTTTTGACCTGAACATCTTGTTGGATTTGAATTTTTTGGGACACTCCAAATTTTTTTTTTAAAGATTGCATATTGACTTTCTCAATGTCCAATGCTGAGTTTTTTCACGACTATTGCAATTTTTTTATCGCCTTCGATTTTTTAAGTGACAAATTAGAGACTTGTGTTTGAACTATCGAACTTGAACTCTGCGTTCATAATTGCCCCTTTATACTTGTCCTATCAGTGCTTGGATCAAAGGGAGGGTGTCTTATGTAATGGTTTCACCTTTGCACTGTGTTAAGTTGGCATGTGTTATATAGAGTTTTAAACGCCATTTTTCCTTTCCTGCTGCCTCTGCAGACGACACATTTTGTTATTAATGCTTTTCGCCTAAGGTATTTTGCTTTACACAAGAAAAACATGTTTTCTTATAAATATCAGTCTTACCGGGTAAAGCTATGTCTGTACAGTGAGTGCCGATGCCTTCAAGGTTATCTCAACACAGCGCTTATTGTTTGGATTGATCAGCGCACAGAGTAGGCATAATATGGATGCATCTGTGGCCAACTTTGATTTTAGGCGTGAATGATATTGCACTGCGAAAGGCAGGGCAGACACACTTGATGAATATCCGTATGCAGAGTGTTGGTGTAGGAGATGATGCGATCCCTTTCCACTGAACCTAAAGGTATGGGCCCGCCCTTCTAAACCAAAAGAGACATTATGTAAATATAATATAATATACTAGCTAGGGAGGGTAAACTGAGGTTCTATTTAAACCTGTTTCCTTTACCATTTTAAGATGCTTTCACACTTTGTATTTTATGGAATAATAACTATGCTTATAACCTAGATCTTTATAATATGTTTGCTTGTATTAGCTAAGATACTGCGTTTGAGAACACTGCATTTGAAATAAACATTTCAAACTCACAGGTTTCCTCATTGACTCCTCGTTCTGGATCGATATATTAGTATAACGAAAGAGTGTTCATGTGTTCCACGTTACCTGAGGTGTTCTAAGTCCATGTTCTGGGTTGTCTAAATCATTGGGGTTTTGTAAGTACCAATGAGACACTGATTGCTAGTCTGGTAGGGGATTTTGGATACTAAGGTGAGTTTTGGCACACCCTAATTCACTGAGGTTCTAAGTCTCTATGCACAGTTCTGTGTAGGAGCAGAATCCCTGCTACAGCACTTTGTCTGATCTGCCGCATCCCACCCCCAGCACCTTTAGACCCACAAGGGTGAGTGGCTGCACTTTACAAACCCTAATTGATTGATTGATTGATAGAGTTTGGGTTGTTTCGCAGTAGCATAAGAGCAGGATTTAGTTTCTTTTCTGCTGTAATGAGTTGGGCTAAAGGCCTCCTACAAAACCTTTTTGGTTTTCTAGTTGACCCATTAACATTTGCGGAGGGTCTGACAACAAGTGGTTCTAAGTATGATGCAACTTTTCATGCATTTGATCCGGCAAAATGTTTTTCATTATAATGTGAGCACAGCAGATGAAAGGTTATGTGGCACGTGTATTAAATCCATAATTATGCGGTAATCACCACAGCACTACACTCGCATAACTCATGTGACCCTGATAATAATCACTTTGCTGAATTAAGTAAGTCAGTGAGTTAACTCCAATGGCATGATGCAATGATGCATAAAATTGAGAATTTTTTGTCTATCACAATTTTGAAGGCTAACTGACTCAGACTTGTACTACTGGTCGTAAGGGGGCAGCATCTTCTCACTGACTAGGGCGTATACCTACTGTAGGTTCTTCTTCAAGACGTCCAAGAGGTGTGATCCTGTATTTTTTGGAGTATACATATCTACTAAAAGTCCTTTCAGCACCAAAAGCAATCAATCGTATCTCCTGGTCTAGTCAAGCTATGTTTTTCTCCCAAGACTATGCCAAGAACACGGCTGTTAGACTAGGCGTGGGCGGTGAACTTCGCTCCATTCGCGGTCCATTAGGATTCCTAATTTTACTACTCCTAAACTGTCTTTTCTGAATACCGAAAGTCATAAAGTTAGGATTTTTCTCAGTTTAGGAGTAGTAAAGTTAGGAAGCCTAACTTTACTACTCCTAAATGCCTTTTGTGAATACTGAAAGTCATAAACGTAGAATTTTTCTCAGTTTTGCAGTAGTAAAGTTAGGAATCCTAACTTTGCTACTCCTAAATGCCTTTTTTGAATACCGAAAGTTGTAAAGTTAGGGTTTTGTTTCAGATTACTATTGTGAATCAGGCCCGTAGCGCCTAACAACTAAACCTTGATCCATTAGAAATAGATGTTTCACAAGGTGAATTGATTGCAGCATTACATACACTCAAATAAAATAAAGCTCCAGGGCCAGATGGTTTCACTGTAGAATTTTTTATACATTTTTCTCAACTACTTCTCCCAAAATTGACAACTCATATTTCTTCTTTTTTTACATACTGGCAAAGCAAGAAGGTAAAGACTTGTGTCATTGTAGAAATTACAGACCCATCTCCTTAGTAAATATCATCTATAAAATATGTTCCAAAGCCGTAGCCTTGAGAATGGATTCTTTCTTGCCGGATCTTCTTGGCAGGGATCAATCTGGTTTTGGTAAGGGACGTTGTATCACAGATAATACCCAATTATTTCCCTAAAAAGTGTCCCTCAACTACTGTTTCAAAAACATACAATTGCACATGCTACACCGTGCATACCTCACCCCGAGAAGCTTCAGCAATATTACCCGGAGTGGTCCTTCAAATGTCTCAGATGCCCAAAACCCAGCGCTTCCTTTAAAGACATGTTTTGGGACTTCCCAACGCTCCATACCTATTGGGCTACAATTCACACCACCCTCCTAGCAGTCACGGAGATCGCAGACATCAGCACATGGGAAACCTGTGCATTGGGCACCAACAAGCACTGCAAAAACCTGAAAATCGAGATGCTATTCACGTCCCTGTTGCTCCTTCTAGCCAAGAGGTGCATAGCGATGCATTTGAAGGCACCGGGGGGGACCTCCCTTAGCAGCATGGGTGGGGGCAGTCAAAAAACAGGAGCGCAGCAGAGGAAGAGGTACTTCACACAGAAGAAGTCAAGGGAATCTGCAAGCATCCCATATCTATACCATGGGCATTCCTACTTTACTCCTTCACACAGGAAACATCCATCGAGCCAGGGTCCCAGACCACCCCCTCCCCCGTAGCACAGGCGCGCCCCGGGGCAACACAAGGCAGGCCCTCTGTGGAACTTGGAGTGGGTGGGTCAGGAATAGAGGCAGAGGCTGGACATTAAGCACATCATCCTTCGCCTGGTTCCCCGACCCTTGAGCATGTATGCCTCGAGACCTACCCAGAATGTAGCAGATGGATGGCCCCCATCATGTGGAGTGACATGAGACACAGTGTTTCCCGGTTAAATTACCCCCTGTTTCTTTCTTTTTTTCCAGTTCAAATAATTAGCTGTCACATAGCATCCACTGTAGCGTAGGGCTGACAATGAGAGCGAGCCCCCGACTTTCAGTACAGCACATAAACTACCTTGCATAGACTCAGACCCAGCCTCACAAGCTCATCCGTGCCTATACTGTCACTCTCAATTTGGATCAGAGGGGCATATTTTGGAAGTGGAATTTCTAAGGGAATATTCTAAGATGTTATTCTATTCTATGGCTAGTTGTATCATCAATAAAATATATGACCTATGTAACATCATTGCTACTGTACTGTACATTAAACAAAATGCCAATAAAAATGTTTTTTTTGTTTAAAAGATAATACCCGATTATTTTTTGACATTCTATCCAAATCCTTCCATATATCTGACTCCTTAGCTGGAACTACACTGGATGCGGAGAAAGCATTCAATAGGGTCCACTGGCCTTTCTTTTGCAGTCGCTTAAGTGATTCAGATTTGGCCCACAATTTACATCTCTGATTTCTCGTCTATATTCAAATCCTAAAGCAGCAGTTTTTGTTAATGGGATATCCTACCATTTTTCACCTTAGGCAGAGGGGTCAGGCAGGGATGTCCCTTGTCTCCTTTTCTTTTCAATGTAGGTTTGGAACCTTTCCTGTCTAAAATGTGTCAAAACAAAGAAAACATGGTTTTAAGTCTAATAAGTTACAAGTGAAAATAGGAGCTTACGCTGATGATATTTTGTTATTTATTTCAAATCCCCATTCTTCCCTTCCTGCCTTTCTACAAGAAGTGAATTCCTACTCATTTGTCTCTGGTTATAAATGAAATATTGATATATGTGAGATCTTGCCCTTAACTAAATTTGTGTTTAAAGATGACTTTATTAGATCTAATTTCACTTGGAATCCCAAATACATAAAATATTTAGGGTTATATTTTTCCCCATAAAATAAAACTTCCATTTCTACAAACATAGAAAAATGTTTACTAATATTGTTTGATATGACAGATAGATGGCATCCTCTTTATCTCATGGTGGGGAGGCTTAGATACTATCAAAAAGATGTTATCACCTATTATTCTCTACATTATTTCTAACACTCCAATAGCCATATCCTCTAAATCCTTTAAGAAAATTAATTCCTTACTTTCTTCTTTTCTTTGGAGCAACAAAAAAGCTTGCATGTCTTTACTAAAACTCATGCATCCCAAATTAGGAGGAGTAAACTTTCCCAATTTTTCTACTACCACAAATCATTTTTACTACGTCAAACCTCTAACTGGATCTCAGATTCTCCGTTAGCTCCCCCACTTTGGGTATCACTTAAACAATATTACTGGCTTCCTTTTTTCTTTCCAAGAATATCCATCTTGTACTCGAATACCTCAACATTTATCCACTCTCATTTTTTTAATCAAGTAGGCTCCTAGAATCAGTTCTATCGTTCACACCCATAGCTCCGAATCGTTTTTTAAATCTACTTTATGGCATAATCAATTCAGATTGATTATGCCATAAAGTGTGGCTCAATGGTTAGAGCGGCAGACCCTGATGCAGAAGTCTGGCCTGGGACCAGGGTTCAATTCCTGACGCGGCAGGGTATTGAGCCCAAAAATGTCCACAGACTCGATAATTCTCGCTTCAGTGCCTGCTCGAATCACGGGTTCACACTCTGCAACTCCGGGCAATAGCTTCCTTAATCTCCACTATGGCCCCCCGCGGCGGGATGCCTGGCTTTCACCTTGGGGGTGCCCAGTACGGGTTATCTCAGAGGAAAAAACCAGGACGGGTTCCCAAAGCAAGCGCTTATTGACCGTTGGTGATAATGCGCTATATAAATATAAATTACATTACATTATGGGTAAACCTATTTATTGGAAAACCTGGCAACAAAAAGGCCTAGTTTGGGTAAGCCAATGATTTGAAAATAATAATGTAATGTCTTTTTCTCAAGCTCGCCTCCTATTTGATCTCCCTTCTTCCGTACGAAACAAATAACAGCTATCAGTGGCGGCTGGTGCATAGGGGCAAATGGGGTGTTGCCCCACTAGCCTCGGAATGAGGATCGGGGAGGAAGACAAGACAGACATCCACACACGCAATGCAGCAGCCGCAAATGAAGAGCTGACTGCTGTGTGTCGATCACAAATTAAATTTGGTTTTGTTTTCTTCAAGGCCAGGGACGAGGTAACAGCAGGTCAGAGACCTCCTACGCTTGTGCTGGCCGGAGCGAGGAATATTGCTTGCCCTGGAAGCACATACGGAAAGTGTGATGTCATCCTGAAGGGTGTGGCCAAAGAAAGCTGAAAATGCCTGGTTTCAAATGGGGCACCTATGCTGCGCCCCAGGCGTTTTCTGCAGCAGGTCACTGAAATCAATGGCAAGGGGCAGGGCAGTGGGTGGCAACAAATGGAGCACTCCCCTTGCCTTCGGCTAGTTCCATGCCTCCTAATTGGACAACGGGAGCTGAGGGAGTGGGCTGCAGAAGAGCCTGCCAGCCGCCGCGCAGCTCTGACCTTGGCACCAGGACTGATGGCACGCAGCAGGTGAGATGTCACTTGATAAGTGGATCCTGCAAAATAAACAGTGGCGCTCATGAACATTGATGCAGGTTGTGTAACTTCTGTTGAAAAATGATTAATCGATTCGGCACACAGCTAGAAAGCACAAGCAGAGAGCAAAGCAATCACCTCTTGGATAGCCCCTCCTTTGCGAGCAGTATTTCAGAAGCAGTGCTCAGTTGGATAATGCGGCGGCTGCTGAGATCTGTAAATAACTTGCAGGTCCTGGTCCAGTCACGGCTGGCCACGCCTTTCAACAGTCGAGACATTGCGATGCGATAACTCGTTGAACAGGAGTCAGGACGTCTCCGTGACATGTGCGTTCACCGCAGCTCTTATTATTTACAGTCATGACCTCACCCAGGAATCGCCAGTGCCACAGGTTGTTTACAGGTATGCCACCTGTGTATGGAGCCGTGAAGAGAGTTTTGGGTTCATGGAAGGAGGGGCCAGAGGAGGTGCAAATGTGAAAGATCGACTGTGGTGGTGACTCCAGTGCAGAAGTGTTGAAACTAGTAGCGCGCATGTACGCTTTCAGATATTCCCGAAAGTGGCCTGGGTGGTTTAATTAATTTATAGATCTGTGTGCCTGCGGAGTTGAGCTTCGGCTGCAGAAAGGACACATTGTTTGGGAGAAATGTGGCGTAGAAGCTTTTTAGAGTTGCGCAGTGGAAAGCACTAGGGTGTGGGGGACGGGAAGGAAGGGTTCTGGGTAACACTTACATGGGAAGGAGGTGGTTAGTGTTGCATAATAATTACTACTTTCGATCCATGTCAGCATTCGCTCGGCAAGTAAGGGAGCATCTGAACATGTGTGACATAAAAAGTATGCCACCTCTTAATGGTCCGGAAGCGTTGTGTTTTAAATTGCTTTTATGTGTCGCCAATTTTATGGACTGTCATAAGCACTTGGCACCTGCAAGGAGCTGTGCCATGAGTCTCCAAAAGGAAACAAAAGTGAAATGACGGTAACACTTGAGCTCCATGTGTCGTCCTCGGAGGGGACCTGGACGACACAGACCAGGCGCCTGTTACTGCTTATGAGAAACAGCTTGTGCATACAGGTCTGATGACCCGACCACAAATTACAAATCTAAAATTTCACAAGAAATACTTTACTTCGTTCTCCCCCTCTTCTTGGGGCTTCAGTTTCCCCGCACCCTCCTTGCAGTCTGCCTTCCTCTGTTCATCCTCTCTCAACCTTCCTGCCCTCCCAAATATGCCCTTGAAAATGCACCACCAACCCACTCCTTCCTTCAAAACATTTTCAGGGGGAGAACCCTCCCGAGCCCCCCCCTCTCCCACCACCGGGCACTCAACTCTGACCTCCACGCCCACCGCCTTGAAATGTCACCAGCCGCCCCTGCCAGCTATTACATAACACATTGTGACACACCTTAGCTCATTTTACCTCATCTACCCCTCATCCTCCACAAAATATCTACCAATTTCACTATCTGCATGACACAGATCTTAAGGCCTCCACCATATATTCTTTTCTACATCACTAGAGACAAAACCAATGTGGAATTAACCTGGGAACAGGATTTTGGTAAGGAGTTGTCAATTCTCACCTGGAAAAGAATCTGGGCCTGATCAGGAAAACCTCTAGAGCTGCTTACACCACCCAGACACTCTTCTTCATATATAATAGGCTTCTTCTCTCCGCTATGACATTACAAAGGATAAATAATAACACATCAGATGCTTGTAGTCCTGGTTCTAGCACACGCTGATTTTAAACATTTACTTTTTACATGTCCTTTTGTACATGATTTTTGGGAAAATATTTGGAAGCAGATTACTGCAATATTTGACTATGCAGCTCCTTTTTCCTTCGCCAATATTTGTTTTAGGTTCTTCATCAGAATTTTGGGACAACTGTACCTCAAGTAAACGGATTTTGGACTTACTTATAGCAGTAGCATTTCAACTAATCACCAAACATTGGAAAGATCTTTCTAAACTATGTTTCCAAGCTTGGTGGTACACAGATTAGACACAGTTTATGTTTTTCCTTCCTCTCTTGCTATAAAGCGCTTATTATTATGGTCCCCTGTCACAAAATTCCTTGATGTTAATGTAAAACTTTTTGGCATGCGTACTCCTGAGGAACAAGAAGTTTTGAAGCCTCCTTGACATTCTGAAATGTATGATCGTAAATACTTATGTTTGTCTACTAAACATATATAGTTATAAGTTCGTACAAATCACCAGTCTTTGTTTTTCTTATGGGTATCCATTCCCCTCTTTTTGATAATATAACCACATGCTTTGAATGATATTATGTTGTATTTTTCACTTTAATAAACGTACTTTTTGAAACTTAAACAAGGTTGGACGCTAAACAATTACTTTACCCCGGGCTTTAAGTGAGATGATACATTTGTGTGGGAGAAGGTTTCGGCAGGTGGGGGCTATAAAGGAGGCATTGGCTGTGTAATTAAGTGAGTGGCCTAAACATGTAAGCTACATTTTAGTTTTTTTCCTAGTATGCTACCCGACCAGTATTTTTGTTCCTCTCTGAGCTATCTTTAATTGCATCCAGATATATAACACAACGTCTGACGTACACCTAAAATTAGCCAAGACTATTTTCTTTGTCAATTTTTGTTAGCTGTTTAAGATAAATGAGTAACAACAATGATTTGATTGTAACTAATATTAAAAATATTTCAATTCTCAAACTGAGACTGTGAAATAAAGCTTATTAAGACCTCTGGAAGAGGCAGTGGTCCTACGTGGCTCAGTCACTCCTGTAATGTTTTCATGTTAGCCATCTCCCCCCATATCATTCATTTGCATATGTTATAGCTCATCTCTTTCCTCTTCAGAACTCTGTTCTCCCTCCCCGTCCCTTGAATGCACGTCCTTGCATCTCCTTCACTTCGCCACCCCTCAAATAAACAACACACGCACTCACCTGTAAGCACTGTATTTTATTTTACTTTCGCATTGTTAATATTTTGACAACTGTGTACCTTCTTCGCACACATTTGCACAGAATCAAAATGTCAACTGGAATAGGTGACCATTGCTCTGTCGCTCTGCAGAGAGGACAACGATCGGGTAACCATGTACTCTGAACACCATTTTGACCCACTGACAGGCATTGTGAGAAACTCACTCTACCCTTTCCTAGATGCACCTTTCCTAGAATTGGGGGAGTTTGAATTTCGGAATACATGAAAACTTTGGTTGGTCCTGGTGTTTTCACAGTACTCTCCCCGCCCAAAGCTGCAAAATAAACTGACACCTTATGCCAGTAGTTGTACTTCCTCTGACCTTGAGATGAACTCTGTGTATTAGCTGATCAGGACTTTGTGTTTTGTTGTATTCCTTCATGAATAGGTCCCTTACGGTCATGCCTTGATATTGAGAATCCCATTCCTGCAATCCCCCCGCTATCTTGGTAGAGCAGAGTGGTGAGTTATAGTTACTGTTGTCTGGTTAGGGGGCTGAAAAGAGTGTGAAATGCAGTCTGCTACTTATAATATTTTGAAAGTGGTTGGTAAATTGTAAATGAAAGTTATACCTATAGCTTTCACATTTTTTAAGTTTGTGTAGGTTAAACTTGGTTTGTGTAGGGAAAATAAGTTTCCCTAACTATAACTAAGCTTTAAACTTTGTTTTTTTTCTATGAATGTCAATGTTTTTTATTTTTTTACATTTTTAATTTAAAATAAAAAAATTCAAATCGTAGCATACCATGTCTCAAGTGGAGAGTTGTTATGTTTAGTGTTGTACAGTACATTGGAGGAGAGAGTTGTAAAGTCTATTGTCATAGACTAGAGTATTGGAGATTGGAATTGAGTAGAATGTAGGATTGTATAGTTCAGTGTAGTAAAGTGTTAGATAGTGAAGTTGCATTGTGTCTCATAGAGTGGAGTCAAGTATTGTAGACCGGAGCTGTGAGCTTTACATTAGAATGGTATGTCTAACTGTAGAGTAGGGTGTTGTAGACTGTCATAGAGTGGATTAGAGTGTTTTTGAGTGGAGTAGGGCGAAGTAGAGTGTCATAGAGTGGTGACTGTCAAGTGAAGCGTCGTAGAGTACAGTGGGGAGAGTGTCATACAGTGGAGCAGCATGCCATATAGTGGAGTGGCTCATCGTAGAAAGAAGTTGAGTGACGTGTCATAGAGAGTCATACAGTGTTGTACAGTGGCATAGAGTGGATGGGCATAGAGTTTCATAGAGTGTAGTACCGTTTTGTAAAGTGGAGAGAAGGAATATAGACAGGTGTGAAGTGTTGGACAGTGGCTGAGTGTTGTAGAGTGGAGTAGTGTAGAGAGAGTAGTGTGTTAAACACTGGAGCTGCATAGAGTGGATTGCTGTATAGTAGCGTAGAGTGAGGTAAAGTCTCATATAGCTGAGTTGAGTGGTGTAAAGAAGTGTGAAGTAAAGTATAATAGAGCGTATTGGTGTGTCATAGAGTAGAGTCGCATGGAGTGTAGTGTACTGGCGTTGCATAGGTAGTAAACTGTTGGAGTAGGAGTCTCATACAGTAGTGTGGAGATTAGAAAAGTGTCATGTAGTGGAATATAGTGTTATACATTGAAGTGTAAGGGCATAGAGTGGAGTATAGAGTTGGACTGTGAAGTGTACGGAGATAGAGTGGAGTAAAATGTCATAGAGTGTCATGAAACGTGATAGACTTTTATAGAGTGGAGGAGAGTGTCTTACAGGGGAGTGGCGTAGAGTAGAGTGGCGTATACTGTAGTGGCGTAGAATCGATTACCGTAAAATGGAGTAGTGTACAGTGGAATAATGTACAGCAGAATAATATACAGCAGAGTCTAGAAAAGGGGAGTGGCATAGAGTAAAAAAGCATAGAGTTAAGTGGTGTATAGTGCAGCAGCATAGAGTGGCGTATCATACAGTGTTGTAGAGAAGGATAAAGTGTTGTATAGTGGAGTAAAGTTGAGTGGAACACACTGGAGTGGCATACTGTAGAGTGAGGTAAAGTGTCTTAGAGTGTAGTTGCATGTTGTAGACTTTAGTGGTCAAGAATTCAGTAGAGTGGAGTTGCGTAGCATACATTGGAATAGTGTACAGTGGAATAGTGTACAGTGGAGTGCAGAAGAGTGGAGTGGCATAGATTGGAATAACATAGTATACAATGGGTGGCGTAGAGTGGAGTAGGGTACGGTGGATTAGTGTAGAGTGAGGTGGCATACATTGAAGTTGCGTAGCATAGAGTCAAGGAAACTGTTATAAATTGTAGTGAAGTCTCTCACAGTAGAGTGGAGTGTTGTGTTGTCCAGTGTGGTGGAGAGTGCTGTACAATAGAGTGTATGGGCATAGAGTCATGTGCAAATTTGGACAGTGGAGTTTTCCTGGCATAGAGTGTAGTAGAGTTTTGAAGAGTGGAGTTATATATGACTAGAGTGGCGTAGGTTAGAATGGCATAAAGTGGAAAAGCATGGAGTATAGATGAAAAGGCTGGAGTGGTGTACGGTGCAGTGGCATAGAGTGTAATAGCGTATAGTGTAGTAGCCTACAGTGGAGTGCCATAAAGGGTAATAGTGTAGATTGTAGTAGCATACAGTGGAGTGGCTTACAGTGAAGTGGTTTACACAGGAGTAGTCTATTGTGGGGTGGGATAGAGTGTAATAGCATACAGTGGAGTGGCAAATAGTGGAGTGGGGTAGAGTAGAATACCATACAGTAAAGGGGCAAAGATGGAACTTGCCTACAGTGTAACAGCGTAGAATGGAGGGGCGTTCAGTTGAATAGCATAGAGTGGAATAGAGTAGAGTAGAATGGTAGACTGGAGTAGTGTACAGTGGAGTGGGGTGGAGCGAAACAGCATCTAGTGGAGTGGCGTCCAATGGACTAATACAGTGGACTGGAAATGTGGAATAGCGTAGAGTGGAGTAGTGTAGAATGGAGTGCCCCATAGAGTGGCATGGCAAAGAATGTAATAGCATATAGTGTAGTAGCATACAGTGGAGTGGCGTAAAATCTAATTGTGTATAGTGTAGTAGCATACAGTGGAGTGTAGTACAATCATGTGGTTTTGAATGGAGTGGTGTATTGTGGCGTGGGGTAGAGTGTATTAGAATGCAGTGGAGTGGCATACAATGAAGTGGGGTGGAGTGGAATTCCATACAGTAGAGGGGCAAAGATTGAAGTTGCATACAGTGCAATAGCTTAGAATGGAGTGGCATACAGTTAAATAGCTTAGAGTGGAGTACAGTGGAGCAGCTTATAGGGGAATAACATGGAGAAGAATAGTGTAGACTAGAATACCCTATAGTGGAGAGGCCACAGTGAAGCAATTAGACTGGAGTAGTGTACAGTGAAGTCGGGTAAAGTGAAATGGCACATAGTGGAGTGGCGTAGAGTCGAGTGGCGTCCAATGGACTAGCATTGAATGGAGCAGCGTAAAGTGGAGTAGCATACAGTGGAGTGGCAAATAGTGGAATAGCACAGAGTGGAATGGCATACAGTGGAATGGTGTAGAGTGGAATAGCACTTACTTGAGTAGTGTATAGCGAAGTTGCATACACTGGAGTGGCATACAATGAAAAGGTGTAGAGTGGCACCGCATACAGTGTAATAGTGTAGATTGGGCTGGCATAGAGTGGAGTTGTGTACAGTGTAATAGCATAGAGTAGAGCATCGTATTGTACAATGGGGTGGCGCTGACTGTAATAGTGTATAGTGGAGTAGTGTACAGTGGAGTGGCGTATAATGGCAGACTAGAATGGCGAACTGTGGCATGGGGGGTTTAGTGTAATAACATACAGTGGAGTGCCGTACATTGAAGTGGGACCCAATCGAATAGCATAGAATGAAGTGGAGCAAAGTAAAGTGCCATACACTGGAGTAGCTTTGAGTGGAGTCTCGAAGAGTGGAGTGGCATACAGTGGAATAGCGTACACTGGAGTGTTGTATAGAGGAGTGGAAGACAGTGGAATAGAGGAGCGTGTAGTGGCATACAGTAGAATGGCAGAGAGTGGAATAGCGAATAGTGGAGTAGGATCCAGTGGAGTGGCATACAGAGGATTGACGTAGACTTGAGTTGCATGGAGTGACTTTGCATACAATGTAATAGCGTAGAGTGCAGTGGCATAGAGTGGAGTCTCATACAGTGGAGAGGCTTAAAGTAAAGTGCAATAGTATATAGTGGAGTGGCATGGCATATGGATGCTTGTGAAATTTTGCAGCAATCTAGATTATGGTGTGCAGAGTAACGCAACACAGCAAATTGCGATACCTTGTGTTTCTCCAGATTTACCAAAATAAAGCTAATTTAAGTATTGCATTCCCCATGTGACACAATGAGTGATTTAAGGATACTGCAATCCAATAATACAGCGAGGCTTTATTTGTATTTGGGGCCATGATATACCCTGATAACTTTGCAGTGTACCTTAGTCCATGGCGATGACAAGCCAGTATATAATTGGGTAATGGCTGTTTTTAGACACTGAAAAGGCAGTCATATTGTTTTTACTACACTTTCGCTGTGTTCAGTGTTAGGGCCTTAGATATAGGTAAGTAGTAGGTCCTAACCTATTACCACTTGATTAAAGTGGTTATAGGTAGGGAAATGTAATTCTATTTTTTATATATTTTTAAGTATGTTTACGACCAGGTAGTGTGGCAGTTTACCAAAGTTTTGTGAAATTCCTTTTTTTTTTTAAATTTTGTTTTATTCAGGCATAATAAGTAGGACATCATTACAGCAGTACATCAGTTCAGAATTAACTCAAATAATACAATATTATGAATAAATAAATCGCAGGGTTTGAAATCCCAAAAAAAAAATCAACATAGATAACATTTTAGATAGATATAGATTACACAACAGTATAAACAAACTCTAAAGTCAATTATAAATATGGTCAAGAATCATCCGATACCACCAGGGACAATGCGATTTTTCCATTCAGTTATTGGACACCAAAGCGCATCTCCTCGTAATTTAGATCGTATCCCTCTTATTTTAAATATTGCAGATTCATACCTATAAGCTGCCAAAAGCCGTGCTAACCACATCTGAAAACTTGGAGGCTCTGTATCTTTCCATCTCGCTGATAGGAGTATCCTGAAAACAGCCATGCCGATAAAAACTAATCTTTCTTCAGATTTTCCCAAATTTAAGGTATGGTCATGGCCAAAGAGAAATAAAGTTTCGGATTCTGGTATTATGTGTCCAAAAATTTCCTCCCAAAAGGAATTTATCATAGTTTTCACTAATGTCAAATTAGGACAAGTATAAAACATATGGGTAAGAGTTGCCGGCCCTTGAGTACATCTTGGGCATAAATCATTCTCTCGTTTGCCCCATGTGAATAGTTTAGCAGGGGTAAAGTAAAGGTCAAAGATAGTTTTGTACAATTGTGCCTTAAGATTACTTGCCATCAATAACTTTTGACTCATATTTAGCACCTGGTTTAAGTCCACATTTGGATTATTCAATTTTAAGCACCACTTTTTTCCGTTTTATCAAGATCATCTTTCTTCATGCTTAAAAGAATATTATATAGGGTTCCGATTCTAATATTTGTTCTAAATTTTGCATCCATAATTTCATACTTTTGCAAGCAAATTAATGACTCCTTAGCTTTTAATGTAGCAAATATCTGGGCAAACTTCAGGAAATCTCCATTCGGTAATTTATATTTAATTTTTACATCAGAAAAAGTTGTGTCATAGTCATTTATTAGAAAATCACCTATTGTCTTGATTCCTATCTTGGCCCAATGTTTTAAAAATGCGTCTGAATTCTGTCTTTGAATAAGATTAGAATAAAGAAGTGGTGTATAACGATTAATTTTCTCAACTTGGCTATATTTAGCAATTTTACTCCAAATTTTCCAAGTATTAATCATAATTTCACCTTTAAAATCTTTATAGTTTCTTGTCTCAGTTTTTCGCAATAACAAGCCTTTTGCCTCCCGCCCGACTATAAGTTCATATATTGATGGTATTTCAACACGACTCTCTGAATTCTCTTCGCTATATCCTTTGAGCAAAGGTATAAACTGTTTTAGTTGTGCTGCCCAATAATATAGTTCCATATTAGGTATAGTAAGGCCGCCTTTATCAATAGGAAGAGACAGTAGTTCAATAGATCTCCTAATTTTCCCATTCTGCCATACAAACTTAGATATAAGTGAATTGATCACTGTTAAAGTCTCCTTTTTAATGGCCAGTGGTATTGCTCTAAATAAATAGAGACATCTGGGTAGCGTATTCATTTTAACATAATTAACTCTCCCTATAATGGACAGATGAAGGCTATTGACCCTTTTAAAATCGTTCTCAATTTTTTTCAGTAATGGATCAAAATTAATTTGTGAGATTATTTTAGTGTTTGCACAGAGTTCAATGCCCAGATAAGTAGCTTTTTCAACTCTTCGTGGATCCATACAAACTGTGTCGGGTGTACTTATTATAATCGTCTTTCCTTTGTTAAGAGAGTACCCAGAGTAAGTCCCAAATTCCGAAGTAATTACCTCTATTTCATGAATAGCTTCTGTTGGATCAGGTATGACTATCGCAATGTCATCAGCATATGCCAGTACTTTCGTTTCAAACTGATGACTAACAACCGGCTTAATAATAGTACTCTCTAATAGTTTCAAGATAAGAGTGTTGATATATAGAGCAAATAGCAGAGGCGAACATGGGCAACCTTGCCTAGTACCTCTTGTTATATTGATGTATTCAGATAATAATCCGGCCGCGAGAACTTTCGCTTTGGGGCGGTGATACATTGATTTTATTGAGTTAATAAATTTGGGGCCAAAATTATTGCGTGCCATAACTTCCCATAAAAATTTCCAGGTGACACGATCGAAAGCTTTCTCTGCATCCAGTAGAATCATTGACATACGCTCCCCCCTAGCTGTCGTGGCGTCAAATAAGGCAACTGCCCTACGGATGTGTTCAGTGGTTCCCTTTCCAGGGATGAAACCATGTTGCCATGGGGAAGCGAGCTGTTCAATGACCCCACTGAGCCTGAGTGCTAAGACTTTTGCATATAATTTGGAGTCCGAATTAATAAGGGATATAGGACGATATGACGTGAGAAGCTCTGGGGCTTTTCCCTTTTTTGGAAAGACGATTATATTAGCTTCCTCCCATGAAATTGGAGGTACACCATTATATTGTATTCCAAGAAATAAATCATGTAGAATCGGTAGTAACTGATGGCTAAGTATCTTAAATAGCTCAATCGGTATCTTGTCTGGACCTGCTGCTTTGCCAGAGGCTAATAATGATAATGCGGTCCTAACTTCTGCAATTGTTATTTCTTTTTCAAGGTCCTCCCTTGTATCAGTATCCAATGTTTTCATAGCCTCGAAGTTACTAAGAAAATTGTTTATAAAAACTTCTGTTTCTTTCTCAGACCTCTTAGTATCCTCTGTATATAACTTCTGATAATACCCCTGAAACTGGGAGTTGATTTCAGCTGCATGAGTGTAGGTCTGCCCATTTTCTATTATAGTAGCTATGTCCCTTTTTGTAATTTTCTGACGCGTACTAAGTGCCAGTTGTCTGCCCACTTTCTCTCCGCTTTCATAGACTTGCTTCCTATGTGATTGATATGTCTTAGCAGCTTTCTGACTTAGTTTAGAGTTTAGTTCTGATTTTAGTATAGCTACCTGCATCATCACCTGACTTGTATCTTGTCTTTGCCTGATTTTACTAATATGTTCTTCTTCGGCTTTAGCTAGAGCAGCTATTTTTACTTCGAATTCTTGTTTTTCCCCGTTCCTAATTTTAGTTTGGTACTTAATGGTTTCCCCTCTTAGAGCGGCTTTATAAGTGTCCCAAACAATATTTCTTGAAGCACTAAATCGATTCATGCTAAAAAATTCCTCAGTCCAGGCTTTAATAAAATCAATATATTCTTGGTCGCATAATAATTTCCTATCAAAGGACCATGTTGTTTTTTGAACATAATTAGTTTTATAATCGATTGATAATAATAGGGGATTATGATCTGATAGTGTTTTCGAAAGTTTCTTTATTTGTGAAGAGGATGTTAAATCTTTAGATGTAAAAATGTAATCTATCCGTACATATTTTTGATGGGGGTGTGAGTAATACGTGTAACCAGGATCTGTTGGGCTATTTTGCATCCAAATATCAGTTAGCCCTAGACTACAAATTAAATTACTAATAGCCTGATAAACCTTTGGTTTCCGGCCAATATATTTTAATCCAGTTACATGCGGTGACAAGGATGGTATTAAAGAAATGTTAAGATCGCCGCAGAAAATTAGTGGACCTTGCCAAATGGCTAATTCTGCTTCTAATTTTTCAAAAATTATAGGATCATCCTGATTGGATCCGTAAACAGTGCATATCGTAATACCATTAACTAATTTAGCAATTGCCCATCTTCCATATGAATCTGACGCACAACATATTCCTTGTCCATGACAGCTCTTAGCCAATATTGCAACCCCCCTTATATTTGTCGTTTGAGATGAAGCTCCTATCAGATTATATCCCCTCAGTCTTAATAGTGCTCTTTTGCTCCATGGAATATGGGTTTCCTGTAGACATAAAATGTCTACCGGGTATAGTTTTAACAATTCTTCAAGTCGGACTCGCTTATCTCTAGTCAATAATCCTCCTATATTCCAGGTTTGTATATTAAGCTTACCCATTGTTCATATGGTAATTTTGTCGACTAATGTTGCTCAAGTCATATTCCATGTACATACCCTGCTTTATATTTTCCAAAATTAGCTCTATTCCTGCTATTATGCCTGATTTTTTCCCATTTTTCCCATTTTCTCCTTTCCCTTCCCCCCTCCCTCTGCGTCATCCCTCCCTCTTGCCCACCCCTTCTCCGCTTCCTCCCTTCTTGCTGAGGCTTCCAGACTCACCCAGAGTCTGTGTGATGAAGTTGCTGCACTTCTACTGAGCTACCAAAAAGAAAAAAATTGTCATATAAGAGCAAAAAGAAAAAAGGACAAAGGATTCTACAAGGATTCTACATCACATTAAGTATATCATATTATATCCCAAAAAACTACATACAGTCTATATCATACATCCTTGAGTTAAACCTCCACTATTTTATATACTATCTCCACAAAGAAGAGCACCTTTAATTCACCCATCAAAAGCATAATAAAGAGGGCATATCTCACTATAGGTTATTAGAGTATTATGACCCATGTAAATTAGATTCTACGAAATTTCATCTAAGTATGCTTTTGCCTTTATTTCTGACTGAAAAAACGTAGTCTGACCATGGTGGACAATCTTCAGAGTCGCAGGGTTGTTCAAATAGGCCTGAGCACCTTTCTCTTGAAACGATTTAATCAACATTCGTAGCCTCCATCGTCTTTCGACGGTTGCGTGGCAAAAATCAGGTCTCGAAAAGAAAGAAAAACCATTACATGCTATCTTCCGGTCTGGTCTCGCTTTATCTGCTATCGCCTGCCTTAGTAAGAAATTACCAAAGTACACTAGAACAGCTCTTGGATATAGTCCTGGTTTCGGCGGAGGATTAAAAGGGAAACGATGTACCCTTTGAATTTCAGCTTCCCAGTTCCAGCTCTGTAGTTCAGGCAAAGCTTCACTGAAAAGTTTAATGATGAAAGCTCGTATATTCTCTCCCTCAGCTTTCTCTGGTATTCCCAGGATGCGAAGATTATTGCGGCGTTGCCTGTTTTCAAAATCTTCGAGCTTCCATTTGATATCCACCAGTTCTGTTTCCTGTAGTTTAATTTTCTCACAATTTTCAGTAGAGTCTTTCTCTGCTGCCATTACCCTTTGTTCCATCTCAGTTACACGCTCTCCAATCCGTGTGCATGTCTTAGACAGTTTCTTTACAACCCCCTGCATTTTACGCAAAGCTATACGAGATCTTTTGCTGTCCTGGGCAGTCTCTTCCCTGTGAGCTGCTATAGCCTGGAGGATGGTCTCTACTGCAGAGGGGGTTACCTCTGAATCACCTGGCATGTCTGAGGAAGAAGCCTGATTATATTCGAGTTGGCCTGTTGTTGTTTTTTTTAATACAGTTTTTGTATTACCTTTAGGCTTAGTTTTCACAGTATTGGATATCTGCCTTCCTTCATCATAACTGTCTTCTGAGGAATATATATGTGTTTCTGATTCATCTCCAGATGATTCAAAGCTCTCAGACCATTCTCCTAGATTGTCAGCTCCAACCTCTTCAGTGTCATCGGAAAAAGAATAGAACTCAGTAAGGTCTTTTTCCCCCTCTTGCAGCTGTCCTGGTTGTGCAGGCAATTGTAAGGTGACATTTGGAAGCAAATCATTAGTATCTTTATTTGCTATAGTTTGGTTAGAGATTGCACATTGGGGTGGTTTGGGTACACTAGGTATCTCCTCCGTAGTAGCAGTTGTCTTGACTAGCGCTGGATTTGTCACCATTACGTTAGGTTCGATCCGGTTATTATTTATTGTGGGAATAGTCTCTTCAGGCACAGGATTAGTCTGTTCATTTTGCACCCCTAGAATATTGCCCCCAGGTCCCGAGAAAGACATTGCCCGGCCTGCCTCTACTTGCTTCTCTTCATCCAGCGTTATTACTTTAGGTCCATCAGTTAAGTTGTTTTTAGAGACCTCATCAATTAAAATGTTATTCGTATTGGGAATTTCCACATTCAAAACATCGGTAATTGCTATGTTTTCGGGGTTTTCAGGGTTAATAAGGGAATTGGATGTTCCCTCTTCTGGGTCAGAAATAGCATTCTGTTGTCCCTCAATTGCAAGACTCTGATCCCCATTCATTATTGGAGTAGATACAGTCTCGGTTTCAAGCTCAGCCTCTAATTGTGAATTGTTCTGATTTGGGGTCTTTCTAAACATTAGCTCATGCACAGTCCTCCCTCCTGCGCTGCTTATTCTACGGGTCGCTAAAATTTCCTGTCTTGAGGACCCCAAGGGAGAACCAGTTGCAGCTACTTGCTTTTTAGATTTTGCTATTTTTACCTGTAGCTGGTCTTCATCATCCATCAGTCTTTCTCGCTGCTGTCTCTCTGCTTCCTTCCGCAGCACCCTTGCCGCTTTTGCAATCCTGGCTCTGGTGGCTGCAGCTGAGGCACTTTTTGGCGGCATCACTGTGTCCTTCCCCCTCGGCGTCCCGCTCTGCAAAATCTTCTCCAAACACCAAACCGAGCCGTCCAGAGAGGAACTGTTGTTTTGCCGCGTTAATTCCAGAAGCTGACACGGCTTCCGTAGAGCTACTGACTGTGTGTACACTGTTTCCCTGGAAACGCCGCGTAATGGAGCCGGGTTCCACCAGAAAGTAAGTGTATCGAGTATATCGCAGCGTTTGAGGGTTTTTAATACATTGTAGCAATATCGCATTGTTAGGCTGCCACAAGAACTTGCAACTGTTTCTCGTTCCCAGTTTAGGCGTATCAATTACAATTCAGTAAGCGGCGCTTTCATTGAATGACTTCTTTCCTTTCACGGCGTCCCGGGTTTTCCGCTGTCAGCATGCCAGGATATCGGCGTCTCTCCCCTTCTCTGTTTATTTCAGCGCGTAGTCAGGGGTTTTACCTCTCCTCTCTTCAAGCCTTCATTCTCGAGTCGTTTAAGTATTTCTTTATGCGCTCCGTGTAGAATCCATCGCAGAAGCGACTCAATTAATCACATCATCGTCGGAGCTCGGAGCTCAGTAGAGTGCTGCAATCAGCCTGGCGTCTAGGCTGCCATCTTGCCTTACCTAAAGTACTGCACTATTGGATATCACTACGTTTAAATGCCTTACAACTTCAAAAAATACTTATCTTACTTAACTGCAGTACCCAAAAAAAATCTTCTCTGCACCATAATGTATAATCCTGCCACATTTCATGTAAATCCATTTAGCTGTTTTTGAGCTACATCAAAAACAATAGTCTATGGAAAAATCATTGGTGGAAAAACTCCGGTTTGGGACCCCTTTTTATCTTTGCACCACCTTAACGATTTACCACAAAAATATATATCATCTCAAAATATAGAAAAGGGTATAGGTCTTGGATGGTTTTGTGGGGATTTGTCAAACAGATGGAAAGTTATTAGGGAGGTAATACCTGAGGAATTCCTATCTTGGGGAATGCTAACTATAACTACAGAGTGGCAATCACATTTAATGTGATTTCTTTCTTTTTAACTATTGTATCTGTTATGTATATTGGGTAATTGTTTTCCTAATAATGTGTCTTTTAGTTGTTCATGTAGTAATTATGAAACTTTACATATGCAGTCTAGTTTATTTTGTGGCTTCCTTGTTACTTTTAGTAGGATTGTGCTACATATGAAGCCCAAAATAAATGAAAGCCAACCATTGTTGTTATAAAAATTAACATTGTTCTTTTTTTCCTAATGTTCAATTATCATGTCTTTCATATAGTACTTTGTGTAGCTCACTGCTAGGTCACTTTTCCATTTTGTTGCATAGGAGTACATAAGGAAGATTTTTTTTGTTTGGCTTGCTGGGCCACTTTTATTTTGTGAGCCAAAGAGCATGCAAAGAAAACGTATGTAGATTAAGATGTATTCTATCTTTTAAATATTTATTTATAGGTTTCCATTAGCATGTTACCATAAATGGCTCTTCCAGTTGTTCATGTAGTAAATCTGAAACTTTACATACACCGTCTAGTTTATTTTTTTGCGCCTCCTTGCTACTCTTAGTAGTTTTGTGCTATGAGATATAACTAAGTTGGAAAACCCTATAGCTTAAAAAATGCTTACTCTACTCACTGTCAGTACTCAAAAAAATCATTTTGGCGTTGATGACAAGGTAAGTGTATTTTTAGGAATTAGGGATGATAAGGGTATTGGGTTGTACAAGAGTTATTATGGCTTAGGTGTGGGTAAGGGTGTTGAATGGAAAGGGATTTTTAGGATTTAGGATTAGATAATGGTATTGGGGTGGTAAGGGTATTTTTGGGGCTTAGAGTGTTAGTAAGGGTTTTGGGTTGTAAGGATGGTTTAGGGATGGGTAACGGTATTGGGTGGAAAGGGTATTTTTAGAGGTTTGGGGTGGGTAAGGGTGTTGTGGTCTAAGAGTATTTTTAGGGTTTGTGATTGGGAAAGGTATTGGGTTGTTAGGGTGCTTTAGGGGTTAGGGGTGGGGAAGGGAATTGGGTGGAAAGAGAATTTTAGGGATTAAGAAAGGGTTGAGTAATGTGTTTTATGGCTATTTTTAGGATTTATGGGTGGGTGGGGGTATTGGGTTGTAAAGGTTTTGGGGTAGATAGGAGTATAGGGTGGTATGGGTATTTTTAGGGTTTAGTAGTGGTAGGGATATAGGGTGGTAAGGATATTTAATAAAGGGGCACTAAAATTAATTTCTTTTAAAAAATGGGGGGTTTGCGGGTACCCCCCCCGAAAAAGATTAACATTGTTTTCCAAAAATGTAAGCAATGTAAAAATGCATGGCAAAGACATGTGTGCCAAAGACATGCAAATCTTACAACCTATTTGCTGACACCTGCTGTTTCTGATTTTCCCTGAACTGCCCCAAACCTTAGCTTAGCAGCACAGAGTGTCCGTTAAGGAAACTGGATTTTTCTTTGATTTGCCTTTGTTGCCTTTATTAATGCCACATTTACATTACTAATTGAACTACTTGGATTATAATCTTATATGCTGTATTCAAGTGAATTTTGATTTCTGACTAATTTCTTCGATTGGAGATTGTTAACTTTACTAATTTGTTAATACAACTTTGTGGTTTGCAATCTAATCCTCTCTGTCATTCCTATGGGCATAATCTGCTTTACTATCAATACTATGTTAATGAATTTGTGAGTTCAGCCTCAGTTCAAGATAAAGGTCCCTTCTCATTGACATAACAGATTTCCAAGTTTGTGCCAAGTTGAGATGGTATAGATACCATCCTTTCTAATCAAATATCACCACTGGCCTTAAAATATGAAGGCAAGTTGAAACTTGCTTAATGGAGGAAATAAATACCAAGGGCATAACCAGGAAAGGTCCACAGCATGGCTGTTCATTGGTAGGTGGCTGGATTTGCATCTCAATAGTTGGATTGTGTGGGAGCCCTTCAGTAACGCAGCTCTGCTCTCCCAGCCACAAACATAGGCTCCTCTTCAAATCATAAAGGGCTGAAAGAGTCAAAGTTGCTTGTACTTTGAGAGGCTTAAAAGCAGTGACGAAGCAAAAAGATGGGCACTGCCATCCTGCTGTGCCTCTGTGCAGACAAAGGTGCAGTAGACATGATGCTGGACAAATCCTCAAAATGCCCTAAGCACAGGGCTCGCTCTCTTCCTGCACATTGCCTGCTACAGTATTTTTCATGATGCCATGTTTCATCACACATTTTGCTTCTACTCTACAATATTACAGTGTGACAGCTGCAATGCCTTCACATTTTTCTTGACATGAAAATGAAAATATGAAGCTATAACCTTTCGAAGACCAACAAGTTATTGTATTTTCTGGGATTGCAGGTGCACACATGTGAGACGTCTATGTTAAAATCATCACTGCATGTGACTGATATGCCACATATCTTGACAGTGGTGGACAGCAAGGGTGTTATGAGCCCTACTGAAAGCAAGACCCCCAACCCCAACTCACCTCTAACTTCTTTCCCGAATCCTTGTTGTGTAGTAAAAAATACCACAACTAGCGAGCAGTGGGCTCTTCCCACCCTGGTCGTCGAGGCCACTGCAGATGGGGCTCCTGTTTGCCATTTGTAAAGACATCTTGTGATTTCTATCAGGTAGTCTGAAAATACAGGATCCACAGTTCTTCAGCAGAAGGATGTGATGCAACTTCCGCCATTCTTCAAGAAGCTCTCTGGATCTGTCCGTAGTCAGGGAAGAAGGTAAAAGTACACAGCACTATTTCGAAAACTGAAATCTCAAACACAACTTACCAGAGAGCGTAACTTTATCAAGGTCTGGACTAGAATCCCAGCTAACGAGATGAAAATTGGACTTCAGGGGACTTCAGAATCTTCCTCTTCCAGCCAGACTGCACAGAATTATTTATGTCCTTTTGCAGCTGGCAATCTGAGTGACTTCTTCTGAAGCATTGTCCCTATCCGCAGACTTTATCTTGGGCTTAGTGTAGACGTGAAACCTTGTAACAGACGCAGTTTGCTTCACATCCCTGGTGCCTTCACAAAAGCTCGGTAGCTGCAGGCATCGCAAGCGAGCCTTCTCGGCAAGACAAAGAAGGCGATCCTCATAGGGACTAGTTAAAATTTCATTTAAGTTTCCACTTGGCAAGTAGGTCAGCTTCATATCTGTCGATCGGTTCCATATTCTGCAGTTAACCAGGATTTTGGGGGGAGATTGTGGCACACTGCAGATCAAAAGGGTGATTAAGGGAAAGACTAAAGAGCAATGGTATCAGCAACAGAGCAAGACAGAAATATCTTTTTCAAAAGGAACTTTCTTTTTTTATTAAACTAAAAAGGCTGTCAATCGGAAATATGCATTCTAAAAATCATAACTTTCTGTCAATGCCTCGCTGAAAAGAGGCAGATGAATTAGACTCTTGTCGGATATCGAGTGATCATACCACCAGTCTGCATGTACCAATCTCGCTAACCTTTCCAATCAAAAACCTTTCTGTCAAATTACATAGTTTTCAAAGTTTAAAAACGCTAAAGAAGAAGAATAACTTGCTTTTTTTTAGAGCTTTAAACATCTGCGGTAACCGAGGCCCATAATAGAAGATGGTACTTTAACTAACTCAACCATACCTATCATGTTGCCCCCGAAATCTGAAAGCCTGAGCTAACTTGTGATCAGCAGGGTATGTGCAGAGCATCCATTGAGTCCCTGATAGCTTATCATGATAACCACGAACTATATAATGAGTTCAATTCAGATGCATTGTCAGTGCTTATACCCATATTTACAAGGCCCTTGCGCCGCCGGCCGCCATTGCGTCACTTTTCTTATTCAATGGTGGCACAAACCACTAAATCATATTTCTGAAGCAGCGCAAAGCCACTTTGCATGACTTTGAATGGCCTCATAAATATGGAGTAAGGCAAGCCAGCGCAAATCACTGTGTTTCCTTACTCAGCACTAGGGAGGTGTGTCATGGGCATTGCAGAGGGTATTTCCATGCAACACCCATGGATTTTGACACATCCCCAGATAATATATTACCAGGTGAGAAAGGAGGGTCTGAGGGAAGTTTACAGACCTGCGCGGATAAATCCCCTAACCATATTTAACAACAACAAAGAATCTGAAGGTCTTCAAGAGGAATATGTAAACAGACGTATGGGCAGTACACACCCCAGGAGAGCACAAACAGAGAGGAGTCTCAATTAAGAGGACGGAATCCCATCACCTACCAAAGTGACATGCTTCATCATTTGGGATCTCTTCTTAGCTGTACACTAGTGCAACCAAGGAGATACAACTCCCTGCTAGTGTAATGGAGAAGCTCGCAGATGTTTTGGATGTAATCCGGAACTAGATCACCTAAGATCGATGAAGCATAAGGCAGTGTGGTGAGAATATGTGGTGCAGTGTGTATATTAAGTGTGTTAAAATTGACTACCAGGAGAGAATTTTTTTTATTGAGTATCCCGTGGTGTCAAGGGTTAAAAAGCAGTAAGGGCGCAATCTGAATGGACGTGCGAGCGCGCTAGTGAGAAGGTCCACATGTTTCAGCCAACCTGGATCTTACATTATCGTGGCTTTCTTCAGGACCTAGTTGTAACTACTGCACTCTAAATATGTGAAAAATTAACACAAACTTTTAGGAACGATACAGCCATCTACCTGTGTAATACTTTATGTTGACACTACAGGCTAAGGTGTTGCACTCCCGTATTAAATCAGGAGGAAACCCACTGCTCTTGGCAACAGCTCAGGACGTGAGGCAACGCTCTAATCCGTTGTTACCGCAGGCCGGATCCTGAGTATCGCTAGCGATACTCAGTTACTGTGTTAATTTTTCACATATTTAGAGTGTAGAAGTTACACCTAGGTCCTGAAGAAAGCCACGATCAATGTAAGATCCAATTTGGCTGAAACATGTAGATCTTCCCACCAGCGCGCTCGCACATCCATTCAGATAGTGCCCTTACTGCTTTTTAACCCTTGACACCACGGGATACCCAATAAAAAACATTCTCTTCTGGTAGTCAATTTTAACACACTTATTATACACACTGCACCATGTATTCTCACCACACTGCCTTATGCTTCATCGATCTTAGGTTATCTAGTTCCGGATTACATCAAAAACATTTGCGAGCTCCTCTTTTACACTAGCAGGGATGGGATTCTGTCCTCTTAATAGACATCCCCAGATATACAAGACCTTGTAAATATGGAGATGTGCCAAAAACTTACAGCTTCCCAGGAGAGGCGTAGGAAGGCGAAATATCACTACTTTTGCTTCTGTGCTGCACACTCAGAAAGAGGAAAACGCCTCCCAGGATTGCTTTTTTTACATGAAGTTGCCCCTTCCAGCACAAAAACAACCCTCCAGGCAACTCATTCACCCTTTCACCATAGCAAGGGTGCTTGCATTTGCGCATGGCTAACAAAACGACCAAAGATATGGCACAATCCTGCCCTTTCCTTTCGACTCAGTGACTTGCTGCGCTGCCCTGCGCCAAAATCTCACAAATCATCCCTCTAATTTGTAAAAGAAAGAGTGCCGGTGCACGGTGCTCTGCTCAGAAGCCAGCAGCGAGCGCAATTAAAATGCGCCTTGAATACTATGGCTGTGTAGTCTTGAATCCACCTCATGCCTCTTTAGTCCACTGTCAGACGCTCCCTGCCTCTTTAGCTCACTTTTGCAAGTTCCTACTTTCTCCCCTTGTGTTAGTTCTTTCATCTTACCTCTTTCTCTTCCTCTGTTTTTATGATATGTGTGTTTTTCCCTCTCTTGCTCTCGGTAAATATCAGAAAAACAAGTGCCAGTTCCTGAAAATAAGTGTCTGTGGTCCCTAAACTCAGTTTTCCGAAACTCCACCATCAAACAAACTTTGCCTCCAATAAAAGCCAGCATAATTTTTAATAGCTGTCATCTAACACTGTAAGCAATGTCCAGCAAAACATCAAAAAATATGTAACTCCCCTCATCACCAACCACAAGGCGGTACGACCACCCAATCGTCCTCCATGAATCTCATAAATCTCACCTCTTTCCAGCCTAGTTCCTTTGGAGGACAAACGTTTGTATGTTGACTCACCTGGGCCAGGCACTCTTTTCCTCAACTGTCCAAATACACTGTGAAAGTACTTTCTTTCCAAAAACTTTGCTGCAACTTTTGAATAATTATTTTCCTGTAACTCACATTCACCTTCAATTGTGCTTGATGCCTAAGGGATAGAGTGCACCCTAAAAACACAAAAATAGGCAAGCAACTGAACGGTAAATCTGCAAGTATGAGCCATATGTTATTGACATTAAAGGTACTATTATATCTTGCTCTATCGCTGCTCCACAGGCTACTGCACAACAGCTTACACCTTATTCGACTTTTCCTCAGGATCCCCTTCATGACTTTACACCATACAGGCACACCTCTGGCCTCAAGTGGACTCAGGATATGGAATTGATGGCACAGAACCACCCAATATTCCACAAATCCCTGCTCTTCCACAACAAGAGTGAATACATACCTGTTGCACTTGAGCAGGCTCCCTCGACCTCCAATAGAAGCTCATGCCATCTCCTCTAATGACCACTAGTTCAAAGATGAATGGTGATAACTAGGGGGTTTCTGTAGGGATTAATCAAGAAACCCTTGTTTTTTCACAACAATACTAGCGTTGCTCACTACTGGTGAAAATTATTGTAACACAACTGCATACGAAATATGCACAATTAGTCTTACAGGTATCACAACACATATTAAAACATCAATTAAAACGAGGATACACAAATCAAATTATCATTTGATATTTATTATTGTACATAATTTAGACTTGAATTTGAAGCCTTTATAGTTACTTTCCAGTCCTTATGCAAAACGTATATATGGGGTGTCTCCATTAAATTTCAGTGTTCAAAGTCGACCAATAGGTAGTTGCAATATTCCTAGAAATGGCCAAAATCAGGTTCTCTCGGGTTGAAGTCTGAAAATTAATTTGAGTGAATCCAGGAGTTCCATAATATTAAAAGAAATAGGAAATCTTCATGTTGTAAAAGTCAATGCATTTCTATATATAGTAGCCATTCTGTAGTTATAATTAGGATTCCCAGGGATAGGAATTCCTCAGACGTTTGCTTGCAAATAACTATGCCACCATTTGACAAATCTCTGTTTTTATGGAACAAAATATGAAAAGACCTAATAATACATAACAAGATTTCACCACATAATTATTACCAGGATTTTCTTGAATGTAATTGATATTAACAACAGATCACTCAGCAACTGAAAATGCTTTAGTTTTGAAGTGCTTCAGCGGATAACAATATCATGGCTTACTTCGATAAACTTTGTAGACAAATCATAATGAAAAGTGAATCTTGCTTATACCACCCTTCCTAACAGTTGACATACTAATGGTATTAAAGTGCTGAGTGCTAAACCTTTGGAAGCATAGTGATATATTAATTTTCCTAGTCATTGATAAGCAAATGTATGCACTAAGTTATATCCTGCATGCATTATGCATTGCTCATAAACCAGTAGGAAGTCGCAGAGATATCCTTCTTTTGTTGGCCATCAGCCCCTTCCTGGTGAATAAAGTACCATAAATGGTAGAGTGCTGTAGTGCTGGGCAATTGAACAAATAACAAATATACTCATTTTCCTACTCATTACTTAAGTGCATAAGTGCCTTGATACTATCATTTAAATGTTGATTATAAGCCAGTGGGAAATCGGGACTTTTTCCCCTATCTTGATAAAATAAAATACTAAAGGTGCCAATGCACAATAAAACTTGGAATTCCTGAGGGAACTTAAATGATTTTAAAGTTTGGCTTTAAATCCTTTTCAAAAAGGAGAATTGTACTCTTAAAACTCAAACCTTGGCAAACTCCCGACCCGCCGCGCACATGCTTTCTTGAAACCTTTAATGCTCATCATTTTAGCATACCAATGTTCAAAGGTTGGAATATTCTTTGTCTTCCAGTATTGTAATACCAGACACCGGACAATAGACTTGGCATTACAAATACAATATTGTTAATTTGTATTCAATCAACTAATACCATATGAATAACCAAATCATTCTAAAATAGCTTAGGGCAAAATCATTAGATTAATGCATTTACTTAATTCTTAAAATAACGTATTCCAAAATTATTGAAGTTCTGAACATGTGTAGAAAATATGAAACCAACCCCCTGCATCTGCATAAATTTAAATACTAAGGAGCGGATCTCTGTCCCATGATGTAAGATTCTTTTCTCCCATGTTATCTGTTTTTGGCAAAAAGGAAAATCACCCATTTTAGTAAACCCCTTCGCCTTTCAGGTTTCTAAAATGGCTTAGACATATTCATCCCTAAAAATGTACAATCATGCATTAAAGTAAACATATGGCACATGCCAGGAATTACAAAATAACTTAATACGGCTTTCCATCGCATTAGGCACCATATATGTGGTCTGGTAATTTGTTTTTACAAATGCTGGGAAATCAATTGCGGAATATTTCAACATCTGAATTAGTACAACTTTATTGAAGACGTCTATCTCCAAAGAAAGTTAAACAGCATTATCCAATAATGCAGCCTGATGATAGGTCTGCAAATGAGGTAGAGTGAGTACACCCTGTGTTTTATCTAGTTGCAAGACTGAGTACTGTACCCCAGCATGTTTATTGTTCCATATACATTTCTTAAAAAGTAAATCTAATTCTTTAAAATATGAGTTAACAATCTTTATGGGAACACTGAAAAAAAGAAGGCGGCGGAGCTAGCAGAGCCTGCAAATGGCCGCTCTGTGAGCGAGCTCCTGCGGTCGCTGCACAATCCTGCAAATATCCTGAACATACATCCTGCTATCTGCCACAAACTCAATGGAATCCTGTATCGGAAGATAGCGACGACATGGTGTCCCAGTTAACGCGATCCTAACTGCCCCGAAAAGACTGCAAACGGCCGTCGACTTTGAAGGGGAGCACGGCCTAGACGTGGCATGTGTGTGGCCCATGACCAAGGTGTGCGGCGATCGTGTTAGCAGAGATACCTTTATTAGTCCTGGGAGTGCTGAGCGTTGGGCGGACTTGGCTCCTCAACCCGTCCTACAGTGCATCCTGTCCTACACACCAGCCAGAGGAGGTAAGGAGGCCTTTGCTTCTCGTTCCTGATTGGGGGTCAGGAGCCGCCCGATGTGCACCTCCGGATCGCTGCATACCATCTCCCAGAGATGCGACTGTGGGGGTATGTAGCGGGGGACCCCACTGTGGCTTGCTGCGCTTGCTCCAGCCACCAATCCTGTAGTGCTCTCGGATATGCCGGCGGGCGGTGAGGAAAAGCCTGAGATGGCTTCTTCACATCTGGCAGCCTAGTGAGTTGGGTGACTGGTGGTGCGCGTTGCGGATCCCCCCCAGGTACGTCAAACTTTCTTAATTGCTGAGTGGGGCTGCCAGGTACTGCCAATTAAGGCCTGTGATGTGAGGTGGTACATACAAGGCACAAAATGTGAGGGAGGCGGACGTGAAAAAAGAAACTGCGCAACTGAAAATTAGGGTCTCTCCCTTCTGATATGGGCCTAATCCTACGCCAGTGAGCCTCACATTGACTACTCTGATTGGGCCACCAGTAGCTGAACTAACTGCCTGCACACGTGTCTGACCCACGGGGTGAGCCTGAGCAGAGGGCCGTGGTGTGGCGATACTGGGGGCGGCCGCGACGTCTCTCTGAGACACAGAGAAGGGACATTTCTCACCAAAGGATGTAGTAGTGTATTTGCCGCACGATACCTAGCCAGACCATCATTGTCCTTCACCGCTCTTCTAGAATTGCGAACTTGGGAATACCTGGTGACTGCTGTGGAGTGTCGCTGTCAGGACCGCGCTGAGTGGTGATGATCCCTGACCCACGTGAAGACGTGGGCTGACAAAATAATTGACTACCCATGACACTGTAACAATGGGGAAGCTTGACAAGAATCAGCCTAAAATCCATTTTGACCAGGCGAAGAAGGTGGCAGATAACAGCGGAACAGACCAGGCATCAGCCCAACTGCCTGCATCTGATGCGGGCCCCCCTGCCATTGTGGACTTTTAGTCCATGTTCACAATGATCCAAGCTACCCTGACAAACATCGATGGGAAAATTGACTCTTTGACCTACAGAGTTGATCATATGTCTGAAAGACTGGACAGACACACGGAGCGGATCGATATGGCAGTAAGGCGAATTACGGACGCGGAGTAAGCCCAACGCCAAACAGAGACGAAACAGGAAAAGTTTGACAAGACGCTCGCAGCTCTTATGGCGAGATCTGAAGATTTAGAAGCGAGATCCCGCCGCAACCAACCTGCGCATTCTGGGAATAGCAGAATTGACAAACACGAGCAATATGGAGCGCTACATTGAGACTCTGCTGGTGACACTGTTTGAGCAGGAGACTTTCTCAGAGGTCTTCATCATCGAACAGGCGCACAGGTCCCTTGCTTCGCCACCACCTCCTGGGGCAAAGCCGCGCCCAATCATATCTAAAGTATTGAATTACAGAGACCGAGACGCAGCCCTCAGGAAAGCCATAGAGCAGGGGAACATCACACACAATGGGAAGACCATTTACCCGGATTTCATGCAACAAGTTCAGGAAGCACGGAAAAAATGTTTTGCAGTTAAGAAGATACTATGTGACCAACAAATTCTGTATGCAATGATTTACCCAGCCCATCTCTGCGTCACAGATGGGGGAAAACTGTGATATTTGCCAATCCTAAAGAAGTGCACAAGAACTCTCAGGCACCGCGCAGGATATCACCCAGAGGGGAACAAGAAGAACAAGGGAACGCCTCGGATGTTGAATAATACGAGAGGCTACCATCATCTGCACACTGATGACACATTCCCCATGGGATACCCTCATCTACGACTGGCATGGACATAGCGGTGTGCATCTCACAGCCTCCTGGTTTGTTTTCCTCTCATTGAATATGATTGGGGGCAAAATACGTACATATGGGGGGGCAGTTTTGCTATAAATGTGGACACCTGTACTACGGACAAGGCACTGACTTGTCGCTACAACTGGCAGACTGTGTTGCATAAGATTGATTCTTTAAAGGACCCCCACAGGTGACTGTGTCACTGGGGTATCCAGCTGGCGGCTCCCGCCACTCTGTGTGAACCACAACTAAATCTTGGTTTATTGTGAGTTTGTTTGGGGGGTGGGATGGGAGACTGTTAGAAGTAATCTGGGATGGCTTTGGCGGTTGTGGTCTGCTGAAGTGGGTGGGGGTTGGAGAAGTTTCAAGTTGGAGAATGTTAATGTGATTGTACTGACAAGCCAAGCAAAACTCATGTCTAAGATAATCTTTGACAGTTGTGACCAAGTAATGGAACCCTCCAGATTTATTAAGACTATCTCAAGAAGGGTGAGAAATATAATTGCCTGACATGGAACGTCAAAGGTTTAAACACTCCCAAAAAAATCAGACAAGTATTTGCCTACTTAGACCGACACAATATTCAGGTTGCGCTCCTTCAGGAGACGCACTTGACTACAACCTCTGAGGCCAAGTTTGCTCTTAGATGGGCTGGTTATAAATTATGTAGAAGAAAAGGGAATCGCCCAACAATCCAAGGGACAGGGTACCAATAAATTGCCAAACCAAAAATTTCCCTTGGATTCACTCAGTGTCTCAATCACATTCATTCATCCACACTTCACTCTATTGTCATAAGTGATGCCATTTCCAAAAGAAGAGAACAATGGTTATCAATACAAACACCCCTCAATCATAGAAAACCTTAAAAGTCTATTATCACAATGTGCAAATGTATTATTAAATCATGTATCAATTAAAAACATTAAAACAATATTAAAAAATGCATCAATCCAATTTATACATTAACACATATTATCTGCAATAATCATATTATTGCAAAATTTTATACACAGTGTCCACAAAAGGGAGAGAGACTAAAAACCTGTAATGTTGAACTTAACACATCGGATTGTTAATTCATAGGAATCTTTACAACTAGGTCTGAATCACATAGACCCGTCCTGACAAGTCGTTCCTTGCATTTAACTGGAAAAAAGGCATTGACGCGTTTCAGTGTATTGCTCTATGTGCATCACCTTTGTCAAGACTAGTATTGCTCTATGTCTCTTTCTCAACCACTATTTTGATTTATATTGATCTAAATGAAACACAAAAAATTAAAACAATATTACACATTGATTTATAGACATTATTCTGGCTTTTTTTCATTGTACTACATCACATGACATCCCATCAACACTTTGATATATTTATTATTTTAACCTCCAGGTTGACATTTTAGAAACTCAGCATAACAAATGCCAAAGTTAAAGCTAATTCAGTGATTCTACATCATACATAATATTCCTTACCCATCAACCACCTAACCATTGCCCCAGGGGCCTCGCCCTTCATAATACAGTTATTAGAGAGCATTAGAGTGGTTGTTTTCATAACCATTGCAAACAAATACTACCAAGGCACACTATATTGACCACTGTCATACTCTCCAACATTTATCCAAACATAAATCCACATACCATAAAACTTGATTAGTGCCGGATGTAGGTCACTATGCAAAAGGTTTCCAAATGTTTGCTTACACTCCAGCCACCGTCTATAAAACAATAACAGGTTTACATTAAACTCCAATAGGATATTTTTATCTTATCAGTATCCTGATTCATGATAGTATATTACCTGTATAAAGCTATCAAAGATTGACCCACTGCGGATACGCTTATGTGATGTCCGTGACATAAACTGGAAACTTCCTGCTTATTATCTTCCTGTCAGGATATGCAGGTCTTTGATCCATAATGGGCTGGTCACAAATGTATATAAGAAATTAAAATTGCAGGCCCACATCAACCGCGCAGTATTCATACAAGGAAATGGAGGTCATTTATATACCTGAAATTATTTCCAAATGTGTGCTCTGATAGTTCACGTGAACTATCAGAGCACACATTTGGAAATTAATGGGATGTTGATGGGATGTCATGTGATGTAGTACAATGAAAAAAAGCTGGAATAATGTCTATAAATCAATGTGTGATATTGGTTTAATTTTTTGTGTTTCATTTAGATCAATATAAATCAAAATAGTGTTTGAGAAAGAGACATAGAGCAATACTAGTCTTGACAAAGGTGATGCCCATAGAGCAATACACCGAAATGCGTCAACGCCTTTTTTCCAGTTAAATTCAAGGAACGACTTGTCAGGACGGGTCTATGAGATTCTGACCTAGTTGTAAAGATTCCTATGAATTAACAATCCGATGTGTTAAGTTCAACATTACGGGTTTTTAGTCTCTCTCCCTTTTTTGGACACTGTGTATAGAAAATGTTAATAATATGTTTATTGCAGATAATATGTGTTAATGTATAAATTGGTTAGCTGGTTATAAATTAGCCGTATCATATTCCTCTTATGCCAGAGGGGTCCTCGTTTTAATTAAGAAGGGTGTTTCCTTTACACCTATAAACACACACACGGACAAAGAAGGGTGCTGTGCCATGGTACATGGTAAGCTAGGTAACTCCCTGGTCACTCTGATTAACATATATGGGCCCATAACAGATGACCTGGAAACCTTTACACGTATCCACCCAGTTCTGCGAGAGTGGCCCAAGGCGGCTGTTCTCTGGGGAGGTGAGTTTAATACTCACTTAGACCACACCTCGATAAATCGAGCCCATATGGCCTGCGCACACCCACTGATGCAATGATTGAGTTTGGTCTCCTTGATGTCTGGCGGCTGCGTCATAGCTCAACCATGGAAGGTACACATGCTACACCTAACTATGGCAGCTGGCCCAGACTGGACTATTGGCTACTAAGCAATAGGGCGAATGACTGGACCAGGGAAGTCACTATACTACCACGCACACTGTCAGATCACAACCCGGTACGGCTCAAACTTCTGGTCGAGGGCAACGCCCATCGCCCCTACACTTGGAGATTCAGGGCCCAGGCTCTACTGGACCCTGTTTACAATGACACTATCGGACAAGCCATAGAACAATATTTTACCATTAACACGGGCACTGTGGAGAGTGCAGCTACATTATGGGAGGAATTTAAAGTGACCATACGCAGGGTATACATCAGTACTACAGCTGACATTTTAAAAGATATCCGGGTTCAACTTGAACAGGCCGAACACAAACTCGCAAAGATAGAACGCCAATGCACAACCGCGCATTGCCCCAAAACACTCACTCGTATTCATGACTTACTGACTGAATACAACTCACTGGCGGAATCGGAGATCCGGTATAGAAGTCGTAGACACACAGCGCAAGCATATAATGAGAGTGGCTGCCCGGGCTGCACACTAGCCTTAAAAAATCAAGACTCAGGAAGACCACCATCATAAAACAAAGATTACAGATTCCCAGGGAGTGGAGCACTATACCCTACGACTATTCTAGATCAGTTCTGCAGTTTCTACTAGGAATTATATGCCTCCCGGGGCGACACATCTGACCAAGACTTAGCAGAGTACTTATCAGATATAGCATGCGCTTGGTTGTCAGACAACCACCAGGAAAACCGAGACCAACCAATAGATGAAAGGATATAAAAGCTGCAATTCGCTCACTGCCTAACCAAAAAGCTCCAGGGCCAGATGGGCTCACAGCTGAGTTTTATAAGGGATATATTGATCTGGTTGCATCTCCCCTACTGGAAATGTACGCGGAGGCACACAAGACTGGTTTACTGCCACCGTCCCTTCGCAAGGCGCTAATTATCACTCTGTTAAAAAAAGACAAGGCCCCAGACACCTGCGAATCTTATCACTCACTGTCCTTGATAAACTTAGATGCAAAAATTTTAGCAAAAATATTAGCCACACGTCTGTAAAACCTTATGCCCAACTTGGGCCTCCCGGATCAATCGGGCTTCATACTGGAACGCTCCACAGCACACAATTTGAGTACTAGCAGCAAAGGCGTTTGACTCCATGGAATGGGATTACATGTTTCACATACTTAGACGCATGGGGTTTCCATTGTTATTTTTGGGCTGGGTTCGGCTCTTACACACAGACACATTCGCATTGGTACGCGCCAGGGGGCTTAACGTCTAAACCATTTAAGATACACAGAGCACGCAACAAGGGTGCCCGCTATCGCCCTTGCAGTTTCCATTAGCGCTGAAGCCACTGGCATGCATATTCCGGCAGCGCCATAGAGAAATGGCACTTAATTTCCTACATAGACTGGTGAGCATATCACTCTATGCTGATGATATAGTCCTGTTCATAAGAGATCCAACACAACATTTAGCGAAAGTGTTGAGGGAATACATCCGGCTCGGGCTGTTTTCTGGCTTGCAAATTAACTGGAATAAATCGATGATACCCTTTACAGCTAATATACCACCACCGAGCGTGAAATACCCTTTAGTGCGGACTACAGACCCGGTGAAATATCTGGGCATCTCGGTACACTGAGACCCAGAAGTAGTAATAAGAGAAAACTATGGCAGAGCCTGTGCCACCCTAGAGCAGCCAATAGACAGATGGAATTGTCTGCCACTCTCTCTGGCTGACTGCATTGCCATTATTAAAATGGTTATCCTACCGCGCTTTTTATATTTATTTAGTTATATCCCGATCAAGCTGACACAACATTTTTTCAAGGGGATAAGATCCTCACTACTTCGATTGATCTGGGGGGTAAACAGGCCAGGGTGAGCTGGACCACACTGACAATGGACTATGCTCAGGGGAGTTTCAACGCTCTGGATATTTTTATATATTACTTATGTGCCCAAGCACAATATGCATAGTATTGGTTCTGACCAAATGCGTACACTCCACATGTTACGGTAGAGGATGGAGATGCCTACCCTGTCCCAATATCGGATGTGCTCACAAACACACCAGAGGCACGCTGAAAATAGAAATAAACTCCATAGACACAATGATTGCTGCATGGCAAACTATAGATAACATTACTGACAAACTCCCGCTATATGCACCAGTAATGCCTATTGCACATCATGCCGCACTGTCAGTAACACAGGAGGAGGGCTCACTCAGGGCGCTGAGGGAAGTGGGCATGGGAACTATGAAAGATATATTTCAAGATGGAAACTTTCTCACAGCGGATGACTTAGCCCACATTTCCAACCCTTCACTATTGTTCAATTTTATTGTACATAGACTGAGACAGGCGGTTAAGGTCCACTACGTCACATACCCGGCTGAACCGCCCACATTACGTGCCTTACAGATTATATTCACAAAACTGTATAAAGAGATACAAAGTGACAAGGTCCCCGACACAAGCAGAAGTTTGGCTTGTTGGAATAATAGCCTAGACTCACCACAGTCAGAATTGGACAGGGAACACATTTGCAAACTGACTGGAGCCCCTACACCTAATGGAAATCTGCTCATTATTCACTTCAAATTCATTCATCAGACTTATCATACCCCCGTTAAATTACACAAGTCCAACCTAAGGGAGACCAGCGCTTGTAAATGGTGCGGTCACCTCGATGCAGACTTTCTAGATCTTGCATGGGGATGTGATACAGTGAGATTATTTTGGGACGCTGTACTGAAACACATTCACAAAATGACGGAGACTATGCTACACGGTACTCCACCAATTTGTTTACTATGTCATGTGCCGCATTTAAAAGGGGCAACGGGTAAGCTTCTGCACATTGCACTGCTGCTGGCCAAATGCCGAGTGGCTTTACATTAGGAGAGTAAACTAGTTCTAAAACCTGATCACTGGTTGAAAGATATGGTCTACTGTACAGAGAACCTAGCACTATATGCGGAAGAACTACCGGCAACGTCAGTGCCCAGAGACATTTGGGAACCTCTGCGAAAATATCTGATAAGATTGATTGTTATTGATTCAGACACTGAATAATAATGATGTTAGTTATAATCCTGGATATCTGTTATTGAAACTGTACATACTGCTATGCATGGGCGGGTGGACATCCTGGTAGCTGGTGCGTGGTCAATCGCAATGTTATTTTATGTTCTGTTGCTATTATACTGCCATGCATGGCAGGGGAACTATGTACATTACTTGAAATGCCAACAAACAGATTTTTTTTTTTAAATTGATAAAAAGAAATAGAAATATTGGTAAAATTCAATTTTCATTAAAGCTACCCAGCCATTTCAATGATAAAGGAAGTAAAGTGCATCTGTCCAATAAGGTTTTAGCTTTGTTAAACATGGCTCTATAATTAAGTTGGAATAATTGTATAGAACTCTTTGTGACAAATATTCCCAAATAAGAAATTGGGCACTGGGGGACGTACTGCTGCTGAAGATCTTGAGGAAGATCACTGACTCGCATTAAACAATAGGAGCTCGGTTTTTGATTGAATCATTTTGCAAACCCTCCCCTCCCGTCACTCTAGTATACTCTAAAATGTCATTCATAACTCCTTGAACATTGGTCTTGTATGTTTTTAGAAAAAGAATAATGTTATTTATTCATTTATTTATAAAGTTTTCTATAGCGCGAACTTGACCCAATAGGGTATCAGAGCGCTTTACATTTAGGATCGTTGCGTTACAAGTTACATCAGATACAAGAGCATAGTAAGGTACAGTGCACATAAACAATGTTTCAATAAGTCGTAGGAGGGAGGGGAGGAAGAAGTAATAGCGGGGAGATGAGGAGAAACTATGCCCAATGTCTGGCTGGGTAGATGATGGTCAAGGGGGAAACCAGGGCCAATCTCTTCATTAGCTGTCAAGCAGCTCCACCGGTCATCAGCCATGTTGCTCAGGTCTCAGCGATCAGGAAAAAACAGTTTTTAGTTTATTTGATTTGCGATGGTTATAGAGCCCTAACTAGACCCAGAGGTATCAGAGCACTTAACCAGGGGAAAGTTGCATTATAAGGTACATCAAAATGATTATAAAGTGCTGGCTAGACCCATGGGCAGAGGTCTTCAAACTTTTTTACTCTGAGCCCCCCTAAGCAAAATGTTTTGAGGTCGGGCCCCCCTCCAAAACTTTATGGCAAGCATTGGGGAGCGGGGGGGGGGGGACATGGCTGCGTGCAGGGAGCGGGGCTATGAGAGGATATCAGGAATACTTTTTCTATAGCTTATGAACTGCACTAAATATGAGACTTATAAAACAGCAATTGCATCAAACAAAAACTGATTTCATCCCAAACAAACTGCTCCCCATAATTGGGAGGTTGTGAGCCACTCACACTCGTTGACACCCATGCAACTACACCTGCTGCACTAATGATAACTGCAGTTCATCTCCTCTGCATCTTTTAACTCTACCCCACCATGACGGATCATCACCTCGGTCCAGATACTTGAAAAGAAAATAAGCTCAGATGCTTTGAGTGCAGGGTCTGTGTCTGTGAGTGTGCTTTTCTGAAAAACGGAATGTCTTCCTCCTGGTTTGTAAATTATGACGGCTTAATTGGCGACGTAGCCGTGTTTGCAAAGGTCGGTGTGAAATGTAGTGTGCTGTGCGGCTACTATAAAGCAGCTGTTCACTTCTCCGCACTGATAGCTTGTTTTCGCAATATAATTTTTTTGCCGCTTTCCTACAGAAGATGTTGCTGTTTTGCGAGCATGTCTTGGTGAAAAAAGCTTTGTTTCTAAGCCACACTGCTCATCAAGCTAAACAGTGTTGTACAAATTACATTACGATAAATAAGTGGTAACAACGTTAAAATATGTATCTTTGAATAAAATGATGAATATAATATAAACTTTAGTTGGACACACTGCTAAAAAGACGTAATAGGTTGTTGAACTTGAAAGGCACTCTGGGCCTTAACTAACGTACATTGTAGCTTATGTATAGCACAGGATATCCGCCACCCTCAGCCTGAGCCCCAGCACGGGCCCCCAAGAATTGCTGTCGCCTGACAACACTAGAACTCTCCTTCACTAGGACTTCCTGAGTCCAGGAGAGGCTGAGCAGGTGTTTAGGGCAGGCCTGCCTCTCACATTACCCGAACAGTGCCACTATGACCAGTTCTGCATAGAGATCTCCTCAAAACCAGCGTTGTGACTTGGGACAGACTAACTTGGCCACTGTACAGCAGCAGACACAAGGTATTATTAAATTAAGTCTACCACTGTGGAAAGCATTTGAATGTTACATTGCATATTCCCAAAACTACGATCCGTTTGCAAGGCACTAGGTTAATTCCCTTAGATTTCTGGTGATTAGCAGCAGGTTTAAGATTTTCTTAGAGTTTCTTGTTGCTTAACTGGTTGTCATTCTGACATTTATATATGTTTCCCTCGTCTTTACTGCTGGATTTTGCTTGTGTAAAAGTGTCACTCATAGTGGCTGAAATGTCACTCATAATTACACTGATTTTATGAAAATGTCACACACAGCAATATGAAACCTTGGCAGCTATGGTACCTCATAACCCCCAAAAGTGCTTCAGCCCTCACAGTAAGCAAAAAACGCACTATAATTGCCAGAGCAATACAGTTTAGGAAGCTAATAGATACTTTACTGCCGATAATTATAAAACAAAACGTTGTTTCCGGTCTGGGAAAAGCTAATACTCCCAGGAGGGGGTTAAATTCATACAGGTGAAATGCTTCAGCAGGGGAGGCAAGGAGTCTTCTCTGCTAAAACCGAAAGCAAATGAACAGACAGTTCACTGTGGACTGTCAGTTCGTTCGCTTTCGGTTTCAACAGAGGAGTCTCCTTGCCTCCCACATAAAGTATTTCAGCTCTAGTCATTAACCTTGTGAAAGTGCAGGAGCATGGGCCTGATTTCTCCTTCTTCCGCCCCCTCCAACCCTCTGTTATGGCGGAACCTCTGCACAACAATCAACCCCCGACCCCCACCGGATTTCGAAAAAGCCCTCTCACCTGTTTCAGATTTCAAGATTTCAGCAGTCTTTCAGAGCGTGGTGTCGTAGGAAAGCCTCCACAGGAAACCAGGAAAAAGGCAGCAAGTAATGTATGCCGGAGTTTTATGCACGAAAATTTCGCTGCACTTCCGGCAATCTTAGCTGCTGTCCCCCTCATTAACTTGCTGATTGGAGAAAGCCGAGCCGCAGCGAATCAAACATCACCATTAGAAATGGGTGAAGACTTGCGCCGTGGGACAGTTGAGGAAAAAGATTACAACAAAGGTAAGAGTTTAGGCAGGAATGCGCGCCCCCCCTGAGTTGGTGGCGCGCCCCCCCAGGGGGGCGCGCCCCACAGATTGAAGAACTCTGCCCGTGGGTATCAGAGCGCTATAACAGAGGAACATTGCGTTACAAATTGCATCACTTGCAATAGCGTAAAAATGTATAGTAAACAAACAATGAGGTTGAGAGGATTTATAGGAAAGGAGGGGAGGAAGGAGTCCTAGCAGGGAGACGAAGAGGGGGTTCAATAAAAAAAGTAGAATGGATTGGGAACATTAGGCAACCCAGATGGATACCTATTAATTCTCACTGAACCTGCTCCTTCAGAATTTATGATAATTCTTGTTTCGGCATTCTGATATAAACTCACATATAATTTAGCCAGTATAAAAAATAGGGCATTCCAGTACACTAAATCAAAAGCCTTTTTGGGATCAATCATCAGTATAGCAGCTTGCACCTGATTCCTAGAAAAAAATCAATAGCCTGGATCAAAAAATATGTATTAGCCGATATAAATCTATTTGGGAAAAAATGTGGGGGACCTTTATGTATCATTGTTTTTGTAATTTGGGTCCTTTGGGATGCCCATACTTTCGAGGTGATTTATCCTTTTTGAGAAAGCTAACAATAATTGACTCTTTAAAAGACTTTGGGATGTTGACTCCCTCCCTAATATGATTGAATAAGTCTGTTAGAAGGGAAGCAACTCCTTTGCAAACACCTTATATACTTTGGTTAGAATAGCGTCAGTCCCACAAGCTTTTGCATTAGCCATTTCTTTAAATGTTTTTTCTACTTCTGAACCCTTTATTTTATCTAAGCAAATGTTTCTTTGGAGCCTTGTCACTTGGGGCAGGTGAAGTAAACTAAGTACTGATCAAGCATCGATAAGGGAACAAAATCTGCTCTCTCACAGAGTTTCTTATAATGTTGAAGAAAGATCTCTGCAATCTCATCGTTCTTTGCTGTGTTTGTGCATATGTGTCTGGATGCTCAATCTCACTAATACAATGGTATTTCTCCTTAATCCTATTTGACCAAGCAAGATGTTTACCTCTTTGCTGATTTTCTTCATAACTTTTATGTTCATATATTCTATGATTACAGATCTCCTCGGCCAAAAAGACGTCTCTAAGATTCCGTATCGCCCAAGAGAGCTAATGCTTTTTCAATTGTCTAAACCGTTGACAGTACCTGCCTTCTAGAGCTGCTAATGCGCTTGTGGCTAACCCATTCATGGATTGCAGCTCCTGTATTCTTCTGGCTCATATCTTACTTAAATTAGACTTATAGACAATCACCGATCCCTGAAAAGTGGCTTTGAAGGCCTCCTACACTACAAAGTTTGAGGCAGAATTGTGATTGATCTGAAAAAATGCCTTTATAAAAAATGTTGTTTCACCTAACCAAGTCAGATCTGATAATAAGAATTTATCAAACTGCCATCCACCTGTTTTTTTTAATGACTGGATGTCTAATTTAAGGTCAATATACTATCAAACAGTCTGAAAAACCATTCGTCAAGATGGCGGCTACTCCCCACTTTATCGCACGTGTTAATAGGAAGAAATCTAAGCTCGAAGCAGTGTTACATTGGTGCAAAAAGCATGTAAACTGCGAGTGACCTCGGTGATCAGAGCACTATAGATCAACTAATGCAAAATCCTGTTTAATGGTTGCAAGGATCCTCACTGTTTTAGGCTTTAACTGTTTTTTCACCCTACTAGAAGAATCCAATTTTAGATCCTGAATAAAATTAAAATCACTCCCAAAAATTAAAAACCCTTCTGCCCCATAACAAGATTGTGCAGTTGCTTCCGAGTTCTACATCACCCTGCAATCGGAACATAATAATTAATGAAACTCAAAACTGAGCCTATTGCTGACACCTTATTCCAGATCCATCTTCCTTTTTCATCCCTTTAACCATCCAAAACGTCAGTTAATGTTATTTGATCAATAAATCACCACTTCCCTCATTGCAACTCCTGTGGATGAAAAATATGCATGGGAATACCTTCTGGGAATGGCGAGATTTGGACTACTTCACTTTCTTCTGCATATTCAACATTTCTTTGTTAAGAGACAAAAATGTGTCTTCAAGGTCTGATATTCTAACCTCTTCTCATGAAATCTAATTGGCATCTGCACCACACTTTCCTCAATTTTTACCAGTCTCTGATGCAGGGCAGCATTATCTTGCGCTTGTATCTGTTTCAAATCTCAAATTTCAGACAATATTGTCTACAATAAGAGCTTTAGCAAATCGGATTATCCTAATCACAAAGGGCTGCTTGGTCCTGGACCTAACACCAATGCCTGCAAATGATCTTGTTGACGCAAATTTGACTTGTAAATCTCTAAAAAAACTTGCCAAACCTATTGCTTTTCCTACATTGACGAACAATCAATGTTTTGTGGAGATTCGTCAAAGGGAGCAAAGAAAAAAAGGGTCCCAAGACATGTTTTTCCACCTATGCATTTTCCATATACTATTTAGACAGATGTAACGCAAAAACGGACAGTCAGATTTGAATGAAATTTGGCAGGTATATAGTTTATTGACCCTGCACCATACACTTCATGGGTTTCCAATTTCATCTTGACTATGAATAGGCTGTCCGGAAATCGGTTTAACCCGATTGTACCCAACAGTACCCTACCGGCTGCAAAATCAGCTGACTCAGTTTAAACCTAGTGTCACTGATTATTCACATTTGTTGCACTGCTTGGCCACTTGAGGGAGCCAAAGCAGTACAAAACAGAGCTATACGGGAAACTGCAATCTGGAAGCAAGCAGCGGGAACAATTTAATTTCACCCCCACTAAATGAGGGGAGAAACATTGGATGGCAAGGTTGGTGAGTAGGATCAGGCCCTATTGAAATTGCTGTCCGGACTATGCCTGGCCCCACACCTCACCACAGCATTCGACAACGAGATGACAGCCGCCAGTGTTCCAAGACTAAGCTGGCAAGTTCTAAAAGGGAGCTCTTTTTACTTCACTTTTCATCAGCCTCCTTCCCACCCTCACTCTGCGTGCCCCCTCTACCTACAAATCGGCAGAGCGCCCCGTGGCCTGCCTTATAGCGAGGGAACTATCTCCCCTGAAACATAGTACAGCATTTTTGCGCTTGCAGTTTTCTTTGATTTTCAATATGCAAAATGGCTCACCGGATCTCGAGCTCCATGTGCAATAAGAGCATTAGCCCTTCTACAATATTTCCTGCAGGTGCATGAGGAAAGAGGCACATTCATCTGCAAGGCACTGGCAGTAACTTCTTAGGTGGAGGCAACTGCGAATAATGGGATGGGTTGGATTGGGATTGAAATTCGGCCCGGGCTCTCAGGAAAAAGTAACCCACATTCCCAGATCGTCTTTTATTGATCGCCGTTTTTTACTGGCATTTTAATGTTCTGGTAGGCATGAAAATATGTAGTAAACCTGCCAGAATGAGCCATAACTGATAGTTAACAAGACAAAGCAAAAAACTAAATAAAATGAATATGGATGTTTACAGGAGTCCTCTTTAATTATCACGCCCGGGCCTTTGCAGAATCTAGCCAGATATTTTGTGTAGTTTTATATAGCGCGATCTCGGCCCAAAGGCAGTAGTGCGATTTACAAGTGTGCCAATTACATTACAAAAGATCAAATTTAGTTTATTTTAGGCTTTGGGAGATTAAGTGAGTTATCCAGAATCGCAGGATGCTTAGCCAATGCTGGGACGCTGTTGGGTCACAGAGAGGCCTAAACAAAGGCACACCCCCTCCACCAAGGCCTAAAAGACACTGGGGCCGGCCCAGAATACCTGGCCCCCAGCAAGTCCCATGCGTACTTCTTCCTGCCCCATCCACTATGGCATGTATGGCGTGGCCTGGCGGGGAGTGGATAACACTTCTGCTGGGCTGGTCCGACACAAGGTGGGCCAAGGTGTGTATGTCCCAAGGAACACCTGGCCCCCAGTCTGGCTAAGATGGAGGGGGGGTGTGACTGAGGTAAAGATGGCCCAACGGACGCTGCAGTACTCCACCCCCTTGTTCTGTGGGCTGGTTAACTGAGGCCCTAAAAAACAAGCCCAGAAGTGACCCTGAGGCACCGTCCTATCACCCATTCCAACCCTCATTGGGTAGGGGGGCTGTGAACCCAGTATTTAAGATAGTGGACACAACTTGTCTGTTGCACATAGTACAGCCCTCCTATGTTTATACTGCACAGATGGGTCAGTCCTACAACCAAACTCATTGTAATCAGATTTAGCTCCGAATTGCATATAGACTTAGGCAAGCACCCCCCCACATTCAGTTGATTTCATAAGTTGCAAAAGGGACATCTTGCTCTGGGAAGTGTTTTGCAACAGTAGCTCCCCGGCACTGTTTTTTTTTGCTGGATTTGCATTGTTTGTTTCTCTTTTGCTCGATAAACAGTGGATGCTGAGGTGCACGGGTAGTGTGTATGTGTGCGGGAGCTCAGGTTGGTGCTTTGTGAGCATTTTGCATGCTGAGTTTTGGAGGGGCCTCTTTGTATCTGGGAAGAAGAGTCTGAGTCTTTGCCTGGAGTGGTTTCCACCATCTTTTAGAGCATTCCTCCCCAATTGTTATACCAGCAGCTACCCACGTGTGCATTTTCGTTCATATTCATAATGCCAACATAACCAGTTTTTTTATTTTAATGGTACATTGGAACCAGCCCTCATTCTGAATAATAATGTGTACAGCCTGAACTTTAAACTGTGTTGTGCCTCCTCTGATTTCCAAATTCTGGGCCCCACCCCTCAGGGCTGAACTCCATTCTAACAGATAAAGTGTTCTATTTTGAGGTGCTTTCTTGTATCAGGTTAACCACAGCCCATGTGTTTCTTTTAATTTTTGTCAGATTTAGTGTGATGTTTAGCGTGATAATCATGAGGCATATATTGGATTTGTGTACGACACCTCTTCCCTTGTCTATCAAGTGTTCAGCATAATTGGTATAGATGGGAAACATCTCCTCGAAAGTTGGCTGGGCGACACTTTTAGTGTCTTTGGCACTGCAACATGTTGCCTGTGAGAATGCTTGCCACTTAGTAAGAAAAGAAATGTTGAAGAGCAATTCAGGAATTTTTTTTTTACTATGAATGAACATACCTTGCAATGATGCATAGAAATGTCCCTTCACCAACCATGGCTTTTGAAGTCAATGAAGCCTCACTGTAGTACAAGTGCTAGATCCCTTCCATAAAGGGGAATTTTCACAAGACTTTGAAAAGTACTGCTTTACTGCTTTAATAACTCTGAGGGCATATGCACTCAGTTCAACGCATATGTTGCAGAACCTGTCCCAGAGAATCTCAACCTTCAGGTCCACCTACATTGGCATGGAAAGCTATGTCAGTGACCAGAGTTAGCAAATTGTGTTCAGGCTGTTTTAGAGTTGCTAGTCTCAAGTACCAATGTCGTGAGGGCCTTTTCACAAATAAAAGTTTACATGGGAAGGAAAGGGAGAGCGCGCATGACCAAAGACTCACTGGAGAAATACTGTATGGTGTACTTCAATAAGTTTGACTTCTAAAAATGTATGTGGACCTACTATACACTCTACATACACTGTCTATATACCATGCATCAGTGAAGAAAGCAAGCATTAATAAAAGCAAGCGTTCCATTGACACCAGTAAAACACTGTTTCTGCTGTTTTTTATGGCGCGAAATTAAGTAACCACTGATTTTTAAGGTATTGAAATCACTGGAAAACACTGAAAAAACACCACCAGAATTGATCAGAAATAGAAACTGAAAACAGGAAATCCTAACTATGAACTATAGTTGAAAGGGTAACCTATCCTGTATACCGTCTTCAATCTATATGCAACTGTTCAGGGAAAACCAAATTCCTCCAGATACTCAAGCCTTGTAACATATCTAATGCCCTACTACAGACAGTCTTTACCTGTATCAAATCCCTTCTAGTCACTGAACCTACATCGAGAAGTGAGGTGGATATGAGTAGAAGAGTAAGTACTATTATCACTGTTTATCTTATGGAGAGAGTTTCCCATACTGTTTGCAGACAGTGAAACTCTCACGAAGAAATACGCCTCAGAGTATTCAAATGTATCTACTATGAATAGTGTACATTCTTTGCAAAACTTGGCAAAGAGCAACTATTCACTTAAAATAACCAAGGTCTGAAGGTGCTACAGATAGTACTACCTGCTGTCTTCATACTGTGGAGAAAACTTTACAGATAACCCATCTTCAGAAGCCAAAAAGCAATTGTACATAGGTTAGTACCTGGTGCACACAGTCTTCTACGGAATGCAGATACTGTCAAGCTGAGACGAATCTGCCTAATAACTCAAGGCTGCTTATAATTCTTAAAATGTTTGTGTACAAACTTTGCTCTGCTGAAATCTTTTTCTGCAGAGCCAAAAAATGTGTGTGGAACATGTTGGACAGAAGTCGTAAACTGTCACCTGCACACAGAGTTAGTCTTTAATACAAAGATTTATAACGTGTTTAATACCTTTACACACCTAAGATGCATTCTGAGCACATGCATTTTGTAAACCCTTACACCCATTAGCTGGACACAGGCTGTACAAATTTAGATAGAAAAGCAATATGGTAATATTGTGCCACTTTGTAAGCTATAAAAAAAAGCATACTGATTGGATGATGTCATCAGTGATGTAATCAATTATATCATTTGAGATGTCTTCAGTGATTTCATTAATGATGTCATAGAACGTCATGAGTGATGTAATATATGAGGTCATAAGCAGTGCATGGCAGGGTGCAATATATAGTTAGCTCTGCTTCAGCAACTGGAGAATTTCTGTGTTTATTTAGTTCAAAATGTCAAAGTTGTCACTGACATATACACCTAACTAGAACATTGCATTTTCAGTGAATTTCTAAGGCTTTCTTAAAACAAAAAAGGATCCCATTCTCTTTATCACACCTACTTATAACGTTACTTTAACCTTTGACTTTTTCTGTGAATTTTAGGGGTTTTTTTTGCCATAAAGATAATATTTTATTAGCCTGGTGGGGGGATTGGCCTCAGGGTCTGCAGCCAACCCCCACAGGGCCTTGTGTTTTTTTTTTTTTTTGTAAAATTTTTATTTTGCAAGTTGTATCATAGAAGAGGAAAAGAGAGGAAAAACAGAGGAAGAGTGAGCAAGAGAGAGAGAAGAAGGAACAGGCGACAACCCGCCATGTATCCCCACACAGGGGGTGCTTTTAGAACATGTTCTCAAGAACTTCGAACGACGACTTAACCAACGCCCAAGTCTCAAGTTGTAACCTCCAGTGGTGGCGAGGTACGCTCACTGCGCCGCAGTGAATCTCAAATGTCAAAGGGGAGGAGCGACTCAGGCTCGGTCACAGACCAAAGATAGGCCAAATCGTATGTCCATGTATGCAAATCTGTCGCAACAGAGAGATAAACATTCTCAACGTAACAACCCACCCCCCCCACCCCCCACCCTCAACCCTAGTGGTGGCGACCAACATTCATTCAAATCATCACAACATAATCAGGTGGCTAAAATTGGAAGAGGTGGAGCGCACGGAGCGCCGAGGGACACACTGCTGATGGCAATCCACGGGACAGAAAACGGACCAAAGGCCCCCAGGTGAACATGAAGTTTTTAAAGTTCCCCCGAAAGATATCAGAAAGCCTCTCCATACTCAAGAGGCGCCACAGACGAGCATGCCACAAGGAGATAGCCGGAGTCGTCGGACTCTTCCAGGCAGCCGCCAGGGTTAGTTTAGCCGCGCCAAGGCACAGCCATAGAATGCGTTTATCCGCCCTCGTCTGGTATTGGAGCAATGGGTCTCTCAGCCCCAACAGGACAAAGTCCAATGAGTCCGGGACCGGATAGCCCACCACTTCCCTGATGTGCGAGAGAATCTCAGACCAGAACGGTCGGATAGATGGGCAATCCCACCAAATGTGGCGAAAGTCCCCCAGTTCCCCACAGCCCCGCCAACATCTATCAGAGGAAGCTGGGAAAATCCTATGTAGTTTAGATGGATATAAATACCAATCGAAGATGAGCTTCCAGGTGTGCTTCCCTAAGATCAGTGGAATGGTTATTTATTTATTTATTTATTTGATTTGTATCGCGCGTTATAGCCACCGGGGCCTCTAAGCGCTGGTTGTCCAAATTTAACTAGTAGGGCTGAGCATATTACTTGATCTTGGAGGGCGCTTAGTGACTGCTCCATGCCTGTTTGAATAAGACAGTTTTTAACTTTTTCCTAAAAGTTAACAAATTGCGCTCCTTCCTTAGATCTGGGGTCAATTTATTCCACAGAGCCGGGAGTGTTTTAGAGAAAGCACGCCCCCCTACCGTGGCCAGTTTAAATCGGGGTTGGGATAGAAGAGTAGCATCCGAAGAGCGTAAAGTCCTGCTCGGTGTATAGAGTGAAATTCTGGACTTAAGGTATTTTGGTGCATTTCCGTACAACGTCTTATGCACTATACACAGTCCCTTGAAAACTACTCTCTGCCGAATTGGGAGCCAATGAAGCTCCTGCATCAGCGGGGATGAGTGGGTCATCCTGGGTTTCTTATAGATCAACCTGGCCGCGTCGTTCATAACCCCCTGTAGCTTATCCAGCAGCCGCTGGGGTAGCCCTATGTACAGGGAGTTTCCATAATCCAATCTGGCCAGTATGGTAGCTGAAACCACCTGTTTCAGGGTAGAGAACGATAGCAGTGCCGATATTTTTCTCAGTTGCCGCATTAAACCAATGCAGGTTCCTACTACAGACGTAACCTGTTTTTCCATGGATAGTTTCCCATCCAGGTGCAGACCCAAACTTTTGACTGCTACCGCTGGTTTCGGTGGTGCACCCAGCTCTACCGGCCAGAAGCTCTCGTTCCAGGGGTTGCCCGTGATGGAAATGGGCAACACTTCCGTCTTCTCCGGGTTAATTTTTAGGGAGTTTTTAGACATCCAATTAACCGTGGCTTTAAGTATGTCCTGTAGCCTGGTAGACGCTCCTGGCCCTTCCTCCAGCCGGATGATGATCTGGGTGTCATCAGCGTAGTTATAGACTAGGCAGTCCATCCTGTTCAGGAGAGCAATCAAAGGCTGCAGGTAGATGTTAAAGAGCAGGGGCGACAAAGCAGAACCCTGTGGGACCCCGCAGGTAATGGGCGCGGAGGTGGAAAGCATGTCCCCCAGTTGGACTCTTTGTGTCCTGCCCTGCAGGAATGATGCAAGCCATGCCAGGGCTGTACCTCTGATACCAAAAGACCTCAACCGCGACAAAAGTTGTTCATGACACACGGTGTCAAACGCCGCGGAGAGATCTAATAGTACCAGGGCGCTAGGTGTTTTAGTATCAGCCCGACTCCTCAATTCATCCAGAATCGATAGCATGACTAGTTCCGTGCTATGATTAGCACGGAACCCTGCCTGATTGGCCTCCAACAGGTTGTTACTGTCGAGATGTTTTGAGAGAGATACCAGCACATGCTGCTCGATTACCTTAGCCAGAAAAGGCAACTGGGAGATAGGACGGAAGTTCTTTAGACACTTAGTGTCCGAACCAGGTTTCTTCAACAAAGGGATCAGTCGAGCCTCCTTAAATGCTAAAGGGACCTGTCCTGTGTGGAGAGAAGTATTCAGTAAATGCAAGACTTCTTCTTCCATGCCCGGGAGAGCTAGCTTGAATACTTCCGGCGGGCATGGATCCACCAATGAACCGGATTTAACTCGGTCCGTGATTTTGGTCAGTTCCTTCTGCATAATGACAGGGAACTCAGCTAACGGAGTGAGAACTAGCGGAGCAATATAACCAGGTGGGCTAGGACAGTCGAGGGTTATAGTTGCAGCGATTTCTCCCAGAATGTCGGAGATCTTGCTCACAAAGAAGTCCTGGAACTTCTGGCAATCTTGTTGGGTGAACTCAGTGCTTTGCTCCTTGTTTGTCCTGAGTTCTGACAAAACCCGAAAGATTTCCTTTTGTGGATTCCTAGCTGCCACTATTCTCTCCTCGAAAAAGACCGCCTTTCTGGTTTGAATGGCTGATTTGTAGGACGCCAGGGAGGACGTATAATCTTTCCTAGCATTGGCGTCGTATTTCTTCCGCCACGCACGTTCTTTCCTCCTCACCCCACGTTTCATGTCACGTAGGGAGTCATTATACCAAGGGGCCCCCACTCCCCTATCCACCTTCTTCACCCTACGAAGGGGTGCCACCAGTTCAATAGCTCTCCCCAATTTGTGGTGGAGATGTCCACAAAGGGCATCGACATTGGCGCCCTGCTCCTTAAGCGGCGGAGACTGTTGTAGGAAAGACTTCATTCTGTCTCCGTCAAGATTTCTCCATTTTCGAGCCATTTTCCAACCTTCACCCAGCTTGGGCGGATGGCCGTTCAGAAGGATTTTGCATTTTATTAATGAGTGATCGGACCAGACGCATGGCAAAATCTCTATGGCGTCCTGAGCTGGCATAGTAGTCCAAATTAGGTCTAGCATGTGTCCCTTCTCGTGGGTCGGTCCATTCACCTGCTGAGTAAAATCTAAGGAGGAGATTGCCTCCTCGATTAGTAGTGCTGGACCTTCTTTAGGGGATTTCTCCCAGTGGTAGTTAAAATCTCCGACGACAATCAATTTATCGTATCTCGACCGCAAATCCTGCAGCAGTCTAATAAACAGCACAGGGAAATCCGGTGAGGCCCCATGGAGGTTATGTGTTGTCACATCCCTCCATAGAGTCCTCCACTCAGAGTCAGTTATGTCCCGCCCCAGTGTAGTCTCCCAATGCTCCATATACCGAGGTCGGGGGGACACCGTGGTATCAAGGAGCAACTTGTATAAAAAAGAGATCGTCCCCTTCATGGTGGAAGTGTGGAGGATAAAGTCTTCAAACTTCGTCAACGGTCTCGTGGCCGCATCCACCACCCCAGGCGATGTCGCCCAGTGCAGAAGTTGAAGATGTCGAAAGCGTTCAGTAGGTAAGACACCGTAATCCCTCACACAGTTATGGAACGTAAGAGGTGTCACGCCATGGAATAAGTGGGTGAGGGACCTGCATCCACCCTCTCTCCAAGGCCCAAAGGGACCATCCGTCAGGGCTGGTGGAAAGGCTGGATTGAAGTGGATAGGAGTAAATGGGGACGGGAACGTTGTCCAACGGTCATCGCCACTAATAGCGTCCCAAACTTTCAGTACCGTGCTAGTGGGGGTGCAAATGTACGCGTTCCTGGGTCGGTCCGCCTTGGGCTTCCAAGCCAGGTCCCAAATGGACCGTCCCACTACACTTCGTTCCATGTGGAGCCAATGCTTTTCGGATAGCCGCTGGGACCACTCTACCAGGACTCTCAATTGGGCTGCCTTATAATATAGGTGCATGTCTGGAAACCCCACCCCCCCCTCCGCCCGTGAACGTCGAAGTACCGCATAGGAAAGCCGTGCCCGACCACCTTGCCAGACGAATTTCAGCATGAGAGTCTTGAGTCGACGGAAGTAATCCACCCCTATCGGGATGGGCAGTGCCTGATAGAGATATAAGAGTTTGGGAAGAAGGACCATCTTGATAGCATGAACCCTACCCAGCCACGAGATAAATTTGGGCTTCCACCTCTCCAGCTCCGCCCGGATCACAGCCAGCATTGGTGGGAAGTTCGCCTGGAACAGCGCGCCCAAGGTAGAGGTCAGTCGCACCCCCAGATACAACAGGGAGGAGGTCGCCCATGGGAGCGGGGTAAGCAAGCTAACCCGTTGAACCTCCGGAGGCGGAAGGGTCAGGTTCAGAATGCACGATTTGTTGAGGTTCACTCTGAAACCAGCCACAGCTTCGAAGACCGCGAGTTCCTTGTGGACGTGTGGGAGCGATAGCACCGGGTCTTGGATAGAGAGCAACACATCGTCCGCGAAGAGCGAAATCTTGTGCTGTTCCCCCGTAAAGGGAAGTCCCAAGATCCGTTCATTCTCCCGGATCGCCAAGGCTAGCGGCTCTATGCTGAGGGCGAAAAGAAGCGGCGACAGCGGGCATCCCTGGCGCGTGCCGCGGGAGTGCGAGAACGGCCCCGATCTACAGCCATTGACCAGCACCCGCGAGGTAGGGCTATGGTAATTGGCTTCAAGCATTCTAATAAAGGGAGGTGTAAACCCGAAGGCCGCCAATGTACGGTGTAGGAAGCCCCAGTCCACGCGGTCAAACGCCTTTTCCGCGTCGAGTCCTATCAGCACAGCGGGAATGCGAAAACGCTCCGCCTTTTCAATCAGGTGGATCACGCGGCGTAGATTGTCATGGGTCTGACGACCCTTGATAAACCCAGACTGGTCCGGGTGGATCAGGGCCGGCATCAAATCCTTCAGTCGACCGGCAAGGATAGAGGAATATAACTTGGCATCTAGATTGAGGAGCGCTATCGGGCGATAGGAAGCACATTCGGAAAGGTCCTTCCCCGTTTTGGGGAGAATGGTGATCAGGGCCTCCGCCATAGACTCAGAGGTTCGCCCTTCGGATGCCATCGCGTTAAAGAGTGAAACCAAGAAATCGCATAGTTCCGAGGCAAAAGTTTTATAGAACTGAGCTGTGTAACCGTCGGGGCCGGGCGCCTTGTGAAGCTTCAGGCCCTTGATGGCTCCCAATACCTCCTCCCTGGAAATGGGGGAAGAGAGCAAGTCGTTCCATTCCTTGGAGACCTGTGGAATAGGAAGGCCCTCCAGGTACGCCTCCTGGGCTGCGGAGTCCAAGGCATCCGCTGAGTAAAGGTTCGCGTAGAAGCGGCCAAAAACGGCCGCCTTGTCCGCGTCCCTATGCCGGACAGCTCCCGTGTTGTCGCGTACGCCCCCAATGTAATCCTTCTCACGCTTATCCCGGAGTTGCCGGGCTAGGTGACGCCCCACTTTGTTCCCCTGGGAGTAAGAAACCCGTCTGAGACGCAAGAGGGTATATTCAGCCCGGTTGTTATAGTGCGCCCTCAGTTTCCCCCGCACCGCCGTGAGGGGTCGAAGGGTCAACCTAGAGGGGTTCGACTTATGCGCCTGCTCCAATGTAGCTAACTCCGCCTCCAGGGCCTCCCTTTCAGTGCGCCTGAGTTTATTAAGATTCGCGTTGAGAGCGAGACACGTACCTCGAATAGAGGCCTTGCACGCATCCCACGTGGTGTATATCGACGTATCGGAGGGTGGGTTGAGAGTAAAGAAGTCTGCAAGCGCCCGCCGCAACGCAGTGCAAGAGACATCATCCCGCACCAACGCCGCAGGGAAGTACCACTTCCGCCAGCCGTCCCCCCCCACCGCCCAGTGTAGCCCAAGCACCACTAGACTATGGTCAGATAGCGACAGTGGGAAAATACCAGCCAGAGTGATGTCCCCCCTGAGAGCCTGATTGACAAATATGTAATCTATGCGGGAGTATGTATGATGCACATGAGAGAAGAACGTGTAATCCCGTGTGTGTGGGTGCATGAAGCGCCAGCTATCCACTAAGCCCAGGTCGCTTACTTGCTGCTGTGTAGCCCCTGAAAAGACCCCAGTGTCTGCCCTGCGTGCACCCGAGCCATCCAAATCCCTGTCCCACAGCATGTTGAAGTCCCCCAACAGTATCAAGTGCCCTTCCACAAAGTCTCCCATTTTGTCCAGCAGCCCTTGCAAAAACCCATTCTGACCAGTATTTGGAGCATACACAGCCACAAACGTACACAGGCGATCATACAACAAGCCCTTCACCATGAGCCAACGGCCCTCCCTATCGCTGCTCACTCCCAGTGGCTGGAACTGGAGAGAGGCCCTAAACATAAGGGCCACCCCCCTATGCTTAGAGGATGCCGAGGCCCTGTAGAGAAGAGGAAACTGTCTATGCCGAAGCCTCATTTCATCCTTCCTGGCCAGATGAGTCTCCTGTAGAGCAACTATATCTAGATGGTGGTCCAGCAAGTACTTCCAGAGTTTCTGGCGCTTCTGCGGGGAATTAAGACCTTTCACATTCCAGCTACCTATGCTAACAGGCATAAGGACAGTAGAGGAAGTCGCTCAATACCTGCATGAGGGACAATCAGGGCGCGGAGCCGGAGCGTCACCCCACACCAATCCGCTACACCCCCAAGCAGAGCTACAGCCAAACAACCCCCCTCATTACCCAGGCCATTCCGTCGGGCCCGCCAGACCCATCCTCCAGGCGTCCAAGAGCTCCGTGGACAAGCAGACATAGGAAGAACAGCAATCTCGGGACATAAAGACAAAGGGCTCGGGCTCGGTATCCCGGACCCCTCCCTCCCGTGGGGAATCCCACCCCCCTCCCCCCGAGAGATCAACCAGCATGACCTGACAAGGTAAGCAGAGAACGAACAGGTCCCAGCCCAGCTCCTGACATAGGAAGCGGCAAAGACTATCACAAGCATCAACCACACCCAGTAGTAACCTACCAGGGTCGCCACCACACACCCCCCCCACCCCAACCCCAGCACCAACCATCCCCCCTCAACCAAAGCCCCCATAACTCCCCAGACCCAGAGCCCCCCCCCGCACCCCCCCCTGCAAAAAAAGACAACAGCAATAGACTTAAGACATAGAACCTGAGTCGAACAGTCATCAGGTCCAGTAGGTCACGATCCGAGGGACTCCTTCCGGATCGATCTGGGGAAGAGGACACCAGCTCGGTAGCCCCCTGGACCACGGCCCGGTGTGTCTTCTCCAAAGTACAATAGTACTCCCGGGCCACGGGGTCAGAGCCCCTCCGACGCCATCAGTGGGAGAAGGGGTCACGCAGCTCCAGAGCTCGTTTGAGAATCAGCCAAAGTGGCGGAAGCCACCGATGCAACCGCAGCATCCCTTTCCTGCACGCTAGTCGTGCGATCCGGCCGTCTCCGCTCTGGAGAGGGGCCGACTCTATGCCAGGAAGAAGAGCGACGTTGCCTCCTGGACGGTGAAGAACGGCTCCCCCGAGATGGCGCCACATCCTCTAGGCCCAGCAAATCAACCGCCACCTGCAAAGTGTTTATCTGCGCCAGCCGGTTCTGCCAGCGGAAGATGATCCGGAAGGGATGTCCCCACGAGTAAGAGATGTTGTTCTCCCTCAGGAAGGTGGTCACGGGACGGAACTCCCTCCGCTTCCGAAGGGTCGTGGCAGCCAGATCCTGGTACAGCTGCGGACGGTGGTCCCGAAACTGCAGAGAGGAGATGGTTCTAGCCTGGCGCAGGATACGCTCCTTCAGTTGAAAATCGTGCACACAGACGAGGATATCAGGAGGAGGGCCCCCTCCCCGTCTGGGCAGACCCACTCTGTGCACCCTGTCCATCTGTATTGTCTGCACACTCTCGTCGTCCAGGATTTGCAAGAATAGGGCCTGAACATATTCACGGAGGTCCCCGGCTTCTCCTTGCCATGGCACAGCCTTGATGCGAATGTTATTCCGCCTGGAGCGGTTCTCCAAATCCTCCGTGTGGGTTTGCAGATCTAAATTTTGTTCCGTGAGGCGGATAATGTCCTGCTGCAGCTGATGCACATCATTCGCCAAGCTGAGGTCGTGATCCTCCAGTGTCGCCACCCGTTCGCCGATCCCGTCCACATCTCTCCTCACCTCCCGCAGGTCCGACGCCAGCTGTGACCTGAGTTCCGAGATGTCCTCCCTGATGGAGGAAAAGAGCTCTGTCATGAAGGCTTTAGTGGCAGGCGCCTCATCGTCAGATTGCCTCGATGAGCCACTAGCTCCCGGCGAGGCCGGCTGCTGAGAGTTCTTGGGGGCTCCCTCCTTCCCCGCCCTTCCCTTGCGCAGTGAGGTGGTCATCCTGAGGGTCCGCCCCAGGCCGCAGCGTGGTGGGCCTCCCGCGCCCGGAAGTCCCTGCAACGGTGATAGGCTGGGTCCGCAAGCGGTGAAGATCACCTCCTCAGGCAATCCGTGCTGGGGTACAGCCCGCCTCTGCCAGCAACCAGTGCCACCGCGGGAATGCAACAGTCATTAAGCGCGGTCCAAAGGGCAGGGTGGTCCTCCGTGCCGGGGACTGACACCGTGTGCAGAGGTAGCGTCACCACACGCGGCCCCCAGTACTATAAACCAGTAGCAAGGCTAGGCAGGTCCCGGTCAGATAGAGGGGCCCCAGATAGAAGATGGCGTTGTGGCTGCCCTCGATGAATTCTGCAAACCAGAGACCCACCGTGGGAGCTCAGGTCTCCGCCCCCAAGGGCCGACGGTCCGGTACTGGGGCCCTACAGGCCAGGCAGCAGGGAGTCCCAAGGGCCGATGCCCGCCAAAGAGATGTGCCCAAGCACGCCACGTGTCCACCTGTATTCCGGAGACCGCTCCGCCTGCACCAAAAGAGGGCTGCCTCAAGCCTGTCGCAGGGTGTGCGTGACTCAGCTGGCACCCCGTGCCGGGTCCGCAGTAACGCCAGCCGTGTCTCCAGCCGCCCCACTCCAGCAGGTCTCCATGAGCCGGGGCCGCCCCCCACGTGTGCACACAGCCTCAGAGCCCTCCGGCGCTGGGCTCCCCCTCCGGACCCGGTGTGCCGTCTCCCAGTCTCCTACCGAGGCTCCAGACGCGTCTCGTCAGCTCCTCGCCCGCTCGGACCCCGGCCCACGCACAAGGCCGGTCAGTAAGCCTCGGGGGCGGGTCCCGGCAGTAAGCGCTGAACGTCCCTCGGCACGCCGGCTGCGGCGCCAGGTGCGGCCGGCCCCTCGGGCACCAGAGGCCGGTGCTTCGCAGGCCTCAGCTCGTCCCCGCTGCAATCTCCGCCACTGGTCTCCGGGCAGCACTCCGACGGCACCGGACGGCACCTTAAGCTTCCAGTGACCTCCGCCGCTCTCGGATCGACGAAAGGAACGTCCTGGACCCCGCTGTTCGTAGCTTTGCAGAGTCGGCGTCGGAGAGGCTCTCAAAAGCGTCCTATTCCGACGCTATCTTGCCATGTGTTTTTTTAAAGAGGAGAAGGGCCATGTGGCTCCACTCCCAAAGCCTCATTAAGCCCATTAGGCCCTGGAGACCCAAGGGCCTTATGTTTTTTAAGTGGAGAGGGGCCATATGGCCCACCCTCACTGAGCTTTATTAGGCCCTGGAAAACCCAAACCCAGGTGCTTTTTTTTAATAAAAGGGGAATGGGGTCATTTGGCCCTCCTCCACGAGACCCCATCCACCAAGGCCTTATGTTTTTTAAAGGGGAGGGCACTAAGAACCCCCCTCCTTTTTTTTATTATGCCCTAGGGACCCCATCCCCCTGGGCTATTTTTTTTTTCTTTTAAGGGGATGGAGGGTTGCAAGGCCCTCCTCCACGGGCCTTATAAGGGCTTGTGGACCCATCCCCTAGGGCCATTACTTAAAATAAATGGGAGGGGGCCATGTGGCCCCCCAGACCAACACGCTATTGCCCCAGGGACCCCATCCCCCAGGTCCCAAATTACTTAAAGGTAGGTGCCCTGATGTGCACCCAGGATAAGTCTGCTCCCAGCCGCCTGGAGCATTTATAAGCACCCACTCGCTGGGAGCAGACTTTGTGTTTACACCTGCATGGTGGGAGATTCAATATGCTCCCGCCCTGTGAGAGCAAAAACCAGGTTTCCCTGCCCATGCCGGTGCGGGCAGGGAAACTGCTATGTCCCGGGTGTGGGATCCCCGGGACATAGATAGAGAGCCAGCCCCAAGGGAGATGGCACTTGGGGCCGTAAAAGGCTTGGGCAGGGGCTGCGAGGCCCCCCTTCTCCTTAAAATGTAAATAGCGCCCTGGATGATGGGGCCCCAAGCCTTTTAAAGGTTTGAGGAGGGTGACTCCTTCCCATTTTGGAGCATTTCAGCCCCATGGGGTGGGCTCCCTGAGGCCTATAATGGCTCTGGAAGGGAAGCTGCAAGGACCCACTCCCCTTTATTAATGAAATTGGCCCAATCCCACAGGGCCTCTGGAGGCTCAAGGAGGCGAGCTGCTTGGCCCTACTCCCCTTTTATGAAAACATCAGCCCCTGGGAGTGGGCTCTCCGGGGCCTTTAATGGCTCATGGAGGGAGACTGTGTGGCTCCGCTCCCCCTTTTTGATTATTTCAGCCCGACGATTGGCCCATAATTTAGCAGCCATTTTGTATTTTTCAATTCCTCTGGAGTCTTGCGGGATCACAGCAATTTTTGAAGATTTTTTGGGGGGGCCCCCAGAGGTGGTCACTGTGGGTCTCTTGGAAGGGTAGGGATGCCCTGCCCAGTAAGCCCCCATGGGTATAGGCATATTTTTTTATATACCTCACATTTATTGTCCAAAAAACACTGAGTACATTATACATCACTTAGCAGCATGGTAATCATTCAAAATCGCGAATAACATACCCAGTGTCTACGTTGAAGAAAGCTATGTGCATGTGGACTTTTTGCATGTCCCACTACTATGAACAATTCCTTATAACAAGGCCTCATTCCATCCTGACGCATGTACTTTTAGTGCAAGCAATCCTTATATACATGGTCTTACTATTCAACCCTAAAAGCTATGTTCCGCAAGGGCACCAATAGACCCACCAATATTTAAGTGCTAGTAACTGGTGCATCTCAAAGAGACCGTAGTTATAGATTCCTTACCTTAGAATTACCTCCAGCCATTAGACTGGATCCGGAGGAATTTTTTTCTTAGCAGTACCCCTGCGTGTCAGTAGGTGGCATTGGTCGACTCCGCATTCGTTGTCGGCATCGTGGTCACCAGCATGACATTGCGCTGTCTACTTAAACACCGCCCCTGTGCGCTGACGTCAGTTCTTTCTTTTTCTGCACCAACCAGCGCAGATCTGGAGAGAGCGTGCCCCTTAGTCACTTTTTTTACTAAAACTTTTTTGACTTTTGTTGAAATTTTTTTCAAGTCCTTCGCCTCCAGGTGCCACAATGGATGTCCCATCTTCAGACCAGCTTCAAGCCTTGTGACTCCTGTCACAAGCTGATGTCTGTCAGGGATCCACACCTCGTGTGCGTCTGATGCCTGGAGCGAGACCACGACCCGAAATTGTGCTCCGACTGTCGGTCCATGAACCGGAAGTCTTTGCGGAAGTGGTCCCAAAAGCTTCTGGAGGCCCGGCAGTCGGCTCCATGCCGCTTGAGAAGATCCTGGGACCGGTCGCAGAGCCACCACCACTAGTCATCAAAGCCTTCGCACTCCTCGGGTAAGTCAAAGCACAAGAAGAAGGCAAAGAAGCATCGTCCCTCTTTGCCTTCTCCCAGTCTGATGACTGACGCGACGCAGGATCCGGGGCGTCGTCGCTCTTTGGCTCTGCCTTTAATTCCGCTTCTGGAAAAACACCGCATTTCCTCCCTTTCCAGAACCAGGAGCGCCCCTGCCCAGCTTTGAGCTTTCTATGAAGTGTTGCACAGTATCTTTGGGCAGCCCGACTCTGCTGACAACGCTTCGGGCCCCGTGAACTTGGGTGGGGGTCCTGACCCTTTCAAGCCGGTGGCTCATGGAATCTTCCCTGGTGCTGATTCCAGTGATGATGCCCCTGATGCCGGTTGTACCCCTAACCAGCGTCGACCCCAGCCTCACCCCTGACTTAGACACAGACCTGGACCAGCGTCGGCCAATGCCAGTACCGGCACTGGCCGTTACTTTTGTACCACTGTTCTTTTCTGGTGTTCCTTATTGCCCTGACGGGCAGTCAGAGGAAGGTGAGGAGGTCTGGGAGGGGTCTGTTGACCCCCTAGCAGACCAGCTTGAAGAACCGAACTGGAGAGAAGAGTTGGGTGATGCCAGTAGTCTGGATATCTCTCCAGACCTTGGCATGCTTTCTCCCCCTACCATGGCTACAGAGGAGGGAGCTTCCTACGCTGTGGTGATGCGTAGGACGGCTGAGCCCTTGGACCTTGAGCTTCCTATGGTAGCAGTCAGGACTAACCTCTTGACTGAGGTGCTTCAGCCAGCAGCAGCCTCTTTGGAGCCCCTACTGCCTTTCAATGAGGCCCTCACTAACATCCTACTGGGCACTTGGTCCTAGCCAAGCACAGGGGCTCCTGTGGATAGGATGGTTGCCCGACACCACCACCCAGCTTCGGGTGACCCACTTGTCCTCTCCCAACACTGTACCCCTGAGAGCTTGGTGGTCCAAGCCTTGACATCAAAAGGCGCTTTCCCTACTGCTTCCCCAGATAGGGAATCCGAGAAGCTGGACCATCTTGGAAAGAAGATATTTTCTTCCGCCAGCTTAGGACTGCGGTTGGTGAACACTCTATATCACTTGGGCCATTACAGACACTCTGTGTGGGACATGGTTGTGCAAGTGCTGCTGCAGTGTCCGGGCCGTGCTCACCCGTGCTGTCGCAGAGGGTAGAGACGGAGCAAAGTTGGCCATCTGATGTGAGCTGGATACCGCCGACTAGCTGGGTAGAACGATTTCAACGTCAGTAGCCCTGAGGCACTATACCTGGCTGAGGTCCACTGGCTTCTCTGGAGATGCTCAATGGACCCTTTTGGACATGCCGTTTGATGGCCATCAGAGCGCTTGAGCGTTTCAAGGACTGTAGGGCTACGGCCAGATCCTTGGACCTCGCTGCCACCTCTTGCCCCGTGAAGCCTGCCTTTTGCCCCTTTCGTGGCTACGGAAGGGGTGCTCCACCACACTCCACCCAGGGCCACAGACCTGCGCAAGCTACCCAACCTATGCGTGGCCACCGACGTGGAACCCTACGTTGTGGGTCTGGGTCTGGGGACCATCGGGTGGGCCAGTCCACCAATCCCCCCTGCAGCAGCCTCCAAACCTCCCTAGTCTGACTTTTCAGTGCCACCACTTGCCAGTGGGCGGCAGGATCCGCCATCACCTCCCCCACATCGGACAGGTGGGTTTTGCAGATTGTCCATAGAGGCTACACTCTCCCCTTCGAGTCTACACCTCCCTCCATGCCACCTACACTCCATCGCATGTTGGAGGACCATTTGGCCCTTCCCCACCAGGATGTTACGGCTCTCTTGGCCAAGGGAGCTATAGAACGCGTCCATGTGCCAGAAGTAGATCGAGGTTGCTACTCAAACTACTTACTGGTACCCAAGAATGATAAAAGCCTGCATCCTATCTTAGACCTCAGGGATGTCAACCGCTTCCTCCCAAAGGAGAAGTTCAAGATGTTGACTTTGGCTCAGGTCGTGCCTGTCCTCGACCCTGGAGACTGGATGGTAGCATTGGACTTGCAGGATGCTTCATTTCACATCCCCGTCTTGCCTGCCCATCAAAGTTACCTACGGTTCACGGTAGCCAACGAGCATTTTTAGTTCCCCATGCTCCCTTTTGGCCTTACCAGTGCCCCTCGGTGTTCACGAAAGTAATGGTGGTGGTCACAGCTCATCTGCGCATATCAGGGGTTCCAGTCTTACCCTATCTCAACGACTGGCTGTTGAAGCCAGGCTCGCCCCTGGCTGTCGTTTCCCATCACCTGACTATGGTGAACCTCCTGCATTTACTAGGGTTAACTATCAACGTGCTGAAGTCTCACCTGATTCCCTCTCAGAGGTCATTTTCATCGGAGCGGTTCTGGACACAGCACAGTTTTGGGTATATCCTCCCGAGCAGCGAGTCCGGGATATTCGGGCTATGATACCGATTTTTCAGCCTCTATCCTGGATTTTGGTGAGAATTACCCTAAAGCTGCTGGGCCTCATGGCCTCCTGCATCCTGGTGGTAGATCATGCCAGATGGCATATCAGTGGGACCCGAAGTTCCAGTGGGTGCAGCATCAGGGGAATCTTTCGATGTTGTCCAGATCTCGGATGGGACTGCATATCAGTTGCAGTGGTGGCACACGAACCAGGATTGGGTCAGCGGCAAATCACTCTCCCTTCCCCAACCAGAGTTCACAGTAGCGACGGATGCGTCACTTCTAGGATTGGGCGCCCACATGGGGGAAGCAGAGATCAGAGGCCTCAGAAATGGCATCTTCACTCGGAGGTGGTGCAAGGTCTCTTTCAGCAGTGGGTATAGCCTTGGTTAGATCTATTCGCCAACGAAGAGAATGCACAATATCAGCAGTTCTGCACCTTGGAAGTTTCCAAGGCGGCACTAGCTCGGCAACACCTTTCCTCGCGAGTGGACTTGGGGCCTCCTGTACACCTTTCTGAATGTACCACATTTACCCAGAGTGCTGAATAGGATCAAGTGCGACCATGCATAAGTAAATTTTGTGGCTCCAGACTGGGCACAAAGACTCTGGTACCCCAAGCTCTTGAGCATGGCCATCGATCCTGCGATCAGACTGCCTCTTCGGGAGGATCTTCTGTCGCAGCAGCAGGGGACAGTCCTCCACCCAAACCTGTCCTGCCTCCACCTCCTTGCGTGGAGATGAGCGGCAGGGCCGGACTGGGAATCAAAACCGCCCCTGGCAAAGTGCTCGGGCGGCACCCCCGGGGCTTGGGGGTGCCGCCGAGCACTTTGCCAGGGCCGGTTTTCGGCGATTTTGTTACAGGGCCGATTTTGCAGCTATGCTGCTTAAACGGCCCTATAACAGAAACAGCCCCCAGGGGCCCAAAACCGGCCCCCACACATGGGGCGCACCGGGGGATTGCCCGGTGCCCCCTAGGGCCAGTCCGGCCCTGGTGACAGTTGACAGCTTTCAACCTTCCTCCCGAAGTTTGTAACATCATCTTGGCAGCCAGGCATCCCTCCACCAAAACTGTACACACCTATAGATGGAACAAATGTGTGGCATGGTGCACAGCAAAGGCTGTGAATCCCCTTTCTGCCCCTCTTTCAGAGGTTCTCCTCTTCAATTCGTTCCATGGCCCATCAAGGCTCTGCTTTGGACACCCTTAAGGGCTATATTTCGTCATTTTGGCGTTTCTTTGCCTTCCTGATCAGCCTTCTCTTTTCAGGTCCCCGATTGTTAACAGATTCCTGAAGGGTATTACTCATCTCGTTTTTCCTTCTCCTTTCCTAATGCCCCAGTGGGACTTGAACCTTGTGCTCACTTATCTTATGTGTGCTCCCTTTCAGCCAATACATAATTGTCCTCTTCGTCTCCTCACTTTGAAGACTGCTTTCTTGCTTGCCATCACCTCTGCTCGCAGGGTGAGTGAGCTTCAGGCTTTATCTTCTAAACCTCTTTTTCCTGCTGTCCATCTAGACAAAGTAGTCCTCCGTACTAGGCCCTCTTTTCTGACCAAAGTGGTTACTTGCATCCACATAGGTCAGACCATGACATTGACCACCTTCTTCCCGCCTCCGCACCCTTCCAAAGAGAAGGAGAGACTACACCGTCTGGATCCAAAGCTTGTGCTGTCTTTCTACCTTGACTGCACTAAAGACTTCCGGGTGGAAGATCAACTCTTCGTGGGATATGTGGGCGCTAAGAAAAGTTGGGACATGCACAAACATACCATCTCCCAATGGGTTGTCCTATGTATCAAGATCTGTTATTCTTTGGCTAAAAAGGAACCTCCAGTGGGACTGGGTGCCCACTCTACCAGGGCGACAGCACCAACTACTGCTTTGGGGCACGGAGTTCCCTTACTTGACATCTGTCAGGCGGCCACGTTGGCTTCCTTGCACGTGTTCACCAACCATTACTGCCTGGACAGCAAAGTCCGGAGAGATGGCTTTTTCAGCCGTTCTGTTTTCCAGGGCTTCCTGGTGTGAACTTAATTTGCAGACCCGCCTCCAAGGTTGGCATTACTGGGGTATCTATTCTAAGTTAAGGAATCTATAACTACGGTCTCTTTCAGATGAACAAGTTACTTACCTTCGGTAATGATGTATTAGTAGTTATAGATTCCTTACCGCCCCACCCATCCTCCGTGTTCTGCCAACTGACTTCTAGAGATAGGGACTCCCTTACAGGGCCCTAGTTATGTGCACCAGTGGTCAGTGTCTTGCATGGCTCTGCCCTTCTGGCATGGAAGGTCGTGTCAGAACTGACATCAGCGCAGAGGGGCAACGTCTAAGTAGACACTGCGACATCATCCCGGCGACCACGATGCCGCCGACTAACGTGGAGTCAACCAATGCCACCTACTGATAGGTAGGGTCACTGCTAAGAAAAAAATTATCGGGATCCAGTCTGACGTCTGGGGATAAGCCTAAGGTAAGGAATCTATAACTACTAATGTCTCTTACAGGTACATAAAACAGAAATAAACCTTGACACTCCTAAACAATTTAATGTTGATTAATAGAGTTATTTAAGCAAATCAATTCAAAATACCAGCAGGACATCAATATCGTTCTTGCCGAATTTAATATGAATAATTGCCAGAATATTGAGTTACAAAGTTAAAACACAGTAACAATATAAACAGGATTAAGCAGCTTGATGTGACAATCCTCCTTTCAAGTGTTGAACCGGCAGTCTCTTACAGGTACATCGTTACCAAAGGTAAGAAACTTGTTCATTGGGCGCGGTCCACATACATCTGCATTAGCATAGAAGGGTAAGCTAGCAAACCACAACATGTCATTTTTCAACCTTGGAAAGCACCTTAATGCTAAAGTCTAAATGCTGACCTCAAATCCCCTATCTCTGTTATCTTATGTGTTAAAGGGATTCGTAATTAACAACACTTAATGAGTGCTCTCTAAAGATGGCCTCCTTCCATAACTAACTGCAGGCATCCTCCTAAATTGCCTATTTATGTATTTGGTTGTTAAACTGGTACTACTGAGTTGAAATCATTGCCCACACAATATTACCATGTGAAAAGTTACAAAATAATGAAGTAATACTATTTACAAAATGTGCTGGATTAGGCTCCTTTAACTTGCCTTTTGTTGCTGCATAACTTAGTCAAGCCTTCTGCATAATTTGGTGCTACCGTGCTGCATAATTCCAGTGGCCCTGCCAATACCTCAGATCAAATTAGGCAATCTGTTCCTAACAAAAATTAATGTGTCCTTATGTAAGGCAACTGGTGCTCCTGTAAAGCGCTCTGATACCGAATACCTCGGGTTAAGTTCGTGCTATATTAAACTCCGATGAAAAAAAAATCTAATTGTAGCCAGTAGGTCAAATGGCAAGGGAACCCTGATTTGGTTTCTCATTAACTTGTGCCCCCACTGGGCTAATAATATTAATAATTTTTAATGTGTATCTGTGGGTGCGTCTCTCATTTACTTTTACATTTATTTGATATTGCTCGGACTGGGGCATTGAAGGGGTTAACTGACGCACTTCCTCCGCCTGACAACAGACACTGAACGCGGCCATGAGCACAAAAGATGTAATTTTCTCATTTTCGATACCATCTCCGAAGGTACCAGCTCAGCTCCTTGCCAGCTTTCATTACCAGCACACAGCTTTGTGCCGCCGTAATCCCTGGCGGCATTTCGCTGTCCGCTGATAACGGGAACATTCCCCCATCTATTGTCAACGTAATTTCGGCCTAAACAAAAAGCGCGCGCATCGGAACTTGTTCGCGCGAGATGCCGCGATTTGAAGATGCTGAGATAGCCCCGCGCTCGCATCTGTGATAACGCGCCTTTTGATTTAGTTGTCTAGTTTTGCGACCTGTAGCCTAATGGAAAACAAAAAAAGAAAAATCTGCCCCTTCTGCTGAGTAATTGTATCGGAGCTCTCAAGAGCAACCCGCGGCGGCTTACTCCAAATTTGCAATGCATAAATGTTCCACCAATTGAGAGGGCATGGGTGTCCAACGTTGGCCTGCAAGCACCCGATTAGTCCTGAATTTCAGGTTATCTGTACGAGATAATTTACAAGCATTCTGATTTGAAAAATGTAGTAGTCAATGCAAAACTTGCTTGGATCAGGATTTCCTCGACCTATGCCGGAAACCCACGGTCGGCCTGTAACATTTGCATCCTTAAACTAGTCCAGGGCCCCGACCTATCGCCCTATTAACAAAAGGCGCTAACATGCATTAGCGCATGTTAGCACCCTTCTACCCCACACCTTCCTTTGTATCTCTAATGAGATGCAAAGTGGGCGTCACTGGGCAGTACAACCTTGTAAATATCGCTGTTGTGCACATCACGATATTTACAAGGCTGCCAACGCATTTTAGCAGATGTTAGTTTTCGGCGAAAACCACTGTTTTCGCCGAAAACTAACGTCTGCTAAAATGCAGATTTAGGCATACCTAATTTCGGGGTGGATTGTGCTGATACGTCCCTGTGGGTCATATCAGCAAGGTTATCGCCGTTTTGCAAAACTGCGATTTCCACGCTATTGCTGGTAATTATATCGTCCTGGGGAAACGCGTTGTAAATAACGTGCTAACAGGGCGATATAATCCAGCGATAGATGGGGATAAATAGAAAAGCGCTAAGCATGCTTTGCATTTATTTATCGCAGTCCTTGTAAATAGGCCACTTGGTATATATATATATATATATATATATATATATATATATATATATATATATATATATATATATATATATATATATATATATATATATATATATATATATATATAATTTCTCTAGTTATCCAAGTCTTGCAGAGAGTTAGGACTCTTGGATTATTCGAAAGGCTTACAATGATATTTGACTGGCCCCTTGAGAGATTGTTGGCCTGGTAATAAACCCATGTTGTAAGAAAATGATGGTAGTAGGAAGGAGCTTAATTTCAGGGGGGTGTTTGGAGTATGACACCCCACATTAAATGATTTCTTAGCCTGGTAGTTGATTCTGGGGTCCCTGAGTCAGGTCTGCTATAACTGTGTTGGTTTTTCTCAGCATCCCGATTTCACCAAGATTCTTTATCATGTTTGTATTTTGAACCAGTAATTTAAATATATAAAGAGTTTACCTAAAAAGGCAAATCTGCACCCATTGAAATACTCATTAAATGGCTGCAAATATACTGCTTTTTATAATTCATAAACATTGGCAATAATGGGCGTGGAAAGCTGTGCCAGTCTCAGGATTCCAATCATACTGCTGGCAAGAAAACACCCAATGGTGAATGGATGAATGCTTGCATATAGCCGAACCACTGGCAGTTTCATTGGATAGCATTCAGAGCAAACACAAGGAGATGATGGGCGGAGCGCTGAAACTTTTCAGACACTCACACCCAGTCACAGATCTGAGTTGAATACATCATCATTCTTTAGCTCACTTCACCACCCCAGTTCAGACCCAGCCATATGCAATTCAGAACCATTGTATTTGCCACTGTGCTACTCTAGATAGTAAAGGCCGACAGGGTGGCAGAGTCTGCAACTCTACCCTTACTCCAAACACCAAATTTAGAGATGTTTTTCAGCCCTGCGGACATCTCTATACATTGGCAGGAACTGCCATCATTGTGGCTCCTGTCAATGTAGGAAGAGTTTGACAGATAATAAAAACAAATAAAAAAAAACTGCTGGCGAATGTGTTGACTCTGTGTATTTGAGTTTTGCGTGGTCTGTGATCTGTGAGTTAATGTCTGAAAATCCATCACAAAAATAAAGGCTGACATAAATACTGTGGGCCAAATATTTACAAAAATATTGCTTTTTTGGGCACATATTCTGTATTATTAACTAAAGGCACGCAATATGTTTGTAAAAGATATTTAGAACACAATATTTTCCTAGGCAATGTTTAGGCCATGATATTCTTGTACCATACCTTTGTGGGTGATGCAAATTCATCTTTGTACATAAAGAGACATAAAGGGTCTTGATGAAGATTGACCTCAAGATAGTAACGCCTGACAGGTTGGATGTTCTCAGTCATGCCAGGATTCTCTTCCATAAACGTTTTTTTCCAAATAAGTTCACAATCAAGATGGGACCTTCACAGAAGAATCGCACCATACCCATTTGCGAGGCTTAGTAGGGTATGGTCCCCTTCAAAACTTTAACCAGAGAAGAAACGAGATGGTGAGCTGCTTTGTGTCTGATGTTTGTAATGCGGCTTGGAACACATTTCTGCCTCTATTCCAGAAAATGGTGATTTCCTGTCGGACAGGTTTGTGAAATGTATGGAATACAGCACAATGAAAATCTGCAGATCCACGCAGTGAGTAACGAGTTGGTTGAAAGTTATATGGTTTGTGCATTTCTTTTGCGACTTCTGAAGGTTTCGAGGCTGAAGAAACGTACCCCCCTTTCTATGTGTGGCATGAGCTTACTGTTGCACCTCTTAAGGAACGGTCCTGGTCATTTTGGCCCCGCCTTGAAGTAAGTGTTATTCGAGTCAATATTATCACTGTGCCTGGTGTCTTGCATACAGGATTCAGACAATCATGTGTCACATGTGGGAGAGGTGTGATTTTCACCACGGAGTTGCTTTAATTTCACTTAAACAAATAAGCTTTTTTTTCTTTTTCTGCCATGAGATTCTAGACGTGGGCTATAGTCTCCAGAATATTTAATCACTGGCGGCTCCTGGAGGGAGTGCTGCGGGGCGGGGAGGAGCAGGATGGGGGGTAGTAAACTCCAGAATTGGTCCGAACAAAGTTGTGTAAAGAAATAAATAAACAAAAACGAATTACATTGTGCGCTCTGCAACGCCAAATCAGTGGTGCAGCGCACAATCTATTTAGTATTCTTTATTTATTTCTTTACTCAACTTTGTTCGCCCAATACCGGCGTTTACTACCTCCCACCCTGCCCCTCCCCCGCCCCACCACCCTCAGCAGTTCCTCAAGGAGCCGCCGCCACTGTATTTCATGACTACAGAGTAATCTGAAGACATGCCTTCTAAATGTTTTTATTTTCCTCTGATTAAGCATGCTTTGGAAGTTGCACAACAAATCTTGTACGTGTATCCTCTCTACCTTCCTAAAACAAGCATTGGAATAGCCAGTAAGTCTCGCATTTGGGACCTTATATGTGTTTAGCCATGCAACAGTTGGTGTTGTTGCACCAAGGATATTCTGCTACATAACTAAATACTTATAGGGTCCAAAAAGCGAGACCTTTTGGCTATGCCAATGCTTGTTTGTTTTTTGTTACTGTTTTGTTTAAGTTGCCAGATCTACAATAGCTGGACATGGTTTTTGGTAACAGTTCTTTGCATCAAATGAACTTGTTTTCATTGCTCTGAATGTTGTTTCCATTCTGGTTGTAGGAAGCAGGCATTCCCGGGGGTGTTGGGGCTGCCTAGCTGTGCGTATGCGCGGAACTTGGCAAATGAGAAAAAGCCTGGTGCAGGCGCAATTTACAAGTGTGGAGTGAGTGAGCCCCAGGCAGCATGACTCACTCACACAGAAGTTCATGCACTGCACCTGCATACTCTGCATGGTCTAAGAAAACTTGACCACTCCCTCCCAGGCATCGTTCACATTTACCAAGAAACTCCGAGAAGAGCCTGCCTGCTGCACTGACGGCTGGTGGTGTGTGTGCCTGGTGAAAGCGTTCACTGACGGCTGGTGGTGTGTGTGCCTGGTGGAAGAGTGCACAGATGGCTGGTAGTGTGTGTGCCTGGTGAAAGCGTGCACTGACGGCTGGTGGTGTGTGTCACTGGTGAAAGCATGCACCGACGGCTGGTGGTGTGTGTGCCTGGTGGAAGCGTGCACCGACTGCGGGTGGTGTCTATCCCTGGTGGAAATGTGCACAGACGGCTGGTGGTGTTTGTGCCCGTTGAAAGCGTGCACCGACGGCTGGTGGTGTGTGTGCCTGGTGAAAGTGTGTACTGACGGCTGGTGGTGTGTGTGCCTGGTGGAAGCGTGCACTGATGGCTGGTGGTGTGTGTGCCTGGTGGAAGCGTGCACTGAGGGCTGGTGGAGTGTGTGCCTGGTGAAAGCGTGCACTGACAGCTGGTGGTGCGTGTGCCCAGTGAAAGCATGCACTGATGGCTGGTGGTGTGTGTGTGTGTGTGTCTGGTGAAAGAGTGCACTGACTGCTGGCGGTGTGTGCCTGGTGGAAGCATGCACCGACAGCTGGAAGTGTGTGACGGCTGGTGGTGTGTGTGTCTAGTGGAAGTGTGCACTGACGGCTGGTGGTGTGTGTGCCCAGTGAAAGCGTGCACTGATGCTGGTGGTGTGTGCCTGGTGCAGTATGCACCGACAGCTGGTAGTGTGTGATGGCTGGTAGTGTGTGTACCTGGTAAAAGTGTGCACTGCCAGCTGGTGGTGTGTATGCCTGGTGGAAGCATGCACTGAAGGCTGGTGGTATGTGTGCCTGGTAAAAGTGTGCACTGACAACTGGTGGTGTGTGTGCCCGGTGAAAGTGTGCACTGACGGCTGTTGGTGTATGTGCCCAGTGAAAGTGTGCACTGACGGCTGGTGGTGTGTGTGCTTGGTGAAAGCGTGCACTGATGGCTGGTGGTGTGTGTGCCTGGTGGAAGCGTGCACTGATGGCTGGTGGTGTGTGTGCCTGGTTGAAGCATGCACTGACGACTGGTGGTGTGTGTGCCTGGTGGAAGCGTGCACTGATGGCTGGTGGTGTGTGCCTGATGGAAGTGTGCACTGATGGCTGGTGGTGTGTGCCTGGTGGAAGCATGCAGTGGACACGGATGGTGTGTATGCTGGTGGAAGCGTGCACTGACAGCTGGTGGTGTGTATGCCTGGTAAAATCATGCACTGACGGCTGGTGGTGTGTGTGCCTGGTGAAAGCGTGCACTGACGGCTGGTGTTCTGTGTGCCTGGTGGATGCATGTGACGGCTGGTAGTGTGTGTGCCTGGTGAAAGTGTGCACTGACGGCTGGTGCTGTGTGTGCCTGGTGGAAGCGTGCACTGACGGCTGGTAGTGAGTGTGCTTGGTGGAAGCGTGTACTGACGACTGGCAATGTGTGTGCCCGGTGAAAGCGTTCACTGATGGCTGGTGGTGTGTGTGCCTGGTGGAAGCGTGCACAAAAGGCGAGTGGTGGCTGTCCCTGGTGGAAGCCTGCGCCGATGGCTGATGGTGTGTGCGCCCGGTGAAAGCATGCACTGACGACTGGTGGCGTGTGTGCCTGGTGAAAGCGTTCACTCATGGCTGGTGGTGTGTGTGCCTAGTGGAAGCGTGCATAGATGGTTGGTGGGGTGTGTGCCTGGTGAAAGCGTGCACCGACGGCTGGTGGTGTGTGTGCCTGGTGAAAGCATGCACCGACGGCTGGTGGTGTGTATGCCTGGTGGAAGCGTGCAACGACGGCGGGTGGTGTTTGTCCCTGGTGGAAGCGTGCACCGATGGCTTGTGGTGTGTGTGCCCAGTGAAAGCGTGTGCCGACGGCTGGTGGTGTGTATGCCTGGTGGAACTGTGTACTGATGGCTGGTGGTGTGTGTGCCTGGTGGAAGCGTGCACTGACGGCTGGTGGTGTGTGTGCCTGGTAGAAGGGTGCACTGAGGTCTGGTGGTGTGTGTGCCTGGTGAAAGCGTGCACTGACAGCTGGTGGTGTGTCTGTGTCTGGTGAAAGTGTGCACTGACTGCTGGTGGTGTGTGACTGGTGGAAGCATGCACCAATGGCTGGTAGTGTGTAACAGCTGGTAGTGTGTGTGCCTGGTGGAAGCGTGCACTGGCAGTTGGTGGTGTGTATGCCTGGTGGAAGCGTGCACTGACGGCTGGCTGTGTGTATGCCTGGTGAAAGCGTGCACTGACGGCTGGTAGTCTGTGTGCCTGGTGGAAGCATGTGACGGCTGGTAGTGTGTTTGCCTGTTGAAAGTGTGCACTGACGGCTGGTGCTGTGTGTGCCTGGTGGAAGCGTGCACTGACGGCTGGTGGTGTGTGTGCTTGGTGGAAGCGTGTATTGATGGCTGGCAATGTGTGTGCCCGGTGAAAGCGTTCACTGATGGCTGGTGGTGTGTGTGCCTGGTGAAAGCGTTCACTGATGGCTGGTGGTGTGTGTGCCTAGTGGAAGCATGCACAGATGGTTGGTGGGGTGTGTGCCTGGTGAAAGCGTGCACTGACGGCTGGTGGTGTGTGTGCCTGGTGAAAGCATGCACTGATGGCTGGTGGTGTGTATGCCTGGTGGAAGTGTGTACTGATGGCTGGTGGTGTGTGTGCCTGGTGGAAGCGTGCACTGACAGCTGGTGGTGCGTGTGCCCAGTGAAAGCATGCACTGACGGCTGGTGGTGTTTGTCCCTGGTGGAAGCGTGCACCGATGGCTGGTGGTGTGTGTGCCCAGTGAAAGCGTGCACCGACGGCTGGTGGTGTGTATGCCTGGTGGAAGTGTTTACTGATGGCTGGTGGAGTGTGTACCTGGTGTAAGTGTGCACTGACGGCTGGGGTGTGTGTGTGCCTGGTAGAAGCGTGCACTGTGGTCTAGTGGTGTGTGTGCCTGGTGAAAGCGTGCACTGACAGCTGGTGGTGCGTGTGCCCAGTGAAAGCATGCACTGACGGCTGGTGGTGTGTCTGTGTCTGGTGAAAGTGTGCACTGACTGCTGGTGGTGTGTGCCTGGTGGAAGCATACACCAATGGCTGGTAGTGTATAACAGCTGGTAGTGTGTGTGCCTGGTGAAAGTGCACTGACGGCTGGTGGTGTGTGTGCCCAGTGAAAGAGTGCACTGATGGCTGGTGGTGTGTGTGCCCGGTGAAAGCGTGCACCAACGCCTGGTGGTGTGTGTGTGCCTTGTGAAAGCTTGCACTAACGCTGGTGGTGTGTGCCTGGTAAAGCATGCACCGACAGCTGGTGGTGTTCATGCCTGGTGAAAGCATGCACTGACGGCTGGTGGTGTGTGTGCCTGGTGAAAGCGTGCACTGAAGGCTGGTGGTGTGTGTGCCTGGTGGAAGCGTGCACTGATGGCTGGTGGTGTGTGTGCCTGGTGAACATGTGCACTGAAGGCTGGTGGTGTGTGTGCCCGGTGGAAGCATGCACCGACAGCTGGTGGTGTGTGTGCCTGGTGAATGCGTGCAATGATGGCTGGTGGTGTATGTGCCTGGTTGAAGCATGCACTGAAGACTGGTGGTGAGTGTGCCTGGTGGAAGCGTGCACTGACGGCTGGTGGTGTGTGTGCCTAGTGGAAGCGTGCACTGATGGCTGGTGGTGTGTGCCTGGTGGAAGCATGCAGTGGCAACTGATGGTGTGTATGCCTGGTGGAAGCATGCACTGACAGCTGGTGGTGTGTATGCCCGGTGAAATCGTGCACTGATGGCTGGTGGTGTGTTTGCCTGGTGAAAGCGTGCACCAACGACTGGAGGTGTGTGTGCCTGGTGAAAGCATGCCCCGGAGGCTGGTGGTGTGTGTGCCTGGTGGAAGCGTGCACCAATGACTGGTGGTGTATGTCCCTGGTTGAAGCGTGCACCGACGGTTGGTGGTGTGTGTGCCCGGTGGAAGCATGCACTGGCGGCTGGAGGTGTGTGTGCCTGGTGCAAGCATGCACTGACGGCTGGTGGTGTGTGCCTGGTGGAAGCGTGCACTGGCAGCTGGTGGTGTGTATGCCAGCTGGAAGCGTGCACTGTTGGCTGGAGGTGTGTATGCCAGGTGAATGCGTGCACTGACGGCTGGTGGTCTGTGTGCCTGGTGGAAGCATGTGACGGCTGGTAGTGTGTGTGCCTGATGAAAGTGTGTACTGATTGCTGGTGCTGTGTGTGCCTGGTGGAAGCGTGCACTGACGGCTGGTGGCGTGTGCGCTTGGTGGAAGCGTGTACTGACGGCTGGCAATGTGTGTGCCCGGTTAAAGCATTCACTGATGGATGGTGGTGTGTGTGCCTGGTAAAAGCGTGCACTGAGGGCTGGTGTCCTGTGTGCCTGGTGGATGCATGTGACGGCTGGTAGTGTGTGTGCCTGGTGAAAGTGTGCACTGACGGCTGGTGCTGTGTGTGCCTGGTGGAAGCGTGCACTGACGGCTGGTAGTGAGTGTGCTTGGTGGAAGCGTGTACTGACGACTGGCAATGTGTGTGCCCGGTGAAAGCGTTCACTGATGGCTGGTGGTGTGTGTGCCTGGTGGAAGCGTGCACCAACGGCGAGTGGTGGCCGTCCCTGGTGGAAGCCTGCACCGATGGCTGATGGTGTGTGCGCCCGGTGAAAGCATGCACTGACGACTGGTGGTGTGTGTGCCTGGTGAAAGAGTTCACTGATGGCTGGTGGTGTGTGTGCCTAGTGGAAGCGTGCATAGAGAGTTGGTGGGGTGTGTGCCTGGTGAAAGCGTGCACCGACAGCTGGTGGTGTGTGTGCCTGGTGAAAGCGTGCACCGATGGCTGGTGGTGTGTGTGCCTGGTGAAAGCATGCACCAACGGCTGGTGGTGTGTATGCCTGGTGGAAGCGTGCAACGACAGCGGGTGGTGTTTGTCCCTGGTGGAAGCGTGCACCGATGGCTTGTGGTGTGTGTGCCCAGTGAAAGCGTGTGCCGACGGCTGGTGGTGTGTATGCCTGGTGGAACTGTGTACTGAAGGCTGGTGGTGTGTGTGCCTGGTGGAAGCGTGCACTGAGGTCTGGTGGTGTGTGTGCCTGGTAGAAGGGTGCACTGAGGTCTGGTGGTGTGTGTGCCTGGTGAAAGCGTGCACTGACAGCTGGTGGTGCGTGTGCCCAGTGAAAGCATGCACTGACGGCTGGTTGTGTGTCTGTGTCTGGTGAAAGTGTGCACTGACTGCTGGTGGTGTGTGACTGGTGGAAGCATGCACCAATGGCTGGTAGTGTGTAACAGCTGGTAGTGTGTGTGCCTGGTGGAAGCGTGCACTGGCAGTTGGTGGTGTGTATGCCTGGTGGAAGCGTGCACTGACGGCTGGCTGTGTGTATGCCTGGTGAAAGCGTGCACTGACGGCTGGTAGTCTGTGTGCCTGGTGGAAGCATGTGACGGCTGGTAGTGTGTTTGCCTGTTGAAAGTGTGCACTGACGGCTGGTGCTGTGTGTGCCTGGTGGAAGCGTGCACTGACGCCTGGTGGTGTGTGTGCTTGGTGGAAGCGTGTACTGACGGCGGGTGGTGGCTGTCCCTGGTGGAAGCGTGCACCGATAGCTGATGGTGTGTGCGCCCGGTGAAAGCATGCACTGACGACTGGTGGTGTTTGTGCCTGGTGAAAGCGTTCACTGATGGCTGGTGGTGTGTGTGCCTGGTGGAAGCGTGCACTGACGGCTGGTGGTGTGTGTGCCTGGTGAAAGCGTGCACTGACAGCTGGTGGTGCGTGTGCCCAGTGAAAGCATGCACTGACGGATGGTGGTGTTTGTCCCTGGTGGAAGCGTGCACCGATGGCTGGTGGTGTGTGTGCCCAGTGAAAGCCTGCACCGACGGCTGGTGGTGTGTATGCCTGGTGGAAGTGTGTACTGATGGCTGGTGGTGTGTGTGCCTAGTGGAAGTGTGCACTGACGACTGGGGGGTGTGTGCCTGGTAGAAGCGTGCACTGTGGTCTGGTGGTGTGTGTGCCTGGTGAAAGCAGGCACTGACAGCTGGTGGTGCATGTGCCCAGTGAAAGCATGCACTGACGGCTGGTGGTGTGTCTGTTTCTGGTGAAAGTGTGAACTGACTGCTGGTGGTGTGTGCCTGATGGAAGCATACACCAATGGCTGGTAGTGTATAACAGCTGGTAGTGTGTGTGCCTGGTGAAAGTGCACTGACGGCTGGTGGTGTGTGTGCCCAGTGAAAGAGTGCACTGAATGCTGGTGGTGTGTGTGCCCGGTGAAAGCGTGCACCGACGCCTGGTGGTGTGTGCCTGGTAAAGCATGCACCGACAGCTGGTGGTGTTCATGCCTGGTGAAAGCATGCACTGACGGCTGGTGGTGTATGTGCCCAGTGAAAGCGTGCACTGAGGGCTGGTGGTTTGTGTGCTTGGTGAAAGCGTGCACTGAAGGCTGGTGGTGTGTGTGCCTGGTAGAAGCGTGCACTGATGGCTGGTGGTGTGTGTGCCTGGTGAACATGCGCACTGACGGCTGGTGGTGTGTGTGCCCGGTGGAAGCATGCACCGACAGCTGGTGGTGTGTGTGCCTGGTGAATGCGTGCACTGATGGCTGGTGGTGTATGTGCCTGGTTGAAGCATGCACTGATGACTGGTGGTGTGTGTGCCTGGTGGAAGCTTGCACTGACGGCTGGTGGTGTGTGTGCCTAGTGGAAGCGTGCACTGATGGCTGGTGGTGTGTGCCTGGTGGAAGCATGCAGTGGCAACTGATGGTGTATATGTCTGGTGGAAGCGTGCACTGACAGCTGGTGGTGTGTATGCCCGGTGAAATCATGCACTGATGGCTGGTGGTGCGTGTGCCTGGTGGAAGCGTGCACCAACGACTGGTGGTGTGTGTGCCTGGTGAAAGCATGCCCCGGAGGCTGGTGGTGTGTGTGCCTGGAGGAAGCGTGCACGAATGACTGGTGGTGTCTGTCCCTGGTGGAAGCGAGCACCGATGGCTGGTGGTGTGTGTGCCCTGTGGAAGCATGCACTGACAACTGGTGGTGTGTGTGCCTGGTGCAAGCATGCACTGATGGCTGGTGGTGTGTGCCTGGTGGAAGTGTGTACTGACGGCTGGTGCTGTGTGTGCCTGGTGGAAGCGTGCACTGATGGCTTGTGGTGTGTGTGCTTGGTGGAAGCGTGTACTGACGGCTGGCAATGTGTGTGCCCGGTTAAAGCGTTCACTGATGGATGGTGGTGTGTGTGCCTGGTGGAAGCATGCACGGACGGCGGGTGGTGGCTGTCCCTGGTGGAAGCATGCACTGATGGCTGATGGTGTGTGCGCCCGGTGAAAGCATGCACTGACGACTGGTGGTGTGTGTGCCTGGTGAAAGCGTTCACTGATGGCTGGTGGTGTGTGTGCCTAGTGGAAGCGTGCACCGACGGCTGGTGGTGTGTGTGCCTAGTGGAAGCTTGCACCGACGGCTGGTGGTGTGTGTGCCTGGTGAAAGCATGCACTGATGGCTGGTGGTGTGTATGCCTGGTGGAAGCGTGCACTGACGGCGGGTGGTGTTTGTCCCTGGTGGAAGTGTGCACCAACGACTGGTGACGTGTGTGCCCGGTGAAAGCTTGCACCGAAGGCTGTTGGTGTGTATGCCTGGTGGAAGTGTGTACTGATGGCTGGTGGTGTGTGTGCCTGGTGGAAGCGTCCACTGAGGGCTGGTGGTGTGTGTGCCTGGTGGAAGCGTGCACTGAGGGCTGGTGGTGTGTGTGCCTGGTGAAAGCGTGCACTGACAGCTGGTGGTGCGTGTGCCCAGTGAAAGCATGCACTGACGGCTGGTGGTGTGTCTGTGTCTGGTGAAAGTGTGCACTGACTGCTGGTGGTGTGTGCCTGGTGGAAGCACGCACCAACGGCTGGTAGTGTTTAACAGCTGGTAGTGTGTTTGCCTGGTGAAAGTGTGCACTGACGGCTGGTGGTGTGTGTGACCAGTGAAAGAGTGCACTGATGGCTGGTGGTGTGTGTGCCCGGTGAAAGCGTGCACCGATGTCTGGTGGTGTGTGTGTGCCTTGTGAAAGCTTGGACTAACACTGGTGGTGTGTGCCTGGTGAAGCATGCACCGACATCTGGTGTTGATTGTGCCTCATGAAAGCATGCACTGACGGCTGGTGGTGTGTGTGTTTGGTGAAAGCGTGGACTGACGGCTGGTGGTGTGTGTGCCTGGTGGAAGCGTGCACTGATGGCTGGTGGTGTGTGTGCCTGGTGAACATGCACACTGACGGCTGGTGGTGTGTGTGCCTGTTAGAAGCATGCACCGATAGCTGGTGGTGTGTGTGCCTGGTGAAAGTGTGCACTGATGGCTGGTGGTGTGTGTGCCTGGTTGAAGCATGCACTGACGACTGGTGGTGTGTGTGCCTGGTGGAAGCGTGCACTGACGGCTGGTGGTGTGTGTGCCTGGTGGAAGCGTGCACTGATGGCTGGTGGTGTGTGCCTGGTGGAAGCATGCAGTGGCAACTGATGGTGTGTATGCCTGCTGGAAGTGTGCACTGACAGCTGGTGGTGTGTATGCCCGGTGAAATCGTGCACTGACGGCTGCTGGTGTGTGTGCCTGGTGGAAGCGTGCACCGACGGCTGGTGGTGTGTGTGCCTGGTGGAAGCATGCACCGACGGCTGGTGGAGTGTGTGCCCAGTGGAAACATGCACTGACGGCTGGTGGTGTGTGTGTCTGGTGGAAGCGTGCACTGATGGCTGGTGGTGTGTGCCTAGTGGAAGCGTGCACTGATGGCTGGTGGTGTGTGCCTAGTGGAAGCGTGCACTGGCAGCTGGTGGTGTGTATGCCTGGTGGAAGCGTGCACTGATGGCTGGTGATGTGTATGCCTGATGAAAGCGTGCACTGACAGCTGGTGGTGTGTATGCCCTGTGAAATCATGCACTGATGGCTGGTGCTGTGTGTGCCTGGTGGAAGCGTGCACTGACGGCTGGTGGTGTGTGTGCCTACAGGAAGCGTGCACTGATGGCTGGTGGTGTGTGCCTGGTGGAAGCATGCAGTGGCAACTGATGGTGTGTATGCCTGGTGGAAGCGTGCACTGACAGCTGGTGGTGTGTATGCCCTGTGAAATCATGCACTGATGGCTGGTGGTGTGTGTGCCTGGTGGAAGCGTGCACCAACGACTGGTGGTGTGTGTGCCTGGTGAAAGCATGCCCCGGAGGCTGGTGGTGTGTGTGCCTGCTGGAAGCGTGCACCAATGACTGGTGGTGTCTGTCCCTGGTGGAAGCGTGCACCGACGGCTGGTGGTGTGTGTGCCCGGTGGAAGCATGCACTGACGGCTGGTGGTGTGTGTGCCTGGTGCAAGCATGCACTGACGGCTGGTGGTGTGTGCCTGGTGGAAGCGTGCACTGGCAGCTGGTGGTGTGTATGCCTGGTGAAAGCGTGCACTGTTGGCTGGCGGTGTGTATGCCTGGTGAATGCGTGCACTGACGGCTGGTGGTCTGTGTGCCTGGTGGAAGCATGTGACGGCTGGTAGTGTGTGTGCCTGGTGAAAGTGTGTACTGACGGCTGGTGCTGTGTGTGCCTGGTGGAAGCGTGCACTGATGGCTGGTGGTGTGTGTGCTTGGTGGAAGCGTGTACTGACGGCTGGCAATGTGTGTGCCCAGTTAAAGCGTTCACTGATGGATGGTGGTGTGTGTGCCTGGTGGAAGCGTGCACCAACGGCGGGTGGTGGCTGTCCCTGGTGGAAGCATGCACTGATGGCTGATGGTGTGTGCGCCCGGTGAAAGCATGCACTGACGACTGGTGGTGTGTGTGCCTGGTGAAAGCGTTCACTGATGGCTGGTGGTGTGTGTGCCTAGTGGAAGCGTGCACAGATGGTTGGTGGGGTGTGTGCCTGGTGAAAGCGTGCACCGACGGCTGGTGGTGTGTGTGCCTGGTGAAAGCATGCACCGACGGCTGGTGGTGTGTATGCCTGGTGGAAGCGTGCACTGACGGCGGGTGGTGTTTGTCCCTGGTGGAAGTGTGCACCAACGGCTGGTGGCGTGTGTGCCCAGTGAAAGCGTGCACCGAAGCCTGGTGGTGTGTATGCCTGGTGGAAATGTGTACTGATGGCTGGTGCTGTGTGTGCCTGGTGAAAGCGTGCACTGAGGGCTGGTGGTGTGTGTGCCTGGTGGAAGCGTGCACTGAGGGCTGGTGGTGTGTGTGCCTGCTGAAAGCGTGCACTGACAGCTGGTGGTGCGTGTGCCCAGTGAAAGCATGCACTGACGGCTGGTGGTGTGTCTGTGTCTGGTGAAAGTGTGCACTGACTGCTGTTGGTGTGTGCCTGGTGAAAGCATGCACCGACGACTGGTGGTGTGTGTGCCTGGTGGAAGCGTGCACTGACGGCTGGTGGTGTGTGTGCCTGGTGGAAGCGTGCACTGATGGCTGGTGGTGTGTGCCTGGTGGAAGCATGCAGTGGCAACTGATGGTGTGTATGCCTGGTGGAAGTGTGCACTGACAGCTGGTGGTGTGTATGCCCGGTGAAATCGTGCACTGACGGCTGCTGGTGTGTGTGCCTGGTGGAAGCGTGCACCGACGGCTGGTGGTGTGTGTGCCTGGTGGAAGCATGCACCGACGGCTGGTGGAGTGTGTGCCCAGTGGAAACATGCACTGACGGCTGGTGGTGTGTGTGTCTGGTGGAAGCGTGCACTGATGGCTGGTGGTGTGTGCCTAGTGGAAGCGTGCACTGATGGCTGGTGGTGTGTGCCTAGTGGAAGCGTGCACTGGCAGCTGGTGGTGTGTATGCCTGGTGGAAGCGTGCACTGATGGCTGGTGATGTGTATGCCTGATGAAAGCGTGCACTGACAGCTGGTGGTGTGTATGCCCTGTGAAATCATGCACTGATGGCTGGTGCTGTGTGTGCCTGGTGGAAGCGTGCACTGACGGCTGGTGGTGTGTGTGCCTACAGGAAGCGTGCACTGATGGCTGGTGGTGTGTGCCTGGTGGAAGCATGCAGTGGCAACTGATGGTGTGTATGCCTGGTGGAAGCGTGCACTGACAGCTGGTGGTGTGTATGCCCTGTGAAATCATGCACTGATGGCTGGTGGTGTGTGTGCCTGGTGGAAGCGTGCACCAACGACTGGTGGTGTGTGTGCCTGGTGAAAGCATGCCCCGGAGGCTGGTGGTGTGTGTGCCTGCTGGAAGCGTGCACCAATGACTGGTGGTGTCTGTCCCTGGTGGAAGCGTGCACCGACGGCTGGTGGTGTGTGTGCCCGGTGGAAGCATGCACTGACGGCTGGTGGTTTGTGTGCCTGGTGCAAGCATGCACTGACGGCTGGTGGTGTGTGCCTGGTGGAAGCGTGCACTGGCAGCTGGTGGTGTGTATGCCTGGTGAAAGCGTGCACTGTTGGCTGGCGGTGTGTATGCCTGGTGAATGCGTGCACTGACGGCTGGTGGTCTGTGTGCCTGGTGGAAGCATGTGACGGCTGGTAGTGTGTGTGCCTGGTGAAAGTGTGTACTGACGGCTGGTGCTGTGTGTGCCTGGTGGAAGCGTGCACTGATGGCTGGTGGTGTGTGTGCTTGGTGGAAGCGTGTACTGACGGCTGGCAATGTGTGTGCCCAGTTAAAGCGTTCACTGATGGATGGTGGTGTGTGTGCCTGGTGGAAGCGTGCACCAACGGCGGGTGGTGGCTGTCCCTGGTGGAAGCATGCACTGATGGCTGATGGTGTGTGCGCCCGGTGAAAGCATGCACTGACGACTGGTGGTGTGTGTGCCTGGTGAAAGCGTTCACTGATGGCTGGTGGTGTGTGTGCCTAGTGGAAGCGTGCACAGATGGTTGGTGGGGTGTGTGCCTGGTGAAAGCGTGCACCGACGGCTGGTGGTGTGTGTGCCTGGTGAAAGCATGCACCGACGGCTGGTGGTGTGTATGCCTGGTGGAAGCGTGCACTGACGGCGGGTGGTGTTTGTCCCTGGTGGAAGTGTGCACCAACGGCTGGTGGCGTGTGTGCCCAGTGAAAGCGTGCACCGAAGCCTGGTGGTGTGTATGCCTGGTGGAAATGTGTACTGATGGCTGGTGCTGTGTGTGCCTGGTGAAAGCGTGCACTGAGGGCTGGTGGTGTGTGTGCCTGGTGGAAGCGTGCACTGAGGGCTGGTGGTGTGTGTGCCTGCTGAAAGCGTGCACTGACAGCTGGTGGTGCGTGTGCCCAGTGAAAGCATGCACTGACGGCTGGTGGTGTGTCTGTGTCTGGTGAAAGTGTGCACTGACTGCTGTTGGTGTGTGCCTGGTGAAAGCATGCACCAACGGCTGGTAGTGTGTAACAGCTGGTAGTGTGTTTGCCTGGTGAAAGCGTGCACTGACGGCTGGTGGTGTGTGTGTCCAGTGAAAGAGTGCACTGATGGCTGGTGGTGTGTGTGCCCAGTGAAAGCGTGCACCGATGTCTGGTGGTGTGTGTGTGCCTTGTGAAAGCTTGCACTAACGCTGGTGGTGTGTGCCTGGTGAAGCATGCACTGACATCTGGTATCGATCGTGCCTCGTGAAAGCATGCACTGACGGCTGGTGGTGTGTGTGTCTGGTGGAAGCGTGCACTGACGGCTGGTGGTGTATGTGCCCAGTGAAAGCGTGCACTGATTGCTGGTGGTGTGTGTGCTTGGTGAAAGCGTGCACTGACGGCTGGTGGTGTGTGTGCCTGGTGGAAGCGTGCAATGATGGCTGGTGGTGTGTGTGCCTGGTGAACATGCGCACTGACGGCTGGTGGTGTGTGTGCCTGTTGAAAGCATGCACCGATAGCTGGTGGTGTGTGTGCCTGTTGAAAGCGTGCACTGATTGCTGGTGGTGTGTGTGCCTGGTTGAAGCATGCACTGACGACTGGTGGTGTGTGTGCCTGGTGGAAGCGTGCACTGACGGCTGGTGGTGTGTGTGCCTGGTGGAAGCGTGCACTGATGGCTGGTGGTGTGTGCCTGGTGGAAGCATGCAGTGGCAACTGATGGTGTGTATGCCTGGTGGAAGCGTGCACTGACAGCTGGTGGTGTGTATGCCCGGTGAAATCGTGCACTGACGGCTGGTGGTGTGTGTGCCTGGTTCAAGCGTATACCGACGGCTGGTGGTGTGTGTGCCTGGCGAAAGCATGCCCCGGAGGCTGGTGGTGTGTGTGCCTGGTGGAAGCGTGCACCGATGACTGGTGATGTCTGTCCCTGGTGGAAGCATACACCGACGGCTGGTGGAGTGTGTGCCCAGTGGAAGCATGCACTGATGGCTGGTGGTGTGTGTGCCTGGTGGAAGCGTGCACTGATGGCTGGTGGTATGTGCCTAGTGGAAGCGTGCACTGGCAGCTGGTGGTGTGTATGCCTAGTGAAAGCGTGCAATGACGGCTGGTGGTGTGTATGCCTGGTGAAAGCGTGCACTGACGGCTGGCGGTCTGTTTGCCTGGTGGAAGCATGTGACGGCTGGTAGTGTGTGTCCCTGGTGAAAGTGTGCACTGACGGCTGGTGCTGTGTGTGCCTGGTGGAAGCGTGCACTGACGGCTGGTGGTGTGTGTGCTTGGTGGAAGCGTGTACTGACTAAGCATGAGCGAATTTTGCGGATCTCGCGTTCGCGAATTTTGCGGATTTGCGGATTCGCAATCCGCAAAATCCGCGAATTCCCGCGAATTTGCGGATTTTTTTTTTTTGTGTGTTCGCCCGTGTTTCTGCCAGTTCGCAAGGGTTTTGTACACTTTCGCAAATTGCGAACTTACCTGTCGGGTCGCAAGTTTCGCGAACTTGTTGTTTCCAGCCTGTTTGGGACACTCTTCTTCATCACTGCCACTCTCTGTCACCACTGCCACTCTCTGACTACTCATGCCACCCTCTGGCCCACCCATGCCACCCTCTGTTTCATCACCACACCCTCTGGTTGTCCAGTGTACATTATTTTCGGCAAAGCAAAGCACACCTTCCCTGCCTCAAGTGACCTGAATTAATTTGGGGCTGATTCATGTGTCACAGAATATTTTTTTAGCTGGCACCTGCTTCCTTAGTGCGCCCTGATTAGTGATCTTTTGCACTTGCTAAGTGCTTTCATTGTTGCAAAATTAGTTACAACACCTGCCCTGCCCCAACTGACAATAATGAATTAGGGGCTGATTAATGGATTTTAACTTCCAGCCTGGCTCCTGCTTGTCTCCCTTAGCTGTAATTCAGGACCTTTGTGGCATATGTGTAACTATTCTGAGGTTCAGAGCAGGGTCACATACTAGTTTCAACTGGCAACTGAACTCTGGAGGGGCCCCTCAGGAAGCACTCCAGGAAATGGCTACTAATGATGAGCCTGAACTTTTGAACCTGGTAAGTAGTTACTTTCAGTTTTGCTAAGATCGTATTTCTGCAATTTTGCACTTATTCGCGGGGCGCGAACTCACGCGAACAGTGCGAGCAGTGCGAGCAAAATCCGCTGCTCGCGGATTTGCGGATTTTGCGGGAAATTCGCAAATCTCGCGGATTGCGGATTTCCCGAAAATCCGCAAAATCCGCGAGCGGAACGGATTTTCCGCCCACGCCTAGTACTGACGGCTGGCAATGTGTGTGCCCGGTGAAAGCGTTCACTGATGGCTGGTGGTGTGTGTGCCTGGTGGAAGCATGCACCGACGGCGGGTGGTGGCTGTCCCTCGTGGAAGCGTGCACCGATGGCTGATGTTGTGTGTGCCCGGTGAAAGCATGCACTGACGACTGGTGGTGTGTGTGCCTTGTGAAAGCGTTCACTGATGGCTGGTGGTGTGTGTGCCTAGTGGAAGCGTGCACAGATTGTTGGTGGGGTGTGTGCCTGGTGAAAGCGTGCAACGACGGCTGGTGGTGTGTGTGCCTGGTGAAAATATGCACCGACGGCTGGTGGTGTGTATGCCTGGTGGAAGCGTGCACCAACGGCGGGTGGTGTTTGTCCCTGGTGGAAGCGTGCACCGACGGCTGGTGGTGTGTGTGCCCAGTGAAAGCGTGCACCAACGGCTGGTGGTGTGTATGCCTGGTGGAAGCGTGCACTGACGGCGGGTGGTGTTTGTCCCTGGTGGAAGTGTGCACCAACGACTGGTGACGTGTGTGCCCGGTGAAAGCTTGCACCGAAGGCTGTTGGTGTGTATGCCTGGTGGAAGTGTGTACTGATGGCTGGTGGTGTGTGTGCCTGGTGGAAGCGTCCACTGAGGGCTGGTGGTGTGTGTGCCTGGTGGAAGCATGCACTGAGGGCTGGTGGTGTGTGTGCCTGGTGAAAGCGTGCACTGACAGCTGGTGGTGCGTGTGCCCAGTGAAAGCATGCACTGACGGCTGGTGGTGTGTCTGTGTCTGGTGAAAGTGTGCACTGACTGCTGGTGGTGTGTGCCTGGTGGAAGCATGCACCAACGGCTGGTAGTGTTTAACAGCTGGTAGTGTGTTTGCCTGGTGAAAGTGTGCACTGACGGCTGGTGGTGTGTGTGACCAGTGAAAGAGTGCACTGATGGCTGGTGGTGTGTGTGCCCGGTGAAAGCGTGCACCGATGTCTGGTGGTGTGTGTGTGCCTTGTGAAAGCTTGGACTAACACTGGTTGTGTGTGCCTGGTGAAGCATGCACCGACATCTGGTGTTGATTGTGCCTCGTGAAAGCATGCACTGACGGCTGGTGGTGTGTGTGTTTGGTGAAAGCGTGCACTGACGGCTGGTGGTGTGTGTGCCTGGTGGAAGCGTGCACTGATGGCTGGTGGTGTGTGTGCCTGGTGAACATGCACACTGACGGCTGGTGGTGTGTGTGCCTGTTAGAAGCATGCACCGATAGCTGTTGGTGTGTGTGCCTGGTGAAAGTGTGCACTGATGGCTGGTGGTGTGTGTGCCTGGTTGAAGCATGCACTGACGACTGGTGGTGTGTGTGCCTGGTGGAAGCGTGCACTGACGGCTGGTGGTGTGTGTGCCTGGTGGAAGCGTGCACTGATGGCTGGTGGTGTGTGCCTGGTGGAAGCATGCAGTGGCAACTGATGGTGTGTATGCCTGGTGGAAGCGTGCACTGACAGCTGGTGGTGTGTATGCCCGGTGAAATCGTGCACTGACGGCTGCTGGTGTGTGTGCCTGGTGGAAGCGTGCACCGACGGCTGGTGGTGTGTGTGCCTGGTGGAAGCATGCACCGACGGCTGGTGGAGTGTGTGCCCAGTGGAAACATGCACTGACGGCTGGTGGTGTGTGTGTCTGGTGGAAGCGTGCACTGATGGCTGGTGGTGTGTGCCTAGTGGAAGCGTGCACTGATGGCTGGTGGTGTGTGCCTAGTGGAAGCGTGCACTGGCAGCTGGTGGTGTGTATGCCTGGTGGAAGCGTGCACTGACGGCTGGTGATGTGTATGCCTGATGAAAGCGTGCACTGACGGCTGGCGGTTTGTTTGCCTGGTGGAAGCATGTGACGGCTGGTAGTGTGTGTCCCTGGTGAAAGTGTGCACTGATGGCTGGTGCTGTGTGTGCCTGGTGGAAGCGTGCACTGACGGCTGGTGGTGTGTGTGCCTAGTGGAAGCGTGCACTGATGGCTGGTGGTGTGTGCCTGGTGGAAGCATGCAGTGGCAACTGATGGTGTGTATGCCTGGTGGAAGCGTGCACTGACAGCTGGTGGTGTGTATGCCCTGTGAAATCATGCACTGATGGCTGGTGGTGTGTGTGCCTGGTGGAAGCGTGCACCAACGACTGGTGGTGTGTGTGCCTGGTGAAAGCATGCCCCGGAGGCTGGTGGTGTGTGTGCCTGCTGGAAGCGTGCACCAATGACTGGTGGTGTCTGTCCCTGGTGGAAGCGTGCACCGACGGCTGGTGGTGTGTGTGCCCGGTGGAAGCATGCACTGACGGCTGGTGGTGTGTGTGCCTGGTGCAAGCATGCACTGATGGCTGGTGGTGTGTGCCTGGTGGAAGCGTGCACTGGCAGCTGGTGGTGTGTATGCCTGGTGAAAGCGTGCACTGTTGGCTGGCGGTGTGTATGCCTGGTGAATGCGTGCACTGACGGCTGGTGGTCTGTGTGCCTGGTGGAAGCATGTGACGGCTGGTAGTGTGTGTGCCTGGTGAAAGTGTGTACTGACGGCTGGTGCTGTGTGTGCCTGGTGGAAGCGTGCACTGATGGCTGGTGGTGTGTGTGCTTGGTGGAAGCGTGTACTGACGGCTGGCAATGTGTGTGCCCAGTTAAAGCGTTCACTGATGGATGGTGGTGTGTGTGCCTGGTGGAAGCGTGCACCAACGGCGGGTGGTGGCTGTCCCTGGTGGAAGCATGCACTGATGGCTGATGGTGTGTGCGCCCGGTGAAAGCATGCACTGACGACTGGTGGTGTGTGTGCCTGGTGAAAGCGTTCACTGATGGCTGGTGGTGTGTGTGCCTAGTGGAAGCGTGCACAGATGGTTGGTGGGGTGTGTGCCTGGTGAAAGCGTGCACCGACGGCTGGTGGTGTGTGTGCCTGGTGAAAGCATGCACCGACGGCTGGTGGTGTGTATGCCTGGTGGAAGCGTGCACTGACGGCGGGTGGTGTTTGTCCCTGGTGGAAGTGTGCACCAACGGCTGGTGGCGTGTGTGCCCAGTGAAAGCGTGCACCGAAGCCTGGTGGTGTGTATGCCTGGTGGAAGTGTGTACTGATGGCTGGTGCTGTGTGTGCCTGGTGAAAGCGTGCACTGAGGGCTGGTGGTGTGTGTGCCTGGTGGAAGCGTGCACTGAGGGCTGGTGGTGTGTGTGCCTGGTGAAAGCGTGCACTGACAGCTGGTGGTGCGTGTGCCCAGTGAAAGCATACACTGACGGCTGGTGGTGTGTCTGTGTCTGGTGAAAGTCTGCACTGACTGCTGTTGGTGTGTGCCTGGTGAAAGCATGCACCAACGGCTGGTAGTGTGTAACAGCTGGTAGTGTGTTTGCCTGGTGAAAGCGTGCACTGACGGCTGGTGGTGTGTGTGTCCAGTGAAAGAGTGCACTGATGGCTGGTGGTGTGTGTGCCCGGTGAAAGCGTGCACCGATGTCTGGTGGTGTGTGTGTGCCTTGTGAAAGCTTGCACTAACGCTGGTGGTGTGTGCCTGGTGAAGCATGCACTGACATCTGGTATTGATCGTGCCTCGTGAAAGCATGCACTGACGGCTGGTGGTGTGTGTGTCTGGTGGAAGCGTGCACTGACGGCTGGTGGTGTATGTGCCCAGTGAAAGCGTGCACTGATTGCTGGTGGTGTGTGTGCTTGGTGAAAGCGTGCACTGACGGCTGGTGGTGTGTGTGCCTGGTGGAAGCGTGCAATGATGGCTGGTGGTGTGTGTGCCTGGTGAACATGCGCACTGACGGCTGGTGGTGTGTGTGCCTGTTGAAAGCATGCACCGATAGCTGGTGGTGTGTGTGCCTGTTGAAAGCGTGCACTGATTGCTGGTGGTGTGTGTGCCTGGTTGAAGCATGCACTGACGACTGGTGGTGTGTGTGCCTGGTGGAAGCGTGCACTGACGGCTGGTGGTGTGTGTGCCTGGTGGAAGCGTGCACTGATGGCTGGTGGTGTGTGCCTGAGGGAAGCATGCAGTGGCAACTGATGGTGTGTATGCCTGGTGGAAGCGTGCACTGACAGCTGGTGGTGTGTATGCCCGGTGAAATCGTGCACTGACGGCTGGTGGTGTGTGTGCCTGGTTCAAGAGTATACCGACGGCTGGTGGTGTGTGTGCCTGGCGAAAGCATGCCCCGGAGGCTGGTGGTGTGTGTGCCTGGTGGAAGCGTGCACCGATGACTGGTGGTGTCTGTCCCTGGTGGAAGCATACACCGACGGCTGGTGGAGTGTGTGCCCAGTGGAAGCGTGCACTGATGGCTGGTGGTGTGTGCCTAGTGGAAGCGTGCACTGGCAGCTGGTGGTGTGTATGCCTAGTGAAAGCGTGCAATGACGGCTGGTGGTGTGTATGCCTGGTGAAAGTGTGCACTGACGGCTGGCGGTCTGTTTGCCTGGTGGAAGCATGTGACGGCTGGTAGTGTGTGTCCCTGGTGAAAGTGTGCACTGACGGCTGGTGCTGTGTGTGCCTGGTGGAAGCGTGCACTGACGGCTGGTGGTGTGTGTGCTTGGTGGAAGCGTGTACTGACGGCTGGCAATGTGTGTGCCCGGTGAAAGCGTTCACTGATGGCTGGTGGTGTGTGTGCCTGGTGGAAGCATGCACCGACGGCGGGTGGTGCCTGTCCCTCGTGGAAGCGTGCACCGATGGCTGATGGTGTGTGTGCCCGGTGAAAGCATGCACTGACGACTGGTGGTGTGTGTGCCTTGTGAAAGCGTTCACTGATGGCTGGTGGTGTGTGTGCCTAGTGGAAGCGTGCACAGATTGTTGGTGGGGTGTGTGCCTGGTGAAAGCGTGCAACGACGGCTGGTGGTGTGTGTGCCTGGTGAAAATATGCACCGACGGCTGGTGGTGTGTATGCCTGGTGGAAGCGTGCACCAACGGCGGGTGGTGTTTGTCCCTGGTGGAAGCGTGCACCGACGGCTGGTGGTGTGTGTGCCCAGTGAAAGCGTGCACCAACGGCTGGTGGTGTGTATGCATGGTTGAAGTGTGTATTGATGGCTGGTGGTGTGTGTGCCTGGTGGAAGCGTGCACTGACAGCTGGTGGTGTGTGTGTGCCTGGTGAAAGCGTGCAATGACTGCTGGTGGTGTGTGTGCCCAGTGAAAGAGTGCACTGATGGCTGGTGGTGTGTGTGCCCGGTGAAAGCGTTCACTGACGGCTGGTGGTGTGTGTGTGCCTTGTGAAAGCTTGCACTAACGCTGGTGGTGTGTGCCTGGTGAAGCATGCAACGACAGCTGGTGGTGTTCGTGCCTGGTGAAAGCATGCACTGACGGCTGGTGGGGTGTGTGCCTGGTGGAAGCGTGCACTGACGGCTGGTGGTGTATGTGCCTGGTAGAAGCATGCACTGACGGCTGGTGGTGTGTGTGCCTGGTGAAAGCGTGCACTGAGTGCTGGTGGTGTGTGTGCCCGGTGAAAGCGTGCACTGGTGGCTGGTGGTGTGTGTGCCCAGTGGAAGCATGCACTGACCGCTGGTGGTGTGTGTGCCTGGTGAAAGCGTGCACTGACGGCTGGTGGTGTGTGTGCCTGGTGGAAGCGTGCACTGACAGCTGGTGGTGTGTGTGCCTGGTGGAAGTGTGCACCGACGGCTGGTGGTGTGTGCCTGGTGGAAGCGTGCACTGGCAGCTGGAGGTGTGTATGCCTGGTGGAAGAGTGCACTGACGGCTGGTGGTGTGTATGCCTGCTGAAAGCGTGCACTGACGGCTGGTGGTGTGTGTGCCTGGTGGAAACATGTGACGGCTGGTAGTTTGTGTGCCTGGTGAAAGGGTGCACTGACGGCTGGTGCTGTGTGTGCCTGGTGGAAGCTTGCACTGATGGCTGGTGGTGTGTGTGCTTGGTGGAAACGTGCACTGACGGCTGGTGGTGTGTGTGCCCAGTGAAAGCATGCACTTATGGCTGGTGGTGTGTGTGCCTGGTGGAAGTGTGCACTGACGGCTGGTGGTTGTGCCTGGTGGAAGCGTGCACTGGCAGCTGGAGATGTATATGCCTGGTGGAAGGGTGCACTGACGGCTGGCGGTGTGTATGTCAGCTGAAAGTGTGCACTGACTAAGCATGGGCAGTAAATCCATTACGCTCGCGGATTTTGCGGATTTTCGGTAAATTCGCAATCCACCAACGCTTGCGAATTTACCAAAAATCCGCAAATTCGCACGCAGCGGATTTTTTTTTCTTGGTGATACAATTTTGCGGCGTGCGGTGTAAGTTCGCAATTGCGAACATGTAGGTGCGGCGGGCAGCAACAATCTTGCACTCGCGAAATTACAAAATTTGCAATTCTGCACAAGAGATCCACTAGCAAGCATCATAGACCTTTCTGAAAATGATGGTTTTTATCAGAATAACTCCTCAGGTTGACATTTGCCTGCCCTTTTTTGGATTTGAGGCCGTTTGACTTTCTTTGGATCACTTTTGGATTAGAAATAAACTTTCACAAGTAAGTTTGTTTGGGGCATTACATTTGCTGTTCTGCAGAAAAACTAGTTTTGCTGCACTGAAAGCACTCAGCAGCAGGTGCAAAAGTTCAAATTCATCATTAGTAACCATTCCCTGTAGTGCTTCCTGACTGGAGCCCCTCCAGAGTACAGTTGCTAGTTGCAACAATTGTATGACCCTGCTCTGACCCTCACAGCCGGATCATAGAATAGCTACAAGTAGGCCACAAAGGTCCTGGAAAAAAAATTGCACTGCAACAGAAAGCAAATTACAGATAAGGAAGCAGGTGCAGACTGGAATTTTAAAACAGTGACACATTAATAAATCAACCCCAAATTAATTCATGTCAGTTGAAGCAGGGCAGGTGTGCTTGCTTTTTCCCCCCATAATCTACAGTGATGATGATGAACCAGAGGGTGGCATTGATGTACCAGAGGGTGGCATGGGTGAAACAGAGGGTGGCAGTTTTGAAACAGAGCGTGCTGTGAACCTGTGATGATGAACAAGACGTAGAAACAACATAGTCGCGACCGTTGCGTGCCGACAAGTAAGTTCGCAATCGCGAACTGGTACAAAATCCTCGCGAACTGGCAGAAACCCTTGCGAACACAAAAAAAATCCGTAAATTGCAAGAATTCGCGGATTTTGCGGATTGCGAGTTCACAAATTCGCAAAATTCGCGAACACCAGATTCGCAAAATTCACCCATGCTTAGCACTGACGGCTGGTGGTGTGTGTGCCTGGTGGAAACATGTGACAGCTGGTAGTTTGTGTGCCTGGTGAAAGGGTGCACTGACGGCTGGTGCTGTGTGTGCCTGGTGGAAGCGTGCACCGACGGCGGGTGGTGTGTATGCCCGGTGAAATCATGCACTGATGGCTGGTGGTGCGTGTGCCTGGTGGAAGCGTGCACCAACGACTGGTGGTGTGTGTGCCTGGTGAAAGCATGCCCCGGAGGCTGGTGGTGTGTGTGCCTGGAGGAAGCGTGCACCAATGACTGGTGGTGTCTGTCCCTGGTGGAAGCGAGCACCGACGGCTGGTGGTGTGTGTGCCCGGTGGAAGCATGCACTGACAACTGGTGGTGTGTGTGCCTGGTGCAAGCATGCACTGATGGCTGGTGGTGTGTGCCTGGTGGAAGTGTGTACTGACGGCTGGTGCTGTGTGTGCCTGGTGGAAGCGTGCACTGATGGCTTGTGGTGTGTTTGCTTGGTGGAAGCGTGTACTGACGGCTGGCAATGTGTGTGCCCGGTTAAAGCGTTCACTGATGGATGGTGGTGTGTGTGCCTGGTGGAAGCATGCACGGACGGCGGGTGGTGGCTGTCCATGGTGGAAGCATGCACTGATGGCTGATGGTGTGTGCACCCGGTGAAAGCATGCACTGACGACTGGTGGTGTGTGTGCCTGGTGAAAGCGTTCACTGATGGCTGGTGGTGTGTGTGCCTAGTGGAAGCGTGCACCGACGGCTGGTGGTGTGTGTGCCTGGTGAAAGCATGCACTGACGGCTGGTGGTGTGTATGCCTGGTGGAAGCGTGCACTGACGGCGGGTGGTGTTTGTCCCTGGTGGAAGTGTGCACCAACGACTGGTGGCGTGTGTGCCCGGTGAAAGCTTGCACCGAAGGCTGTTGGTGTGTATGCCTGGTGGAAGTGTGTACTGATGGCTGGTGGTGTGTGTGCCTGGTGGAAGCGTCCACTGAGGGCTGGTGGTGTGTGTGCCTGGTGAAAGCGTGCACTGACAGCTGGTGGTGCGTGTGCCCAGTGAAAGCATGCACTGACGGCTGGTGGTGTGTCTGTGTCTGGTGAAAGTGTGCACTGACTGCTGGTGGTGTGTGCCTGGTGGAAGCATGCACCAACGGCTGGTAGTGTGTAACAGCTGGTAGTGTGTTTGCCTGGTGAAAGTGTGCACTGACGGCTGGTGGTGTGTGTGACCAGTGAAAGAGTGCACTGATGGCTGGTGGTGTGTGTGCCCGGTGAAAGCGTGCACCGATGTCTGGTGGCGTGTGTGTGCCTTGTGAAAGCTTGGACTAACACTGGTGGTGTGTGCCTGGTGAAGCATGCACCGACATCTGGTGTTGATTGTGCCTCGTGAAAGCATGCACTGATGGCTGGTGGTGTGTGTGTTTGGTGAAAGCGTGCACTGACGGCTGGTGGTGTGTGTGCCTGGTGGAAGCGTGCACCGACGGCTGGTGGTGTGTGTGCCTGGTGGAAGCAAGCACCGACGGCTGGTGGAGTGTGTGCCCAGTGGAAACATGCACTGACGGCTGGTGGTGTGTGTCTGGTGGAAGCGTGCACTGATGGCTGGTGGTGTGTGCCTAGTGGAAGCGTGCACTGATGGCTGGTGGTGTGTGCCTAGTGGAAGCGTGCACTGGCAGCTGGTGGTGTGTATGCCTGGTGGAAGCGTGCACTAACGGCTGGCGGTTTGTTTGCCTGGTGGAAGCATGTGACGGCTGGTAGTGTGTGTCCCTGGTGAAAGTGTGCACTGATGGCTGGTGCTGTGTGTGCCTGGTGGAAGCGTGCACTGACGGCTGGTGGTGTGTGTGCCTAGTGGAAGCGTGCACTGATGGCTGGTGGTGTGTGCCTGGTGGAAGCATGCAGTGGCAACTGATGGTGTGTATGCCTGGTGGAAGCGTGCACTGACAGCTGGTGGTGTGTATGCCCTATGAAATCATGCACTGATGGCTGGTGGTGTGTGTGCCTGGTGGAAGCGTGCACCAACGACTGGTGGTGTGTGTGCCTGGTGAAAGCATGCCCCGGAGGCTGGTGGTGTGTGTGCCTGCTGGAAGCGTGCACCAATGACTGGTGGTGTCTGTCCCTGGTGGAAGCGTGCACCGACGGCTGGTGGTGTGTGTGCCCGGTGGAAGCATGCACTGACGGCTGGTGGTGTGTGTCCCTGGTGCAAGCATGCACTGACGGCTGGTGGTGTGTGCCTGGTGGAAGCGTGCACTGGCAGCTGGTGGTGTGTATGCCTGGTGAAAGCGTGCACTGTTGGCTGGCGGTGTGTATGCCTGGTGAATGCGTGCACTGACGGCTGGTGGTCTGTGTGCCTGGTGGAAGCATGTGACGGCTGGTAGTGTGTGTGCCTGGTGAAAGTGTGTACTGACGGCTGGTGCTGTGTGTGCCTGGTGGAAGCGTGCACTGATGGCTGGTGGTGTGTGTGCTTGGTGGAAGCGTGTACTGACGGCTGACAATGTGTGTGCCCAGTTAAAGAGTTCACTGATGGATGGTGGTGTGTGTGCCTGGTGGAAGCGTGCACCAACGGCGGGTGGTGGCTGTCCCTGGTGGAAGCATGCACTGATGGCTGATGGTGTGTGCGCCCGGTGAAAGCATGCACTGACGACTGGTGGTGTGTGTGCCTGGTGAAAGCGTTCACTGATGGCTGGTGGTGTGTGTGCCTAGTGGAAGCGTGCACCGATGGTTGGTGGGGTGTGTGCCTGGTGAAAGCGTGCACCGACGGCTGGTGGTGTGTGTGCCTGGTGAAAGCATGCACCGACAGCTGGTGGTGTGTATGCCTGGTGGAAGCGTGCACTGACGGCGGGTGGTGTTTGTCCCTGGTGGAAGCGTGCACAAACGGCTGGTGGCGTGTGTGCCCAGTGAAAGCGTGCACCGAAGCCTGGTGGTGTGTATGCCTGGTGGAAGTTTGTACTAATGGCTGGTGCTGTGTGTGCCTGGTGAAAGCGTGCACTGAGGGCTGGTGGTGTGTGTGCCTGGTGGAAGCGTGCACTGAGGGCTGGTGGTGTGTGTGCCTGGTGAAAGCGTGCACTGACAGCTGGTGGTGCGTGTGCCCAGTGAAAGCATGCACTGACGGCTGGTGGTGTGTCTGTGTCTGGTGAAAGTGTGCACTGACTGCTGTTGGTGTGTGCCTGGTGAAAGCATGCACCAACGGCTGGTAGTGTGTAACAGCTGGTAGTGTGTTTGCCTGGTGAAAGCGTGCACTGACGGCTGGTGGTGTGTGTGTCCAGTGAAAGAGTGCACTGATGGCTGGTGGTGTGTGTGCCCGGTGAAAGCGTGCACCGATGTCCGGTGGTGTGTGTGTGCCTTGTGAAAGCTTGCACTAACGCTGGTGGTGTGTGCCTGGTGAAGCATGCACTGACATCTGGTATTGATCGTGCCTCGTGAAAGCATGCACTGACGGCTGGTGGTGTGTGTGTCTGTGTTGGACTTGGCCCGCAGGGCAGGTTCACCCCTAGACTTTTTGCCTTATTTGTGACCCTGTGTCAGTGATTTTAGGGTCCCTGCGCACTTTCCCCTGAGTCCCAGAGTGAAAGTGCGTGCGTGTAGTATGGCTGGCCTGCCCTCCCATAGGAATGCATGGGGAATGTGTGTGTCCCTGGTAGTTCCTGATGCGTGGGGAGTGCAGGCTCGAGTTTGGTATGCTTAAACTCGTGAGAGTGAATGCTGCAAGATGGTGTCTGCGGCATGTGTGTGTCTAGTTGGGAAGTGCTACTTCTGGACATTGAGATATGTGTGCAGTGAGGGTGCTGGAGCGTGATTGGCTGGAGCTGGCTGGCATGCCAGGCTCCAGGAAGTCTGGATGGGTCTGCCCGGTGGTGAGTGGGAGATTAGCATGAGTGATGTGTGGGAGGAGTGTACCTGTGTCCTGGATGGGCTGGGTTTTCCCCACACAATGCTGGCTCCGCCCCTCTGTGGTGTGTCTAATGACCCTAGCCTCCCCAGTGAATGAAATGGGTGGTTGGGCCATCAAGAGTGCTCCAGAACCAGCTGCGACTGGTTTTCCCCCCACCCTGCACATTGTAACAAAGGATTTACTGTATAAAAAGGGGCTGTGTCCCCACTGAAAATGTTCTACTTTGGAATCCTGCCAGAGGGGGCTTTTGCTGCTGCTGGGGCCAGAAGGACCGCCACTTGGGGAGTCTCCCTGCCTGGAGACCCAGTGTGCTGGCTCTGGCCCAGCCTTGCCCCCCCTGCCTGCCTCCAGCCCGGCTGGAGCCCTGTCCTGTCCTCCAGTGCTGGGGAGCACTGAGGACTTCTTGCCTGAGAGCGCTGCTCTCTGCCCTTCAGCGCTGGGAGCGCTGGAATTCCTTGTCTAGCGCTTGAGAGCGCTGCATTTGGCCCGGTGGCGCTGGGGAGCGCCTTTTCTTAGAGGCTAGCGCTGCTAGCGCTGCTAGCGCTTTGAGAGCCAGCCGGTGCCCACCCGGCATCAGCCCGAAATCGCGGTGCCTAGCGAGTGCCTACCTCGCTTTATATTTGTTTTGGCGGCGCGGGTGCCACCCCGCTCCTTGCCGCTTTATTTTGCCCGGTTTTATTGATCTACGAGGGAGCCCACTCCTCGGATCATCTGGGAAGCCGCCTGCCTGCCTAGAAGCGAGCCGCCGCGCTGCCCGCGGCGACCCGGAAGTGGAGAGACGGCCGTCCAATCACCGCGCGGCCCGGGAGAGTCAACCCGGAAGTCCCGCCCCCGCTGCAGAGCCGAGAAGCAGCCTGCCGAGGCTCCCTGAGTGGAGAGGAGAGCCCCGGGACCAGCGGGAGAGACCCGCCGTCGCTGGAGAGCCCAGCGCGAACCCGGTGAGTGCAAGGGCCTGCAGAGGAGGGGGGGAGCGTCGGGACACATTGCCGGTGTCCGCCCCGCCCCCTCTCTGTAGCGCGACCTCGCGCCTGTAGTGATTAAGAGCCAGAGAGGCTCTTAGGGGGCATTGTTGAGCGACCCGAGTCCCCAAGAGGGGGACTCCAACCCGAGCCTAAGAGAGGCTCCAACGACCGGCGCATTTCTTGTTTGACGAGCCCAGAGAGGCTCTGAGGGGCATTTCGTCCGTGAGCCTGCGAGGCTCTTGAGGGGCATTTGTCTGTGATCCGGGTCCCCAGAGCGAGGGACCCCCCAGCCCAGCGAGGCTGCACCCTTTTGTTGCTGGAGCCCTGAGAGTCTCAGCAGCCCCCCCCCCCTTACTGGTGTAAGAGAGCCTGAGAGAGGCTCACCAGTGCCACAGTGGTGGTTCTTTGAGCCCAGAGAGGCTCCAACTTTGCGCTAACTTTCCCTGCTCCAGTTGCCCAGCACTTTGTGGGCAACTGCCACGTTTAGGCCCTGACATTGGGACACCGGAACAGTCACAGGTGGTGACTTGTGAGTTTGGCGCAATTGTTATTGATTCTGCACCTCTGAATGTATTGTTTATGCGTCATGTGCCTTTACACCTCTGAATGTTACGGCATCATGTGTTTTGCTTTTACACCCCTACAGGTAGTGTGACGTGTAGGTGGTTGTTTTTCTCCCTAGTACAGGTGGTGCTAGAGAGGCCCTGTTACCAGTGATTACTGGTTGTATGCTCTACTTTTATATTGCTTTATTACTGAAGGTATTGCTAAAGTGCTATTACTGAAAGTATTGCTTTATTACTGAAGGTATTGCTAAAGTGCTATTACTGAAAGTATTGCTTTATTACTGAAGGTATTGCTTTATTACTGAAAGTATTACTGCTAAAAGTGTTGATACCCTTGACAGTGGTTCAAGTGGCCCTGTCCTGTACAAATATCCCTTGTAAATTCCGCCCGTGCCTGTTGGCACAGTGTAACAAGATGTGTGTTTTATCTGATGTATATTTATTATAATACAAAGGCTATTTTCATATAACCTTGTGTGGAGTTTTCCTTTGTGGTGGGCCTTTGGTTGTTGTTGCTGGGGTGCGTGCGCAAATACTTAACTTACATCGCCTCCAAGTTTAGCCTTGACTGCTCGCGCCACGTTACCTAGAGGGCGAGTGGGGGTTGCCTTGGCGTGTGACTCCCTTGCCCTGACTCTTGGAAGTGGTGATCCCTGACTGACCTCGACGCGAGTCTTGGCCGGCCAGGGTCCCGGTTCTAACATTGGCGGCAAGCGGTGAGGATAAGGATTTGTGTTTGCGTTGTACCACAGTGGCAACTGGCCACTACAAAGCTCTGCATTTTAGATGACCACATTTTTGGGGATTATTGTGTTTTTGGTGAAGTTCCATTATTGCTTCTCCTGAAGAGTGTCATTTGATAATTGTGTTCAGTACATTTGTCCCCCGCCCTGCTTCCAGAGTTGGTACCTGTGTCACATGTGGTCAGGTTGAGAAGTCAGGGGTGGTAGAAACTGCCTTACCGATCCGAGGGGAGGGTGTGTGTGGATGAATGGTGTGTTTCCCTGGACGCATGAGTGAGTTCTTTTTGTAAGGAGAGTGGAAGTTTTGGAATTGTGTACTTTTACTTCAGATTGCTAGGTCCCTTGTGTTGCACGTGTCTGTGAGCATCCTGTCAAGATGGAATCTCCTTTTAACCTGTGTAGCCTGTTTAAGTACAGCGTGCATGAGTTGGTACGGTTATGTAAGGAGAGAGACATCCCAGTGAGTGAGTCAGACACCCAGTCCAAGCTTAGGGATAACATGATCCTGTGGCAGAAGAATGACTGGGAGCGTGAGCACAGTGAGAGGGAGAGGGCCCGGACCGCACACCATGAGGGTGGTGGGTCTGAGGAGAGCCCGGAAGAGTCTGATGTGGAGAGTGAGTTTGACAGTGGATGGGCGCCAGCAGAGAGCGAGTACCCCCTAGATAGGGAGTCCCTTGCTGGGTCCAGTGTCAGATGTAGCACCCCATCCCTTTCCCTGTCCCCAGAGGAGTGGATGGATAGGAGAGAAGAGAGGGAACACCAGCTGGCCATGGAGAAGCTCAGGTTAGAGCATGCCTGGAGGATGGCGCAGCTGGGTGTGAATGAGCGGATTGCCGAGGCTGAGAGGGCCTTGGCCAAGGAGAAGATAGCCCTAGAGTGTAGGTTATCCCCTGACCGCAGTCATAATTTTCTGGATCCCCCAGGGAGGGTGGAGTCCAGTGGTGGCAGCTTTTTAAGTGTTGGTGTTGACAGTCCCACTCCCAGTTCCCAGAGTATGGTACCTGTTTCCCCAGAGGAGGAGTTAAGGTTGAAATTCAGCGGGGCAGTAGGAAGCTGCCTCACCAGTCTTGGGTGGAATTTGAGGAGGACTGTTGTGAAGCCCTGTGTGATTGGGTACAGGAGCCCACGAAATGTGATTGGGACATATTGTTCGATATGTTTCTCAGAGAGCAGTTGCTCAGTTGTTGTTCCCCCGGGTTGCGGCAACACCTGTTGGGGTGTGGATTGTCTGAACCATGGGAGCTTGCAGTGGAAGCAGACCGCTGGGAGAGGGCCAGAGGTTCTGTAGAGTCATTGGTGAGCGAGTCCAACAGTAGTGGTACAGGGAGCTTCCAGCCCAGCGTGGTGGAAGAGGCTCAGTGTAGCCCAGCTAGGTCCCAGTATAGTGAGAAGGGTGAAGGGGCTGACTGCCTGGCTCAGTGGAGCAGGAGTCAGGGGGTGGCTGAGAGCACCCAGAGGCCCGAAGCCCTGTCTCAGAACTTGGGTGGTTTCTTGAGGGAACACCAGGTTGGGGACCTAGGCTGCCCTGTTAGTACACTTGAGGAGGATCTCCTAGTGTCTAGGGAACCTGGAGTGTCTGTAACCAGAACTCCAGGGGTTCCAGTGTCCGGCAGTGTCGCTCCAGTTGGGAGGGCACAGAAGTCCGAAGCGAGGAGTGATTGGGGGATGAGTTTCCCAGTGGATGCACCAGTGGACCAGAGACTAGCCAGTGGGGCTAGATCTTCTTGGGTGGACCCGGGTGGCGCCACTTCTGGTCTGGGGGATCTTTGCGCACTGTCAGGTGGACAGGAGGCGGGAGATCTGCGCCAGACAGACCGTCACACGACACATGGGTCATGTGTCAGCCTCAGGGGGATTGCATGTGAGTCCCCAGAAGTCCTGGAGTGCCAGGCAATTATTCCACCAAAGGTTTTAGACCGGAGGTTGGGAGGCCAGGTTCAGATTCTGCCTGACCTGAAGGGTAGGACGACGGTAACCAGTGTCCTGACCGGTTCTTCCAGAGGAACTTCTCCAGTTGGGAGAGGGCAGACCTCTGGAAGGGGGTGCAGAGGGTGGGAAAGCCCACCTCTGACCCCGGTGCAACCTGAGGGGTTAAACCCTAGGTTGGAATGGCGTTCTGGGTGTCCCCCTCGCACGAGGAGGAGGAGGAACCCTAGAAGAAGAGGTAAGGGGAGGAGAGCCTTCCCTGAGACTCCTGGTCCGCCTGAGGTTGTAGACCAAAGGCTGGTGAACCAGTGGCAGTCTAGTCCTGTCTTGCAGACAGGGAGAGTGGAGAATGGACACTATGTGCCAGGGGTTACTACCCCCCGCTCTGCGAATTGGCAAGGACCGTGGCACCTGGGTGGCCCAGGGCCTGGTCCTGGCCGCGGACAGCTGAGGAGTACCAGTGGGGTAGCCCAGTTGGTCCTTACAGTAGCTTCAGAAGGAACCCTAGGGGTTCACCGTGGCATAGAACAGGAGAGTGTCCCGGCAGTGGCGGGCCTGCGTCCGTGTTCTATCGCCCCAAGCAGGGAAGTCCATCACGGTGGTGATTGTTCTCCCCTGCGTTTTGGCTGGAAGGGGGTTGTGTTGGGCTTGGCCCGCAGGGCAGGTTCACCCCTAGACTTTTTGCCTTATTTGTGACCCTGTGTCAGTGATTTTAGGGTCCCTGCGCACTTTCCCCTGAGTCCCAGAGTGAAAGTGCGTGCGTGTAGTATGGCTGGCCTGCCCTCCCATAGGAATGCATGGGGAATGTGTGTGTCCCTGGTAGTTCCTGATGCGTGGGGAGTGCAGGCTCGAGTTTGGTATGCTTAAACTCGTGAGAGTGAATGCTGCGAGATGGTGTCTGCGGCATGTGTGTGTCTAGTTGGGAAGTGCTACTTCTGGACATTGAGATATGTGTGCAGTGAGGGTGCTGGAGCGTGATTGGCTGGAGCTGGCTGGCATGCCAGGCTCCAGGAAGTCTGGATGGGTCTGCCCGGTGGTGAGTGGGAGATTAGCATGAGTGATGTGTGGGAGGAGTGTACCTGTGTCCTGGATGGGCTGGGTTTTCCCCACACAATGCTGGCTCCGCCCCCCTGTGGTGTGTCTAATGACCCTAGCCTCCCCAGTGAATGAAATGGGTGGTTGGGCCATCAAGAGTGCTCCAGAACCAGCTGCGACTGGTTTTCCCCCCACCCTGCACATTGTAACAAAGGATTTACTGTATAAAAAGGGGCTGTGTCCCCACTGAAAATGTTCTACTTTGGAATCCTGCCAGAGGGGGCTTTTGCTGCTGCTGGGGCCAGAAGGACCGCCACTTGGGGAGTCTCCCTGCCTGGAGACCCAGTGTGCTGGCTCTGGCTCTGGCCCAGCCTTGCCCCCCCTGCCTGCCTCCAGCCCGGCTGGAGCCCTGTCCTGTCCTCCAGTGCTGGGGAGCACTGAGGACTTCTTGCCTGAGAGCGCTGCTCTCTGCCCTTCAGCGCTGGGAGCGCTGGAATTCCTTGTCTAGCGCTTGAGAGCGCTGCATTTGGCCCGGTGGCGCTGGGGAGCGCCTTTTCTTAGAGGCTAGCGCCGCTAGCGCTGCTAGCGCTTTGAGAGCCAGCCGGTGCCCACCCGGCATCAGCCCGAAATCGCGGTGCCTAGCGAGTGCCTACCTCGCTTTATATTTGTTTTGGCGGCGCGGGTGCCACCCCGCTCCTTGCCACTTTATTTTACCCGGTTTTATTGATCTACGAGGGAGCCCACTCCTCGGATCATCTGGGAAGCCGCCTGCCTGCCTAGAAGCGAGCCGCCGCGCTGCCCGCGGCGACCCGGAAGTGGAGAGACGGCCGTCCAATCACCGCGCGGCCCGGGAGAGTCAACCCGGAAGTCCCGCCCCCACTGCAGAGCCGAGAAGCAGCCTGCCGAGGCTCCCCGAGTGGAGAGGAGAGCCCCGGGACCAGCGGGAGAGACCCGCCGTCGCTGGAGAGCCCAGCGCGAACCCGGTGAGTGCAGGTGCCTGCAGAGGAGGGGGGGAGCGTCGGGACACATTGCCGGTGTCCGCCCCGCCCCCTCTCTGTAGCGCGACCTCGCGCCTGTAGTGATTAAGAGCCAGAGAGGCTCTTAGGGGGCATTGTTGAGCGACCCGAGTCCCCAAGAGGGGGACTCCAACCCGAGCCTAAGAGAGGCTCCAACGACCGGCGCATTTCTTGTTTGACGAGCCCAGAGAGGCTCTGAGGGGCATTTCGTCCGTGAGCCTGCGAGGCTCTTGAGGGGCATTTGTCTGTGATCCGGGTCCCCAGAGCGAGGGACCCCCCAGCCCAGCGAGGCTGCACCCTTTTGTTGCTGGAGCCCTGAGAGGCTCAGCAGCCCCCCCCCCTTACTGGTGTAAGAGAGCCTGAGAGAGGCTCACCAGTGCCACAGTGGTGGTTCTATGAGCCCAGAGAGGCTCCAACTTTGCGCTAACTTTCCCTGCTCCAGTTGCCCAGCACTTTGTGGGCAACTGCCACGTTTAGGCCCTGACATTGGGACACCGGGACAGTCACAGGTGGTGACTTGTGAGTTTGGCGCACTTGTTATTGATTCTGCACCTCTGAATGTATTGTTTATGCGTCATGTGCCTTTACACCTCTGAATGTTACGGCATCATGTGTTTTGCTTTTACACCCCTACAGGTAGTGTGACGTGTAGGTGGTAGTTTTTCTCCCTAGTACAGGTGGTGCTAGAGAGGCCCTGTTACCAGTGATTACTGGTTGTATGCTCTACTTTTATATTGCTTTATTACTGAAGGTATTGCTAAAGTGCTATTAGTGAAAGTATTGCTTTATTACTGAAGGTATTGCTAAAGTGCTATTACTGAAAGTATTGCTTTATTACTGAAGGTATTGCTTTATTACTGAAAGTATTGCTGCTAAAAGTGTTGATACCCTTGACAGTGGTTCAAGTGGCCCTGTCCTGTACAAATATCCCTTGTAAATTCCGCCCGTGCCTGTTGGCACAGTGTAACAAGATGTGTGTTTTATCTGATGTATATTTATTATAATACAAAGGCTATTTTCATATAACCTTGTGTGGAGTTTTCCTTTGTGGTGGGCCTTTGGTTGTTGTTGCTGGGGTGCGTGCACAAATACTTAACTTACATCGCCTCCAAGTTTAGCCTTGACTGCTCGCGCCACGTTACCTAGAGGGCGAGTGGGGGTTGCCTTGGCGTGTGACTCCCTTGCCCTGACTCTTGGAAGTGGTGATCCCTGACTGACCTCGACGCGAGTCTTGGCCGGCCAGGGTCCCGGTTCTAACAGTCTGGTGGAAGCGTGCACTGACGGCTGGTGGTGTATGTGCCCAGTGAAAGTGTGCACTGATTGCTGGTGGTGTGTGTGCTTGGTGAAAGCGTGCACTGACGGCTGGTGGTGTGTGTGCCTGGTGGAAGCGTGCAATGATGGCTGGTGGTGTGTGTGCCTGGTGAACATGCGCACTGACGGCTGGTGGTGTGTGTGCCTGTTGAAAGCATGCACCGATAGCTGGTGGTGTGTGTGCCTGTTGAAAGCGTGCACTGATTGCTGGTGGTGTGTGTGCCTGGTTGAAACATGCACTGACGACTGGTGGTGTGTGTGCCTGGTGGAAGCGTGCACTGACGGCTGGTGGTGTGTGTGCCTGGTGGAAGCGTGCACTGATGGCTGGTGGTGTGTGCCTGGTGGAAGCATGCAGTGGCAACTGATGGTGTGTATGCCTGGTGGAAGCGTGCACTGACAGCTGGTGGTGTGTATGCCCGGTGAAATCGTGCACTGACGGCTGGTGGTGTGGGTGCCTGGTTCAAGCGTATACCGACGGCTGGTGTTGTGTGTGCCTGGCGAAAGCATGCCCCGGAGGCTGGTGGTGTGTGTGCCTGGTGGAAGCGTGCACCGATGACTGGTGGTGTCTGTCCCTGGTGGAAGCATACACCGACGGCTGGTGGAGTGTGTGCCCATTGGAAGCATGCACTGACGGCTGGTGGTGTGTGTGCCTGGTGGAAGCGTGCACTGATGGCTGGTGGTGTGTGCCTAGTGGAAGCGTGCACTGGCAGCTGGTGGTGTGTATGCCTAGTGAAAGCGTGCAATGACGGCTGGTGGTGTGTATGCCTGGTGAAAGTGTGCACTGACGGCTGGCGGTCTGTTTGCCTGGTGGAAGCAAGTGACGGCTGGTAGTGTGTGTCCCTGGTGAAAGTGTGCACTGACGGCTGGTGGTGTGTGTGCTTGGTGGAAGCGTGTACTGACGGCTGGCAATGTGTGTGCCCGGTGAAAGCGTTCACTGATGGCTGGTGGTGTGTGTGCCTGGTGGAAGCATGCACCGACGGCGGGTGGTGGCTGTCCCTCGTGGAAGCGTGCACCGATGGCTGATGGTGTGTGTGCCCGGTGAAAGCATGCACTGATGACTGGTGGTGTGTGTGCCTTGTGAAAGCGTTCACTGATGGCTGGTGGTGTGTGTGCCTAGTGGAAGCGTGCACAGATTGTTGGTGGGGTGTGTGCCTGGTGAAAGCGTGCAACGACGGCTGGTGGTGTGTGTGCCTGGTGAAAATATGCACCGACGGCTGGTGGTGTGTATGCCTGGTGGAAGCGTGCACCAACGGTGGGTGGTGTTTGTCCCTGGTGGAAGCGTGCACCGACGGCTGGTGGTGTGTGTGCCCAGTGAAAGCGTGCACCAACGGCTGGTGGTGTGTATGCATGGTTGAAGTGTGTACTGATGGCTGGTGGTGTGTGTGCCTGGTGGAAGCGTGCACTGACAGCTGGTGGTGTGTGTGTGCCTGGTGAAAGCGTGCACTGACTGCTGGTGGTGTGTGCGTTTTAGAAGCATGCACCAACGGCTGGTAGTGTGCAACAGCTAGTAGTGTGTGTGCCTGGTGAAAGTGTGCACTGACGGCTGGTGGTGTGTGTGCCCAGTGAAAGAGTGCACTGATGGCTGGTGGTGTGTGTGCCCGGTGAAAGCGTGCACTGACGGCTGGTGGTGTGTGTGTGCCTTGTGAAAGCTTGCACTAACGCTGGTGGTGTTCGTGCCTGGTGAAAGCATGCACTGACGGCTGGTGGGGTGTGTGCCTGGTGGAAGCGTGCACTGACGGCTGGTGGTGTATGTGCCTGGTAGAAGCATGCACTGACGGCTGGTGGTGTGTGTGCCTGGTGAAAGCGTGCACTGAGTGCTGGTGGTGTGTGTGCCCGGTGAAAGCGTGCACTGGTGGCTGGTGGTGTGTGTGCCCAGTGGAAGCATGCACTGACCGCTGGTGGTGTGTGTGCCTGGTGAAAGCGTGCACTGACGGCTGGTGGTGTGTGTGCCTGGTGGAAGCGTGCACTGATGACTGGTGATGTGTGTGCCTGGTGGAAGTGTGCACTGACAGCTGGTGGTGTGTGTGCCTGGTGGAAGTGTGCACTGACGGCTGGTGGTGTGTGCCTGGTGGAAGCATGCACTGGCAGCTGGAGGTGTGTATGCCAGGTGGAAGAGTGCACTGACGGCTGGTGGTGTGTATGCCTGCTGAAAGCGTGCACTGACGGCTGGTGGTGTGTGTGCCTGGTGGAAACATGTGACGGCTGGTAGTTTGTGTGCCTGGTGAAAGGGTGCACTGACGGCTGGTGCTGTGTGTGCCTGGTGGAAGCTTGCACTGATGGCTGGTGGTGTGTGTGCTTGGTGGAAACGTGCACTGATGGCTGGTGGTGTGTGTGCCCAGTGAAAGCATGCACTTATGGCTGGTGGTGTGTGTGCCTGGTGGAAGTGTGCACTGACGGCTGGTGGTGTGTGCCTGGTGGAAGCGTGCACTGGCAGCTGGAGATGTGTATGCCTGGTGGAAGGGTGCACTGACGGCTGGTGGTGTGTATGTCAGCTGAAAGTGTGCACTGACTAAGCATGGGCAGTAAATCCATTACGCTCGCGGATTTTGCGGATTTTCGGTAAATTCGCAATCCACCAACGCTTGGGAATTTACCAAAAATCCGCAAATTCGCACGCAGCGGATTTTTTTTTCTTGGTGATACAATTTTGCGGCGTGCGGTGTAAGTTCGCAATTGCGAACATGTAGGTGCGGCGGGCAGCAACAATCTTGCACTCGCGAAATTACAAAATTTGCAATTCTGCACAAGAGATCCACTAGCAAGCATCATAGACCTTTCTGAAAATGATGGTTTTTATCAGAATAACTCCTCAGGTTGACATTTGCCTGCCCTTTTTTGGATTTGAGGCCGTTTGACTTTCTTTGGATCACTTTTGGATTAGAAATAAACTTTCACAAGTAAGTTTGTTTGGGGCATTACATTTGCTGTTCTGCAGAAAAACTCGTTTTGCTGCACTGAAAGCACTCAGCAGCAGGTGCAAAAGTTCAAATTCATCATTAGTAACCATTCCCTGTAGTGCTTCCTGACTGGAGCCCCTCCAGAGTACAGTTGCTAGTTGCAACAATTGTATGACCCTGCTCTGACCCTCACAGCCGGATCATAGAATAGCTACAAGTAGGCCACAAAGGTCCTGGAAAAAAAATTGCACTGCAACAGAAAGCAAATTACAGATAAGGAAGCAGGTGCAGACTGGAATTTTAAAACAGTGACACATTAATAAATCAACCCCAAATTAATTCATGTCAGTTGAAGCAGGGCAGGTGTGCTTGCTTTTTCCCCCCATAATCTACAGTGATGATGATGAACCAGAGGGTGGCATTGATGTACCAGAGGGTGGCATGGGTGAAACAGAGGGTGGCAGTTTTGAAACAGAGCGTGCTGTGAACCTGTGATGATGAACAAGACGTAGAAACAACATAGTCGCGACCGTTGCGTGCCGACAAGTAAGTTCGCAATCGCGAACTGGTACAAAATCCTCGCGAACTGGCAGAAACCCTTGCGAACACAAAAAAAAATCCGTAAATTTCAAGAATTCGCGGATTTTGCGGATTGCGAGTTCACAAATTCGCAAAATTCGCGAACACCAGATTCGCAAAATTCACCCATGCTTAGCACTGACGGCTGGTGGTGTGTGTGCCTGGTGGAAACATGTGACGGCTGGTAGTTTGTGTGCCTGGTGAAAGGGTGCACTGACGGCTGGTGCTGTGTGTGCCTGGTGGAAGCGTGCACCGACGGCGGGTGGTGTTTGTCCCTGGTGGAAGCGTGCACCGACGGCTGGTGGTGTGTGTGCCCAGTGAAAGCGTGCACCAACGGCTGGTGGTGTGTATGCCTAGTGGAAGTGTGTACTGATGGCTGGTGGTGTGTGTGCCTGGTGGAAGCGTGCACTGACAGCTGGTGGTGCGTAAGCCCAGTGAAAGCACGCACTGACGGCTGGTGGTGTGTCTGTGTCTGGTGAAAGTGTGCACTGACTGCTGGTGGTGTGTTCATGGTGGAAGCATGCACCAACAGCTGGTAGTGTGTAACAGCTGGTAGTGTGTGTGACTGGTGAAAGTGTGCACTGACGGCTGGTGGTGTGTGTGCCCGGTGAAAGCGTGCATCGATGGCTGGTGGCATGTGTGTGCCTTGTGAAAGCTTGCACTAACGCTGGTGGTGTGTGCCTGGTGAAGCATGCACCGACAGCTGGTGGTGTTCGTGCCTGGTGAAAGCATGCACTGACGGCTGGTGGGGTGTGTGCCTGGTGGAAGCGTGCACTGACGGCTGGTGGTGTATGTGCCTGGTAGAAGCATGCACTGACGGCTGGTGGTGTGTGTGCGTGGTGAAAGCGTGCACTGAGTGCTGGTGTTGTGTGTGCCCGGTGAAAGCGTGCACTGGTGGTTGGTGGTGTTTGTGACCAGTGAAAGTGTGCACTGACGGCTGGTGGTGTGTGTGCCTGGTGAAAGCGTGCACTGAGGGCTGGTGGTGTGTGTGCCTGGTGGAAGCATGCATTGATGGCTGGTGGTGTGTGTGCCTGTTCAATGTGTGCACTGATGGCTGGTGGTGTGTGTGCCCAGTGGAAGCATGCACTGACGGCTGGTGGTGTGTGTGCCTGGTGAAAGTGTGCACTGACGGCTGGTGATGTGTGTGCCTGGTGGAAGCGTGCACTGATGACTGGTGATGTGTGTGCCTGGTGGAAGTGTGCACTGGCAGCTGGTGGTGTGTGTGCCTGGTGGAAGTGTGCACCGACGGCTGGTGGTGTGTGCCTGGTGGAAGCGTGCACTGGCAGCTGGAGGTGTGTATGCCTGGTGTAAGGGTGCACTGATGGCTGGTGGTGTGTATGCTTGCTGAAAGCGTGCACTGACGACTGGTGGTGTGTGTGCCTGGTGGAAACATGTGACGGCTGGTAGTTTGTGTGCCTGGTGAAAGGGTGCACTGACGGCTGGTGCTGTGTGTGCCTGGTGGAAGCTTGAACTGATGGCTGGTGGTGTGTGTGCTTGGTGGAAACGTGCACTGACGGCTGGTGGTGTGTGTGCCCGGTGAAAGCATGCACTTACGGCTGGTGGTGTGTGTGCCTGGTGAAAGGGTGCACTGACGGCTGGTGGTGTGTGTGCCCGGTGAAAGTGTGCACTGACGGCTGGTGATGTTTGGGCCCGGTGAACGGGTGCACTGACAGCTGTTTGTGTGTGTGCCTGGTAAAAGCATGCACTGACGGCTAGTGGTGTGTGTGCCTGGTGAAAGCGTGCACTGAGTGCTGGTGGTGTGTGTGCCTGGTGGAAGCGTGCACTGACGGCTGGGGATGTGTGTGCCTGGTGGAAGCGTGTACTGAAGGCTGGTGGTGTTTGGCTGGTGGAAGCGTGCACTGACGGCTGGTGGTGTGTGTGCCCGGTGAAAGTGTGCACTGACGGCTGGTGATGTGTGTGCCCGGTGAAAGGGTGCACTGACAGCTGGTTGTGTGTGTGCCCAGTAAAAGCATGCACTGACGGCTAGTGGTGTGTGTGCCTGGTGGAAGCGTGCACTGATGGCTGGGTGTGTGTGTGCCTGGTGGAAGTGTGCACTGTTGGCTGATGGCTGGGTGTGTGTGTGCCTGGTGGAAGTGTGCACTGTTGGCTGGGGATGTGTGTGCCTGGTGGAAGCGTGTACTGACGGCTGGTGGTGTGTGGCTGGTGGAAGGGTGCACTGACGGCTGGTGGTGTGTGTGCCTGGTGGAAGTGTGCAATGATGGCTGGTGGTGTGTGTGCCTGGTGGAAGCATGCACTGACGGCTGGTGGTGTGGGTGCCTGGTGGAAGTGTGCACTGACAGCTGATGGTTTGTGTGCCCGGTGAAAGAATGCTCTGTCGACTGGTGGTGTGTGTGCCTGGTGGAAGCATGCACTGACAGCTGGTGGTGTGTGTGCCTGGTGGAAGTTTGTACTGATTGCTGGTGGTGTGTGTGCCTGGTGGAAGCGTGCACTGACGGCTGGTGGTGTGTGTGCCTGGTGAAAGCATACACTGATGGCTGGTGGTGCGTGTGCCCGGTGAAAGTGTGCACCGACGGCTGGTGGTGTGTGCGTGCCTGGTGAAAGCGTGCCCTGACGGCTGTTGGTGTGTGCCTGGTGGAAGCGTGCACAGACGGCTGGTAGTGTGTGTGCCTGTTGAATGCGTGCACTGACGACTGATGGTGTGTTTGCCTGTTGGAAGCAGGAGCATTCACAGTGATAGAAGACACAAATGAAACTGACGAAGAGGGAGGGGGAGAAGGGAGGGGGAGTGCGAGTAGAGAGCATGATTCACAGCTAGAAGACACAAATGAAGCTGACCAAGAGGGAGGGCGAAAAGGGAGGGGTGTAGTGCAAGCAGAGGAGCCTGATTACACAGCAATAAAAACACAGATGGCAGCTGTGCACGTGCACGAGCTCGTGAACGTATGCTGTAGGCCAGCAAAAGCCTCTGGTGGCACTTTTAAAAGCCACTTACTAAACGTCTTGATGCGCTGTCTCAGGCGAGACCTAAAAAAATCCATTTGATTAATGAATGTGTATTCAAAGCTAGACATTTAGGATTTCAATGATTTAATCCCAATTTTCTTTTCAATTCAAAGTTTATTTTTTTACTTCTATGACAAAATATAACAAAATAACACCCAAACTAGACACACTTAGTTTAGGTGGGGTATTTCCACCTTAATATCGACTCAGAATTAAGCATGGGCGAATGTTGCGAATCTCGCGTTCGCGAATTTTGCGGATTTGCGAACTCGCAATCCGCAAAATCCGCGAATTCTCGCGAATTTGCGGAATTTTTTTTTTGTGTTTGCGCGGGTTTCTGCCAGTTCGCGAGGGTTTTGTACAATGTCACAAATTGCGAACTTACCTGTCGGGTCGCAAGTTTCGCGAACTTGTTGTTTCTACGTGTCCAGCCTGTTTAGGAAACTCTTCTTCATCACTGCCTCTCTCTGTCACCACTGCCACTCTCTGACTACTCATGCCACCCTCTGGCCCACCAATGCCACCCTCTGTTTCATCACAGCACCCTCTGGTTGTCCAGTCAGTGTACATTATTATGGCAACGCAAGCACACCTTCCCTGCCTCAAGTGACCTGAATTAATTTGGGGCTGATTAATGTGTCACAGAATAATTTTTTTAGCTGGCACCTGCTTCCTTAGTGCTTCCTGATTAGTGATCTTTTGCACTTGCTAAGTGCTTTCATTGTTGCAAAATTAGTTACAACACCTGCCCTGCCCCAACTGACAATAATGAATTAGGGGCTGATTAATGGATTTGAACTTCCAGCCTGGCTCCTGCTTGTCTCCCTTAGCTGTAATTCAGGACCTTTGTGGCATATGTGTAACTATTCTGAGGTTCAGAGCAGGGTCACATAATAGTTGCAACTGGCAACTGAACTCTGGAGGGGCCCCTCAGGAAGCACTACAGGAAATGGCTACTAATGATGAGCCTGAACTTTTGAACCTGGTAAGTAGTTTCAGTTTTGCTAAGATCGTATTTCTGCAATTTTGCACTTATTCGCGGGGCGCGAACTCACGCGAACAGTGCGAACAGTGCGAGCAAAATCCGCTGCTCGCGGATTTGCGGATTTTGCGGGAGATTCGCAAATCTCGCGGATTGCGAATTTACCGAAAATCCGCAAAATCCGCGAGCGAAACGGATTTTCCGCCCATGCTTACTCAGAATCCAAAATATACGTTTTTCCCTCCGAACCAAAAGACTGTGTGAGATCAAACAATACAATCGACAGCTGACACATTGAAGTGTGGAAATGACTGCAACATCGACTCAGAATACCAGACTGTCACGACAAAATAGCGAGTACCAAATTATCGACATGTGAGGTTTTTTAGGTAAGTGTAGGTTTACCTAACACAATGTATATATCTTCAAGGTAAATAGATGTTCGGTTAAGAAAAGTAAACCTATACTCACCTGTATGCACTTACCGTCTCAGGGCCTCATTTATAGGATTTTTTGCCATAGGGCAGAGCAGCAGGCCTTGCTGCTGCGCTGCCCTATGGCAAAAGAAAAGGGAAAAAATGTGCTTAATCTATTAGATATGGCACATTCCTGTCCTTTTTCCCTGTGCGGTGCACAATGGACTGCCGTGCGCACACGCAGACACATTTGCACCATGGTGCAATGGTGCCTATATTGAGGGGATGATTATTTTTGCGCAGTAAGGAAACCTTCCTGCACAAAAACAATCACAAGAGACTTTTTCCTCTTTCTTTGTATGCTGCAAAATTCTGCACACATAGAAAGAGGAAAAAGAGGAGAAATAAAGATATATCTCCTCGTTGTGCCTCCCTTATGTTATACGTTTTTGGCGCTGCCTCAGACTTACAATTTCTCGTAAATCTGGGGCAGTGTCAAAAAGCCATGGATGCTGCTGGGAACGCCCTCAGCAACATGCATGGAACGCCCCGTTCAGGCAGTTTTCTGTGTGAAACAGGCACATATTTATAAGGCCATGAAAAGCCACGTGGCATGGCTTTACACAGCCTTATAAATATGCCAGTGACACATTGCGCCACCTCAGCATAAAATAAAAGTGACGTTCTGGTGGCACAATAGTGCAGGTAGGGCCTCATAAAGGAGGCACTCAGTATTTTGGTCACCGTATTTTGGTGGCACAAGGTTCCTATATTGGAAAAATTGGCGCACAATCTTAAGTGGAAACGACCCACCCCTATGCACTGGTGTTGTTCTCTGCCTTACAAGGCACTGGTGGATCATAGGTCTCGGTAGACACTTCTCATTGGCCCTCTGTATATTGAGGATCCTTTTATACACATCATCCCTGAATTCCTGCTCTTCTACAATTGTTTCTGATTCACCCACCTGTAATCTATCTCCTTGTGTTCTATTTTAGGAAAGTGGATTATTAGTAGGTGGGGTATTGACTTTCAGCTATTATTAATATTACAATCACTAATACGTCCAGTTAAGTCTCAGTAAATCAATCCTTACTCAATCCTTGGTAGCTTAGCAAATGAGCAGTCAGGCCTAAGGTAGGAGCCAGATATGTTTAACGCATTTATTATTACAAAAATAGTAAAGAAGTAAAAGACACATCACAATAAAAATCTAACACCAATTTACAAAAATAGAAAATATATTTATCTTCAAAACAACACAAAAACAACAAAAATCCAATGTAGGGAATCTGAGATATGACTTTTTAAAGGTTAAATTAAAAATGATGCATTTTAGCACCAAAAAGCTTAAAGCACCACTTGCGGCTATCTGGTCGCACTGGTCTGAGACAAAGTCAACATTTTAAGCCGATCACAATGGATCGCTGGTTAGATAGGCAAAGGGCTATGTTCCAGTCAAAAGTTTACCTTTGTACTTTGTCTTTTTCTTAGAACCTTTCTCTCAATGTTGAGTCCTTGGACTTCTCGGATCTGAAGTTTAAGTCGAAGATGTTGGCCTGCTGCAACCCAGCAGCTCCGTGTTATACCTGTTACTGATCAGGGAGCCTACTCATTTTCCTTTGAGTCAGGTGCAGTCCTTTCTTTGTGGAGCCACTATACTGACCATTTATTCTTGTATTACCTGGTCGACGTGCACAACAGACACAACACATCTAATTTATTGGCAAAATTGAACAAAGGCTTTTCTAGTTCTTTACTAAATTGTGTAGCCTTCCTGTTACCATATCATTTTACCATAAATTACAAACAAAATATGCAACCTTAGGTGCAAGCAGCTGTACATAAGCACACCTTCCAGTTTGTTCCCACAAAGTGCAATTGTGCAATGAGTTCAGGCTTTCCTTGGTTGGATAAAAGGCACAGAGAATCATCAATGCTGCTCTCATATGCAATATCTATTTACAAAGAAGCAAGAAAGAAAATACAAAGCACCTGTAAATGGCTTCTCAAGTGACATATTGATTGTCAGAAACTGGCGGTGGTGGTAGCAAGGAAGCAGGGATAAGGCAGGCAAGTGATATTAAACAATTCTGGGTCAGAGGTGCTGAGGTCCCAAACAATTTTCAGAGAATGAAGTGACCTTAAAGAGCAAAGGTTTTTTGCCTGCGCCATTGGTCAGACAATTCAGGATGGAGGGCATGTCGCTGACTGTGACCTGCATTCAGAGAAAGGCGGGGGCTGTCATCGGACCCCCGCAGGTATGGTCGGGCAACGGCCCTCCCTCCCCATGTCATGGTGGGGCGCGCCCCGCCGCGTCATCATGACGTGGTGAGCGCGCATGATCATCGATTGGTGCTGAGCTCCCAGTTGACCCGGAAGCGATAGGATTACTTCCGGGTCAAAGGGGGAGCTGGGGTCAGGCCAGTTAGAACTGGTCTGAATAGTAGGGGTTTGAAAGGCCGGGTAGCGCGGGAGGTGTTCTCTTGTTCCCGCGCTCCTCAGGCCTGCCCTTGCTCTCAGACTTCTAGGAGGCTGTTATCTTTTTCTTGTTTTGTTTTTCAGGTGGTGTGGCGCTGAGGCAGGAATCAAGGAGGAGTGTTGTTTTTCTCCATTTTCCTGCAGGTTGTACATGCGGTCGGGCGAGGGTGCCGAGGATTGAGCCTCCGAGGGAATTCGTGTCTCACGTCTGACGTCTTCGGGGGTGGAGTTTACATCGTTCCAGTAGGCGGCAAGAGTTTGTGTCTCGCCGGGAGAAGAGCAGCGCCTCTGGGTCCGCTGGTAACGCGTGAGGAGTGTGAGGTACGGTAGGGATGATTCCACTGCAGCACCGCTGGGCGGCTCCACGCGGTGGTCTGGACTGGCGACAGCGAGTAAGGTGCCGGTTTTTACTGTTATAAGGGCGGGTGCATTTGCATCGCTTCTCGGCCTTTTGGCTAAGATCAAGTGTAGTATCTGCTCTTATCAGTTTAATATCTGAAGTAAGCAGAGTGAGCGATAGCGCAAGCAAGAGGTGTAGCACGGCAGCCAGAGAGGTTTCCTCCATAGCACGAGGCTCACGGTTCGATCCCCGTGCTAGCGGCATGATCAGCATTACAAGGGTGCAATCCATAGCAGTACCCAGCCAGTTTTAAAAAACGTTGTTTTGTGAATTTTTGTCGTGCAATTGACGCGCATCCCCTGTGATTTGATTCATAAGGCACTGGCCTCCTAAGCTGGGGATTGTGTGTTCAAGTCCTAACTTGGGTGAGAACACCGGGTAACAATAAACATCTGTTATTCAGTGCATTAAGCACTGGTGAAAGGCCCAAATCTGTACACGAAGGTGATGGGTGATTGAAAAGTTGGATATTTTTACCTATTCAATTTTCTTTACAGAAAGACGGCCAGGGGTGCTCATTCACGTCGGGTCGGGGTAAAGGCAAGACAAGGAACATCACTGTAAGGGGACACAGGCAGGCCTGCATTTCATTGCTTTTGGTGGGCAGCCGGGCTAGAGTTTACTCTCCCAACACCCAGGCTAGCTGGTGTGTCATGGTCCCAGTTGCGTGGTGCTGACAGCCCGTTATGTACCCCCAACGTGCGCAGGTAAGGGCCTATATAGGTCCTTAAGGTAGCAAAAAATAACATTGTGTTTGTGGTGTTATTACAGGTCAGGGTGTAAGGTGCCTGGCAGTTGTTAGCTCAAGACAGCCTGCCTTCCATCTAGCCAGCAGTTGTATCTTGGACACGAAAGCCCTGCTGATCTGATCGCGGCTGACCTCGAGGAAGAACAGACTCTGATCCACTGAGCCCTGCTGATGTCGTCGCGGCTCACCCTAGAATCTACGGAGCTGAACCATCGGAGCCCTGCTGACGCTGTCGCGGCCCCCCTCTCGAGAACAAGACCTGAACCCTCGGAGCCCTGCTGACGCTGTTGCGGCCCACTCTTGAGAAACGAGACCTGAACCATCGGAGCCCTGCTGACGCTGTCGCGGCTCCAACTGCTACGAGTACGACAGAGTACTCCTGCCTAAGCCCTGCTGACCTCGTCGCGGCTTGACGAACTCTCTGGTCCGGCTGGACCATCAACGCTACCCTGACGATCATCTTGAACCAGAAGTGAGTAGGACAGCAAGTCCCATCGCCAGCCCCCGTACCTCCCAGTTCGAGGATTGAGAACTGTGCGCAGGGTGCGTGGCGTGCCAGCTGGCATCCTAAGACTGTCCCGCTTCCCCAATCCCTCGTTACGAGACTTTCGCAATCCCTCGATCGCTGTACATTGCGCCCTACTTTTAACCTTGATAAAGTCTTTCTTGATAAAGAATCACGGTGTGGTGTCCGTTCATAAGTGTGGTGTGTCGACAGTGTGTACGATCGGTCCTCCCCGGCGGGGACCCCCCCTCGATAAGACTCGGCAGTAATTGTGGGAGAGGAGGTTCCAGGCGGTTAGGAGAGTCCTCTTGACCTCTGGGGTCACCGCCTTCCAACAATATGCTAGAAGGAATGATGCGTAGTATGGCGACAATGAATAGGAGACGAGGGAAGGTGGAACAAATAGGGAGGAGCGTTGCGGAGCTCAGGCAGAGGTTAGATGAGCAGACTGGGCCAGCAGGCAGGCCCAAGCGAACGATAGTGCCCCCGCAACCCAGGGGGGAATTGTACCCACTCCCCAAGCGGGCTAGAATGAATGAATGAATGAATGAATACATGCTTCTATAGCGCATGGCTACCTGGAGGCATCCCAGCACTTTCAGACCAAACAAGTATTCACCACTCAACGGAACAGAAAGGTCCTCAACCATTTCCTGAATGCAAGATGGTTAGATTCCAGCCGGATAGAGTCAGGGAGCTGATTCCAAAATGTTGCTGCATGAAATGAAAAACGTCAGCCGCCCAGAACCAGAAAGGGGAAGGCTAAAGACCCAAAGCAGCGTTTGGGGGAGGGTCCTTCGGGGAGCCTAGTACCATCAGTGAATTCTATTCCCATTCCTCAGACTCCAGCATGTATACCTTTGATCCCGGCGCCTGCCTCGCCAGTGCCTACACTGAGTTTGGTGCCTCCAGCCACAATTCCAGGGGTGCCCATGAATAGCCCCAAGCCACTCCCAGGGATTCTGGTCCCAAGCGCAGTGGTCCCCACCGTGGTCTTGGCGCCATCACAAGGTAGTCAGGTCCCGCCGGAGCTAGCGGCTCAGATAGCGGCAGTTCTTCCTTTGCTAGGAAAGGGGGGGTGTTACCATTTTCGGTGGGTGCAAAAGAAGTAGGGGAGGATCCTTTGGTGGAGGCGCATAGGATGGTGGCAAAGATTATGGCTGCCCCAAGCGCAGTGGGACCAAGTACTCCCAGAACACCCCAGGCAGCGCACCAAGTGAGCAACACCGGCACAGACAAGATGGTAGAGCCAGCGGGTGCTGGGAAAATAGGTAAGGAGGTGGCATTACCATTGCTAGGCGCGGGTACACCACCCTCTAGGAGGAAACATTTGGCAAGGCATGTAACACGAGAAGTGAAGAAATTGATTTAGGCTGGTGCTTATGTCAATATGTTTTCTTTGCTAGTGGACAACAGAGAAATTGAGTATGCTAGGAAGCAAAAGGATTGGATGTTGCCTAGTGAATGGCGGGTGGAAATGGCTGGATTTAGGGTTGAAGAGGCTTTGAACAATTGGATTAGGGCCTTCTCTGTATTTATGGCTATTATAGCTGAGCGTTTGCCTAACTTGCAAGCAGAAATGGCGTGTTACCAAAGCAGGGTCACAATGTTTCATGATAACTATGGGGGGGTAGGATGGAAGGATCATGACATGAGTTTCAGGAAAGCTAAAGAATTTGACTCATCACTTACCTGGGACCGGGTTGACTCAATATCATGGTTTAGTCAGTTTAGTGCCGGACAGCCTAGTAATCCATGGCAAAGCTGGAACAGAGGTTATACCCCAAAATCACCTCAGCCCTTTCAGCCGGCGCAGGTCGGGGGCACGGCCCCTAGTGCAGGGAGCAGTGGGGGGCAAAAAGGGGTCTGTTGGGATTTTTATAAACGATCATGCACCAGGGCACAAGGCACGTGTACGTTTAGACATGCATGCTCCATATGTAATCAACCTTCCCACACAGAAACAACATGCCGCTAAAAAGGTAACACCTCCTCTGGAAATAGTGGGAGGAAGGAACAGGAATAAGGAGAAGGTGCGACTGGTGTCACATTTACCCAGTGACGTTCGGGCTATGACTCCTTGACTGAACAAGTACCGCAGACCATGCCTCTGCTAGGATGTTACAAGAAGGTTTTTTGTATGGTTTTAGTATCCCAGCGGTGGACTACACTGGAACACCAGAGTGTAGAAATCAGCTGTCTGTTAGGACCAATCCGGAGGTGGCAGCGGCCAAAATTACAAAGGAACTGCGCCTGGGCGGAATAGCGGGTCCTTTTGATCACATCCCTGTGCACAATTTTGTTTGCTCACCCCTGGCCGTGGTCCCGAAGAAAGAGGCAGGCGAGTTCAGGCTGATTCATAATCTGTCAGCACCTAGAGGCACATTGCTAAATGGCGCCATCAATGATGAAATCTGTATTATAAAATATGCCTCTTTTGACCAGGCAGTGGTTATGCTAAGAGTTTTGGGACCAGGGGCCTTGTTGGCCAAAGCAGATATTGAATCCGCCTTCCGGCTAATGCCGGTACATCCTCTATATCACCATCTGCTAGGTTTTTCATTTCAAGGGAAATTCTTTATGGATATGTGTATGCCCATGGGTTGCTCGGTTTCCTGCGCTTATTTTGAGAAATTCAGTTAATTTTTGGGGTGGGTTTTTAGACAGACAACGGGGCACCAATACGTCATGCATTATCTGGATGACTTTCTCTTCCTCGGGTCGGCGGGCTCTCAGGAGTGCGCATGGGCATTGGAGGAATTTTGCATGTTCATGCGTGCTTTCGGGGTCCCGCTGGCAGCAACAACAATAGAATTCCTGGGCATTGAATTAGACTTGGTGGAGGGTTGCTTTAGGTTACCTAAGGAACAAATCGTGAAATTTAGAGCAGCACTCCAGCAATGTTTGGCAAAAGACAAGGTGACACTATATCAGCTACAGCAGACTGTTGGCCAGTTGAACTTCGCTTTGAGAGTCACACCCATGTTACGACAATTCTCCCGCTCAATCTCACAGGCGATGACAGGCCTGCAGGAGAAGCACCATCACACAAGATTGTCGTCCGAGGTCAATCAGTACATGCGGATTTGGATCACATTTATGGACGGGTTCAACAGCAGAGTAGTGTGGCTTAGTCCCCCCACTACGTCTGCGGAGTTAGGTTTATGGACTGACGCTGCGGGCAGTGTGGGACTTGGTGCATACTTGGTAACAAGTGGGTGGCGCAGCAGTGTCCGGCTTGGTGGGATGAGAGTGGTTTGACAGCAAATATAGGTTTCCTGTAACTATTTCCAATCTGGGTTTCACTGACTGTTTGGCCTCATCAGTTGTGTAATCAATCTGTAATTTTCTGGTCAGAAAATAAACAGTAGCCGAATGTATCAATCAACAGGTGGCCCGGTGTAAAATGAAACTCCATCTGTTGAAAGAGATAGTGCTGGTGTGTATGAAGCTGAACATACAGGTTAAGGCCAAACATGTTCCGGGGGTGCTAAATAATGCAGCTGTCTCACTCTCTTGCTTCAAGATGCAGGTTTTCAGGGAACATCTACCATCTGCAGTGTAGACGCCAACACACTTCCCGGAAGCACTCTGGCAGATTGGTGCCCCCCGCTACAGAACCTTGTGGCAGCTAGCCTAGCGCACAGGACCAGAAGAGCTTATGAAGGGGCATTTTGGTCTTACTGCGCTTTTTTGGGGCAGGGTTGAGCGGAGAGCTGAGATAAGTCAGGGAATTTCCTCCAGTACTTAGACACGTTGAGTAGGGATGGGCACTCTGCGGTGACAGCCAGCTGGCACGTGGCAGGTGTTTCTTTTTTTGCACAGATCAGGGGTACCAAGGACCCCACAAACAGTTTCATTGTGAGAAAGGTTCTGAAGGGGTGGCGGCGCCTCCAGGGGACCGCCACTGACATGAGACACCCGATAGGTTTAGAACGGTTGGCATCACTATTAACTGCCCTTGGTGGCATTTGCAGTTCGACAGGGGAGGTGCTATTGTTTAGAGCTGCCTTTTCACTAGCCTTCTATGGGGCATTCGGGGAAGGGGAACTGGTGGCACGCAATAAGCAGGATGTGCTAGGTGGACTCCAGCTTGAACACGCAAAGATACAGGGTGATGCACTGTTAATTGCTATTAAGAAATCAAAAACTGATTAAGAAGCCCGGGGTGAGGGGCTGGTACTTCATCGAGCACAAAATAACTCATGCACCCCGGTGATGCACCTTGAGGCCTTCCTCCGCCTGAGGGTAGGTGCAGTAGGGGGGACACTATTAATGCATGCTGACTGTACCCCGCTTACCAGGTTCCAATTCAAAAGTGTGTTGGCCATGGCAATTGGCAGGACTGGTTTAAATCCAAAGGACTTCGGGACACATTCATTCCGAATAGGGGCTGCCACAGAGGCAACGGCTAGAGGGTTGCACAACAGCAGAGTGAAAATAATTGGGAGATGGTCTTCTAATTGTTACAAGCATTATGTGTGGCTGCACATGTTGTGAGGGTGGCAGAGCAATTAGACTGATGCCTGTCCTGTTTGTTTGCTTATATTTCAGTTTCTCGAACCTGTCACGCAAGGGGGAAACTGCCGTCAGCACATGAATCACTCGGTAAAGAGGATCAACAATAAAATAGCGAAATAGTTTAGTTCACCCCAATTGCAAAACATAGCACATGGGTATGTCAGGGGGGAACCCTGACGGGGTTCACCTGACTCGTGTGGGCAACGAAATATTCTTTGAAAACATTATGGCTTGGCTAGGGGTTTTAGGGCAGGGCATGACATTTCAGTGTCGGAGGATAGGGGGGCCAGATAGTCGGGCAACTACGATGGCCTTTGGCGGTAAGGTCATGATTGGTGAGCAGTCAATTTAAGGTCCTTAGGGGGCGATGCCATTCTTGAATGGGATCGCCCAGGGGGAGGGACAAGTGGTCTCTCCTAGAACTCCAGGGGCGGTACATCTGGTTGGATGGATGGGTGCGAGGGAGGGGGGAGTCATGCTTTCTTTAGGCTGATTGGCCTCCCCGCACAGGCACTATGACGTCACTAAACGGCGCAGAGTGCAAGGGCCCACCTTGTTAATGGAGTTCATGGAGTGTACGGGGGTAACCGGGGGGGAAGTACCCTCTCGGTAAACAGGCCCTCTGCGCATACGCACTCATACGTGAGGGCGTGGCTGATTGATAGGGATCTGACACTGGTTAGCGACCTTGCCGTAGGCCCAAATAGGATATGCAGAGAAGTTATTAATGTGTGATTATGATTCAAATATTAGTTTCGGATAGGAAATACTGTGTATTAGAAGTATGTTAAGGTTAGTCATCTGATACCTGTCTACATGAATTGTAATCTAATGTCAAGTACATTTTCTGCATAAATAATTGCGTAAATATTGTTTATTTAAACTTTTTATTTACTTTTATGTTTTAATAAATACGGTCGGGGGGTTGTAAGACCCCCCGCCTTCCAAAGAAAATCCTCTCTTATGTCCATTTTTAATAAACTGTTGGTCAAACACAGCGCAGAGGAGGGGGATGGTCGGTAGTCCCTGGCCATACCGCAGCAAGGGCACGCCGAACGGCATTCGCTGCTCTCTCGACTGCCAGCCAGGGGTGGGCAAAGGCTGAGCAGACAGGTGACAATGATGTATGGCTTGAAGATCCCACTGGGTGTCCTTGGTCCAGAGTGTGAAAGCAAATGAGTTTTTGAAGTGCTCTGGCAGCAGCAGCCATCAGCTTGATGTGACTGCAGCCCACATACAGCGGCATGTCTGTGACAGACGCGGAAGCATATTTGCCCACACTATGGGAACGAATCTTTCGTCATTGTCGAGTGCATGTTTAGGCGCTGTTGTTTCTTTTCTTTTTCTGGGAATGTAGTTTCAATTAGCGCAATAGGTACAATGACACTAGGGCCCAGGAGTGCCCACAGCACCCAAAGGATGGCTGCCTTCTACTTCCCAATGACGGATCTCATTTAACCTGCTTTCATTATGGCAGTGACACCTTTACTATGCTACTGCGTCACAGAAAAAGAATATGAGGGAGTGAGATTACAAAATAAACATATATTTCACCAGAACCAAAAGACTGCGGGGCTTATTTACAAGCCTCTTGCGCCGTGGATACGTCCCTTTTTCCCATATTAAAAGTGACGCACTGGCGGCGCAAGGGGCTTGTAAATAAGCCCCACAGTGTTTTTGCTCTGAGGAAAATACGTTTATTTTGGATTCTCGCTCCCCCATATTATTTTTCTGTGAAGCTGTAGCATAGTAAAGGTGTGAGATGAAAGAGTGCACTTGACAGTAGAAACATTGCAGTGTGGAAATGACTACATTAATGCGACATATTTGAGCACACAAAGCTGTTCTGTACCTGGCTCTTTCGCCTTCATGAAATTAACCTATGCTTCACAATAGTGCATAGTATTTATTTATTTCCATTTTATATAGCGGTGGTATGCCTGAGCTTTACAATTAATTCAGAGAAATACAATGCAAGAGTAATACTTTAAGAAGGATTAGCAATAACAAGTAAATAACAGGCGATGTGGTGCGTGGTTTAAAGGTAAACATATATATGGTCGGATTCAAAGTGATGCAGGAAGGGGGTTGCAGTAGCTAAATGCGGGGCCAGTGAAGAGGTGTTTCAGGCTAGTGAAGAAGTCAATGCACCAAAGAGGTGCTTTATTACAGGAAAGAAAATAGCGTTCTAAAAAAAGTTTGGATTGAGAAACGTTGGGGCAGCGGGTGGAGCGAATTGTATCCAACATATAATGCTTGAAATAAAAATCAGACATATAAATTGTAAATAATATGTAGGTCACTAAGAAAATATGCAACTGAAATGAAAACTATACCAAACTTTTAATTAGAGTAATTCATTTGCGTCTTTAATAGTGGTTTATTGTAACACACGTGATGTAGTGCAATGACACAGTGCTTTTTTGCATTGGTGTCCAAAGGTAAAGCCAATTTCATTGCAGTAAACAATAGGCTGTCCGAGAAATTAAACATTACGGGTCAGATGTAGGTAGGCAAATACCGGTCGGTAACGGCCGAAATTCGGTAATTTCGGCCGTTACCGACTGGTATTTGGAAAATGAGATGTAGGTGGGCATTTTACTGAATCGGTAATTTACTGAATCGGTATTTTAAGGAATCGGTAAATTACCGATTCCGTAAAATACCGAATCGGTAAATTACCGATTTTGCTATGTAGGGAGCACTCAAATGAGTGCTTTTCCCCTTTTAGGATTCGTTATTTACCACCAACTACAAGTTGGTGGTAAATAATGAAAACCTTGGAAAAAGCATTTTTTTTGTTTTTCCAACAGTGCCATGTTGCAGACATACATGCCCTTAGGGCATGTATGTATGCAACATGTGCACCCATACACAATTGAGGGGTACAACAGGGTGTCAAAGTGACACCCTGCCACCCTTCAATGTTTCCCCCTTTTACTGAATCGGTAAATACCGATTTGGTAATTCCCATTCATTCCTATGGGCCTCCAGGCCCATAGGAATGAATGGCAATTACCGAATCGGTATTTACTGATTCGGTAATTAAAGAAACTTACCGATTCGGTAATTTTTTCGGATAAAATACCTACATTCCATTTGCCTGTTCTTAAATACCGAATCGGTATGATTCGGTATTTAAGAATCGGTAATCTGGGATTACCTACATCGGGCCCTACATATTTAGAGTTTAAGTATATTGAGGTTCAAGTATAACTTCAATCACTTTTAAAATAAATATTAAAAGTGCATATGTTTTAGAAAGTCTATTATTCTGCAATGTGGTTGACTTGACCAGGGCCATCGTCGGGACAGTGTCAAAAAACAGTTAGAAAGGCAAACTGAAAGAACACTTGGGGGCATATTATCAAGGACGGCATTAAAATTATCGCTGGTTTAGCAACAGAAAACTGCTGCTAAAGCGGCGATAATGGGCTTGATAATATGCCCTGGAGAATTCCAATAGAAGCCCATTTTCACACCAGAACATGGACCTCTATTGGAATTCTCAAGGGCATATTATCAAGCTCATTATCGCATCTTTAGCTGTTGTTTTCTGCCGCTGAACCGGCGATAATTTTTAACGCCGTTCTTGATAATATGCCCCTTGGAGAATTAATCACCCAGAAGTAAAAGCAAAAGAAATCACAGTAGGGAAATGAGAAAGTCACCTTACCTAAAAAAGTGAAATTGGAAAAGGTCCTGGGAGCATATAACAAAGAAATCACTTTAAAGTTGAGGAAATCAATTTCTTCATAAACAAGTTGCGAGAAAAAGAAATCATTACTCCTGTGATTACAAGTAATTTCACAGTCATTACGCTAGAGAGAATTATACAAGTTCCGCCAACCCCTAGCTTAGAGACCACAGTGTATAAAACAATCAGGAAGTAAAAAGCATACTAAATTATTGTAAAAGCCCATGACAGAGGATGCAACCTGCGTCGAGACTAAAGTAACATGAAAAAGTCAAGCCCAAAACTGGAAAAGGACAAGTAGTGCAGAAATAAGCAACGAAGACTTTACACAACAGCATACTTGTAATGAGGAATGAACCGTCAACAAGCAGCCAGGGGTAGGGGCGTAGATTGTGTAAGACAAAAAGAGGGCCTTTACTCGCATCAAGGGAGGGCGTCAACCTGCTGCATGTGTTTGAAAAAACAAACATAGTTTTTTTTAGTAAAACATTATTTACATTCCTCAACAAAACATTAGCTAGAACAGCCGTGGTCAGTAGTGGGAGTACCTGCCGGGCGGTGACGTGGGGAGGGGGAGGAGCAGGGTGGGGGTAGTAAACTATGGATTACGGAGGTTTACAGGTAAGTAAAATATAAATAAATAAAACGAATTTCGTTGCGCGCACTGCATTGCATTTGGGGATGTAGTGCATGCAACGAAATTTGGTTTATTTATTTATAGGTTTACTTACCTGTATACCTCCGTAATCCATAGTTTACTACCCCCACCCTGCCCTCCCCCTCTCCACGTCACCGCCGGGCAGGTACGCCCACTACCGACTGTGGCTGAGCTAGAACATCTGTGATATATACCCTCCCAAAAATTCAGAAAAACAATAGAACTCCTGTGGAAAAACATAGATTATTTCAACAATCCTGACCTGCTCTCCACTAGCACAAATCTTTTTCAGAGCATAGGTATGTAAGGAAGGGCTTCCTTTCGTGTTTTATTTCTCTTTTTTTTTACTGCGCTACCATGTCACCTAGGCCACTTAGAAGCACTGGTGGTCATCTTCTTATTTTCAAGCACATTGTGCCGCTGATGCACCACTTTTTTTGATGCACCGGCGACGCAGTGTGCTTGCCCATATTCAAAAGGCCAAGAAAAGCCAACCTGCGTGGCTTTTCAAAGCCTTGTAAATATGGCCACATTTCACGCATCACTCTGCGTAAAAGGGGCGTTCCATGGGTGTTGCTCTGGGTGCTCCCACACAACATCCATAGAATTTGACACATTCGCAGATTTACAATGTTTTGTGAACCTGGAAATGTGTCAGATTCGTACGCTTCCCCGGGGAGGTGTAAGGGAGGCGCAACAAGGAGTTGTTTTAATAATGCAGTCGAGAGGCAGGATATGGCCATCTTTGTCCTGTCTGTCTTGAAGCCCATCAGCCATCATTACTGTCTGGGGGCTGACACTCTTCTGTCTCCAATACTCCGCAGTGTGGAAGTAGGATGAAAAATGTGGGAGGCTCCGAAGTGGGTGTGGCCTAAGAAGCTTATTTAAGAAATTGCCAAAAGAAGTGTGGCTGCATGTGGAATAGAGCCATTGCTTGACATATTTATCAATAGAGTCTTACTGGTCAAAGCATAAACAGATATTTATTTAACAGTCTATACAGTCCAATTATTTATGAGCAATGAAACACTCCACAAGATAAATGTAAAGTTAGGCGACGATAACTTGGTTATTCAATTGAAATAATAGTATTTTGAACTAAGGCACACCAGTGGTAAACAATAGTACTATTGTGCAGGTTCATCCTAATTCCTAAAGTGGATGTCCAGTGATGTTGTGGTGCAGCTCTGGTATGTGACAGGCAAGCAGGTACAGTTTTCCTTTCTTCAGTCTGGAAAGGATCGAAATAGAGGGCCCTGTAGGACCCTGGTTCAAATTCAGGTTTTTTTTTGTAGCCAGGGTCTAGTCCTGGAAGAACCTGGTCCAGTTAGACCACTGCACATATGTAGGCGAAAGACCAAGATGACCGAAATAACCACACTCCGCCCCAAACATATGAATTGTACATTTTAGGAAGTTTTAACTTTTGATTATTTTTTGCATGCTGAAAAAACTTCAGGGCATACTGTCAGCTCGAACGCATGTGGTTTAAAATAAATTGCTCGGTCTTAACATAATTAAAAAAAAAAATAACTCTATTGAGTGTAGACTTGCTAACATTAATTTCAATATGGCAATATTTTTATAAATTATACTTAGATGACAACTTTTTTGTTAGACAATGTTTACGCCACAATATTATGCACCATTCCTTTATCCCTAGTGCTGGCTATTGCCTTAGAAATACTAATAATGTAACCTAGAAAATACTACTTCTAAAACGTTGACAGGCTTATTTTGCTACTAGCACCTGAACAAAGATCAGCACATAAAAGAAAATAAATGCAAGGTTTCCCTAAAAATGTCCTGCATTCCCTATTGAGAGTTCCCGAGCCTTCCTCAGCCCATGATAACCCAGGAGAGAAATGTAAAGACCTGGCGAACTATTTTTATACTAAAATAGAGAACATTCTAAGTGCCCTGCCCCATATTAACCAGATAGCAGAGGCTAGCAGTGAGTCAGTTGGAGCCCCCGCACACCTGGAATCCTTTGGACCAACAACAGTGGAAGAGGTCCTTAAAGTGCTGGTCACTATTAAAAGTGGCTACCCCAGTGATCCGGTCCCTATGAGGATCCTGAAACAGGTAGGAGCTACCATTGCCAACCCTGTCGCCGACTTAATCAACGCATCTTTTGCTTGTGGTCTGGTGCCACCGAGCTGGAAGGGAGCAGTTGTGAAAGCCCTCTTGAAAAAGCCTCACCATATTCAGAGGGTTATCACGCTTTTTGATGGAACAGGAACTGCAGGAGACCCTATGGCCCTAATCCTTCTGGATGCAGAGAAGGCCTTTGATAGGGTCTCCTGGCAGTTTCTTTGGAAAGCAATGGCTATGATGGGATTTCGAACAGGGTTTATTCGGGCTACACAAAAAATGTACGTTAATCCAAAGGCTGTAGTGTCCGTTAATGGAAGCTTAACCAAGCAGGCAACAGGGGCACACTGAGGCACAAGCAGGCAACAGGGGCACACTGAGGCACAAGCAGGCAACAGGGGCACACGGAGGCACAAGCAGGCAACAGGGGCACACGGAGGCACAAGCAGGCAACAGGAGCACACGGAGGCACAAGCAGGCAACAGGGGCACACGGAGGCACAAGCAGGCAACAGGGGCACGAAAACGGAGGCACAAGCAGGCAACAGGGGCGCACGGAGGCACAAGCAGGCAACAGGGGTACACGGAGGCACAAGCAGGCGACAGGGGCACACGGAGGCACAAGCAGGCGACAGGGGCACACGGAGGCACAAGCAGGTGACAGGGGCACGAAAACTGAGGCACAAGCAGGCGACAGGGGCACGAAAACTGAGGCACAAGCAGGCGACAGGGGCACGAAATAGGAGGCGCAAGCAGGCAACAGGGGCACACGGAGGCACAAGCAGGCAACAGGGGCACATGGAGGCGCAGGCAACAGGGTCACAAAAACAAGCACAAGCAGGCAAAAGGGTCACAAGCAGGAATTGTAATTTAGACGGGGCTGAAGTGGAGAACGGTCAGTAGGGAAGTAGTGCGGCTGGTGCAGTAGTACCAGGCCGAAAGGTGAGAGGGGCTGTCTGCACCCCAGTTTGGACAGTTTCCACTACCTAACAGGGATTGGTGGGAGGGGGGCGTACTTCTTGCTTGCTTTAGGGCTGTTACTTCGGGGACGCAGTGCACGCTCTTGCCTGCTGCCTGCTGCCGCCGGGACACGACAACAGGCAGGGAGAGGACAGGCTGGGAGAGGGCAGGGAGGGGACAGGCTGGGAGAGGGCAGGCTGGGAGAGGGTAGGGAGGGGACAGGCTGGGAGAGGGCAGGCTGGAAGCGGACAAGCTGGGAGAGGACAGGCTGGGAAAGGTCATGGAGGGGACAGACTGGGAGAGGGCAGGCTGGAAGTGGACAGGCTGGAAGAGGACAGGCTGGAAAGGGCAGGGAGGGGACAGGCTGGGAGAGGGCAGGCTGGGAGTGGGCAGGCTGCGAGAGGACAGGCTGTGAGAGGACAGGCTGCGAGAGGACAGGCTGCGAGAGGACAGGCTGCGAGAGGACAGGCTGGGAGAGGGCAGGCTACGAGAGGGCAGGCTACGAGAGGGCAGGCTACGAGAGGGCAGGCTGGAAGAGGACAGGCTGGGAGAGGACAGGCTGGGAGAGGACAGGCTGGGAGAGGGCAGGCTGGGAGAGGGCAGGCTGAGAGAGGGCAGGCTGCGAGAGGACAGGCTGCGAGAGGACAGGCTGCGAGAGGACAGGCTGCGAGAGGACAGGCTGCGAGAGGACAGGCTGTGAGAGGACAGGCTGTGAGAGGGCAGGCTGGGGGAGGGCAGGCTGCGAGAGCACAGGGCAGTAAGGGGGAAGGACTGGGGGTGGGCAGTAAGATAAGATTGGGACAGGGGAAACAAGGTAGTGGGGGTGGGGCAGTAGGCCTGGGAGTGGCGGCAGCCGGGACGGAATGGGGGTGGCTTGGTGCTGCATAGGTAGGGACCTGTGGCAGTCGGTATTAGCGTCCACTCCACCCCTCCCCCCAGAATAGGCCTTGGGTGTGAGACAGGCTCCCAGCCTGCCCGCGGGAGACGAGTCACTGCGGCTGTAATGTGAGCCACACACCTGGCAGGCAAACAAACACCAGGCCTGACCTGCAGAGCTATCAGAGGGCGGTGAGGGGTCACTACATCAACCCCCTCCCCACCCAACCCCGACATGCCAGGCTGCCTGGGTTATCAGAGGGGGAGGGAGGTACCTCTACCTCTACATCTCCCCCCACCCCCCTGCCAAGTTTACACCACGCATGCCCGGGATGTCTGGGTGATCACACGGCTTTACTACAAAGCACAATAACCCGTTCTAAGCTAGTTTTATTTTGCCCGCCATTACAGAAACTGCAGGTTTCCAATGCCACTGCCAAAGGTACTGTAATGAAGTCCATAGTATGCATCAAAGATAATGTCACATGGGAATACCAAGCCCATTATAAAACTTACAATACCAAGAAAGTAAACACTGAACCAATGGGAAAAACACGAGCTACAATTCATGGAACATGCAAGACACCATACAGTGCAAACTTCTCAGCAGTCAGTGAAGCATCTCTTTTAACAAGCATGGTCAACAAGTCAATCTGAGAACCAAAAGAGTATCTTAGCCCAAAGAGATCAGAGGGACAAGACAAACGCCTTTCCACGCAAGGGGCTAAGCTAGGCACTTCCACTATAAAACGAAGCACAGGCAAATTAAACTATGAACAGCAAGTTATCTTGCACCACATTATCAGACTATGATGTTAGCCATTATACACTGAGAGTCTTTGAAATTTTTTAACCAAAGGACAACCACCATTTCTTCTCAGACGTACCGGGCAATTGTGAACAGTTTCAAAGGGTTTTCACCCTCATTCATCTAATCTGCAATGGCATCGCCAGCAACTTATACACACACACAGAATGTGTCCTGGGATAGTGCACTCCTCTCGGGGCACGACGGCGTCACGTGCCCGCCCCACTGCACGTACATTTTTTCACACTCAGGCGGACACACACACACACAATACACACTCTCACACTGATACTCAACACGTAGACACATATGCAGAGAATGAGAGACATGCAGACGGACGAGCTGACACGCACAGGCACACTCACTCAGCCACACAATGCGCAGACAGACGTACACACATGAAGAAACCCGCACAAACACACAGGCGCATACACATAGTACATACAAACATAAGTTATGTACACACAGAAGTATAGTAGTCCTTTATTGTTTTGACTTTGCGCAACTAATACGTGGGACCAGATGGGTCAGGCCGTCACATACGCACATTGGATTTCCTGCCAGCAAGCTTACCTGGTCACATGGAAGGGCGTGTGACCCAGAGCCCCGTGGGAGGCAACACCACAACACCCGGTCCCGCTTCTTGGGGCCGGGTGCTCTCACGGGCGGCGCGGGGCTCCTCTTCGACCATGGAGCCCTGCCGGTGGGTGCATCTGCTTCTCCTTGTACGCGCTGGGGGGGGGGGGGGGGGGGGACTTTGCTGCAGCTCTTCCTCACCCGATCCTGCTTCTTGGGGCCGGGTGCTCTCACGGGCGGCGGCGGGACTCCTCTTCGACCATGGAGCCCTGCTGGTGGGTGCAGCTGCTTCTCCTTGTCCGTGCTGGGGGGGCGGGACCTACGCAACACAGGGCGGCCAGGGGCTGGAGGACTCCCGCTCCTCCCTCGAGACTGGCAAGAACTCCGGGGCTCCCCCTTCACTTGGGAGCCCAGGGAAGGACACGTCAGGAGGCAGCTTCTCCTTGCGCTGGAGCTCTTCTTCTCCGGCACTTCCGCTTGTCCCGCCCCCGGCCTGCCTGACTTCCGGGTCGCGACCAATCGCAGCGCGGCCCTGGGGTCGGGAGGCCGGACAGCGGCGGTGTAAACACGGGACAATGCCGGGTGGGCACCGGCTTCAATTAAATTAAAATATAAAGCGAGGTGGCACTCGCTCAAAGGTGGCAATGTCCCTGGCAGGGTGGGCACCTGCCAGGGGGCTCAAAAAAATCGGCAAGGGACGGGGGCGGGTGCCGTCAATGCCGGAACAGACTCGGGGGCGTTCCCGAGAACTGGCTTTCGGCTGACGTCGCCAAAAGCCAAAATTTCTCGGGAACGCCCCCGAATCTGGTCCTGCATTGACAGACAGACGTGTCTTCCAATGGCTAGCCTCCATTTATGGAGCTAGCCAATCGAAGACGGGGCGGATTCCAAGCTCCATATACTATTCTCATTAGGTTTTTTCTAGCGAATGCTTACTTTGTAAGCATTGGCTAGTCAAAACCTAAAAATGCTAGCATATGCTGACGATATTGCTATAGTCACCCCAGATCCTGTAGGTGCAATGCTGAACATTGAGGCCGAGGCGGTAAAATTTGGAGCTGTCTCTGGCTATGCACTCAGTCAGGGGAAGACACAAATTGTTTTAAATCATAAAATTGTGATGGATGATCCTAGAGTAGTAAAGGGAGCAACTTACCTGGGGGTTACCATCTCTTCAAACCTGGAGGAAGTTGTGGATATTAATGTCAAGCCAATGCTGAACTCAATGCATAAGGACTTACGACGCCTAGATAATCTTCATCTGTCCATCATTGGGAGAGCAAACGCAATCAAAATGGTGTTTTTCCCAAAAATATTATACTTATTCAGGGCAATTTGCTTGGAATTCTCTAACCAGTGGCTGACCTCAATGGAACGTACATTCTCAAAATTTATAAAGGCATATGCACACCCCCGGCGGGCATATAAATATCTCACTCTTCCTAAAGATAGAGGTGGGCTAGCTCTTCCTAATCTAAGAAGATATTACTGGTCATGTGTACTACTTTACAGCAAGGAACTACTACAAGAGGGAGATAACACAGAAGATCATACAGTATGAATTTTCCAGCTACTCGTTGGAAACTCTAGTAATGGTTATCTATGGAGGCATATTCATGACAGTTATCACAAGAAGGTCAAATTTAAGACTCTCTATAGCTGCTTTAAAGTTTGGAAGGCCGTAAGAGAAGCACTAGGAATAGGACAAATCTCACATTACACACCGATATGGAACAATTCAATTCTCCCACCAATGGTTTTCAAGGATAATTGTGTGAGCAAATGGCATAGAACAGGAATTACACAATTAGGGGACATGTTTACAACACAGGGGATTAAATCTTTTGAAGCTTTGAAGGAAGAATATAGCTTAGATTGGATAGACTTCTTTAAATACCTCCAAATCAGGGACTTTATAACTCACAAACTGGGGGCTAGGACATTGGGGGAAGAATCTACCCTAGTAGAGATGATCATACACTCTAAAAATCATTCTATAGGTGGAGTGTACGCGCTGCTGTTAGCCATATTCCCGGACGACCTAGATAAAACATCAATGAAGTGGCAAAGCAAACTTGAGATTTCAAACAAAGGCTTTCTATACACCTATCAACTAACTCAAACTATTCTGATCTCCACTAAACTTCAGGCACAATTCTACAAAACCTGTTTTTTTCTTTATTATACACCTGACAAGATTGCAAAATGCGGAACCAGCAAAGGGACCTGTTGTCCGAGATGCAACTTATCTAAAGCTGATTCCATACATATCTTTGCCTCTTGCCCTGGGCTAATTCCTTTAAAGCAAGACATAGAGAGGTTCTTATCATCTGTTCTTCATAGAGAGGTGATTTTGTCAAAAGAGGCAATGATGCTTGGGGCAGACGAACCAGATAATATTGAAAGTGGCCAAGAGTTCATATTCGTAGCGATGGCAGTCCTGCGGTTATGCCTAGCTTCCGCTTGGCTCGACCCGTTAGCGCCCTCTTTCCAACAGAGGTTAGCAAGGCTATTGGCGGTACATAATATTGAGATGGCCATTTACCAACGAAAAGGTAAACAACGCCATAAAAGGGGTATGAAAATCTGGACCCCTCTTACACTATGGCGGGATTCACAAACATAATCGAATGTACATATAAGGCTGCAATGTATATAGAATTTTGCTCTTAAGTCTGGTTTATGTAATGATGAGTTAAAACAAAAGGAAAATACAATGTAATGCTCATGACGATAATGTGCGTATGTTTACCTGTCTTCAACACGGGGGATCGGGGGGGGGGGGATAAATGTAATACTATGAATAAAAACATTTAAACAAAAAAAAAAAAAAGAAAAAGAAAAAGCCTCACCTAGATCCATTGGATCTAGCGAATTACAGGCCTATTTCTCTGCTGCCGGGACTCAGTAAAATCGCGGAAAGGCTGGTGAATCTACATCTTTCACACTTTCTTGAGTCCAATGGCTTGCTGAGAAATTCGCAAACAGGCTTTCGGCCTGGTCAGGGCACTGACACTGCTCTTCTGGCAGTCGTTGAGGAAGCCAGAAGCATTTTGGATTCGGGAGGATCAGTGACAGTGATCCTCCTGAATCTCAGTGCGGCTTTCGACACTGTCAACCATCAAGTGTTAATTCAACGGCTGTCTGATGCAGGGGTAACAGGAATGGCCCTGATATGGCTTAAGTCATTTCTTAACGACCTGACTTACCAAGTATGGGAAGGCAGCGCACGATCAGCTTCAATCCCCCTCCACTGTGGTGTGCCACAAGGCTCATCCCTAAGCCCCACATTGTTTAATGTGTATATGGTCCCCTTGGAGGATGTGATTGCCCCCTTTGATATCAAAATCGTGAGTTACGCTGATGATACTCAGCTGGTGGTCGCCTTATCCCAGCTTGCTAAAAGTCCTAACACGCTGCACTCCTGCATGTCCAAAGTCTATACCTGGATGTGTCAATCGGCTTTGAAGCTAAATGGCTCAAAGACCGAAAAAATGCTCTTAGGGCATAAAGGAGACTCACTTCCTCCGACTAGCTGGCCCAGTTGTTTGGGCGAGCTTCCGAATCCAAAGGAGGAGATTAAGAGTCTTGGGGTCTGGCTGGAGCAAGATCTCTCTTTAAGGACCCAGCCGAAAAAAACGTCGGGAGTTTGTTTCGATCTCCTTCGCGCAGCTCAGAAAGATCTGCCCCTCCTTCCACCGCAATCTAGAAAGCTGCTCATTCAGTGGTTGATCGTATCAAGACTAGACTATAGCAATGCTATTTTTCTTGGTGAGCCAGAAGCAAGGCTTAATAAACTCCAGCAGATTCAAAATGCTGCCGCACGGCTCCTCAAGAGCACCCCAATGATGCGGTCAGCTAAACCTGCGTTGAAGGCGCTGCATTACCTCCCAGTGCGCGAAAGGGTCAAATTCAAGTCCCTCTGTATTGCGCATAAAATTCTTCAGGATAAGGGACCCCCCCATCCTGAAGAACTTAGTCATGCCCTACAAAGCAAACAGAGCCTTGCGTTCAGATCAGAAACATCTGCTTAGAACTCCCAAAGTTAAAAAGGCTCGAACTGGGGAGAGAAGATTCTCAGTGAATATAGCGACTCTTTGGAACTCACTCCCCCTGAGTCTACATTCGGAAACTTGTCATCTCCGGTTTCGTAAACTCGTTAAAACGCACCTCTTCCCCAACTAATGCCTTTGATCACGCCTGACTGCCTTCTTTCTGTTCCTCTGGAATAAGCGCTGGGATTCTCTAGGGTAACTACGCGCTATATAAAACTCAAAATATATGATTAAATAAATAAATAAATGTTGGGTAAAGTGGTAATTTCCAGTGGAAATCCCAGTCTCGCTGATCAGTTTAACCTAACTTTATACTCAAGACCAATTCGGTAGAGGGAATTTCTAAAGACCTCACCATTTTAGATCTAATTCTAGCCACGACCACTTGTCTTAAAAAAACTTTCAAATTGCATACGTGTATTGGTACATAGAGGGTCTTTCAGGCAGCTCTCTTCATCAATTGGTCTTTTTAATTGACATTCTCATTTTGCTTTCAACCAGCACAGCATTCAGCAGAGGGCAATGGGTCAACCCACTTCTGCCATTGGTCTCCCCCTTACCGTGAGTGACAGCAGTTTGCCTGTGTATATGTGCACTTCCACCTAAAAAATTGTCCTCTTTTGTGACACTTTTGGTGAGCCAATATATCCCTTATTGTTTTCTTATTTTTGTCTTTGGGAATCGCTAACCCCTCTATCCATCTTTCCTTCAAATAATTATTTAAAGGTAACATTTTTGAAAACAAATTGGGAAAATTGTTGAGCCTTTTAATTGCAGACTAAAAGAGTAAATGCTTCTTAGTTAGATCCAATTTATTTTTTGAATAAACAAATAAACATAATCTTAGCAGATCTGTGTTATAAATTATGATGTTTACCAAACCAAATCACATGCTAACTGATGATCACTGGGTACTTTTTCTCACCTGAATGTTTCATCTGCTCAGTTCAATTGCACTTGTTTTTGAAACAGGAATCTACTTATGGGAGCTTTGAGGAGCACAGCGAAGCTGCAGCACCACTCTGACTTTACATACTTTAAGACAAAATTGCTGCCTGTAACATCAAATATAATTCACTTGCAGCTATAATAAAACCAAATCTGTTCTCTGGCAGTGCCAGTTTAATAACTTTGCACCTTAAGAGCCAATTCCAGTCAGAGTAGTGCATACTGATTGATACATGTTAGACTCAGCCCTTTTTGCACGGTCATCCCGGAACTTTTTGCCTTCGTCTTGGTATTTTTTCTGACATTGTGTTGGTGGTTTTGGGACTCTGGGAATTTTATAACTGCTGTTCAGTGTTAAAGTGCATGTGCTCTCTATGGTAAACCTGGTAGGATTGGTCTACACCTGTTTGTCGTATTTAATTTACCAATCAGTCCTGTGTAAACTGGTATCTCATATACACAGGCCAGTAATTAAATGCTAGAATGGGCTTGCAGCACTGCTTGTGCCACTTACCAAAGTAGCCTTTCAACCTGTCTCAGGCCTCTGCCACTGCAGGGCCTGCGCGCGTAGTTTACTGCTGCTGTGACGTGGCACATAAAGTGGTTGCCAAGTCTGTAACTCCCCTTTTACTACATATCAGTCATAGGCCCTAGCTAGCCCTATGGGCATGGTGCAGTGTAGGTAAAAGGTAGGATATATGGCTTAACTGTGTGGCATGTCCTGGTAGTGACAAACAGCCTATTTGGTATCTCACTGCTGTGAGGCTGCCCTCTCATAGGAATGCATTGGGGATTCCCTGATATATGGTTCAGTGGTAATTCCTGATATGAGAGTGGTGGTGTGATCAAGTTTGGTACGTCTGGAATAGTGGCAATAAATGCTGCATAGTGGTGTTCACAGATTTATTATCACTATTTTAGAAATGCCATTTGTGTGCACTTCTGTGTGCTATGTGTCTTTGTGCTTGCCTGCTGTGTATTGCATGTCTGGCTCTAGATAACAGATGTGCAGTCGCTCCAGAGGGGCTGGGTGAATCAGTGCTTGGATGAATATGCCTGATCTGCATTTGGAGTAGTGGGAGGAGTAGCACCTGACCCTGAATAGGACTGTGCCTGCCTTCCACAATGCTGGCTCCCCCCCTCCCCCCCTGTGGCGTGTCGGCCCAGAGATGACACTAACAATGGGGACTGTTGTGCACTTGTTAAGTGCCCCCCAGAATTGGTTTGGACTGGATCCAAGGCCCTGTGCCAGGGCAGAACAAAGACTTGAAGTAAAATAAATATTGGGACTGTGACATCATGTGTGGTGCTTACTTGAAGAACGGACGAAGAGGACTGCTGGGTGCCAGGAGGAACTGCCACGAAGGACTTCCCCTCTGCTGGAGGGCCCTGTGAGCTGGCCTGCCAGGACCCAGCTCTGCCCCTTGTGACTTTGGGGATCAGCGAGTGGTGAGCGCTTGATCTGTTCCCTTCGGGGTTGTAATCCAGCCCTGCAGTGCTAGGGGACTTAGCACCAGGCGAGAGCTATATCTTTGTTTTCCCACCAAGCCTGTGGTGGGCACTTCACTGCCAAAAACTGGGGCATGTTTCCTTTCCTCGAGGGGAGAAGCGCTTGTGTGGCTCTACTCCCTGCTAACCATGTGGAGAGCGCTGTACCTGGCAATCAATTCATACCTGAGGCACCTATGGAGTGCTGTGGTTTTCGACCTGAGGGTTAGTGGAGTCTACAAGTGCGGTGGTGCCGCAGAAGCTTTGTGCATTTCTCGGCAACCTGACAAAACCAGAAGCCAGAAAAGGGTGAAGGGAAGTGTGGCCATGCCTTGTTGTAGGAGGGGCCAAGCGGGACCACATGCCAGGAAGTAAGAAGGGAAGAAGAAAACCAGACTCCTTTCCTGTGCGGCAGAAAGTGAAGCCACAATGACAGAAGGAAGGCCCCAAGGGCTCCCTTGTTGCTGAGCTGCACCATGTCCTTGGGAGGCAGAGCCAAGCATGACCGGGTGTCAGAAGGCTGGGCGGAGGAGATAAAGCTGACGGTGACTTTGCTCCGTGTCCCGCCGCCGCTTTGCCGTGCCAAAGGAGCCAGTGCAGCCTGAGGGTGGTGGGGTGAGTGTCCGGGCCGTGTTTGGTGTCCCGGCTGGAGGAGGCAGTATGGAAGAACCCTGTGCTCTATTGGGTTCGGCAGCAATCCCACCTAATTGCAGGCTGCTGCCCTGGGTGACCCTTCTTTGTGCTCAGCAGCCCGGATGGGAGGGAAACCTCAATGGAGGCCCCGGTCTGGCTGAACAGATTGGAAGCACCGGGAAAACTGGTGCCCAGGTATGGGCCCTATGATCTGCTGGTTATTACAGCCGATACCCTGTCGGGGGGGATGGGGACAACATAGGCTCCACATGGATGGTTCCAGTGTTAAGTGCAACACCTTTGGGGAGCAGCCCGTGCTTCAAGGTTGGGACATTGTTTTGTCTAACAATACCAGGCTGCCCTTGAGAGTGCAAGGAGGCGGCATCTTTGTATATGTAATGTCCTGATGTGGTTATAATATCTGTCATACTGTGCAGACATGTTTACTGTCTTGCTGATGTGGTTATAATATGTATCATATTGTGCATCTTTATCCCTAAGGGGGACATGAAATGTTTATGGAATGTGTGCTGCTGTCATTGTTTTCTATGGTGCACTGTTGCAGATGTTTAGGCACAATGTGTTGTGCTAAGTGCAATCCTACCAGTAGTTACTGGTTGTCTCACTAACTGTGAATTATGATGGTTATGACAGTGGCCCGATTGGCCCTGTAGTGCATATAATCCCTCTAAAGTCATACCAAGTGCCAGGTGGCACAGAGTATATATGTGATTACGTTCTAACGTGTTTTATGGATAATACAAAGGCTATTTTTACAATAACCTTGTGTGGGGTTTCTTTTGTGGTGTGACTAGTGTGTCGCGGCTGTGTGAATGTGCTGCGCATACGCTTTACACATTGCCTCTGGAATAGGCCTGACTGCTCTGCCAAGCATCCAAGGGGGTGAGCAGGGGTTATCTTCAGTCTGTAACTCCCGTGCCCTGACTAGAGTGGTGGTTTCTGCCTGACTTAAGAGTATGCCCAAGCCAACCATAAATCCCATTTCTAAATATATATATATATATATATATCCTGAACTCCGTTTTACCACAAGCTCGCGCAGCTCGCACAGCCAGCAAGTAGACTCCGGACACGGACCTCGAGGTACTTCACAGATTTTATTTGGCAGAAAGAGTCACAGACGTTTCGGCTCAGCAGAGCCTTGATCACATATATATATTTTTTTTTTTGTTCGGCGAAACGCGTTTGTCTTTCTTTGGGGGCAGGGGGTCTGCCAATAAATCGATATATATATATATATATATATATATATATATATATATATATATATATATATATATATATATATATATATATATATATATACATATATACATATATATATATATATATATATATATATATATATATATATATATATATATATATATATATATATATATATATATATATATATATATATATATATATATATATATATATATACTTTTTACCTACTGGCGGTCGCCTGTAGGTATATATAGTTAGGATTTTTTCTCTATGGAACTTTTGAAAATTCTATGTCTAATAACTTTGGCGTTTGTGGACGGAATCGGCTGAAATTTTCAGGAAAATGGCACATTTTGTTTCTGAGCAGCCCCTGAAAATTTGGGGGGGTTCTGTCAAGGGGGGGCTGAGAAAAAAGGGGGGTCCCAAAACGCATTTTCCCATTCATTTTTCCATAGGGCCTTTGGCCTCATTTTAGCTCGAACGGCTGAATGGATTTGCACGAAACTTGGCAAAATTGTAGAGACTGTTAGCCCGATGTGCCTTTGCTGGGTCTCAATATATGTGCCCCAGTGGATTTTGAGAAATTAACGTTTAAAAAAACAGATATATCTGTGGCAGCGTCCTGGATAGCGCACTAGATCGCGTACTTTTCGCGTATCGGCGCTTTGTGAAGCGAAGCTGATTGGCTCTCCGGTGTCTGTCAACATTCTAAACAGTCCGGTGCGGCCGCCATCTTGTCTCTCGATAGGATCGAGAGACAAGAGGAGGAGAAAAACGAAGGGGGAATTTAATGAAAGGGGGCAAGGTAGACCCCTCTTGACCCCCTAGGAATGATGTTGGGGTTATTAAAGGGTCCCGTGGGGAAAATAAAAAAAATTACATTTTCCACGGTAGAAGCACTTCCCGGTTCGCGAACTGGGTAGCGAATCGGGACGCGAAATGGGAATTCGCAATTTTGTGTTTCGATTTAATTAAATTACTAATGGATGAAAAACTATGTGAGTATTGGGTATAAGGGGGTACGGGAGACGTATCCTGACCCCCTATGTTTTCTGAGGGTGGTTGAGGAGGCTCATATATGTTGATACTTGTCTTCCAGCAGTTGCGCGTGAGCGTTTTTTTTTTTTTTTGCCGCTTGACTTCTGTTAACGTTTGATTCGAAGGAAATTAGGAAGTGTTGATCGCCATTTTGACACTGCGAGTAAATATATTGTAAAAAATAATTGTTATAAATTAATCCTTATTGATAAACATTGTCTGCGCCATCTTGCTTTTTTCCAATGCCACACTTTTGTTGTGCACGGCAGCCATTTTAGATGCCTTGACCAGACCCACTCTCTGCACGCCGCTGATCCTCAGCATGGCTCCCCACCCTCGCAAGCATCTCCCCCACGCACTGGTCACCCCTGCTCTCTCTCTGATGCATGGGCCATAAACGTCCCCCCATCTGCGCTGCTCTTCCCTGAGTATCACACCCTGTGCCCCCCGACACCTCCCTTTCACCCTATTCACTACCGCACCCTCTGACACTCCTCTTCCTCGGTGTCCGATTGTCCAGGCCGGTCCCAGGCTATCACCTAGCCCTGCAGATGTAGTTTATGGCCCCAGCTGTAAAGAATCACCCCTCTTCAAAGGAGTTACAGTAGATCAAGGCCCCCACCCGATGAGATCCGTCACACCACACGCGTTCCTACCTGCGATAACCATCCTGTATTGTGCTTGGGGAGGGGATTCTCACTGTGAGGGTGTGTGGGTCCGAGCCTGAAGCGGAAGATTCCAGGGATGCCTCTTTGTACATCAAAGTTTTTACAATTATGTGTCACATTAAAAATATATAGCACTCCAACAAAGTAGTAGGATTATAAAACTTTAATAACTTATAAATATATACAACGCAACAAAAACAGTAAATACATTTAAACATTTTTTTGAAAAAAGAAGCAACAATGGTCAGTAGCTATCTTTTGTGCGAATAGTCCCAAGGCAGCACAACGTGCTGAGTTCTGGACGGCACCCAGGTGATGTCACCTGGGTGCCGCACTGGTTTTGGTATCCTACAATGCTGCTCCGAAAAACGGCGTGGGGCGTCCCGGGGGGTGCGGGGGGAGGCCTTGTCAGTAGCGGTCTGTTGTGCGAATAGTCCCAAGGCAGAAAAACGCGCTGAGATGTGGATGGCACCCAGGTGATGTCCATTAAGTTGCCGCACTGGTTTTGGTATCCTACAATGCTGCTCCGAAAAACGGCGTGGGGCGCCCCGGGGGGGGGGGGAGGCGGCGTGAACGGGCCTCCCCAGGTGGAGGCTCGTCTGCTGTAGTGGGGTGCCCCTTTACCGTTTCAGTTGCCATTCCGCCCGCTTTTGGTACACTGTGCCAAAATCCGCCATTCAGCTGAGTTGCGCCCACTCTTGCGTTTCAGCGATAGGCAGCTGCTACAGGACTCTCAAAATGGTGGCAGGCTCTTTCCTTTTTGGGCCTGGTCCACTAAAATGGCCCTGGGACACCTTGGAACTGGGACACTTTTCTGCTCGGTCTTGGACCCCATTCTCGAAAGCGTCCCATGAGCCTTGAAGATTCTACAAAAGTCTTGGGGGCCCCCGACTCCTGCAGGCTTCCGGTGGGGAGCGGCTGCCATGATTGCTCGCGGAATGACCACGACGGAGCCACGAGATGGTGGTGCTTTCATGCTGACGCCAGCTTCAGTCTGAAACATCCAGAAACAAGGTGGGGCTTTCATCGTTTGGGGAAAAAAAATGTTCTAATCCAATGAAAAGTGTTATTTTTAGGTCATATGATCAAGCCTTCCATCATTAGGAAACCAAAAGTAAAATGAACCAATGAAAAGTTTTATAAACAAGTCACATGACCTGTTATGCGGCATAGGGCTATAAAAAGCGTAGAAAATCCGTTGGCATGTGAGGCGGCGTCAGTAGCGGACCGATGTGCGAATAGGCCGAAGGCAGCACAACGCGCCAAGATCCGGATGGCACCGAGGTGGTGTCCAGCAAGTTGCCGCACTGGTGTGGCCATCCTACAATGCTGCGCCGAAAGTCGGCGTGGGGCGCCCCGTTGGCCTGTGAGGTCGCGTCAGTCAGTGGGGGCTGTTTGAGGATCTGACTGCATTGCGAAGCAATGTGATGCTGTGCGTCGCCCCCAAGATGGAGGCTCCTCGGCTGCAGTGGGGCGCCCCTTGGAGTTTCACTCGCTATCCAGCTGAGTTGCGTCCGCACTTGCGGCTACAGTAGGCCGAAGGCAGCACAACGCGCCGAGATCTGGATGGCACCGAGGTGGTGTCCAGCAAGTTGCCGCACTGGTGTGGCCATCCTACAATGCTGCGCCGAAAGTCGGAGTGGGGTGCCCTGTTGGCCTGTGAGGTGGTGTCAGTAGCGGACCGATGTGTGAATAGGCCGGAACCAGCACAAGGCGCCAAGATCCGGATGGCACCGAGGTGGTGTCATAGTTGAGAGTTCTGAGCAGCGCTTGTAACACTGTCTGAAGCTTATTTGCACCTGCTGCAGCTTCACTATTGCCCTGGTGTGGCCAAAGATCGCCCATGACATAGGCGGCCGGCTCCCGGGGTCCGGCGGAACTTTCTTCCTTTTCCTTTCTGCATCTTGTCCCACAATCCGTTTGACCTGAAGACACGACCAGGTCCCTGAATGTGTGCAGGGGGACGCTATTGATTGAATCAAAATGGCGGCATCACACAAAGCTGACTCAAGCGTTGCTGCTGATGCTATACAGACAAAAACAGGTTTTCAGTTTGTACATTCTTCTGGATTTTTCCATCCAAAATGGCGCCGGTATAAATGGAACTCGTAACTCCTTGTTGTGTACTGGTTGCACAACCTTGATATCACGAGATACGTATGCAGTTTTGAAGCACATGGCGGGCGGGGACGAGAATTGATTGAATATTTCGACATCCCTATTGATATTAAGTTCTGATGTGTTATTGATTACTGTACTATTGAAAGTTCGAATTGACGTCACCCATGGTACTTGCCCGCAAATGTATATCTAGATAATTTTATTGTAAGTGGCCCTGTTGTATTTTAATTACAAACTGTACGTCCACCGATTCCGCAACTGTTAGACACCTTAGTTCTTGCAACCTAATGGCCCGCTCGTTACGTTCCTCTACAGTGTAAATGTCTCCTCATCATATACGATTCCAGTTTGCTCCGTGGCCGGCCCACGTGGTTATAGGCCCGTATTTGTCTACTGACATTTTCCCAATAAAGGTTTTTAAAACAAAACATGGTAGTTGTATTTACATTGGTAAAGTTTTTAATTTTAGTCACTGTTTTCGAATCAGTAAAAGGCAAGTGAAATAAAGCAGTCCAATTACATGACGGATAAAAGGTATAATACGCAGGAACGCAGTAAAGATAAATGGTCAAGGGCTGTTGTGTTTTCTACTCCTGCAACATAAAGTGATCGATAAGAATCTGATATTCAGGCGTATCGGCGACTAAGACAGTAGTCCGAGCCTCTTTTGCTCAACGTCTCCGTCATGGGACGAAGAAACGCCCTTTTTCTCGAAAAAGGAATATATTTTACTTGCAGGACAGTTGTAAATTTTCCGGGAAAGTACATTAGCCTGGAACATTATAACATATATGTTTAAGAAAAAATAATGTTCGAAAGCAATAAAAAGCGTAATTTTTAGGTCATATGACTAAGCCTTTCATCATTAGAATAACAAAAGTAAAATGAACCAATGAAAAGTTTTATTAACAAGTCACATGACCTGTTTTGCTTACGTTACGCGCTGCGCGCCGCGCCCCGGATCGCTTCCGGGAAGCTGCGCCTCGCGCACCGGAGCACTTCCGGGTGCGCTAACGCGGCGTGTCATATAACGCATTACGCGACAACGTAGGTCCAGAATATAGTCAAAATGTCTCCACCAACCAGCGGTCGGAACACAACCCCTTTCAGCAGTCTAAAAAGTTCTGTTAAATGACAACAGAAGGGACAGGCAACAAGAACCTTCAGTCAAAGAGGGGAGGGCAAGTTCTTCTCTACCGGGTCACGTTGGGGCGCTACCGGAACTGATGGAATTGGTAGTCTACAGTGTTTCTGGATGTTTCAGACTGAAGCTGGCGTCAGCATGAGAGCACCACCATCTCGTAGCTCAGTCGTGGCCATTCCACAAGCAATCATGGCAGCCGCTCCCCACCAGAAGCCTGCGGGAGTCGGGGCCCCCAAGACTTTTGTAGAATCTTCAAGGCTGAGGGGACGCTTTCGAGAATGGGGCCCAAGACCTAGCAGACAAGCGTCCGAGTTCCAAGGTGTCCCAGGGCCATTTTAGTGGACCACGCCCAAATCTGAAGAGCCGGCCGCCATTTTGAGAGTCCTGTGGCAGCCGCCTATCGCTGCATCGGAAGAGCGGGAGCAACTCAACTACATGGTGAGCGAGACGCTGTAGTCGCAAGAGCGGGCAGTAAACAGCTGAATGGCAGAAGAGGCACAGTGTAGCAAAAGCGGGCGGAATGGCAACTGAAACGGTAAAGTAATCTGATTGTATGAGGGAATGATTAAATGTGTCTCACTGAGTGCATGGGTTAGTGACTAAACTGTCTTAATTTGTGCATCATTATATCTGCAGTTCTGTAAACTGCTGCATGTGTTGATCAGTAGCTATATGAGTAACTATATGGGTTATTGATTGGTTGCCCAAATATTTATATGGGAGAGTGAGTGTGTGTGTGGGGGTGGCTGGGAGGTGTGTGACTCTGTGCATAGATGTGTGAGCAGTTGATTCACTAGATGTATGGGTTCAAAAGTGCATGTGGAAACAGCTGTATGGGCGGTTGACTGTCTGAATGAGTGTATTGGTGAGTGATTGGATTTCTCAGTGCTACATATCAAAGTAAGTACATATGTAAAACACAGTACATGTAAGAGTTGATATATATATAAATAACTGTGCATAAGAGCCAGTGAATGTGTGAGTGGCTGTATGGATCATTGTGAACTTGTATCAGTGATTGTATAAAGAGTAAATATGTGTTAGTATATGTTTGATTAAGTAAGGTGTGTATAACTGTATAGTGAGGAAATGGAGGTGTGATTGATTCTTTGCATGACTGACTAGGTGTGTGAGTAACTTCATGGATGAGTGACAGTCTGTGAGTGTCTGTTTACACTGATTGTATCTAAGGTTATATTAGAGTGTGAGGAGGTGCATCGTATTATCACATGAATGATATCATCAGTGATGTGATCAGTGATGTCAAATGAGATGTCATCAGTGATGTCATCAGTGATGTCATTTGAGATGTCATCAGTGATGTCATCAGTGATGTCACTGACCATGTCATGAATGATGTAATATGTGACATATGTGACATCATCAGCAGTGGATTGCAGGTGTGCGAAATATAGTTAGTACAACTAACTATATAGGAGCAATTTCAATGGTTTTTTGAATGTTAATTCCTAACTATATAAGGCCTGAAACCTATGGTTTTTAAGTGTATTTGCAAGGTTTTTAAAATGCTAATTCCTAACTATATAAGTACTGAAACCTATGGTTTTTTAAGTGAATTTGCAAGGTTTTTTAAATGCTAATTCCTAACTATATAAGTACTGAAACCTATGGTTTTCTAAGTGAATTTGCAAGGTTTTTTAAATGCTAATTCCTAAGTATATAAGGCTTGAAACCTATGTTTCTTTCAGTGAATTTGCAAAGTTTTTTAAATGCTAATTCCTAACTATATCAGGCATGAAACCTATATTTTTTTTCAATAAATTTCAAAGGTTTTGTAAATGCTAATTCTGTTAGCGGATAACATTTATATATGTTATTATCCTTCTGGGACCACCTGAGCAGCCATCTTGTTTCTCAGGAGAAGTGAGGCACAGGCGAGCACAAAACAAGAGTGGAAAACACGAAAGGGGGCAGGGTTGAGACCCCCTGGCCCCCTAGCCCTTCTCAGGGGGTCCCAGAAGGACCACCAAGTGCAAAAACTTATTTATTTATTTTAAATCGCGGGGTACGAGCACGGTACGTGTACCCTACGCATATGGTGCGCATACCCTGCAATTTTTTTTGTTTGGTTTTTTTTTTGCCCTTGGGGGTCCTTTTGGGACCCCCTGAGAAGGGCTAGAGGGTTGGGGGGTCTCTTCCCTGCCCCCTTTTCGTGTTTTCCACTCTTGTTTTGGGCTCTATTGTGCCTCAGTTCTCCTGAAAAACAAGATGGTGGCCAACACTTCCTGGTTTTGACAGTTTGGAATGTTGACAGTCGACTGCCAGCCAATCAGAAACTCGCTCGCGTACGGTACACGTACTGTACGCGTACGGTGCGCGCACGGTGAGCGCATATAGATATATAATTTGATCAAATTCAATTTTCTCAACACCTACTGGAGGGATTTTCACCAAATATAGAAAAGGCACTTCTGCATTCCTGTCCCTACCATTTTGCCAAGTTTGGTGTAATTCCGTTCAGCCGTTCGGGCTGTAGCCGTGTCTAAAGGTCCCATAGAAAATGCCATTTAAAAAATTTCAAATTCAATTTTCTCAAGATCTACTGGAGGGATTTTCATCAAACATAGCAAAGGCACATCTGCATACCAATACCAGGCCCTACCATGTTGCCAGGTTTGGTGTAATTCCATTCAGCCGTTCGTGTCTAAAGATCCCTATGGAAATTAACATGGGGGAAACACGTTTTGGGACCCCCCTTTCGGCCCCCGGTTGACGAATCCCCCCAAAACTTTCAGGGAAGGAGCGGAGCGGAGCTGGCCAAAATTCTGAAAAATTACACACAGATTCCTCAATCTGCGCCAAAGTTATTCCCAATAGAATGTTGAGCGCATATAGATATATAATTTGCTGGATTCAGCCCGGCTTGCTTGAATCCAGTGGCAAAGTGAGCAAGGGACTGACGTCTGAGCATACCCTGCCACACTTATGGCGGCCACTGGATTCAAGCAAGCCGGGCTGAAGACGGCTGGAATGCCAGAAACCGGTCCTCGGAAGCTTGTTTCCGGTCCAGGGAAGACATGGTTTGGCAGTTCGGGCTGGACTGTTCCCATGAGGCACAGGGTCAGACTGATTTGCATATAGCCATGTCTGAACTGGGGTGGCAGAGTGGGCTAAAGAACGGTGATGGATTAAACCCAGATCTTTTGACTGGGTGTGAGTGTTTGATTGATTCAGATGCTCCGTCCATCACCACCCCCTTTTTGTACCGCTTTTGGCCGCCATAAGTGTGGCAGGGTATACTCAGATGTGAGTCCCTTGCTCACTTTGCCACTGGATTCAAGCAAGCCGGGCTGAAGACGGCTGGAATGCCAGAAACTGGTCCTCGGAAGCTTGTTTCCGGTCCAGGGAAGAAATGGTTTGGCAGTTCGGGCTGGACTGTTCCCATGAGGCACAGGGTCAGACTGATTTGCATATAGCCAAGTCTGAACTGGGGTGGCAGAGTGGGCTAAAGAACGGTGATGGATTAAACCCAGATCTTTTGACTGGGTGTGAGTGTTTGATTGATTCACATGCTCCGTCCATCACCACCCCCTTTTGTATTGCATTATTTTCAGGCAATTTTCTAGCACAAATGAAGAAAGTACATTTCTAATTAAAAATGTTGTTTTGGTTTGCAAAATGTTAGTAAATCTGCCACTCATTTCACATTTCATCTCTCATTCAAGATGTTGTACTTATCTCTTCATTTATTTCAAATGTCTGTACTCAGTAAATATTGCAATTTCTTACAACTAAATGGCAATAATTAATACAACAAATTCTGAAATCACCTCTGTGGTGCAAGCGGTATTCATGTCTGGCTATGAACTTGAAAGATTGTAGTTGAAGCACAACTTGAACCTTCAAAGCAGAGTAGTAAAAATACCAAACTTTTTTTTTTTACTGTGATAAAAAGCTGCAAGAGCGTTTTGGCTTTGTCAATGTTTATTGAGACATGTTGCACAGCAGCGCGGGCTTCTGTGCAGAATGGCTTAAACTAAAAGAAAGTTCTATGATGCAGTCAACTCTGGGCTTGTCACAGTGCTTTGTTTTACTTTACTTTCAGCCACATTGCACAGCAGCCCATGCTGGTGCGCTACACGTCTAAATAAACATTTACCAAGCCAATAGATTTCGCATAGGCGAAACCAATTTGACTTTGTCATTGCTTGTTGTAATTGCATTCTTTATTTGCACATGATTGTACTCTAGGCTAGCCAATGAAACTGTAGTGTTTCATCGATTTTACCATTTCTTAAACGACCAGAGAGATTTTTTGAAACATCAATATAAAAGACATTAAGGCCAACAAGGATCCCTTTGGTAAGCTGGTCTCCAGGCCCCGCATATCACGCCTTTAATAGCTGTCTTTTCTTACAGAAAATAAGCTAACAGAGGGATTTAGCGACATACTTAATGACACACTAGGATCAGCAAATAATGAGAAATTAAGCCAGTGTCCCTTTGTGCAAATGCATGTTGATCATAAGTGAGGGGGCATCTGTTTCATTGCGCCATTCTGTTTTTGTTTTTGCTATGCTGTACAGCATGGATAAAAAACATTGCAGCATGACTAAAAAACATTGACAAAGTCAGTAGGACGCATAGGTAAGACCTGTTGGCATTGCCAAGCTTGCTTATATATTAAGGACTACACTGACACCCTGGTGTATCAAGTATATCTATGTTGAATTGTACCTGCTTCCCCGTGCATCTTCATGGCCCACCTAGATATTTTTGTTGCCCTCCCGGGTGGAAAAAAACAGACAATGAAAACTAAAGTGAGCAGAAATCGTTACATGATAAAGGATGGCCGCTCGACTATGTAAGCTCAGCATTCACAAAATACAAGCAGGGTTTCAGCCTTCTCTGGGTAGGGTAGGCGGCCCCAACACTTTTGTTGTGGTGCTTTAAAGGGGGACCTATCCTATAGCATATTATCGGTGGATTAGAGGGTCGAGAGACAGTGAGGAGAGACATGTTGGCTCGTAATATCCTGGTATCCTGGACAAAAAAGGAACATACAATTTTGTACACATTTTTTCCAGCTCCAAATCGTAGGGAGCGACGAAACATATCTGTTAACAAATCTTTGGCTCTGTCTTTTAACTGCGCTTCAAAACAGAGTAAATTGTGCAGGGACCAGCGCCGAGCGCTGTTAAACAGACGCCATAATTTGAAAGTTGGGGGTAGCAGCTTTGTGTAGAAAATGGAGCGTTCAGAAAAGAACAGCCGTTATCCCGCTCACCCAGAGTCACCTTTTGCACAGCTGCCACAGTCAATTGATTTTGAGTCTCGAAAATTAGTTTTATCTTTGAAAAGATTTCAATTTCCCTAGCGGAATGGCATGGCGGAGAATGCTGCAGTGAAGCAGTGCGCGCTCTACCGTCACGAGCCCTGGATTCGAGGACGCTCACTCCATGTTTCTCAATGACCTCTTGGTTTTCGATTGACGCATTCTCATTGGACGCTTATTGGCAGACACACTGGTGCACATAGCAGAATCCAAGAAGCAGGTTGGAGTGCGAGATGGCTGCATCTTATTTGCTTCGTAGTGGTCTCGCACTACTAAATGGTGAATGTAATGCAAAAAAAAACAACACAATATGGATGACACTGTGGCCTAGCATGCAGTGAACGTGGTCCAATGGTGTAGGAAGGGACGCACCAAGTCTCTGGAGCAGGGCCGGACTGGCCGTAGCAGGCACCGGGCAATCCCCCGGTGCGCCACAGGGGTGGGGGCCGTTTTTGCTACTGGGCCGTTCTGCAGCACAGCTGCAAAATCGTCCCTGTAACAAAATCGGCAGAAAACCGGCCCTGGCAAACAGCTCAGAGGCACCCTCAAGCCCCCGCCGGAGGGCGAGCACTTTCCAGGGCTGGTTTTGGTTCCCAGTCCGGCCCTGCACTGGAGCACGTGATCTATGCGGCTTCCCGCGGACCACAGAGGGGCCCACCCTTAACGGGCGGCCCTTTAGTGCCATTTCGGACCAACCTACCCCTTATGATGACAGGACTCAGGGAGGAGTCCCCCTTTGCCTGTGGCACGCTAGGCCCGTCACTTCCTGCACGACGAGGAGCTGCCTCTCTTGCGCCAGGCATGCCGCCCATGCTACCACTGGTGACCCGCCACTTGGTCTATTGTTTGTTGCCCCGTGGCCTGTTAGTGCTGCCCGGCGCGCAAACCCTGGATCAATTTGGTGCCACGGCCGCCCTGACGATTCCTCCTCCTCTTCTGTGTCCTCTGCTGCTCCCGCCCCTCTTGCGCCTGACTGCCTTCCCTCTACTGGGATCCCTGCGCCCTGCAAATTTACATTCATAAACCTTGGTGCCACTGTCCTAATACATTCTGCTACTATTGCGCTTATATGCTCACCCGATGCAGGTGTGTCCAAGTCTCCCCTGTTTGGTCCAGCCGCCGCAGTGGAAGGTCTAGGTGGCCGGGCCGTCTTTGGGGTTGCTCTCTTGTGGGTCGCCACCTCTGCGAACTTGGCTGGCACCCTCCTCTGTCTCTTGCCTGGTGGTGCGCTGTCCTCCTCTTGTCTTGGACTGCTTGGCCCTTCTCCTCCATTCTCCCACAGATGGGGCTGCAACCAGCTGCTCCCGTGCACTGCCGATGCTTCCCTAATCCTCCGCTGCAGGTCGTTGAGATCCTCCTGCTGTTTTCTGCCTCCACCCCTCTTTGCCATCTCGGCCTTCTCTGGTCCTTGCCGGTAATCCCTTGACCTTTGTCGTGCGCTCCTGGCCGCGCCCTTGACGAGGTATTGTGCCCAAGCGCAGAAGTCCTGGCGGGGTGCTGCAGCTGGTGATGCACCAAAAACACTGCTGAGCGCTGTCTTTTTTACTAGGCGGGGTGCTGCCACCAAAAGGTGGCACCAAAAAGAAACACGCTTGCCTCTTCTCACTTCCCTTAGAGCTCTCCTGCCCTGGGATATCGCTCCACTGGCTCTTGTCCTGGGGCCTGTCCTTATACTTGTAGCCCTTTGTCCAGTCAATTTCCTTTATTTTAATTTTTATTTTTTTATAAAGGCGGGATGTTGCTGCCACCGGATTGCACCAAATCCAACTTGCCCGGTGGCCTTCCCGCCACTTCTCGCTTCCCTGAGAGCTCTACTGCCCCGGAAGGCCGCTGGCTCCTAAACTAGTGCCTGTCCCTTTAATTCTGCCCAGAGGCCTGAGCTAGCGGTGTCTCGAGCGTGCGCCGCCCGCTTTGCCTCCTTCCTTCACTGTTCCTGGGCCCTGGCGGGCACTGCCTCGGATGCGGGATGTTCGGTGGGGTTTCTCCCAGTCTCTTGTGTTCCCGCCTTTTGCTGGCCGTTCTTAGCGGTTCTCTCCGCTCTTACCCCGTAGGTTGGCCGGATTCCTGCTGCTCTGCTATGATGCCGGGTGGGCTACGGTCATCAAAGGCACTGCCGTCCTCTCTCCGCTCTTCGCTCCTTTATGGGGGGAGCCTCAGAAGCCGGGTGGGCACCGGCCCATGCTGCCGCTGTCGGGTGGGCTCCGATCAGCGCATTGGCTATGCTGGGCTGCAATAGGCGGGCATTCAATCGCCCCCCGGGCAGTGCCGCCTGGCGGGTTTCTAGTCACCTTTACGCCCTCCGGTCCGGTCCACGCCGAGGAACTAAGGGTGGGGGCCGGTCTCGCTCGCTGATGGAGGAGGCAGAGCATGGAACTGCTCTCTGCTCCAACGCTGGATCTCGCAGGTAAGCAGGCTTGCTGGCTTCTCTTCGATAACACTACTTCGCCGCTTCAAAATTCAGCTCTAGGTGCTGCTCCCCCTGCTCCGACCTGGACATGGAGCTCACCTGGGGGAGCGGCCTTATATCCCCCCCTTTCCTTTGTCTCGTGGCCTGCCTATTGGCTAGGCCCCTCATTGGGGGGTTTGTACCTCGCTCCACCCATTACCCTGGCTGCTTGCGTGCCAAAATTTGGCGTGCTGACTTGTTCCTGGGGGGAGGAGAGGGGCACAGCGACCGTTATGGCGCCGGCTCTTGAGCCCCCCCTTCGTGGTGGCAGCCTCTGCGAATTTCCCTAGCAGAATGGCATGGCGGAGAATGCTGCCGTGAAGCAGCGCGTGCTCTACAGTCACGAGCCCTGGATTCGAGATCGCCCCATCCCCTCCATATTGTAACATGGGGCCCGATTCCCAGAATTAACTTAAGACAAAATCCTAAACGTACTCCGAATTTTGGTATTCACGGAAGGCACTTACTCATTTTTGTATTCACAGAAGGCACTCATTCATTTTGGTATTCACAGAAGTTAGGACTCCTAACTTTAGGACTCATAAATGCCTTCTGTGAATACCAAAAGTCTTAAAGTTAGGATTTTTCTCAGTTTAGGAGTCCTAAACTTAGGAGCCACTTCCTGGGTGCAGTCCCCCCCCTTGGTTTCGAGCCCCAACATGACACGTACTTTGCAAATTAGGGGTATGGCATAATAAACTAAACTGTTGTTTGGGCCCTGGGGATCCGGGTCCAAATCTCGGCTTAGGCTCCATAGACATATGCTGGTTTATTCCAGTACGGGTGGTGCCGCCAGATGCGGAGCCTGGAGGAGGGGGACATTGGTTCATCGGCATCCACAGTTGCGATGAGCTGTGGCCCACGGGTGCCAAATTCGGGGGCACGGCGATGGGTGGGGCCTGCCGCCCAGCCGGGCTGAGCTGCAGGCGGAGAGCAGGGGATGCCTCTGAGTCAGTGCCAAGGAGGAGGGATGGGCCTTGGTGTGCCAGGGCTCCCACCCGGTAGGAAGACCACCTCTGTACGTGCCAGAGTATATGCTCATCGTGGCCCGCACGAATCAGGGGGAAGTGACCAGAAAACATTAAGCCATTTCCTTGTGCTAGGGTCCTTTCATTCCTGTGGTTGCTGGCCTTGACAGGGGGGGGTATCAAACAGTGTGGTTGCGGCAGTAAACAATTCTTTTGGACAAAATAAATAATAGTAGCAAAAGCACAACACAAATTACATGTGGGATGTATATACAGGTTATTTTATAGCAATACAAAGTATCTGATGCGGTTGAATTCAAAGCATTTTACAGATAGAGGCAAAGGAGTTACTCATTGTGGCAATTGTGCAGTATCGTACAGTGCTCTTGGTGTGGTAGGGAAGAAGGGAGGGAATGGGTACTGAGTGTTTATATGTGGGTAGAGGACAAGGAAAGGTATACGTGACATATATACATCAACATGGTTAAGTGTAGACGTTTCCGCCTGTGAATGATCAAATGTTCCCAGTGTTACTCATAACTCAAATGGACCAAAAGTTGTTTGTTTACAGTGTCACATGAGTTTGTGTTCAAATGTTGTCGGCGTTTTGACCCCTCAGGGCAAGACAGATTGTTATCCTTGCGGTGGGGTCTTCATCAGGACTGGGAAGAGCACCTGCAGACAATTTAAACGGTGTTATAGGGCTGGCAAATGACGGTGTGTGCGCTACTAATGTGTATGGTAACAATACCTACTTGATGAGACAACGGGAAGAATCCGCCGTGGTAGTGGGAAAAGTAGGCTTTCGTAAGCTCCTGAAGGGGAGAGAGGGACCACAGGAAAGGAATCACAAGTTGGTAGGTGAGTCACCACTAGGGACTCAAACTGAATTACCTAGTTACTCAATAGTGGAGGGATCTTATATACTCCTGTTTCCTAGGTCCAGGTCTGCAGCTGGCTCAGCTTGCAACCGGAGGGGAACACTTGATTCTCCAGAATATTAGTTGAAAGAGTTGGGGAAGTGGAGGGATTTGCAACAGGGTTCGCTTGCAGATGTGACGGGGGCAGAGGCTAGGCGCCCACTGCACCCCGTGTGTCCACATGTATGTTCAAGGGC